>NC_140962.1:94188660-94196160 GCF_056783735.1 Eptatretus burgeri | reverse complement strand
CACACAGCAGCCAGGTCCTCTCGAAGCAGATTGCCGACTGCTTCGGACCCTCAGGAACTGCTTCCGAACTAACCTTCAGGTTCAGTTCCTCCTACTGCCGATCGCACACTCGACCTCAGGCAGATCCTCTTCCAGCCGATGGCAGACAGACCTCATTCAGTCCCTTCCTTGCCCTTCTTTCGGCTCGCTTTTTACGAAAAGCCGATCGCAAAAACCCTCATGCAGTTTCTCCGACTGCCAATAGCACCACCTCGGCGCTCTCCGTCCCATCTGCTCGCCTGTCGGCCGACTGCTTCTCTAGGCCACACCCTCTCAGCCGACTGGGCGGGGCCTCGTCCGGAGAGGGGAAGGAAGAAGAAGCTCTCGGTACACCACCACCGCACAAACAATAAACAGCCTCTTACATCTCCCGACACACATGCAACGTCCATTTACCGAACAACCTGGCTAAACATGCATTTAATGGGGGATCTGGGCTTATCCTATATTTATCAACACACTTAGGGCCATTTCCACAACAATATATACATATATACATTAGGGTGTTCCAAAAAAATGAAAGTTTGGTTTTTGCTGCTCCCTGATTTTGCCTTAGTTCCAATACCCCATAAGAACTTATAGGTCAAAAATGAACAAAATTCCATGATATTTCGGGGTTCCTCAAGTTGGCACAATTATGTCCATTATGGAGAGGGCATTTTGCACTGCAATGTCAAAAAGCTCATCTCGGTCTCCTTGGAAAAACTATTCTTTCATCTTATATGACTGCTGTGGTTTTTGAAAATATCAAACAACCATATTAATTGTGAGGTGTACTGCGTTGTGCATATTCGACGGCAAGTTGTGAGTTACAGTTTGGCAAATTTCAACAATATTGTGCCAACTTGAGGAACCCCTAAACCTCCTCCAATCTGCTTCATATTTGGTGTGTATGTTTCAACTGTAAAATGGAACAAAGGCACACCCAGGGAGCATGAATATTCATACTTTTATTTTTTACCCCTATTATACATGTACTAGCATATACCACCAGTCGCTCCGCTGATGGTAATACGAAAGGGGTAGGGCGAAAAATGAGGGGGGGGAAGAGGGAGAGAGGGGTGGGGGAGAGAGCGTGGGGAGAGTGAAGAGGTGGAGGGAAAGGAGAGATGAGGAAGGGGGAGCGAGGAGGGGTGGGGGAAGGGAAGACAGTGTGAGGTGAGAGAAAGGGAAGGCAGACGTGTGGTGCAGCGTTAATTATGATTCATACTGTCTCATCAATATTATTTTGCATTGAATAACAGTGAAGATAGAAACAAAATGTCTGAAATCCATTTTCTACTGGTCACGCTATAAACACGGTCCGGAGAAAAACGCTCATCCAGAGACAAACTCCTGTCTGGATAAGTCTGCAAAGAAACTTCCGACCAGACATAAAAACCGCCCGGACACGTCCGGGGCCAAGCTGGTGCGAGAAAAACACCACTCAGACACGTCCAGACATAACCACCATCCGGATATGTCAAGAGCCAGAGACAGTCACAGAGACAGAGATAAAGAGAGAGAAGAGGGGAGAGTGAGAGAGAGTGAGAGAGAGAAGATGTTGGAGGAGGTTGTTGCACTGTATTGGGAGGGGTTAGAGCAGGGAAGAGACAAAAAGAAAGAGAGAGAGAGAAAGAAAGAAAGAGAGAAAGAGAGAAAGAAAGAGAGAGAGAAAGAAATAGAGAGAGAAAGAAAGAGAGAGAGAAAGAAAGAGAGAGAGAAAGAAAGAAAGACAGAGAGAGAGAGAAAGAAAGAGAAAGAAAGAAAGAGAGAGAAAGAAAGAAAGAAAGAAAGAAAGAGAGAGAAAGAGAGAAAGAGAGAAAGAGAGAAAGAGAGAAAGAGAGAAAGAGAGAAAGAGAGAAAGAGAGAAAGAGAGAAAGAGAGAAAGAGAGAAAGAGAGAAAGAGAGAAAGAGAGAAAGAGAGAAAGAGAGAAAGAGAGAAAGAGAGAAAGAGAGAAAGAGAGAAAGAGAGAAAGAGAGAAAGAGAGAAAGAGAGAAAGAGAGAAAGAGAGAAAGAGAGAAAGAGAGAAAGAGAGAAAGAGAGAAAGAGAGAAAGAGAGAAAGAGAGAAAGAGAGAAAGAGAGAAAGAGAGAAAGAGAGAAAGAGAGAAAGAGAGAAAGAGAGAAAGAGAGAAAGAGAGAAAGAGAGAAAGAGAGAAAGAGAGAAAGAGAGAAAGAGAGAAAGAGAGAAAGAGAGAAAGAGAGAAAGAGAGAAAGAGAGAAAGAGAGAAAGAGAGAAAGAGAGAAAGAGAGAAAGAGAGAAAGAGAGAAAGAGAGAAAGAGAGAAAGAGAGAAAGAGAGAAAGAGAGAAAGAGAGAAAGAGAGAAAGAGAGAAAGAGAGAGAGAGAGAGAGAGAGAGAGAGAGAGAGAGAGAGAGAGAGAGAGAGAGAGAGAGAGAGAGAGAGAGAGAGAGAGAGAGAGAGAGAGAGAGAGAGAGAGAGAGAGAGAAAGAGAGGGAATGGGAATGAGAATGAGAATGAGAATGAGAATGAGAATGAGAGAGAGAGGGGTAAGAGTGTTAGCAGAGAGAATATGTCATGGTTTATGAATAACACACGCACGCACGCACGCACGCACGCACGCACGCACCTTGAGTAGCTTTCACTAAAAGACAACGTTGCATTTGCATAGACGTTTCAGGGGTATGTTCATAAACATTATTCTTTATAAACAGCTGTGTGTGATGGGTGGAAAAAACAATTTGGCTTGGTAATTTAGAAAACACGTAAATACAGTAAACAGCTCGGAAATTAGGTGTTATTCCACAACTTGCTCAGGGTGACGGAGCACGGAGCACTCGCTCAGGGTGACGGAGCACGCAGAACTCGCTCAGGGTGACGGAGCACGCAGCACTCGCTCAGGGTGACGGAGCACGCAGCACTCGCTCAGGGTGACTGAGCACGCAGCACTCGCTCAGGGTGACTGAGCACGCAGCACTCGCTCAGGGTGACTGAGCACGCAGCACTCGCTCAGGGTGACGGAGCACGCAGCACTCGCTCAGGGTGACGGAGCACGCAGCACTCGCTCAGGGTGACGGAGCACGCAGCACTCGCTCAGGGTGACGGAGCACGCAGCACTCGCTCAGGGTGACGGAGCACGCAGCACTCGCTCAGGGTGACGGAGCACGCAGCACTCGCTCAGGGTGACGGAGCACGCAGCACTCGCTCAGGGTGACGGAGCACGCAGCACTCGCTCAGGGTGACGGAGCACGCAGCACTCGCTCAGGGTGACGGAGCACGCAGCACTCGCTCAGGGTGACTGAGCACGCAGCACTCGCTCAGGGTGACTGAGCACGCAGCACTCGCTCAGGGTGACTGAGCACGCAGCACTCGCTCAGGGTGACTGAGCACGCAGCACTCGCTCAGGGTGACGGAGCACGCAGCACTCGCTCAGGGTGACGGAGCACGCAGCACTCGCTCAGGGTGACGGAGCACGCAGCACTCGCTCAGGGTGACGGAGCACGCAGCACTCGCTCAGGGTGACGGAGCACGCAGCACTCGCTCAGGGTGACGGAGCACGCAGCACTCGCTCAGGGTGACGGAGCACGCAGCACTCGCTCAGGGTGACGGAGCACGCAGCACTCGCTCAGGGCGACGGAGCACGCAGCACTCGCTCAGGGCGACGGAGCACGCAGCACTCGCTCAGGGCGACGGAGCACGCAGCACTCGCTCAGGGCGACGGAGCACGCAGCACTCGCTCAGGGCGACGGAGCACGCAGCACTCGCTCAGGGCGACGGAGCACGCAGCACTCGCCCAGGGCGACGGAGCACGCAGCACTCGCCCAGGGTGACGGAGCACGCAGCACTCGCCCAGGGTGACGGAGCACGCAGCACTCGCTCAGGGTGACGGAGCACGCAGCACTCGCTCAGGGTGACGGAGCACGCAGCACTCGCTCAGGGTGACGGAGCACGCACCACTCGCTCAGGGTGACGGAGCACGCACCACTCGCTCAGGGTGACGGAGCACGCACCACTCGCTCAGGGTGACGGAGCACGCACCACTCGCTCAGGGTGACGGAGCACGCACCACTCGCTCAGGGTGACGGAGCACGCACCACTCGCTCAGGGTGACGGAGCACGCACCACTCGCTCAGGGTGACGGAGCACGCACCACTCGCTCAGGGTGACGGAGCACGCACCACTCGCTCAGGGTTACGGAGCACGCACCACTCGCTCAGGGTGACGGAGCACGCACCACTCGCTCAGGGTGACGGAGCACGCACCACTCGCTCAGGGTGACGGAGCACGCACCACTCGCTCAGGGTGACGGAGCACGCACCACTCGCTCAGGGTGACGGAGCACGCACCACTCGCTCAGGGTGACGGAGCACGCACCACTCGCTCAGGGTGACGGAGCACGCACCACTCGCTCAGGGTGACGGAGCACGCACCACTCGCTCAGGGTGACGGAGCACGCACCACTCGCTCAGGGTGACGGAGCACGCACCACTCGCTCAGGGTGACGGAGCACGAACCACTCGCTCAGGGTGACGGAGCACGAACCACTCGCTCAGGGTGACGGAGCACAAACCACTCGCTCAGGGTGACGGAGCACAAACCACTCGCTCAGGGTGACGGAGCACAAACCACTCGCTCAGGGTGACGGAGCACAAACCACTCGCTCTGAATGTGGTGGGAAAAAACTCTGAATGTGTGAACCATGTGGTGGGCAAAAGCGTCGCAGTGATTGAACGATTCGCTTAGAAGGACGTAGCACGGTACTGCTATCGACTGTAAGGCGATCGGCAAGTGGCTTAAGCACACATGCAAGCACTCCAATGAAATAGTTGATAAGGAATGGTTGGCCAGGCTGTCGCTGCATTCCATATCGGATCCCTTTGACTTTAAAGCCAGTCTTCACCACGCATGCAGCAGTTAATGAAATAAAATGAATTCCTTCAAATAATGACTTTATCCACAAAAAGAGATGCAGCTTCATGCAGAACAACCCTGGAGACATGGCAAAGTTCAATCACCCGTGAAATAAACATTGCAGATAATCCGCCATCTTGCCTGCTCGTCTGAGCACGCGTCATCTGGTACATCGGATAGAGGTCCGGCAAACGTTATAACTTTATTTTAAATGTCCGTTTCTCACCAGATTTGCTTTCATTCCCAGTAAAGCATCTCGTGAAACCTCCGAAAATATAGACAACAGATCTGGCATATGCTACGGATAGGCAGTCCCTTGGAGGACAGGGTGTGAGGTCAAGCAGTGAATGCCTTAAATCATAAAGCTCAATGAAGCTGGTTAATTTTGTGACGCTCCTAAATTTTTTGTTCACTTAATACAACTCTCCAAACAGGAGAAAAAGATAAGTTTAATGCTTTGGAAATTTAACATTTTCTTGTGTATTTATGGAGAAGAAGGGACCATAGTCTTGCTAGCTTAAAGTAAATAGGTATATCAGCTTCATGATAAGACTCGTTATTTCTTTAAATTATCAGATTTCACAACATATTTTGCCACTTATTTAGTCCGGACGATATCCGATCGTCAGAACAGAAATAACATTTTGATGATATACTTTAATTAGTCCCTGAGAGTATATCGTGGAAAATCATATCATATAATGCATGAAATCGCTCCAAGCTCTGAATTTGAAAACTATAGTACGTACTTACAAAAGTGATGTACCCAGCAATTCGTACCTATGATGAACAGGCATTTTTTCAATAATATGACTGATGAAAATGAAAAAAAACTTTACCATTAAGAAATCATTGCCGCCTGTTCCAAGTCAAGGCATGGTTGAGCAGGCCAAAAAAAACAAAGTGGCTTCAGACCCGCGCAAGGTTACCCAGGAAACGCCTAAAGACCCCAGAGAGAGAGAGAGAGAGAGAGAGAGAGAGAGAGAGAGAGAGAGAGAGAGAGAGAGAGAGAGAGAGAGAGAGAGAGAGAGAGAGAGAGAGAGAGAGAGAGAGAGAGAGAGAGAGAGAGAGAGAGAGAGAGAGAGAGAGAGAGAGAGAGAGAGAGAGAGAGAGAGAGAGAGAGAGAGAGAGAGAGAGAGAGAGAGAGAGGTGGCCAAGGATCGCCTGATGAAGGATATAATTAAATAAGGCTGTTGATTCTCTTCAAAAGAGGTGTTTTAATTAACTCAAACACCCAATTTTCACTCTTGTACTTCCTTGGAGTTTTCTTAGTGTGCATGCAAAGTTTCAGGCTGTGAGGTTTTATAGTTTTGGAGGAGACACACTGACACACTGACACACTGACACACACACGTATATGGTCTGATTTAACAGACTCAATGTGGAACATCAAAATAAATGTATTTTGGGAGTCTTAAAAAAATCGAATGAGTTTTGTTTATCAATTTTCGTAGGAGAACGACTGAGGGTGTTATTTCAAAAATTCTAACAAATTCGTAGATTTCCCTCTTTCCAGATATGTTACATGAGTAGTCATGTGAAGTACTGTTTATCTATATTAACCTTGATACACATGTATAAAAGTGTATATGTATATAGAAGAAGGATATCATAAGGTGAATGTTTAATCAATGCACTTGATAATTACCAAACAATGATATAATATGGGAGGAAAACAGGGAAAACCAAAAGGTTAATTTGCTGTAATCAATTGTAAAGCACCACAACATTAGCAATGATATGTTGACTGTGTCATTATGAAGAGCCACAGTAATGATGATAGTCAAGCTATTCCAACACTGAAATGCATGGAATGTTATCTACCTTTATAAAACAGTGTGTATTTGTATAATTTGTCTGTCCCCCTTCATAAGAATGATTCGAGTATGGTTTTAAAGGCCAATCCTTTAACATGACTGTGTGTTCACTACGGCCTATTCTTGAGGATTAAAAAAAAAAAAAAAAAAAAAAAACTTGAAATTTTTTTCATAAAAGAGTAATTACGTCTCTCCGGTTGGAATTGTAGATGGTGATTTGCAAACCGAGCATCAAGGGCGGTGTACAGAAATGTTTTTAAAAAGGAATAAATACAAGGTAGAGGGAGGTGAAATTCACCGCACATGATGTGGAACACGTGCAGCACCAAACGAGTGTTTGTTTACATTCGTAAGATGTCTAATAAATAAAGAAGACATAAGCACACCTGAAGCTAGGCCGAGGCTTCAGACTTTGGCATGCTCACGAGGCCGTACTGTCGAAACGAAACATCCCAGAAGATAAAGAAAATAGGATCACGCTTGTACATGTAGTGTTTTAAAATAACGCTTCTTGCAATGAAACATCATAATCTTCCAATTTCCTTGATTATTTCAAATAAAATAACTGCAACCCGTCATTTTGACGGGCTTTCATACAACTGACGTAATAATTTTCGGTCTGCAAGATAACAGGTGAAGCGTTAACTTTATCACTCCTTTGTTTGTGAACACGCACAACCTCTTCTGAAAAAAATAACTGCTCTGCTTGCTGACTTGATGGAGATGATCAAATTCACAAGAGATATGCTGTGATTGAGTAGAATGTAGGAAACTTTGTCTGAGATGAACGTG
>NC_140962.1:94151160-94173660 GCF_056783735.1 Eptatretus burgeri | reverse complement strand
TGTAGTTTGCAATGAGCTGGTACACATGATATCATGTTGTAATGGAAAGTTGTACATACTTGTGTCCCCACCGCATCGATTACTTCCCAAGATGAGGCAGCATTGGCATCACAGCGCCCCCTGCACGCCAATCAACTGAAAACAATTATTTTGGGCACTTGCTGCTGTCACGTAAATAAACCCTGTTTCACTCATTCGTTCCTACTTCACCGTCCAGCATGAGTCTAAAGTATTCCCTGCTTGTGAAGGCTCGTGCAAACTACCATTCCTAACTGACTGTGAAAGTGAAAAGTTTCTCACAGATGCTATGACGTCTAAATTGTTTGAATTGTATCCCATAGTCTGATTCTGCCTTTTGTGTGATAACACCATATGCCGCAAAATATTGAAAACGTGCATTATTCCCCATTGGTACTGCAAGTGTGCTTACGAAAGAACATGGAAGAGAAAAGTTTGGATGAAAGAATGGCTAAGGACAGACTAGAAAAGGAGATTATTTGGAAATAGTTGAGGAATCACACGTGAAGGAACCTAAATAATTCAAGGACTACGCACTAATTTCCCTGCCGCAATGTTCGATAAGCTTTTACAAAAATCGAAACCCAGCAATGAGAAGTGAGATACATATTTGAAAGATTCATTAACTCTTCCACTGAAGGTGCATGGAGGTTACGTTTTCACCAGTTTATTTGTCTGTGAGCAGGATATCTCAAAAGGTTGTGGACAGATTCGGACGAAACTTGGTGTGCAGTTAGAGTATGTAACAAGGAAGAATTGATTCGATTTTGGTGAAGATCTGGATCTGGATCTGAGAATTTCTTAAAGTGATTCTTCACCATTGAGTGATGGGGCCAAATGATATTGTTGTGGTTGAGGAAATTCGCAAACCACCATTCAGGTCCCGTAGGTGAGATATCTCTGTAAGTATATGTGTAGTTAGCCCCAAACCCGTTGTTTAGAGGGAATAAATGTCATTCATTCGGGCTGCGACCCTTCAAGATAGCCGTTTTTCTGTTCTATCTTTATTTTGAGCCAACCACGTCTCAACAGCCATCACACAACAACCACCAACCGCAACGCCGCTTCACAACAACAACAACAACAACAACAACGCCAACAGCCACGACCTTTACCGTCACATCTCGCTCTCGCAACCATCGCATCACCGCCATTCCCGCGCCGCTTGTGGGCACCGATCCTGGACTCGTACAGGGCGCGCACCGAGCAGCGGGTGCAAAAAGCGGCCTTTCCGAGAAATCGGATCAAGAATGATTCACGCCCACTTCTGTTCCGTCCTATCAGCGAGCGTGGGGCGATTTGGCCCCGCCTCCAGGCGCGTGGGAGTATAAGCGATATATGCAGATTCGAGGATCAGGAATGATTCACGCCCACTTTTCCTCTGTCCAATGGGCGAGCGTGGCTCCGCCCCCGAGCCGATCCTGATCCAAAAATCTGCATATGGTTTCTCCTGTCGCACTATAAAGCGCCGAGCGCGGGGCGAATCGAGGAAGAGTTGGAGAGTTGTGGCGGCGGCGAAATCAGTCGAGAGAGTGTCTGTCGGGGTCCGGAGAGTCTGGAGAAGCCAAGAAGCTTTGTGGAGGTCTGCGCTCGTGTCAGAGTCGGGGAGCTGCGGAGAGGGGAGGCCGGGAACGCGGTCGAGGTCGCAGTGGTGTCGCTCGTCGCGGGACCCAAGCCAGCCAGATATCCTCTTTCCCCCGAGCATCAACAACCCCCCCCCCTGTTTCCCCCCGCGCTGAGATAGTGTGAGAAGGGGGCCCCGTTCCCACCCCATTCCAGGCAGTGCCAGCGAGGCCCGCGGAGTCGGGGCGCCGCCGCCATTTTGCGGCTCATCACCAGACGGGTAGGCTCGACGCGGTCTCGGCCCCAGGCCCGTCTGCCCCCTTATCGTTGAGGGTGGCCCCTTTTTCTTTTGCTTTGGAGTATATGTGTTGTCGGCGCCGTCTGTGAAGTAAAACTGTGTAAGTGTTGCCGTGTGCTCGCGTAGTCGGTAGTAGATCTGCATTGTGTTTCTTTTGTTGCAATTGCTTTTGGTGCGTAATTGTTGTTTCTTCTTTTGTTACATTTGCTTTTGGTGCATAATTGTGGTAATTGTATATGTGTGCTTTCCGTTTGCCGCGGAATAAATGTGCTTTATGTTGAACTGTTTCTCCCGTTTCGCTTCGTCTTTTCTCTAATTGAATCTCCATCTTACTTCACGTAAAGGGTTGGTCGTGGGCTAAATACGCCCGATAATTAATCGGAACCGTCGAGGTTGACGAAAACACCGCTCGGTTATCCCGAAAGTACAGAACGGGTCGCTTAAAGTGGCCCGTGTCCGAAGTCGACCTGCGGCGAGGTGCGATTGCCCGGTCTACTCTCCGTGTGGGTACTTAGGTAGGTCGAATTTGGCGAACAACCCTATCCCACGCGGGGGGCCGATTGGCACGATCGTGGTGAGGCCGAAAGGCCCACCCGTGACTAGTTCCCGGCGTTAGTGAGGGTCACGACGGGATTGTCCGTCCGGTGGGCGACGTGCCGCGATTCGAGTTACGTGGCCGCTCGCATGCCGGCGGGCGTGAATCCGCAACACTGTTGTCAGGAGTGGGACACAAACCCATCCCCCTCCTCGCGGCACTGGTATCGGAGAGCGGGAAAACGAGCTCTCCTGTCTCCAGCTAAATTCACGGGAATCGGTCCAGGGGTGAGAGGAGCGACCCCCGATTCCCTCCAAATTACGAGCGATTTAAATTAACCCTTTACGAGAAATAAGATGGCGTCTCAAGGCGAGCGGGAGCCGGGGGTATAAGAAATGGATTTAGAATGTGTAGAATCCATGGTCCAGGATGAAAACCCCATGCAGGAAATGTTGGTTGTGCAGGAACACGAATTCCCCCAACTGAACCCAGAGCCCTAAATATGTGCAGCGGCGGCCGCGGTGTATGACACCTCCCCTCCCCCTCTCCGCCAAAACCCCCCGACCCTAGCCGAATGGGCTCAGCTGAGTGCACCCGACATGGCCCAGCTATGCGCCATGCTGGCAGGAATCAGTGGGGACATGCACGAAATGAAAACGAAAATGGATACAAACACAAACGAAATAAAAGGCATGAACAAGAAAATGAACGAAGTGAAAACAAAAATGGATACAAACACAAACGAAATAAAACGCATGAACGAAAAGGTGGATACAAACACAAACGAAGTGAAGGTGAATATGGAAACAAACGCACTCAAAATGAAGGAAGAAATGAAAGAGCTGCGGGGTGAGACGCAGAACATGGGCCGAAGCCTGCAGGCGGGCATGAAGGCCGTTACCAGGGAGTTTAAAATGGGGACTCCACATGTGGGAGCGAACGAGCTGGGAGGGAGTGCAACGGCTGTCAAGCCCGCGGTGGAGGCGGGTGACAAAGTAATTCGGGAGACGTGTTGGGCGAGGGTCGTGACGGAAAAAGTGACGGTAACCGAGAGGGAAAAACTAATTGGGGTGACGGAGACGTGCACGAGGGACATAACAAGGGAAGAGACGGAAATAATAGTTGAGACAAGGGAGATAACAAGGGAAGAGGTGACTGAGTTGGCCGAGACACGGGAGATGGGAACGATAGAGGGAAGACTACACGATGAAGACGGGGTAAGTGACGCGCACACACACACACACACACGGAGGTAGTGGAGGATAATGGGGGTGAGCTCGCGGACTGGGTAGAGACCCGGTGCGAGCAGTTGGATGGCCTCATCCAGGAACGAGGGGAGGGAGTATGCCCCCTTGAAGCGAGTCACGACCAGGTGGGTTCGGTCGTGTCGAGCGAGTTCGGGGGGAGGAGTGCTGCGAACGGGTGCACGGAGAGCTTGGGGGGACACGAATCCCCAGTGTGGTTGTCCCGGTGTGTGTGGTGTCGAGGTGTGTGTTCACGAGTGTGGCGAAATGCGTGCTGCAACGCACGCATAGCGCGGGTGCAAGGGCGTGTATGAGAGCGACCGGGTGGGTGACAAAGACCCCGTGTGTGGAAGCGACCCCGTGTGTGAGTGGTGTGGTGGTAAGTGTGCAGAAGGGCGTGCTTCCCAGCGCACCGTGTGCGAGTGAAACATCGCGGTTGAGTGCCCCCGCGTGTGTGAGTGAGGCACGGTGTATGAGTGAGGCACCGCGGATGAGTGCCTTCGCGTGTGTGAGTGAGGCACGGTGTATGAGTGAGGCGCCGCTGATGAGTGCCCCCGCGTGTGTGAGTGGTATGGTTTGTGTGAGGGAAATGGCACGAGTGAGTGGAAGGCCGCGAGTGAGTGGAGCCATGTGTGCGAGGGAGGTGGCATGCGTGAGTGAACGGCCGAGTGCAAGGGAGACCGTGTGTTTGAGAGAGCGGTATGTGAGGGAGATGTCGGTCGGCATGTGTGAGCATGCAACCGCGTCTCCCGGTGTGAGTGTAATGGAATGGAGTGTTAGCGTCGTCGTAACACGCAGGTGTGCGTGGGTCGAATGGAGACGACAACGACAATTGAGAGACAAAAGCCGAGTAGCGGCTGTAGCTGTTTCGAGGACCGTGCTGGGTTCACCCAGCAGCGAGCGCGAGGTCCGTGCTGTGCAACGCATGAGGCCCCCACGTGCTCGCTTGCGGGAATGAAGTCCCGGTCCGGAAACGCACGCGGTGGATTTGCCGATCCCGCGGACGGACAAAGTTTAGGCAGGATTATGGATTTGGACCGGACGGGTTCTCCACGCGATCGTGTGTGTTAAGCTCCAACGGGCAAAGCACATGTGTTCGCGTGGGGAACCCCTCGAGACGTGGGGCTTGTTTTTTTTCATGCGCACGGTGACGCCATGGCTGCACGTGGGGTTGGAATCCGGCAGGAGGGGTATCCCTGCCGGATGGTACCGTCCAAGGAGGGACGAGGAACACGTGCAGCTGCATGACGTCACGGGCAGGTGCAAAATGCGCGAGCTGTGAGTTGCCGCGCTGGTGCTGCGCATGTGAAAAAAAAAAAAGCAAGCCTCACTTTCGGGTGCACAGGATTCCCGGGCAAGGGGTGGAAGACCCCCTTACCTGGGCACAGGATGGAAACTAGTTAGGGGGAAGGGTTAGCTTAGCTGGACCGACTTCATGGGGCAGGGGTAAGTCCTCATGGAGTCCGTGGAATGGATGAGTTAGAGGGATTGTAGCGAGATTTAGGTTGGGAAATGGATTAATGGGATTATTTGGAGACAGTGACAGACTTGTGGATGTGTAGCGGGGACGTAGTTTAGCTACGTAGTGTTAAATGGAACGTGCTATAGTATAAGGGACGACGTGGGAGCACGAGTTAGTTAGGGGATGTAGTTAGAAGGATGGCAGAGTTCAGCGGTGAGTGTGTTGAAGAGTTGTTGGTGAGTGAAGTGGAAGCATGTGCTTGGTGAGTGAGTGAGACCAGCAGGTCTGTGTGTATGGAGCGAATGGGGACTGCATGGTGCGATGAGTGATTGGGGGGAGGAGTGACTCCCGCCCAGGGGACCCCGGGGTCAGTGTAGAGTGAGTTAGGGGGTTAGTTAAATTGAAAAATGGAGGTCGTTTTGTTGTTGGTGTGAATGTAGGCTCGAAACCCATTTGGAGGGGTGCAGGAGCCCTGTTGACGGGCTGGGAGCGTGGCTGCGAAAGGTGAGTATCGCTGAGTGGGTACCCCGGGCACCAGGCTAGTCGGCCGTGGTAGGCCAAGGGCCCATGGGCGGCCGGGATAGCATAGTGGGCACGGGTGCGCCTGCTTGGTGCGGGGGCCCGGGGCGCCATTAGCCGCGTGGGCAGTGTTGTGGGCACGGGTGACCCTCGGAAAGGGGCCTGGGAAGCCAGCCTGCCACGTGTGCGTTTCAGGGGAGGTGCCAGGGGGGCACTCCCCGGTGTTTAGGGAGCTGGTAGGCTCGGAGGCAGTGTAGTGCCCGGGGGTGCCATAGCTGGAGATTCGGCAGAGGGTCGTGCCTGCCAAAGGGAGCCACGCGTCCCAGCCATGAGACCGTGTGAGGGCACGGAAAGAAAATTTGGGGGCGAGGCCCGAAATTGTGAGGACACCAACACAGGCGACGGGAATCTGGGTTGTTAGAACCAATAATTTAAGCGAGAGGCGCTTGTTGGAAGCCCCGGGGTAGTTTAACAGGTTAATGGTTAGGGTAGATTAGGAAGTGTACCCCTCCGCACCATCCATCCCCTCGCTCTCATTGTGGACCGCTGGACCCACTTTGGGTTAGATCGCTGAACTCTGGGGAGGCCATCCTGAGGCTTCGTTGGGCCTCGACACAGGACGCTAGCTCTCACTTATTCCCCTCCGGGAAGGGAACGTAGGGGTTGGGAGTAGGCTAGGTGACAGGATAGGTTAGCCAAAGAAGGATAGTAAAGGGGGTTAGGAGACGATTTATAGTGGGGAAGTAAAAATAAAAAAAATGAAAAAATAAAATAAAAATAAGTTGGGGCTAAATTGGGGTTTGACAAATTAAGGGAGTGGGTATAGACAGTGACAGGCAAAGGTGATAGGTTGGGAGGGAGACCGTAGAGTAGGTCCGAGCCCGCCTTCCGAGTGGCCAGCACCACCGCACTCCCTCAACCAACCTCCACTGAACGGCGAAGGCTGGCCAGCTTCATCGGCAGCTGTTGTTTTGCTGCAAGGCCTGTGCCGGCTGGATCGGCTGCAGCTGCTGTGCTGCAAGGCCTGTACCGGCCGGATCGTCTGCAGCTGTTTTCTGCAAGGCCTGTGCCGGCCAGTTCATCTGCCAGCTGTGTTTGCCTGCAGCGGCCTTGTTCTGCAGGCTGTGTTTGCCTGATCACCTTTGCCATGCCATGCCCACTGCCCCTGTTCACCAGCCCCGTTCAATTTTTGCTTTGCCCCCCCTGTTCATTGCCATGTGTGCCAGGATCAAAGCAACAGTTTGCAAGCTGCAAGAACTGCCCTGTTGGCAGCTACAACACGGGCCTGCAGTGGCGGCCCGTGCACCGTGTTTGCGTGCATCCATTCATCCATCCATCCATCCATCCATCCGTTGAGCTCATTGCGTGTGCCACTTGAGCTGGCACGGAGACTGCGTTTGTGCAACCCATGCACCGTTGTGGTTTACTGCGTTCAGTTCAAAAGGGAAGGCCTTGGACTGCGTGTGAGCAGCCCGCCACGTTCCCTGTCACCTGCATTGTTTGAGTCAGAGACTGCATGCGAGCAGCCTGGCTCCCTGCTAACTGCTTTCTTTTTGCAGAGTCCATTGATCCTGGGCCATGGTTTAGTGTAAAATTTGTAAGTTAAGGTAAGATGTACTGTAAATATGAGTGCGCCCCCCGGCATGTCTGTCTTAGCGCCGGCAATTTTATTTAAGTCGTCCGTGTGAGTGAGTTTGTTTAGTTAGTTACTCAGCCCTCAGGTTATTTATTTTGGGGACACGAATACCATGAATGTCGCACTCAGGGATCTGTAGGTAAAATGTACTAGGGGAGAACTACACATGATGGCACACGAAAATTTGACGACTCGGGACGAGTCTGTAAAAAGGGGAGGGGGTAGTGTTGTGGTTGAGGAAATTCGCAAACCACCATTCATGTCCCATAGGTGAGATATCTCTGTAAGTATATGTGTAGTTAGCCCCAAACCCGTTGTTTAGAGGGAATAAATGTCATTCATTCGGGCTGCGACCCGTCAAGATAGCCGTTTTTCTGTTCTATCTTTATTTTGAGCCAACCACGTCTCAACAGCCATCACACAACAACCACCAACCGCAACGCCGCTTCACAACAACAACAACAACAACAACAACAACAACAACGCCAACAGCCACGACCTTTACCGTCACATCTCACTCTCGCAACCATCGCATCACCGCCATTCCCGCGCCGCTTGTGGGCACCGATCCTGGACTCGTACAGGGCGCGCACCGAGCAGCGGGTGCAAAAAGTGGCCTTTCCGAGAAATCAGATCAAGAATGATTCACGCCCACTTCTGTTCCGTCCTATCAGCGAGCGTGGGGCGATTTGGCCCTGCCTCCAGGCGCGTCGGAGTATAATCGATATATGCAGATTCGAGGATCAGGAATGATTCACGCCCACTTTTCCTCTGTCCAATGGGCGAGCGTGGCTCCGCCCCCGAGCCGATCCTGATCCAAAAATCTGCATATGGTTTCTCCTGTCGCACTATAAAGCGCCGAGCGTGGGGCGAATCGAGGAAGAGTTGGAGAGTTGTGGCGGCGGCGAAATCAGTCGAGAGAGTGTCTGTCGGGGTCCGGAGAGTCTGGAGAAGCCAAGAAGCTTTGTGGAGGTCTGCGCTCGTGTCAGAGTCGGGGAGCTGCGGAGAGGGGAGGCCGGGAACGCGGTCGAGGTCGCAGTGGCGTCGCTCGTCGCGGGACCCAAGCCAGCCAGATATCCTCTTTCCTCCGAGCATCAACAACCCCCCCCTGTTTCCCCCCGCGCTGAGATAGTGTGAGAAGGGGGCCCCGTTCCCACCCCATTCCAGGCATTGCCAGCGAGGCCCGCGGAGTCGGGGCGCCGCCGCCATTTTGCGGCTCATCACCAGACGGGTAGGCTCGACGCGGTCTCGGCCCCAGGCCCGTCTGCCCCCTTATCGTTGAGGGTGGCCCCTTTTTTCTTTTGCTTTGGAGTATATGTGTTGTCGGCGCCATTTGTGAAGTAAAACTGTGTAAGTGTTGCCGTGTGCTCGCGTAGTCGGTAGTAGATCTGCATTGTGTTTCTTTTGTTGCAATTGTTTTTGGTGCGTAATTGTTGTTTCTTCTTTTGTTACATTTGCTTTTGGTGCATAATTGTGGTAATTGTATATGTGTGCTTTCCGTTTTCCGCGGAATAAATGTGCTTTATGTTGAACTGTTTCTCCCGTTTCGCTTCGTCTTTTCTCTAATTGAATCTCCATCTTAATTCACGTAAAGGGTTGGTTGTGGGCTAAATACGCCCGATAATTAATCGGAACCGTCGAGGTTGACGATAACACCACTCGGTTATCCCGATTGTATGGAACGGGTCGCTTAAAGTGGCCCGTGTCCGAAGTCGACCTGCGGCGAGGTGCGATCGCCCGGTCTACCCTCCGAGTGGGTACTTAGGTAGGTCGAATTTGGCGAACAACCCTATCCCACGCGGGGGGCCGATTGGCACGATCGTGGTGAGGCCGAAAGGCCCACCCGTGACTCGTTCCCAGCGTTAGTCCGAGAGGGTCACGACGGGATTGTCCGTCCGGTGGGCGATGTGCCGCGATTCGAGTTACGTGGCCGCTCGCACGCCGGCGGGCGCGAATCCGCAACAATATATAATAGCACAATATCTCAAAAATTATGGACAGATTCGGACGAAACTTGGCGGATGAGTTGGTTTTGTGACAAGAACAAGTCGATTAAATTTTAGTTCAAGTCTGAATCCTGATCCGGCCGATCAGCAAGATACAAAACCTAAACTGTTCAACCTGGCAGAGGTATGTATGCAATCTACCACGTGCCATTCTAGCTCAAACATGGCTCAAAACCACACTATCTTCTCTGCTCCCATTGGTTCTCTGCTCAAAATTGACGGACTTGACTGACAAAAACTTAAACAACATAAAACTTAGTTGCAACTGCCATTCAAAACAAAGTTTTCCCAGGTCATAATCAATCAAGCTATATAGCAATAAAGGCAGAGCTCTAGATATGTAGCCACTCTTTCTTGAACACCACTTCAAAAACACAAAATAGCCATAACCTCATCAATTATTTTTCCATCTGAAACAAGAATCTTATTTGTGTTCAGCATCTTGAAAATGCATGATTCAAAAATCAAGGGCAAACTCGTTTTCTAAATTTCATCCGAACAAAGCATTATTGTTATTAAAAAAAAAAAACAGTGAGAATCGCGATGAGTACATTTCCTGAAAACCTGATGCATTTCAGATTTTAAAAGCAACAAAGTCTGGCGCCAGTACAAGGCAAAACAAATTCTACCTTTGTTTTGGTTCATGAAAATGTTTATTCAATCATACATCAGCCTCACTGAACTTCAGTTCGACCAATATGTGTTTTTGCAACACAGGTTCATAAAAAAACACAAGTGTGGTTTACAAAAGCCAAACAGGATATCATGATTAAACCAAATCCATCAAAATGAACAATAAAAAAAGAAAAGTTGAACTTGAAGTAAAAGTCACAATTAAAAATAAATTTGATGAAGCCTGGTGTTGGCTTAGCGGTTGGAGTGGCTGGCTTTGGGATCTTAGGGTCCTGAGTTTGAGCCCCTGAATTAACACCACAGGTGGCATGTCACAGGTGCTGATACCTCAAACTGTCATCCTTCCGAGGTCAGCAAAATGAGTACCAGTGTACTGGTAATAGGGGCATTGCATCAGGGGCACAGCCACACCCTCAGCCAATGATGCTACCTGCAGCCTTATGCTGCATACCAATGAGGAAGAATAAATTTAATCAAAATAACAGTTACCTCTGTGGCATTTATAATTTGACATTTGTCACCAAACAGACATCAGTATGGAAGGATGCATTCCAAAATCCATACCCTCGTCTCAGAAGGGTATCGGGAGAAAACCCTACATCTCCAGAGAAACAGTCACACAAAAAGGCAAAAGCATGGAAAAAGTACACTACGACTGACAGTGTTACACTTTTAACTAGAACGGCACTCGGTGGAGTGCATACCTCCACCAGCGGGAACAGTTTACATTTTGTATCCCACTGATAGGTGGGATCTGGATCTGGACCTGAACCAAAATCGAATCGGCTTGTTCTTGTCACCTAATCAACTTATCCACCAAGTTTTGTCATAACTAGTCCACAAATTTTTGAAATATCATGAGACAGCATACCGCTTTTGGCCCTATCTCTCAATGGTGAAGAATCACTTCAACAATTTTAGTATCCAGATCTGGATCCGGATCTTCCCCAAAATCTCATTTCGTCCTTGTCAAACACCAAACCTCTCCACCAAATAGCATCCAAATCTATCCACAACTTTTTGAAATATCTTGTTCACAGACAGACAGACACAAGACAAGCCGGTAGGCGGCGATGAGTCGCCGAGCATGGAAACTATAAGATATAGAGCAAAATGGATGTCATATAGTAGATAGGGAATCACCTTAAGATTATGCATTTCAAATCTCATCCAGTTCCATCTCCTGATAACAACTCGGTATCCATTTGAATGAAAAGTACTGTAAATGCGGTTTGAAATCGGAAATCCCCAAAGTTTGAGGGGGTCGTGTGGGTGAACAAAGATCTAAATCGAAAATCCGGCTCGATCGTTTGTGCACAATGTATTCCAGACGATTAGTGTGAATTTTCTGACCATCCGACCATAACCCGAGGAGGAGTGGCATTTGGCGCGAAGGCACCTCCAGCTCTCGCATATTATCGATTTTTGCACTAATTGACCTTTGACCCCTGACCGAAGCGAAATCGGTCAATATGTCCTGAGGCAAAGTTGTAGTACTCATTGAGTACCATGAACCTGCAAAGTTTCATTCGTATCGATGCACTCACCTGGTCATGAGGGGGCCTTCAATTTTCGCCAATTTTTGCGCATACCCTAATTGTAGGGGGCGCTGCGGGTAAAGTATTCCATAAATCACAAAAACCGGAATATATTTGATAGAGCATCACCTGTAGATCATTCGTGCCAAATTTCATAACTCTACGTGGGATAATGGCTTTCGGAATAGATTTCGCGTGAACGGTACCGATTTTGAAGGTTTTTCAGTTGTTGCTAGGAAACCAAAGCGTCCCTAGCAACCATCACAATTTCCAAAGCACTAGGTCATAAGATGTAACTACCACCCGAGTTTGGTCAAAATCCACCCACGTTTACTGCCAATTATGCCGATGACAAACGAACAAACATCCAAACAAACAGACAGAATTACTGACAATAAGGGTCACCTATTTCGGCGACCCAACAGACGAGCCGGTAGGCAACATGGGTGGTCGCTATATAATTGCATACTAGTCATACAGTTTTCAACGGATCGTGCTGAAATTTTTTGACAAAGAGGTTTATTATAGTGTGCATAAAAGCGCAGAAGTCGATTTTAAATTTTCGAAAAAAAAAATATAAATATTTTTCGGAGTTTTTCAAAAATTTCAACGTTCCATTGCTAGGCAACGGTGGCGTCCACAGCAACGGTGCTCAAAAGCATACAACTAGATCCTGGTATGAACCGACCAGTCAAGTTTCATCAAAATCGGTTGACTCCTCTGGCCTCCAGAGCTGTCCATTACATACAAACAAACAGACAGACATGCAGACAGACGGAAAACCTGAGACTAAGGGTAGTCTAGCGACCACCCAACAGGGGTGAAAACAACCTCTGGTCCACCTTCAGTGGCGGAGGTAAAGATACACCCAAGGAAAAAAACAAATTGCAGTGCCTGACTCGACAAAACTACCAAGAGTACGAATCAAGCTTCGCTCCTAATCTGAATTCAAATCCAAAGGGATTCTGGGCATACATAAATTGCAAGCTCAAAGCTAAATATGGAGTGAGAAATGTTGTGGACCCCTCTGGAAAGTTATGTGAAACAGAGAGTGAGAAAGCAGGCAAATTGAATGGCTTCTTCAGCAGTGTATTCAGAGGCAGACCTGTGTAATGTAACTATAATGGAGCAGAACTTTCCAGTCCCTGAGTTGGGTGGCATCCCAATCACCACAGAAACAATTAAGGAAAAAACTTTGAGCCCTAAAGTGCTCAAAGCCTGCAGGACTGGACTATATACATCCAAGTGGCTTGAAAGGGACAGCTAATGTCATTGCAGAACTTCCAAAAGTCTCTTGATGAAGGGGTTCTTCCAAAGGATTTGACAATGGTTATGACAATAACTCCATCCATGACATGGTTATGACATGGAATGGTTATGACAATGGTGTGACAATGGTTCACAAGAAGGGAAGCAAGCAAGCTGCTGAGAACTATCGCCCTGTTAAGTTTGACATCAGTGGTAAGCAAAGTGCAAGAGAGAATAATAAGAGATGGCATAACAACACACGTGATGACTCACAACCTCTTCACAGACTGTCAGCATGGCTTTACGCCAAGAATATTGCGCATGTCACAACTGTTATGGGGTTTGAGGAACTGACAAGCATGATTGGTGAGGTAGATGCAGTGGATATTTTCTATTTTGACTTCCACAAAGTATTTGATGTTATTCCGCACAAAAGACTATTGATGAAGATTGCATCATACAGTATCGGAGAAAAACTCAATTGGATTGGAGCATTCCCAACAGGAAGACTTCAAAGTGTTACTATTTATGGAGTAAACTCAAACTCGAGTTCTGTAAAAAGTGTTGAACCACAGGGTCGTGTGCTCGGACATTTTTTTGTTATCTAAAAACGATCTGTCACAATTGATCACGAATGTTGTGTGCATTTATATTGATGAGAGGAAAATTATGGGTCCAGTGAACAATTAGGATCAAGCAGAATTGTTTCAAGATGACTTAGACAAGGCAGAGGAATGGTCCACCACCTGGAAGCTCCTCTTTAATCCGACTATTCATTTGCAATTGGTCGCTGGCTTTGACACCAATACAAATTTTTATTACGGACCGTAGGCATCAAAAAGTTACATATATCGAACAAACAGTTTCAAATGGCACACCTCGCCAACATTGGAGCATTTAAATTACATCAGATGTGGCAATAAATGCGAATTGTTGCACCCAGCTTGATGACAAAAGATGCCATTTGCATTTTTGCCACTACATCCCTACTTTTTCTCCTCTTTCCTTTATAAAGGCCCTGTCACACCTTGGCGATTTAGCCAGCGTATGCCGACGTATGAAAAATTTGTCTAAAATGCTGGCACATATCGAATACGTTATGGGTAAGTTTTGGAAACGTTAAGAGCACGCTGGCATAGGTCGTAGTACGCCGAGCTCGTCGACAAATTTTAACATGCTTGAAATTTTTCGACGTATGCCAGCGTATGACTCACACGTTTCGCATACGCTGGCCATAAGTTGTAGGCACGTTACGCGATCGTTGACACACGTTACTTGTGAGTTACTCACAAGTCGAAACACATCGAGGTAATGTTTAGCGTCAGTGTTCCAGACTCCATGGTTTTTTTTTTTCTTCTTCAGTATGACGGTGATGTTGACACTTCGATTTCTAGTGCGGTTATAATATAATATAATTAATAGGCTGCCGCTCAACGATTTAAATCATAACCGCAGTAGAAATCGAAGTGTCAACATCATCGTCATACCGAAGAAAAAACAAAACAAAACAAAAAAACAGGGAGTCTGGAACACTGACGCTAAACATTACCTTGACGTGTTTCGACTTATGAGTAACTTACAAGTAACGTGTGTCGACGTGCGTCAACGATCGCGTAACGTGCCTCCAACTTATGGCCAGCATATGCGGAACCTGTATCATACGCTGGCATACGTCGAAAAATTTTCAACATGCTGAAAATTTGTCAACGTACTCGGCGTACTACGATGCATGCCAGCGTGCTTCAGCATGCTCTTAACGTATACAAAACTTACCCATAACATATTCGACGTGTGCCAGCGTATTCGGCAAATTTTTCATACGTCGGCATACGCTGGCTAAAACGTCAAGGTGTGACAGCGGCTTGACACTTCGATGTCTAGTGCGGTTATGATTTGAATTGTCGAGCCGGAGCCTTTTAATAGGCTACGCTACGTGATCGTCGGCGATACGCTGCCGCGCTATGCATAAGTTAGACTATCGTTGGGCATAGGTTGTGAATGCCGACAACACGCTCAGCATTCATTGGTACAAGTTATCGAAACGTTCTGTGTATGTTACTAATACGTTATGCATACGTCCAACTCGGTATGAATACTTCCAAAACTGGAAAAAAACATCAATAGTTCAGCGTAAGCCAGCGTTTTACATACATTTTGATACCTTGCCATACGCTGGCTAAAATGTCAAGGTGTGACAAAGTAAGGGGTGAGGTCCAATGGCACCAAGCTTCTGGTACATACGATGGTCCTCCACTTCCCTCTGTCCTCAGCCAACTCTATCCATTCTCCAACCACTCCCCCACCCCTCTTACTGATATCCCTCCTCACACAATCCTCCCATTTCAACCGCAGTCTATCTCTTTTCCTCCTACCTTGCTCCCTCAACCTATCCGCTATCTTTGCCAGTCTCCCCCCCCCCCCATCTGCACCAAGTGTCCAGCCCATCTCAGCCGGCATTTCACCAATCTCCCTGTCAAACTCTTCTGCACACCAATGTCGTCCCTCAGTTCATCCATCCTCCATCTATCCACACTCTTCAATCCTGCAATCTTCCTGACCCAGTTGTTCTCACAAACCTGCAGTCGGTTGCTGTCTCTCTGTTAGTGCCACCATCTCCAGACTGTAAAGGTAGACCAGTGTTACACACGACATCAGAACCTACCCTTTAAATTTCCTTGATATCTTTCTGTCTTCCATTATTACCTCCACCCTACTCCACAGATTCACACCCACCTGAATCCTCCTCTACATCTCTGTCTCTGACTTACTATCCCTGGTCACCGTTCCTCCCAGATATTCAAACCTATTTCCCCGTCTGATCTCCTTCCCCTCGAACCTGATATTCATTTCCTTTCTCTGCTGCCCGACACACATCACCTCAGTCTTCTCCATACTCATCCTCAACTTCCTGCATCTCCCGCCTACTCTCCACCATAACAGCCAGATCATCCGCATACAACATCCACCCCAGAATATCCCTCATGTTCACCTTGCTGCTTTCCAGCTCCACCACTATGATAAACATGAGTAGGCTGAGAGCGCTTCCCTGCCTTAAACCGATGTTCACACTGAACTCCTCAGAGATCCGAGGACCAACCAAAACTCTTCTCTTCGTATTCTTGTACAACCCTTCCACCAACCTAACTTCTGCTTCCGGTACTCCCATCCATCTCAGTGTCACCATCACAATCTCTCTCGGGACAGTGCCGTAGACCTTTTCCAGGTCCACAAATCGCAATGCCATTTCACCTTGCACCTCCAACCTCTTCTCCACCAGCTTCTCAGTGTGAACATCCCATCAGTCATCCCCCAACCCATTCTAAACCCATGCTGCTCTTCTCCAATCTCCATCTCCATACTTTTCCTTATCCTCCCATCCAGAACCCTCTCCAGCACCTTCATGGCATGACTGGAGCATACTGTCATTGTACTTCCCCGGATCTTGAACATCTCCTTTCCCCTTTCCATATCGGCACAATTAACCCTGTCCTCCACTCCTACAGAATTGAACCTTCTCTCAAACATACATCCAACAGCCTCTTCGTCCAACTGACTCCGACTTCTCCCGCTGCAATTATGATCTCTGCATACACCTCATCAATGCCTGACGCTCTTCCCTTCTTCATTGCTGTCCACACCTCCTCCTCCGTGATCCATCCCTACCCTGTTCAGAATCCTGTGTGGGCACGGGCAACTTGCAAGTGAAACAAAGTGCAATGTCCTGGAACAGTCTTTGTTCAGAACAAGCATGTTGGAAAACAAAACAGTAAGAATGAACACCATATGAATGATGTAATCCTTCAGGATGTCCAAACAGAGAAACTTGGTGGAATGATTGATGACGGATGTAACTTTTATCAGAATATCTCAAAATTCATTCTCAAGGCTAATCAGATGTGAGGTATCATCAAAAATGCATTCTCACAAGAGAAAATCTGCCAATCCTCTTGGCCATCTCAGCCAGGCCTCATCTAGGGTGTGGAAATGTACTCTGGCATTTCAGATTCAATATGGATGGAGATATGATTGATAGGATACAGAGATGAGCAACAAGGCTGATTGTTGAATTGCATGTTCTGTGTTATGAACTCGAAATTCTCAATATACACTCACTATATTACCGTCAAACACAGTCTTCAAGATATTACATGGAGATCTTCCGGTTCCAGCTGATCACTTCTTTGTGCCTGTGAGTAATCTGATCACGAGAGGACATCCTTGGAAGCTGTTCAAGTGCCTTTCCAGACTGGACATAAGAAAAACATTTTTAAGCATGTCTCTGTATTCTACAAACCTGAGTCAAAACCTGACAGTTGGGTGAGGTCAAGGAAACCAATAGTTCAGTCATCGTGGAAGATAATTATTTATTTGTAATAAAAAGAAGTCTTCACCATTGACCCGCATAAACACAAGGTAATATACTATATACAAATATAATCATACAAAACAAGCGAATGAGCACGACTGTGAAATTCTTCCGAGAAGCATAGCTCTCGAGCACAATGCCCAGAGCTTTTGGACATGCGGTAACAATGGGCTTCATTTGATCTGCAACGACATTGTCCATTTCATTATCGTCAGTAGAGGTAAGAAAAACAGAGTAAACCTGTTGGTATGAACGACATCATCAACACTATAAGCATTTCAGTGCCAAAAATATTACCGATATAAAAGGGGCCATAGCAAAACAGACACCCAAGCTTTGCAAGGTGTCCCATTTACCGTGTATTTGTCCCATTTCTTTTCAGGGTCATAAGGTTCCCAGCGGCTTGCTGGAAAGATGTGCTTGTTCTTCTCAAACCAGCTGCGAAGCACAACCTTACCTGCGTGAGACTGGGATGAAAGAAGCGGTGTCATAGAAAGGAGTAAGAGATGATGAATGTACGAAAGGAAAACGGGAAGTGTAGGGGAAATGTGGAATGCAGAGCAATGTAAGAAAATCAAAACAGAGCTCAGGTGAAAGTGTACTTGAAAATTTTCACCGACTACTATTTAAATCAAACTGTCCCAACGTTATCCAGGAGAGATCAAATTGCTGGCCAGAAATTAAAAAAAAAAAAAAAAGTTCAGGTACGAGTGCTAACAGGTAATATTGACCTTGCAGTATATATATATATATATATATATATATATATATATATATATATATATATATATATATATATATATATATATATATATATATATATATATATATATATATATATATGTATACTGTATATATGTATATTTTGTATCCCTTGTCGAGGCTCGTATGAGAGCCAACACACAACGCACAGCAAGGGGGCATGAGACAAGAGGGGCGGGGATGGGAGGGACATGTTGTTATTCGTCTTTCGGCTGCTCCCGTTTGGGGTCGCCACAGCGGATCATCCGTTATGATCCGCATACTGTTTTGGCATAGGTTTTACGCCGGATGCCCTTCCTGACACAACCCTGGTCACCTCTTACGACACAGGGATAAGGATTGGGTTTCGCCATGATTCCGGGCTGCCCTACACCCTCTCAAAGCGCGGCTCAGTGCAGAGCTCCCGTCATCAAGCGATCCTCCAACCCAAGCCTCTGAGCAGCCAGATTACAGGCGCACGCCACTACACCCGATGCAGTATATATATATATATATATATACATATATGTACATATACATACATACATGTTGGTGCGGTTCTACAAAACCGCATGCCTCGAAGGCAAAGGCACCCAATATACAGTAATCCCCAGGCAGATATTTTGTTGGCGTTTGTGCAGTTACACCTTCCCCTCATGTCTAGTGGGTTAACGGGACGAAGTGCGTTGCGTGGGTCGAATAGCTTTGTCCAATAACTATATCTCTATTTCCGATTCTGATTTCTAATCCAACCCTTTCCTTTTAGCCATGGTACAAGTCAAGCAAGCATGCACACACACCATGCAAAATGTAATTGAACAGCAAACGCACCACGATGCCTCCCGTGGCTTGGAACCACCACCAAACTCCCTCCAACTAAGGACACTGCACACTAAACAGCACACGCATGGCACGCCATTATTTCATTCAAATCTGTGCGCCACTTTCCAATGGCATCTCACCTTGCTTCACCCCTCACTCACCAAATTTCACCACTTTAATCACCAACACCACCCGCACACGAGAAAAATATTCCCGCACCCCCTCGCACCTCTGCAGCGCTACAATTCACCATGAAACGGTGCGTTCTCGGACCACGTGAAGCGGGGACGAGCAACAGACGTTAATGGCACCAACCACATCTCGCCAAGGATGCACCGGGTGAGCATGAGGGGTTGATACGATCCTCGTCCAGTCGCCAGGACACGGCAAGACAGGGGTGGCGAGGAGGGGTCACGGGAAGGGCGATCCAGGAGTTTGGTACAGGGCCCGGGTGAGCATTTTGGCTCGTGAGAGGGGGCACGTGAGTGGCTGGTGTGCATTGCTATTCGGCATTCAACTGCACTCGGAGCACATTCAGGGCCGGGCTGTCAGCTCATACCGTGTTGAGTCACGAGCTTTGGGCCGTGGCAAGCCGGATGGGCAAATGAAACCGTTTCCGGCCACAAGAGCCTGGCAGAGCGTGGCTTGGGCCGCTGTGGCACAGGAGGAGCGGGATTCGGGTCACAGCATGTCGCCTTCGGGTCGTCACCCCAACCTTCACCTGGGGCTTATAAAAAAGAGGAGCGCGGAGTCGCTTGCTCTTTGCTTCATCCTCTTCTTCTCTGTTCCTCTCGGCTCTCCGTTGGCTGCTCCTCGTTGCCTCTGCCCTTCGCTGGCTCTTCACTCGCAGTTGGTGTGTGACAGACGTTCTTCTTCTTGAGGACCAGTGCGGAGCACACGTTGCTACGAGCCCCGGCAAAGTGACGAAGCCGGAGATAACGTGCCAACTCTTGAGGTGGGAACGCTCAAGCGAAACATCCCATGGAGGTACACGCTACACTCACAGACTTATGCACGACGAGGTTAGGGATCTTTCACCTCACGCATATTCTCTCCTCTCTTTCCACCCCTCTATCTTGTCCCGTTTGGACACACAAAAGAGCATCATTACTGACTCGCAATCCCATTTTCCTCTGACACGACACCGCACCCCCCCCCATATTGCACGACACCACACCTCCCATTCCCACACGTTATACACCAGTAGTTCTCCCTCCTACCTCTCAATCATCGTACTGGGTTGCGTTGGTCAGCCGACTGCGCCAGGTATTGCAAGGCCATTTGTCGTCATCTGCTCTCTTTCTTTATGGCTTTCGAATATTCCTCGGGTTTGTGTGTGTATATTTAATGGTGCCTGTCGTAGCATAAGTTAAGATTGTAGACGTTCTAACGGGATAAGTCTGCTCAGTGTCTGCTTTGGTAAATTGCTTGCCTTTTGCCACACCCCACAAATTCCTTGCTATCTCTGCTGTACATACCAATGAACCCAATTCACTGTGCCACTTACCTTTCCTCGCTTGATTGTAAATAAATGGTGTAGAAATGTCCCAGCTCGTTTCTGTCTTTTCCTTCATTGGTCCAGCATGGTCCGTATCCTAACTTAGCCAGGATGTTATTCCCCAATGATCTGTTTTTCTAGCTGGTATGTTCTTGGCAGTTACGCTCGGCTGCATCTGATCTGACAAGGTGATCCGGTTTGAACAAGGCGTACGGATGGAGTGTCCCCCGGCAATTCGATCACGTGCCCTTTAAGTAAACGGTATTCATTAGACGGAGGACCCGAAGTCATGTGGTCAAGTTATTAGCATTCACAGTTGATTAGTGACCTGCCGCGTCCCAGAGTTATTCGTGTGTGACGGCTTGCGATTCCGGAGCGTCTGGTGGGAACCCAATGCAGCTTCCCCCCCCCCCCTCGTAGTCTTCTCGCCCACGACTTCCACATCCGCAGCAATATATAGTTATGTTTGTAGGGGGAGGGAGTGGTAGATATTGCTTTGGAGTGAATGGAAATGTAAAGAGTAGTATGGTCCATGTATGAGTAGTTAGCCCTTCTTGATGTGATTAAGTCGGGAAGTGTAGCTAAAGAATTGTCTGTTTAAATTTGCACCATATGGAGGGTAGTGAATTGTATTATAGATAGGGTTTAAGGTAAGGAATCGTTTATATTGTTGAGAATCTGGAAGCCATGAGCACACTCAACATTCAGGTCCTTTAGCTCAGATATCTCGGTAAGTATGTGTTTTATAGATGGCTTCCTTTCCCTTGTCTAATGGGTAAATCAATGTAAATTTGTTGCGATTTGTTTTGGTAGTAGGATTTCTTGTCATTTCAACTACAACAACAGAACGGACCACTCCAGCTCGGAATGAAACAACAAGCAGAAACCCTCAGCTCCCGGCGTCCCTCGTGCGCTTACTCGGGAAGAGGTCAACTCCCACCCCCCCCCAAACACCAAGCAGAGACCCTCAGCTCCCAGCGTCCTCTGCGCGCTTATGAGGGGAAAGGTTGAGCTCCCACCCACCGATTCGCTTAGCAAAAGCGCCAAGTTGGGGAAGGGTTGAGCCACACCTAGAAAATGGCGAAACGAATGTCTGCCTGAGCGAGCGTGCCGGGGAGGATATAAAGAAGCAGAGGTTCCTCGCACGAAGAGTCTGCCTGGCTGGGATTGGTCGTCGCTGTCATCTTCTTCCTCCTCCTTTGCATGGTCGCGAGCTTGGATACCACCTCGTCACCTCAGCCGGGTTCGGCTGCGCTGGCCAGTCCTTCGGTGACCGGAGCTCCCGGAAGGAGGGAACGTCGAGCCGCACACTCACGGCCAGGCAGACTGTCCTCTGGGCTGGAGGCCCAAATAAAGACCTTTCGGTCCAATTCTTTGGCTGTGCGTGTGTGTGTGTGTGTGTGTGTGTGTGTGTGTGTGTGTGTGTGTGTGTGTGTGTGTGTGTGTGTGTGTGTGTGTCCGTGGGCCCGTCCGTAAGTAGTGAACTGTATAAGTACTTTCTCGTTGTATATCATTGCCTTGCTTTATTCTGTTTAATTCTGCTTCTGATGTGCTTCCCTCATTCCCCACCTATTGCATTATAAATAAACCCCAATTGTTAAATGTTTCAGTTCGTTCGCGTCCCGTCTTTCATTGACTGAGCGTGTCGCATGCTGGGGAAGATTAGCAAGGCCGTTGTGCCGCCGTAAGGGGACATCTGGACCGACGGTTCTCGGCGATTAAACCACTCGGAATCGCACACGGAACGAGCACGCTAATTGGCTCGTTTTCGTACGAGTTCCATCAAGGGTGTGAAGACTCGGTAGATCGCCACGTGGTCTCGAGGTATTTTGAAGATTTGGCCAATAACACTGTACCACGTGGTGGAAATATTGACTCTTCACGGTCCGAAAGGGACTTTTCCTTTTCAAACTTTTCCGAACAGTACAATCTGAATTCCGGGCGATCGGTCGAGCCGACTCTACTGCTCCATCTGGTGGTCGTGCTCGCGGCAGACGTCCCAGCCCTGGAACAATATAACGTCTTGTATGCCACACCGGATGAGGCATCCGAGGTGAGGCCAAAGCGAAAAGAGAGAAGGGCAGAGCCATGGATCGCCTCTGAAGGGGTGGAGTTTTTGTTGCCACAAGTGGGCGATGTTTTTAGGATCTCTCACAGCTTAATGGATGGACAGACAAATGACTTTACTGACCGTGCTTTTCGTTTTTCATATATATATACATTGTTAAGGATTCCGACGAGTGATGTCAGTCACAGTCCAGTGACGCCGAATCTTCGGGATTATAACGCCGGCTGGCTCGGCACAGGCCTCGGGTCACATGCCTCAGATCACGATACCAACTTACACCCGTGCCTTGCCAGTTGGGGAAATAA
>NC_140962.1:93976160-94146160 GCF_056783735.1 Eptatretus burgeri | reverse complement strand
GACCAAGACCCACAGAACGAGTTCGTCCTTGATGACCCAACCAAAGAGTTATACCTTGGAGACCAGCAAAATCCTGAAAAAGAGTTTTACAGCAATAGTACTCATTGTGAGTTATCAAGACAATACCCACTGAACAAGTTATACCTTGATGAGCCAGAATACAAGTTTTACCTTGGAGACTCACAAATTTTGAAAAAATCAAGAAATGAGTTCTGCCTTGATGGTTTAAATAACTACCTTGGAGACTCAGGAAAAGGGTTCTGCCAAGATGGTTCTAAATATGGGGCCTACCTTGGAGACTCACAAATTTTGAAAAAATCAGTAAATGAGTTCTGCCTTGATGGTTTAAATAACTACCTTGGAGAATCAGGAAAAGGGTTCTGCCAAGATGGTTCTAAATATGGGGCCTACCTTGGAGACTCACAAATTTTGAAAAAATCAGTAAATGAGTTCTGCCTTGATGGTTTAAATAACTACCTTGGAGACTCAGGAAAAGGGTTCTGCCAAGATGGTTCTAAATATGGGGCCTACCTTGGAGACTCACAAATTTTGAAAACATCAGTAAATGAGTTCTGCCTTGATGGTTTAAATAACTACCTTGGAGACTCAGGAAAAGGGTTCTGCCAAGATGGTTCTAAATATGGGTCCTACCTTGGAGACTCACAAATTTTGAAAAAATCAGTAAATGAGTTATCCTTAAGAGACTTTGTAAGTTGGTTTTACTTTGAATACTTGAAATGTGGGTTCTGGATTGATAACTCACAATGTGATACATATCTTGGAAACTCAACGGGAATGTGGTTATACCTTGAAGACTTGGAAAGTTGGGTTTATGTTGGACACTTGAAACTTTTTTGGGGGCTTTTATTTATTTATTTATTTATTTATTATTATTATTATTTTATTTATTTATATTTTGGAGACTTTTGGAGTTGCTATCACTCTTTGGGATCTAAACCTATCGATGTAGTTCTTTGTCGGATGGTGCTTGATGGGAGCAAGATCAAGAAAGTTCTGGGAAGAAAGTGCAGGCTTACTCCCCCTTTCTACGTCATCAAACCTGAAAGCCTTAAAAGACAGAATTGGAAGAAGAAAAAAAAAACGTAAAAATATATATATATATATAGGTGGAAATCTCATTTTGAAAAAGACATTGTGTTGGGCGAGGATTGAGTTGGGGTTGAGATTTTGAATGTGAGGGTTGGGGTTGAGATTTTGAATGTGAGGGTTGGGGTTGAGATTTTGAATGTGAGGGTTGGGACACACACACACATACACATCAACAAACAAAAGTTAAGCCTTGACTATTCAGTTGAGGATTCTGTGTTTGGGGTTCACAGATGTAAGAACGTCCACCCCTTGACACACATTATATACTGTTATACACCTCGGACTTGGCCCTCGAGTGTCCACAACGGTGTATAGTAGGAGGGAGTGAAGCGCCAACCTATTGCTCCCATTGCACACACACACACACACACACAAACAAAAGTTAAGCCTTGACTATTCAGTTGAGGATTCTGTGTTTGGGGTTCACAGATCTAAGAACGTCCCCCTTGACACACATTATATACTGTAATACACCTCGGACTTGTCCCTCTAGTGTCCACAAAGGTGTATTATCTGCTTAGTTTTGTCTTTTGTAATTCCTGTGAATAAAATGAACCTAAAATCTCTTCCCTTCCAAATCATATATTTTATAAGTCCAAGGAACTGTATCTATTACATCAACAATTTTAAAAAGTTCTTTCGTCCATCGTTCAGTAAAACCCTTTTCAAAATGAGATTTCCACCTATATATTCTTACGATATCACCAACTTTGAACTTAGGTTTTCTGACATTAATCTCTTTTTCATATTTTAATTTTGTAAATGTTTCTGATGGCTTCATATTCGTTGACGTGTGAATCGTGTCATTATACTTATCCACAATATCTTGAATAAAAGATGACCATTGTTGTGAACCGAGTTGTGTGAATTTTTTATATAGTCTCTCTTTTAAGGTACGATTAAAACGTTCAACAACAACTGCCTTCCCTTCATTAAAGGTACCGTATAATGTAATACTGTTATTTTTTAGAAAATTCATAAATGTCTTGTTATAAAACTCTCTACCCTCATCAGTCCACAATTTTTTAGGTTTTCTCTTACATTTATTAAATATCTGTTGAAAAGCTAACATAAGAGTATTACCTGTTTTGTTTTTTAAAGGGACAACCCACGCATATCTACTCCTCAAATCAATAACGGTTAAAGCATACTTGTACCCCTTATCATTATTGAGTTCAATCAAATCAGCAGACTAGATATAATCAACTTCCTTGGAATAAACTTTCCTTCTCTGAAACTTTGTGAATATTGGTTTATGTAATTCATCAGCTAATTGCTCTTCAGTCTTAATGGCATCATTAGAGCCTATAAGTTTTTTGAATTTCCAAGTCCAAGTTTCAATTTAGCACTAATCATCTTCTTCACGATGAACCTATCAACTTTTTCTCTCAAGGTTGGATTTTGTATCAGAGACAAATTATATAACATTTCTCTATCGGCTTCATGCTTTTCTTCCAACGTTGTGGTATTCCCATAATCAATATCGTGTCTCATGCACACTTCATCAACTCTATTGATTGGTTTACTCCAGGATTTAAGATTGTCTGCCTCATCTAATCTTTTATCCAAGTTTGTGCCTGGACCACAGAAAGAATACCCTGGAAGATGTAATTCCCCTGGTATTCCAGTAGTTGTAAATTTACTTCCTGATAAAAACTTTTGTATATCTCCTCCGAGTTTGTGTTTGGGGATAAATTGATTTTTTTTTGAACCACACACCGAACATATACCTTTTTGTATAACCCTGTTATTTTTACTTTTAATATATGAAATATTTTTAGTATTAGTTTTTATTTACATTTGAGACAATAACTCATTTATTTATGAGAAAAATTTCTGCAGAGTGCAAAAACCTTTTTAGTTTCCAACATGCACATTTGAATCTTAATTTTTAAAACATAAAGAATCCTTAGAAATGCCTTCACTCTCTCCTCCATTTATTTAAGAAAAAACTTGAATTAAAATGAATAGCTTGACGATGCTAATAGTTTTGTTGAAAGTATTGCAAATAGACTTGTTAATTCTTTGTATTCCTCCCTGGTGAGATAAGTTATTTTCTTTAATACCTCTATTCTTTTTTGAATCTCACTGGTTTCCATATTTTGATATTTATTCATTCTCTCTCTTTCCTCCCTCTCTCTCTTCTCTCTTTCCTCCCTCTCTCTATTCTCTCTTTCCTCCTTCTCTCTATTCTCTCTTTCCTCCTTCTCTCTCTCCTCCTTCTCCTTTTCCTCCTCTTCCCTCTCTTCTTCAACTCCTTCCTCATCCCTTACTATCCTTGAATCGTTTACACCCCAGAGAATATTATACATATATTCATCAGGATTTCTTGTTATTCCTGTATCCAAAATATATTTTTTTACAACAGGAAACCAATAAAATTTCTTTTGAATTTCTAAAAGAGCCTTACCTTTTCTTAACCTTATAATTTTTTCATTATTTAACATTCTAATTAAATCTAAAGTTGTCGGTTTATCAACATCAGCATAATGCCAATCTTTTATTGAAAATACCTCATTCTTATGTTGTAGAACATATTTATTAAAATACCGAATACCCTTTTCTTGAAGGTATGCTTGGACACAGAAATGATAATTTTCTTGAAGCCTTCTTGCTGTCATTTATGTATTAGAAATATATGTTAGAATAATATTATGGCACGAAACACCTCCCCATCTTCCCATAGTTAAATCATTTTGTATTTCCTTACTTATTATATATAATCCTGTTTTTTCTGTTTTCATGAGATAAACAAGGGCAAAACCATTATTATATTTACCCTTATTAAATTCTTTTATTTGTTGTTTACTAATCGTGGCTCCACAAAACTCATTCTCGATACCAAGTGGATAATATTCTTCCTTACGAGACTGATTTAATTGTTCCAGGTCTTCGAGGTTAATTTTAAATGACCAATTATACCCTAAATCATTCATATCATACCCCATTGTTCTATTCTCATACAAACGATACGCCCTTCTTTATAAAAATTTATTTTAATTCGAACTGTGAATTCTGTATGACCTGGAGATAATATCAACACTTCTGTATCTTTAGAATATACAGCCGTTTTATTTAAGTATATATATTGTGATAAATCGCTTAATCTCACCAAGTCATTCGCGTCAGTCGGGCTTGGATAATTTTTTAATTTATAAGCATTTTTCATGTTAATATTTTTGTTTATATTATATTTATGTCGTTCAGCCTGTGCCTTTGTGTAATAATTTGATTAATCAATATCCAGTTCTTGAGATACACCAAAGATAGAACCATCTTTACCAACATAAGTCATTTATATTAGATTAAAAATAATATCATAAAATTTTTTATTTTTGTTGAGTTGAAATAACACATATAGACATAATTGACCACAACACTTGGAATTTAATTCTTGGACTTGAAATGTTTGATAAACACCATTCTGTAAGAATTTTATGACTTCAACAGGTGGTGGAAGACCAAAACTATCAAAATAATATTTGTCTTAACTATTAAAAATACAAACCCAATGAGAACCGTTCCCATCATTATCTTCTAAGTTCATAATAATATTCTTTGTATGTTTCGACACATTTGTTAATTCATCTCTCATACAAATAACCACATTATGAATTTTTAATTTCTTACAATATTTGGCAAGTTGTAAATTTGATGTTGTATTCTTTCCAAATTCTTTCAACCACTCATCAATGCTCATTTATTTATTAGAAAGATATAATCCATTACCTCTTTTCGTTAATTTTACACCTGCTTGTGCTATAGAAGAAAGCATATCTCCAACTAACAATCTCGCTTTATCAGGCAGACCTTCAAGTTTTTCAGCAAAATCTACAATTACACCACTTCCACTAATTTGTTTCTCCAACTCTTTGTTATGTCTTTCCAATTCTTTTTGAGCCTGGAGTTGAGCCTTCCTTTCCTTGGCAGTTTTGACCGCTGTTGAAATACCACCCGTCAATGCTCCAACCGCACTTAAACCAGCAAATAAAGGAATTAGAAATGGCAGAAATCCTCCACTCGTCTCTCTTATTGAATATTTTTTCAACATTGGTTTTGTCATTTTAATTTTAAGTGAGCCAGTGTCATTCAAGATTTTAACCTGTTCTCTTGTGAGCAAAACATCAATTCTTACTGCTCCTTTTCTCTGAATTGTATTAACGTTAATCGTACAAGGCTTTTGATTTTGAACACAAGATGATAGTTTATGAAGATTGATTTGATTAACATATACCCCAGTTGGTACTTTGCCACTCATTTATTTAACAAAAAATTATGTGAGACTAATCATCACACCATTATCTGTATTAATCTGCAATTCTGTTTCTTCCAAAAGCAAACAATATGTATCAACTTCTTCACTCTCTCCTCTTTCAATGTATAGGGAAGTATCCACTTGATTAGACTTTATAGTTTCTTTTTGAGCGCTCAGGTCAAACGTATAGATTGTATACAAACTTTTAAATGCTGTCATATCCAAAATAGGTTCTTTATTTCCATTACTTTCACACACCTTTTGGTAAGACTTGTATGCTTCAGCAAAATCATTTTTTTCCCAATTAATTTCCAATCTATCTCGTGGATAAAATGTTCCATCTAGAGAAACGCGAAGTTGTTTCACCTTAGCATTATCACTCAATGCATTATTCTTATCAGTCGCAGTATCACCATCTGGCTTTTTAAAAATCATCCACAGATATCGTGGCTTTCCTTCCAGAACACCCAAATTCCACGTGTAAGTAGTTTGATTGAGTTTAACGTGTTGACATCTTCTTTTAAGGTATGATACACTGAGTGGTTTCTTTGAGTTAAGTCTTCGATTCAACATCTCTTCTGTTTTAAGATTAGGAGTATATTCACTGATATACCAACTCATCTCCTCAATTACAAATTTATTCTGATCACCAAAAGCATTACCAACACCAAAAAGCAATCTATTTTCATTATCATTCCTTTGTAGTTGAAATCTAATTTTAAGACCATACAGAACTTTATCATAATCACAAAATCCAAATATACCTTTAAGAGGAACTGCCACAGTAAAACTATTTTCTGCTTTTGTATCATCATTATACATTCCTTTCCTTTGAATATATCCAGGGTCTGTGGTTGTTCCCGTTGACATTTCAGGAATAAAACCTTCGACAGACCCCTTTCCCATTCTATCACTGAATGTATAGAGTGTAAATTTCATCATTTCAGATACAGCAGAGACATAATCAACCGCTTCAACTTCTTGTGTTCCAATATACAATCGCACACTATCAAACATTTTCCAGAAGAAATCATTTACAAGTGTAGCGTTTGTGTTATTCCCAGCCTTAGTGAATTTAAATTTACACAACAAGAAACTTTCGGAGAGATTCAAATAGGTTTGTTGATTATTTATTTCAAAACTTTTTGTACCATTTGTATTCCAGTCTGTTCCAGTTATTGCATTTACCTTGAAGTAATCTTCTTTTTTAGTGGAGTTTGAGATAATAATAGTATCATCCAAATCATAGATACTATCAATTGCTTCCATACTTGTATTTATTTAGGAAAAAAGATGTTAAAACTTTTGAAACCCTGATCCAAGTATTTGAATTATTTTCTGTCGTTCTTGGGGGACAACTGAGTTTTACCTTTCTTAATTTCTTTTATTGCTTGTAATTTATGAGATTCTTTCTGAGCATCTTTTATACTCTTTACAGCACCTGCTACATTTCCCACAGCAGAAGCAGTTGAACCAATTAGGTCTTTATGTTTAAGAATAGTTGAACCAATACCCATGAGAGTATCAATTATCCCATCTCCTCTAAATTGATGTCCGACACCCCTTTGTCTCTTAGGTTTATAGTATCCTCTACCAAGATACATACCTTCACCCTTGTAGTACGGGGAAAGGAACATCCCATCCCCTGTAATTATTTTATATTTTCCCAACTCGTGCTTCCTCACAATAACCATCGTATTTATTTATTGAAAAACTTCACGTAGGTGAATTCTGATGGATATAACTTCTCCATTAAAAGATATCACACGATTATCTTGGTCGGTTATCCTAAAATTTACTCTGTGTATGGTTTTTCCTGACACAGGTAGATAAACCAAATTTTTAGGCTCCATATTGAATTTATAACCAATAGGGGTTGAGTATGCGCTGAATGAAAATATTGTATTTGTTTTTAATCCATCATTATAAGCACCATCAATCAAATCACAGTGAATTAACACCGAATTTATTCCTGAGGATATTTGAATGACATTATCACTGTAAAACGTCCCATTAGTTTCAATCTTTTTTGAGGAGAAACCTAATAACTCTCTAAATGAATTATCAATTGTGAAATCAACCTTGTAGTTATTTTTTACTTTAATCGTTGATTTTGAAGTATGTTTTTGAATGTTTATAACAATATTTTTTGGTTCATCACCCTGTTCTTTCATAAGACGAGCAATTTCGGAAGATATTTGAGAAATCTCGTATGCTCCGGGTGAGACTGTTATCGTTTTGTATCCACTTCCCGGATTATAACTAAACTTGTCATTTTTCTCGGTTATATTAAATAAGGTATTATAAGTCTCCATGGACAATAAAGATGCCTCATATTCTTTTGTTGTGTCAAGTTGTAGTGGGTATGGGAATGAAGATGTGTGGTCGCTTGTTGTGAAATTAAAACTCAGGATTGTGCTTCTCATCTTATTTAATATGAGATAAAATGTCTTTATATTGAGATTTATTAATTATTTTCATGTTCATCAACTGGTCTAAAATGGCTGATGCTTCATTAAAACAATTGTTATTTCCAGCCTTCTTACTGCCGAACAACAATAACAGTCTATTAACTAATTGCGATGGGTCATTTGGAAGAAAACTAATACCTGAACCAAGGATACTTAAAGCCTGAATAATGTGTTTCTCCTTCTCATTCTTCCTACTTTTACCAGAAAGAATAACCTTATAATTTAGAGTGTTCAGCAAATCAATATATACTCTATCATCATTATTTTCCATATCCAATGGTTTATCAATATACTTTGATTCATCCCTCACAGTTGAACCTTGCCTTCCATCTTTTGTGAGAAGAAACATTAATCTCGGAGTTAGTTTAACAGGGGGTTGAGCAGAACTTAAGAACCTTAATTCATCATTAAATATCAATACCTTTTCTTGAACAAGATGAAATATTGCTGGTTGTTCTGTTGGAATGAGTCCTGCTTTGATTTTTGAATCTGCTGAATATTCATTGTTTTGAACAGCATTCACAATATAATCAGGGGGTTGATTAATCTCTTCCAGTTGTTGAAATAAACCTTCATCATGTTCTAATTCTCCAATATGCTCTAATTCTTCCTCCGTCATTTGACTGAAATCTTTTAACATTTGGAGCTTTCTGGGAGTATATTCTACTGTGGGAACTGTGGAAACATCTTTCATTTTTTCTTGGGAAGTTTTTAAAAGTGGTTTAAAAAATTTCTCTTGTTTTTTTTCAAATGCTTCTTCGCCCGTTAGTTTCTGTCTGCGTTTCTTCTTTATGTCTTCCTGTTGTTTTACAACTTTTGAAACCAACTCTTGATGTTCCTTAAATCTTCTTGCTCTTTCTTTTGTATCCATTTATTTATTGTAAAATATCATTTAATGAATTGTAAAGATCAACAGGGAAATTTTCCTTTTCTTCATCATTCAAGTAGATGTGTTCAAATAAATCCTTTTCTTTAAATATTTCATCAAATTCTTTATTAACATTAATGCGAGTTGTAATTTCTTCTTCACTAATCCTTGCATCTCTGCTTTTCATACGTTTGTGTTGAGTTTCTTCATCAACATCAAAACCGAATGATAAAATCTTCACTCCGCTCAGATATTTAATAATTTGTCTCGTTCCTTCTGGATTAGTTTCTAATATCCCAACACCACCAGATTTTAGTTTCTTTAACTCACTCTTACAATGTGAATATTTTGTTGTACCAAGAGAAACCTCCTCAAATATTTGTCCTTCATTCCTCAATCGCATATGTTCCTCCACTGAAATATAGTGATAATCTTCACCTTTTACTTCTCCAGGTCTTATTGCTCTAGTTGTTGTTGATACAATGCGTATCACGGGGTGTTTTTTAAGTAAATTTACAATATTCTCATTTGTACTACACAAGAACCTTGATTTATGAAAGTTTTTTCCAGAAGCAGATTTACCCACAAGATTTATAATAATAGTTGTCATTTATATATGTAATTGTTTATAAAACAAAAAATATATCCCTTAATATCTCATCTTGTTTCACAACAATATATTTATATTTTTCAGTCGTGTGCTTCATATAATCCTCAAATTTCTTTTTACTACATAATGTAGAACAATTATCTCTCCAAAAATTATTGATATCTATTGAATTTAACTTGAATAAAATAAAAGTATTAGCATTGTTTCTGATGGAACGACGAGGAAGTTGAAAGTACGATTGACTAAGATAAATATAATTACAAGAAGAATGTCTCCCTCTTGTGTAGTAGCTGTCCATTACCGTTTGGTTTCTCTCATTAACACAATCAAAGATAACGAGGTTCTTTTTTGATTTATCCAAATCTTGGGGAGACGGTATATCATCCGTATTATCACTAAGAATACAAGTTATAAGATTTGATTTCTTTTTACATCTCTGTGTATCACAAAATAGTTGAATTATATCTTCAATGTTATAATCATTTAGGTTTTTTTGACGTTTAAATAAACCTATTATATCTTCTTTTTGAAGACCAGCATTAAAACCTTGTGAGAGTAGTTGATACTCTGGTTGAAAACTCGACTTTGTGAAAATTATTAAATTATCATAATCTAAAAAGTTGGGAGTGAGGAGCATTTTTAAAAGTAAGCAGGTTTTTCCACATCCACTTGAACCAACTCTGAGACATCTTAATGAATTTGGGAGATTTTTATGGTTGTTAAATTTTATCTTATTTTCCCAAATAGGTAAAAAATCATTCATTTATATATTTGAAAAACAGGTTATTTAATTTATTATTGGCTTTTTTAGAAACTCTATATTTTATCCTAAGTTCAGGTTTAATTTCAAGATAATCCATTATTTTATTTATACAATATCTTGTGTTGATATTTCCCTGAAAATTACATCCATGAATAATATACAACAACAATCCTTTGAACATTTCTCTTATACGTTCAGTTTCTTCCCTTGTAAGGAAAGGTGTGTTATCATCCTCATACTTTACATTCATTTCTCTAATCAATCTTGTAAAGTAATTCATTTTTGGTGTAAATCTAAAAGAATTATTTTCCTTTTTATATTTTTTATTATCATTAATTAGAAGATAATCACAGAATATACATTGTTTATAGGCTTTTGACTCTGTGTTTAATCCCCGTCTTTCACACGCAGGACAATTCTCAAATTTGTCATATGGAGAATCAGGAAAGTCTAGCATATTTATAAAGTAAAACTTTACTTAAACTGAAATTCATCTATACTTTCAGTTGTATATTACCATCGATATCGATATACTTTTTTCATTATCAGATTTAACGACAAGATTTTTTATATTAAAGGTAATTTTAAAATTATCGTTAACTACTATTGAACGAAATGTCATTTCACCTGATATATTAACATCCTTTATTTCATCAAGATTTACATCTTTAGGGTTGTTGAAAAAAATACAAATTTCTCCTTGCATATTACAGATGGTCTTATCTTTTCTTTCTAAAGCTTCATCCATAAGGTTTTTGTTCTTTGATACTTTTTCTTGTTTCATTGCTTTTTCTAGTTTTGAATATATTACTAGAAGGAGAGGAGAAACTTTTGTTAGAGATACTTTAATTGATGTTCTACCAGGTATACTAAAAGCCCTTCCACTGAAGGAAATTGAAGAACTCATATTATTTACCATAATAGTTTTTATCCAATAGTTGTTATATTTATCTTTGTTCAATTTTACATCCTTGACATATTTCTCAGTATCTTTAACAGATGAAGAGATTGATTGAAACTTGTCTTTTGTGTCTTGAAACATTGTATTTATTAAGTGAAAAAGTTGGAGGATAAAATGTTTTTAAGCACAGATTCACCTATAAATTAAACGAAATTTTCATCAAGAAAATTTTAGTTTAAGCAAAGTTTTATTCTATAAATATGGTGAATACAACGTACTGCGATGTTTGTAATCACGAATATAAACATTATAGAAAACACCTCCGAACCAACAAACACACATTTAATCTATTTCATCAAATATCTCCTCTTGAGTTGGAAAGAAAACATTGTGATATCTGTTCAAAGGATGTTTTGAAGAGTAGTTATAATCAACATCTTCAATCACAAAAACACAAGAAAAATGAGTTTAAAGTAAAGGGAGACTATTATATTAAAAACACTGATGAGGCATTTAAAGGGCATATAAAAATAAGGATTTTTCAATTTGGAGAACCCGGTCCATCATCAATAGCTGAATCAATTGAAATAGTGAAACCCGATGTTGAAAAATTTATTAAAAAGACATTAAAAGAAATGAAAACTTTAAAGTTTTATATGGGAGTGAAAATGAATAAGAAAAGACAAGATGAAGAACAAACTCCTTATATGAGAACAGATCTTCATTTTATAACATCATTTCAAGATTTTTTGAATAGTGGGGTTTATGAAGAACTATCAAGACAAGAGGAGGATGTTGATAATACAGTGGTAGGAAGTGGATTCAATATTAAAAAAATCATCTTTTTAGATATACACATTCTAAAATCAAACCCTCTTAAAGCTTCTTCTTATATTGAATTACCAAAAGAAATAAAACTAAAGAAGGCAGTTGTTAATATTAAGAACAATGATAATAAATGTTTTCTCTGGTCTGTTCTTGCTCACTTACATCCACCAAAATGTAATTCAGAAAGAGTAAAACAATATATGAAATATGAGAATACCTTGGACATTAAAGATTTTAAATTCCCAATGCCATTAACAGATATTCCTAAATTTGAGAAAAAGAATAATCTTTCTATTAATGTATATGGATTAACGGATACAAACAAAGTTCAAATATTAAAAATTTCAAACAACTATAAAAATGAAGAAACACACATTGACCTTTTATATTTTAGTGTTGGAAAGAATTCACATTACACATACATCAATAATTTATCAAGATTAATCTCTTCTCAGGTATTCAGAACAGCAAACAAAATATATCCTTGTAAGCGATGTCTTAATTCATTTCATACAAAAGAACGATTAGAACAACATTCAAAATATTGTAGTAATCATAAATCAGCTGTAATTACAATGCCTAAACCTGGTGAAAAGATTTATTTTGAAGATTATAATAAATCTATCATGCACCCATTTGTGATATACGCTGATTTTGAATGTATCCTTAAAAAGATAAATACTGCTTCTCCTAATCCAAAAGAACCATATACAAATAAATATCAAAAACATATTCCTTGTGGTTTCTGTTATTATATCAAATCATCTGTTGGAGAAAAGTATAACAAACTTGAACATTATCGTGGAAAAAATGCTTCACAAGAGTTTGTAAAACGATTAGAAAAGGATTGTATAAGACTCACTAAATTAATGAAAGAAACAAATGAACCGATGAAATTAACCAAAGAAGAAAAATTAGAATTTAGAATGAACAATATCTGTCATATTTGTGAGGGGGAAATTAAGGAGTCTAAAGTTAGAGACCATTGTCATCTTACTGGTAAATATAGAGGTCCCGCTCATTCCTGTTGTAATCTTAATTATAAATTACCTTCTTTTATTCCAGTCTTTCTTCACAACAGCGCCAACTATGATACACATCTATTTATAAATGAACTTTCAAAAACACCAGGGAATATTTCTGCTATAACAAACACAAGTCAAAAGTATATTTCATTTTCAAAAATGATATTCACAAAACCTTTAACTCGTATTAGGTTTTTAGATTCTTACAAGTTTATGGGAACACCACTAGCCTACCTCGCATCAAATCTAAGCTCCACGGACTCTTTTCCAAATCTTAATTCATTCTTTCCAAAAGAGGAAATTCTCACTAAAGAGGAAATTCAGATTAAAGAGAGAATTCAAAGTAAAGAGGAAACTCTAATTAATGAAGAAATTCTAACTGAAGATGAAATTCTAATTATAAAGAAAATTCGAACTAAAGAGGAAATTCAGATTAAAGATGAAATTCTGATTAAAGAAGGAATTCTTACGAGAGAGGAAATTCAAACAAGGAATGAAATTCAAAGTAAAGAGAAAATTCTTACAAGTAAGGGAATTTATCCTTATGATTATATGGATTCATTTATGAGATTTAAAGAAACACAACTTCCTTCAAAAGAAAGTTTCTATAATAACCTTTATGAAGAAGAGATAAGTGATAAGGAATATAAACACGCACAAGAAATATGGAAAATATTTAAGATAAAGAACCTTGGAGAATATCATGATTTATATCTAAAAACAGATGTTTTATTGTTAGCTGATGTGTTTGAGGCTTTTAGAACACTCTGTCATAATAAAAATTGTTATGGATTAGACCCTGCCCACTATTTCACAGCTCCTGGTTTAGCTTGGAGTGCAATGTTGAAAATGACAAAACAAGATATAGATTTAATCAGTGATGCTGATATGCTTTTGATGATTGAGAAGTCCAAGAGAGGTGGAATATCACAAGTATGTTCAAAAAGATATGCTAAAGCAAATAATAAATATCTTCCAAATTATAATAGTGAAAAAGATAGTAATTATTTGATGTATTTTGATGCTAATAATTTGTATGGATGGGCAATGTCTCAATCTCTGCCTTATGGTAAATTAGAGTGGGTGGAAGAAAAGGATTATGAAAAGGCTTTGATGAATATTGTTATTTCTTCTCAAGAGGAATTGAATGACGAAGAAGAAGGTTATTATTTTGAAGTTGATTTGAGGTACCCGAGTGATCTTCATAATAAGCATAAAGATCTTCCTTTTGCATGTGAGAAAGAAACTCCAAAGAAAGAATGGTTAAGTGATTATCATAAAAGTTTTAATATTAAAGGTAAATCAACAGAAAAGTTATTAACAACATTCTATGATAAAGAGGGATATGTTTTGCATCAGAGAAGCTTAAAACAGTTTTTGAGAGAAGGATTGAGAGTAGCTAAAATTCATAGAGTTTTAAAATTTAAACAAAGTCCTTGGGTGAAAAAGTATATTCAATTCAATACAGATATGAGAGCAAATACAAAAGTAAAATTTGAAGGGGACTTTTATAAATTAATGAATAATGCTGTATTTGGAAAGACTATGGAAAATGTTAGAAACAGGCAAAACATTAGATTCGCAACATCTTGGAAAGAAGCTTCGAGAATGATAAATAAACCAAGTTTTGAGAGAGAAGAGGTTTTTTCAGAGAACTTTTCTGCAATTCATATGAAAAAGGAAAGTATTGTAATGGATAAACCAATTTATATTGGAACAGCAGTTCTTGATTTATCAAAGATATTGATGTATGATTATTTGTATAATGACTTAAAGAAAGAGTATGGTGAAAATGTTTCATTGTTGTATATGGATACTGATAGTTTTATCCTAGATATAAAAACTGATGATGTTTATGAAGATATGAAGAAAAATATTGGAGTATATGATACAAGTAATTTCAGCAAGAAGAGTGAGTTATTTTCCAAAAAGAATGAAAAGGTTATTGGTAAGTTTAAGGATGAGTTGGGTGGAAAAGTAATGAGTGAGTTTATTGGATTGAGAGCAAAGGCATATGCTTATAAGTATGGTGAACAGATTGATAAGAGGTTAAAGGGAATAAAGAAATATGTAATAAAGAAATCAATAACTTTTAGAAATTATTATAATTGTTTGATGAATAAGAAAGAAGAATATAGGAAAATGAATACAATAAGAAGTTATAAACATAACATATATAGTGAAGAAGTAAATAAAAAGGCATTAGGAGCCTTTGATGATAAGAGATTTATTTTAGATAATGGAATAGATTGTGTTCCATATGGATATTGTATGATAGAGTGTATAAAATAGATTATGTTTTAACGATGGGAAGATGGGTTAGGGTTTTTTAAGGGCTACCGCCGCTTTTTCACAATATATAAATGGTTAAACCAAGTATTAATCAAACTAAAGAGTGGAGAAAATCTCAGTCTTGGTATATAAATGGAAAACATAATGAATGTGAAAAATATCAAATAAGTCTTATTGAAAAAATAACTAAAACAAAGGTAAATAAAACAAATAAGCGAATTAATTTAAAAACTAGTAAGTTAGAGGATGTAAAGAAAAAAATGAATATCCTTGAATGGACTGAAAACTTTGATGGTTATCAATTGAACAATGAAAAAACAATTTACTATAATCTCAAAATGATATGTGGCTCAGGAGGTGGTCAGATGAGAGCATTAAGAGAAGTTTATCATTTCGTAATGGCACAAATGGGGTATCTTAAAAAATATAAAGATTCAAATGTTTTGTTTGTCAATATTTTAGATGGGGATTATTGTGCAAAGAAAATTAAACTATTGAAGGAATTTGAGAATGAACAAATCTTTATAGGTTCAATGAGTGAGCTGTTCAACCCCCAGGTGTTCAATTCAATGAGGTTCAACCTCCAAGTTAAAAGGGGAGACAAATAAATATACCTTGGGATAAAAAGGGGGTTTATTTTTAAGGAAAAAAATATGAATCGCTGAAAATCCCCCATTCATTTACATGGGGAAAAGTGAGCCAGAATCAGTATTCTTACCCTACTGATAGAGATAGAGATAGAGATAGAGATAGAGATAGAGATAGAGAGAGAGATACAGAGAGAGAGAGAGAGAGAGAGAGAGAGAGAGAGAGAGAGATACAGAGAGAGAGAGAGAGAGAGAGAGACAGAGAGAGAGAGAGAGAGAGAGAGAGAGAGAGAGAGAGAGAGAGAGAGAGAGAGAGAGAGAGAGAGAGAGACAGAGAGAGAGAGAGAGAGAGAGAGAGAGAGAGAGAGAGAGAGAGAGAGAGAGAGAGAGAGAGAGAGAGAGAGAGAGAGATACAGACAGAGAGAGAGAGAGAGAGAGAGATACAGACACACACAGAGAGAGAGAGAGAGAGAGAGAGAGAGAGATACAGACACACACAGAGAGAGAGAGAGAGAGAGAGATACAGACACACACAGAGAGAGAGAGAGAGAGAGAGAGAGAAAGAGAGAGAGAGAGAGAGAGAGAGAGAGATACAGACACACAGGAGAGAGAGAGAGAGAGATACAGACACACAGAGAGAGAGAGAGAGAGATACAGACACACAGAGAGAGAGAGAGAGAGATACAGACACACAGAGAGAGAGAGAGAGAGAGAGAGAGATACAGACACACAGAGAGAGAGAGAGAGAGAGAGAGAGAGAGAGATACAGACACACAGAGAGAGAGAGAGAGAGATACAGACACAGAGAGACAGAGACAGAGACAGAGACAGAGACAGAGACAGAGACAGAGACAGAGACAGAGACAGAGACAGAGACAGAGACAGAGACAGAGACAGAGACAGAGACAGAGACAGAGACAGAGACAGAGACAGAGACAGAGACAGAGACAGAGACAGAGACAGAGAGAGAGAGAGAGAGAGAGAGAGAGAGAGAGAGAGAGAGACATCTTACTGCTGATATAATATCTGCTCATGAACGAGCCAGGCAAGCAGAGTCGGCTGCAGAGAGAGAGAGAGCGTCGCCTAACTGCAAATAGAGCGTCACACCGATGGGCGAGAGAAGCACAAAACTCACGTTCCAGCTTTCTAGGTCCGCGTTTTGGCAGGACATCAAGGGCAGTTGCCACTGGTGCGAGAAACATTGAGTGGCTCAAGGCAGCCTTCAACTATGACCTCTCTGAGGATTACGGCAGCATAAAGCCTTCCTCCCATAAATCTGAGGAATAAAAGAAGCCTTCCTAATTTTCTCCATACAACTAATTCCTCAGTCAAACTAGCATGAGGAAAATAGGGCAAATTTCCCGGGTATTACCGGGTACTTCAGCTAGTTTTGTAATATGTACATGTGAATCTTCACAGTCCAATTCCAGGGTAGCCATTTTCTTTTCAATACCACATGTAACTAGAAAACTAGTACTACACTATTTGTTAAAACGACATAACAATCACTATTTTATAGTGCTATCAAGAGCTGACATGTATATCTAATGAAGAAAAATAAATATTTTAAACGACTTCAAGTAAGTCACTTCTAAAAAACACCTTGAAAAAAAAACAGTCACAAATTACACATTATAATACATCCTCAGCATCACTTTCTGGATCAGGCAGGATTGCGTTAGAGCAGTGTAGGCCTTTACATTCTCCACATGCTGGAGAACATTTTAAGCCAAATTTTCTACAAGAACATCTCTGTGTACTACAGTTAGTTCTGCAATTGCAGTTGAAGGCTTTCAGGAGATTGTCAGGTGCAGGCTTCAAGTTAGTGTCCACGGGCACCATCTTACCATTGATGATCTTTCATCCCCAATCCTCAGCACACATTTCAACCCCACTCCATTGTTGGACCTGATGATCAACACGTTGGCTATGGTACTGGGTTGCTGAAGATGTGGGGGGGGGGGGGCAAGATACGAGGCTGCACAAATGTTGTATTGGTTGAAACCTTCTGGTAGAAGCGATGCAAGCGAAGTGAGTCCAGTTTCTCACCAGGTTGACCATTGTACAGACACACCATGGCACTTTCACCTGCTGTTACAATGTCCTTCTGTGTTGCTTGAGCGTTTTTGAAAAAGCGGCCTGCTGCCGAAAATATGCACTTGACTTCAATTCCTTTAACGCTACTGGTTTTCCAATGCCAAATACCCTGGATGTGGTGTCACATCCCAGTATGGCATGAGCAAACAAAAGATTATCACAGATATGGTCTCCAAGTATGTCTCGGACCAGTTTGATGTTCCAGCACCTTGGGATCTTTTTTGATGTTGACGTTGGTTCTGGTCTGAAATAGATATCATACACTGTCTCCGATGCCTGACTGCAAAGGAGTACTAGTAAGTCAGTGTCGTCACCAACAAGAACAGTGTCCTTGCTATCAGCTGATTTAATAGCAGTTTGTGTGATCAGGAAATCTGCATCTCCTTTTGTATGCAGTGCATCACAAGCATGCAGTTCAAATTGTTCACTGAGTAGGTTGATAAATCTGTTTGTTGACATTGTTTGTCAAAAACTGATCTTTCTTCATTGGACAGACCATGTCACGAGTGAAATGTAAAGGGACACTGGCATCCGATTTTGCTCGCTTGTCATGTGTAACATCTTTGGTACATGGTCCATTTTCATATCCATCGAAGACTATGATGGCATGGTTGTATTTATCTGCAACATATTTTGTCGTGGCTACAGATTTCATCATAGGTCTGTCCAACTTTTCATGGAATTATATGCAGGAGTGCACCACCATCTAGAACATATTGCACATCATTTGAAATCCTAAACATGCCAGAGAAATTAGATGGGAGTTGGTTCCATAGAGCATCTGCCAGTGGTGATTTATTAGGTGCAAGCAGTACATGATTTGTTTCAAAAAGTGATGGAGGGTAACTGCAAAGCTCATGTGTAAATGTCTCTTGTAAATCACCAGATTCTTTTCCTGCAGTAACCATACGCTGAAAGAGCAATAACGGATCAATAGATACAGACTCTTTGGCTGTTTGCATGGCCTTTGCCTGTCGAGTCACAACCTGATTTTTTTTTTCTTGAACACAGTCTAACACCTTGTGACCAATCATTTCATTTAAGATCTTCTCCCCTACACAGAAGACATTATCAACATTGACTGAATCACTTGCAGTAACACCAGTGTCAATGCTGTGCAGGCTTAGGTCAGTATCAAATGGATTTTTTGATGACAGGAATGACAGGAGTTTATGGGTGTCATTGATGTCCCTTTCTTGACGAGCAGAAGACAGGTCCTTCTGTTGATGGCTAGAACTACAGTGCACTGATGTGTAATCTTGCAAAGCAGTGTTAACCTCTGAGCAGACAGGACTTGATAGTAGCCATGTTAGCCTTTGTGTTTCATCCATCCCTCTTCCTCTTGTCAAACCTCCTGTAGTCTTCAGGCTTCTCATGAGGACCTGCTCAATCACAAGATATGTTGAAAGCCCAGCCCAGTATTGGTCTGAACGACAGACTACATGAAAGTCATTTTCAAAATGCTGCTGCACTTCAGGATGCTTAACTGGTAAGTGGGTAAGCTGCTGGAGGTATATATGCATTGATTTAGTGTGTAGGTTGTGACCAGCAGCAGCCATATAAGGCAGCATATCATGCAAGGTCTGCACATGCAAATTCCAGTCACCAGTATGTTCTGATATCTACCATTCTCATGTATGTCATCCAAAGCTGTGCTGTTCGATGATGCTTTAGTGAATCTGTGGCTTTCTTCATTAAAGAATCTATCCTCTTAAAGATGTCTTTTGAGAAAGCACTTTCCAATGCTACTTCTTTCTCTACCAATGAATCATACAGTTTCTCTACCTCATACAGATCAACTGTAATGCTATCCATATCTGGAGACAATTTCATCAACATCTGATGAGAGTTGCATATTTATCTCTTCACTTGATTCATCATCCTTGTGCTCCATGACTACACTTCCAAAATTAGTGTTTGTCTCCAGCTCAACACCATCACTATTGTCATGCATCCGAGATATACATGAAATAGGAACCAGAGTGCCAAATGCCGTTGAAGCAAGCATGGTATTTAGAGCTGCATCCATCAGAAGGTGTCCACGGAAGGTGTCCATCAGAAGGTGTGGCCCTGTCATATGCCTTTCCAGTCATCATGTGAGTGAACAGCCCTCAGCCCTCAGCCCCTTTCAATCATTAGTACATTTATTGTATCTTTTATGGCAACCACAATAACATAGGACAAAGTAAATAGACCATTCAGTTATCTTTACTGCGGAATTAAATCTGAAATGGTCATTCATCCAAAAATAACTATTTTGGTCACATTCTCCAAACATTATCAACTTTTAAAAACACTAATCTTAGGTCAATACCATTATATATGGTATTGTTAGAAATGCATTTTCATTATGAATCTGTTGATGCCTCTATATTTGGGATAAGTTTTGAATTGTTCACAATATTACCATAAATCTCGACCCCACCCCAAAATTTTATTTTATGATATTTGTGGGAAAATGCTGCCTCAAACAGAGGTCAAAATGGAAATGTTCCAATGCTCCGATTTAAGATGAATTTTAGTATGTCATTCTACAACATATTTGGAGTGGAAAAAACCATGAATGATTACTATTGCAATTTGTGGTGGATAAATCACTATTTTGACCAGTCGACACCCAGCTCGAGCATGCAGCATGGCAAAATGGCGGCGTCGTCCTCCTTTTGTCGCACCGCCCACGCACGCAGCCTCAGCGCGTTCAGCCCCCGTAAGGTCGACGGCACAAGACGAAAGATCTGTGGTATGCTCCAGCTGGCTTTTCACAAGGTCCAGTATACAAGTTCGGGCCTGGCCTGTTCACCAGGTTAGGCCAAATCGGGATGTTGGGCTCCGCAGGCGGATCGATGGGACTACAAGACGTGTCGGGCCGTGCCGTGAGCAGGGGGACAGTCAGAGGCTTCGCCACCGGACCCTGGACGAACCCGTCGAGGACCTCCCCATAAAAGTCGATCGCAGACTCCCCTCATGCAGTTCCTCCTGCCTCTTTCACGAAGCAGATCGCAGACTCAACTCTAGCAGTCCCTTCCTTGCCTTTCTTTCGGCTCGCTCTTCACGAAAAGCCGATCGCTCGACTCGACGCTCAGGCAGATCCTCTCCCAGCCGATGGCAGACAGACCTCATGCGGTCCCTTCCCTGCCTTTCTTTCGGCTCGCTCCTCGCGAAAGCCGATCGCAAACAGACACAGCCGTCCCCTGTACAGCCGATCGCACCACCTCGGCGCTCCCGTCGCAGATCCACCCCTGCCTTTCTGGCGCTCGCTCTCGAGGCCACTCCCTCTCAGAGCACTGAGCGGGGACTCGTTCGGAGAGGGGAAGGAAGGAGAAGAACCTCTCGGTACACCACCACCGTACGAACAATGAACAGCCTCCTTCATCTCCCGACACACATGTAACATCCAATTACTGAACAACCTGGCTAAACATGCATTTAATGGGGGATCTGGGATAATCCTATATTTAATAGCATACTAAGGGCCATTTTTTGTATGCCAGATTCATTAATTATTAATTCATTAATTATGGAATGTACTCATTGATATATTAATCAGAAAGCCCAAAGCATGTAGCATAATTTATCACTTATCCCCTCATCCGGGATCCGTGGCCTCGCCCCACAGCCTGCAGCCCTATGTCTGCCGGTGATTATGTTAGATATCAGCACGATTGAGAGGAGCCTGCGAATTATCCCTGCTGATGCACTGAATTGATGCAATCGTTCGGCCAGAATATTCGTTGTCAAGATGTTGCGTGATTAAATCACCAATACAGTCACTCAAATTTATACCGCCGACATACTTCTTAACAATCACCTTCGCCCCAGAAACCACAGTCAATCTGAACCACGCTGGCCACTGCTCAGACGCCATGACCGGACTACTGCGCAGTTCTACTACGCAGTTTGGTTAAAGATGACTCGGCATTTTGGCGCGCGCGCACGAAATATTTTGAAAATAAATGCCGACGTTTACATTTTGGGTTTTGAAACTTTTGCACTAATATAAAAGGCTAAAAATGTGTTTTATATTTATATTTCATTTCTCCTTCCTTCCTTCTTTGCGAATCGAATCGGCGTTTTTGACCATCTTCCAGATCACGTGACGATCAAACGGGAAGGAAATTCAAAAATCTGTCCAGTGAGATACAAGATAATATTTTTTACTATCATAATCAATAAACAGTTGCCGAATATCTTGTAGAATGGCAGACGAGATAGGTTTTGAAAATGGCGATTTTTATAACTTATGTGACCTCGTCCCTGACCTTGAACCCGGACAAAAGTTATATCGCTGTGCAACACTCATCGACCTCTACCCACATACTAAGTTTCATCAAGATCGGAAAGAAAAATTGTTGACGGACGAACGTACGTACGGACGGACATTTGGTCCGGCTTTATTAGGTCATCTTGGTGGAGATGACCTAAAAAGCAGGGGATATCACAACTCCAGAGGAGTCACGACGGAGGAGTACAATGGTGGGTTGGGAAAAGCAAGAAAGGGGGAAATACGGAATCGATTTTATATATATCGATCTATAATTCCAGCAATGTGTGTGTGTGTGTGTGTGTGTGTGTGTGTGTGTGTGTGTGTGTGTGTGTGTGTGTGTGTGTGTGTGTGTGTGTGTGTGTGTGTGTGTGTGTGTGTGTGTGTGTGTGTGTGTGTGTGTGTGTGTGTGTGTGTGTGACCGCTGTTTCTCGACAACCACTGGTCCGATCTAATTGAAACTTGCCAGGTATATTGCTGGGGACCTGAGGATGTGCCTTTTCAAGGTTTGATATTAATCGGACAAGTGCTTCCCAAGTTATGGCCATTTATTTACCAAACCAATGGGAAGACACGTTGTTGTGTGGGCGTGGCCAATGGGGAAGGGAAGCTCAGCCACGTTCCCCATTACGGGTTACAACGTACGGGCTTCCGGAGAGTGATGACTTCATGTATTATAATAATTTCTCGATTTCTTATGCGCATTTATAGATAAACACAATGGCCCAAGTTATGATCGTTTTCATATAAGACCGTGTATAAATTTCGGGAACATCAGAGTGCTGGTATGCTCCGAACCAGGAAGTAAATTTTTTCTCTCTCTTCTCTTCTCTTTTTGTTTTTCCTTGCCACGACATTGCGAAGAGGTAAAATACGTTGGCGCTAATTGAATAATTGGGTATTAAAAGTAAATTGCGAATAATATCGAACTTCCGGGTCACGCACGTACGGGCACGTGAGAGCGAAGAAACAGCCTGTGTGGTTTATTTATTTATTATTTTTTACGGGCACGTAGTAGTATATATATATATATATATATATATATATATATATACATATACATATATATATATACATACATATACATACATATATACACACACACACACACACACACACACACACACACACACACACACACACACACACACACACACACACACACACACACACACACACACACACACACACACACACACACACACACACACACACACACACGTGACCAGGGTTGCGTCAGGAAGGGCATCCGGCGTAAAACATGTGCCAAATCACTATGCGGATCACACGGATGATCCGCTGTGGCGACCCCTAACGGGAGCAGCCAAAAGAAGAAGATACACACAACAGATAGGTGTCCCAAGACAGTTATTCCATTATTATACGTGTAGCTAGTCCCCTTCCTTTTGTTTCGTGGGACAACAAGGGAGTGCGTTGCGATGATCTATTAGCTGGGGTTGCTTAAATCATTTTTTTCCTTTATTTCATCCCTACTCTTCTTCTTTTCTGATTATTCCTGAGGCAAATCAGCCATGTGCGCCTTCGCTGTAAGGTGGGGCCTCGTGGAGGCCAACGCGTGCGGTGCCGCAGTGGGGAAACTGCAGCGCCGAGTCATGTGGTGTGCTTGTTGGTGCAGGATTATCGACTCAAGCTTCCGATGATCTGGTGACCATTGCCGGTTGCATTAAAAAGGCATGCGAATAAATACCTCTTAAGAGGCTGCACGAATGGTGTATTTCACGGCATGGGAAACAGCCAGCACGACGCCCACGCTGCACGAAACACGTACGGAGGCCGATAAAGTCGACTCCATGCCATATTGGGCAGGATATAAGTGTGCGGGTAGAAGCGGCTTGTTCCTTTTTAACCTCAATATGCGACACATATTGGTGTTCGCCCCGCGCACACGCGAGCAGAGTCGTGTGAATGCGAGTGCTGGCCACGTGCGTAATGGCGGAACCGCGTGCACTGTATGGAATGTGCTCGAAAGCAGACATGTACGCAGCTCGTGAGACATGCACGGATTTATCCATGATGACGCACCTTCGGTCCTCGCTGGCAGCAGTGGATTCTCCACGGATGGTGAACGTCTTCTTGTCTTTATGGCCAGCGAAGCTGCGATCGAACCAGGGAATGTAAAGTTCGGGCCACATTGGCGCGCGCGGAACGAGCGAGTTGATCAATGCTGGTCGAACGACCGAGCGGGCATGCCGGACCCTCGACTGGTCACCCGGGCACAGCCCAGGGGTTTTTGCTGGATGATTCGCGTGCCAATTTCGGTGTGGGCGATTCGTGTCATGTTGTGGGGTCAGAGCGAGGTGTGTTCGCTGTCTGGGATGGCCTTGCTAGAAACGAAGTGAGGCGGTTTCAGGCCCAAGCTGGCGGGCCATGTGAGTTTCTACGATAATTCTGTATCAAACCATCAAAAATCGTAACGTCGACCGAAGCAAAAATCTCCATTTCTCCACGCAATTACATTATACCTTAACCTAACTCAACGACGCGTCTGCTCGAGCGCACTGCATCATGGGACGACCCGTGACGCATCAAGTGAAATATTTTTTTATACAATCTTAAAACGTCTCCAAAACATCCGGTTTTTACAAGAATTTCGACAACCGAGTTTTAAGCGTCCTCAGTGATCGCAAAAACCGAAGACAAAATTAAAATCGAAGTTAAAACGACCTCGTAACGTCGAGCAAAGCAAAAATACTCCATTTCTCCACATGAATTTACGGAATTATGTTTGACCTCACTGTGACCTTGACCTTTGACCGATTTTGACCAAAATCTAATCAGCACTAGCCATCACCCTCCTGAATCACGTGGTGTAATTTGACATTGGTAGCTTCTTCCGTTCTCGAGTTATCGTGCCTACAAACAAACAAACAAACAAACAAACAAACAAACAAACAAAAACGGAAGTCATCAATATACTTATGAAATCTTTAGATTTCGTAAGTAACAAGCAAACAAATGAAAAAAATCGTGTTTAGCACGACACTTGGCGAATTAGTTGACCTTTCCGTGTGGTGTTCCAAGCTGTAATGTCATGGAATGTGTGGTGTATATTTGTTCGCACATAAATAAAATGACGCGACGTCACAAATGACAATTATCAGGCGCGCGTTGTCATGGTAACGGCAGCAGATTGAAAATTTTCACAACTCATTTAAAGCCACCATGTGACATTCAACAAGTTATCATCTGTGCTTGTTGCCTTCATTCTGATCGTAGAAAATATTTGAAAATAGCTCGGAACATTGCCTTTCAACCAGCTTTACGATCCCATTATCAGGTTTGAAATATGTTGTAAAACAAAAATATGTATTTTATAAGTGTGTTTTTCATGTTTTGGGTGACCCTGACCTTGACCTTGGGTCAATTTCGATCAAACTTTGTGCACATGTTAATATTACATGCATAAATAGACAGTATAAGTTTCAATATAATAAGTGCAAAACTGTTTGAGAAATAGCCATGTGTAATTCACAAAATTCCCCATTGGTTTATAATGGGCGATAATGTAAAGTGATGCAGAATCCAGATCCTGATCTTGAACATCACCAAAAGTCACATATCTTTTTGCACTGTGGATTTCTATCAGCTGTTAAAATTTCATCCAAATTGGTTAAGAATCGTGACCTGTAGAAGGAATAGAATTTTTTTTAAATCACGCCAATAGCTAAAACTTTGACGTCATACGCTTGCAAAAACTGTGCATAATTTGTACTAACATGCATTTTAAAACATTTAGATATTCCATTGAAGTTTGTTTTGGCGTCAACAGAAAGTCGCTACGACTTCCGGTTACTGAGTTATGTTCAAAAGCTTGTTTACACCTTTTTTGACGTAAGGTCATGACGTTAAGTACGATTATGACGTGATTTGATCCCACACTATTTCAGCAAGATTGGCTATCACGTGTTAAAATTTGAGAACGATTGCTTCAGTTGTTTCGGCTGCACACGAGCGTAAATATTTTTAAATATACCATCAGAGATGGGGAATCCCCTGCCATTGAATGAAAAAGGTCATACATATTCCAGATAATGAGGGAGGTGAATTGGAAACAAGACACCATTTGGTCATCATCTCGAAAAAGTTCCCCAGGGGTGAGGAACGTAGAAACCAAAAATAATTGAAATCAGATAAGCGGTTTTCCATTTATTACAAAAAACATTTTTTTCAAGATGGCAGCCCCAGTCGGCCATCTTGGATCCAACCACACCCAAAATCAATAGGGTTCTTCCTTTTCAGGTGGTACATGTGTGACCTAAATTTCAAATCAATATGGCGAAAAGTTTATGAGTTATCACACTGACAGCTATAAATGTTGACGCCCAGACGGACAGACAGACAGCCGGACGGACAGCTGGACGACCTGGGTGACAACAATATCCCCCTTCCGCCATGCGGCGGGGGATAAAAAATGACGTCAATAAGCAAAACTTTGACGTCATACGCTTGCAAAAACTATGCGTAATTTGTAATAAGATGCATTTAGTAATCATTTAGATATGTGAATGAAGTTTAATTTGGCGTCAACCGGAAGTCGCTACGACTTCCGGTCACCGAGTTATGTCCAAAAATGTGTCTTCACGTTGTGTGACATCACGTCGTGACGTTTAGTCCGATTAAGACGGGGTTTGGATGCGGACCGTCTCAGGTGGATTGCCTATCAGGTGTAAAAATTTAAGAACGACTGGTCCAGCCGTTTGGGCTGTAGATGACCGGACAAACAAACCAACAAACGGAACAAACCAACATACTTGACAAAATCGAAGATTTCGCCAAGTAACAAGACCAACCAATATACTTGAAAAATCTTCGATTTTCGCAAGTAACAAACAGACAGACAGAACGAGACAGACAGACAAACGGACCCAAGTGCAATACCCTCTCCTCTGGTGAGGGTAACAAACTTCGTGAATGATGTGACCTTCACATCGTTGATTTCCTTTTACATTTATTTGGACTTTTACTGCAGACGTATGTGTGGATTGCCCTTCCCAAAATCGTTTGTGGCCATGCTTGGCATGGTAGTGGACCCCCCACACCCAAACCAAACCTCCTTTTTCCATAATCCTGTATCTATGACTGCAACGTGACTGAAAGCAACTGAAATTGTCCAAAGTGTTACATCCTTTATTGAGAATCCTCATTAATGAGTTTGGGTCCTTGTTATGTATTTAATCCATCATATTACAACCATAAGCAAAGACTAATTTTATATCTTGAAAGCAAGTTTATATTTATACAAACTTGTTTAAAGTTCAAAGCCAATTTTCATTTGCATGTTAAGTAAAAGTAGTAGTAGTAGTAGTGGTGGTAGTAGTAGTAGTAGATGTACTACTACTACGACTACAACTACTACTACTACCACCACCACAATCACCATTGCAATTAAATATATTTTAGCTTCAGCTAGAACAATGTTTTAAAAGTCAGTGCAACAGGATAGCCAAGTTGGTAATGTCATTATCATTATGTGTTTTGGCAGAGCACCAACATAATCGCAGAGCAAGGTGTCCTTTTGGACAATGCCAGTAATCTCATCTGCATATAAGTTGCAGACATTCAATATCACATGGTATCTTTTAAAGACAAGGTCATTGTGTGCTGCAGCATCAGAAAATCTCCTGCTTGGAGGTAGCTGTATTCGTAACACTAGTACGTGGCCGTAAAAAAAAAAAAAAAATTAATAAATATTCAAACCGCGAGCAACAAACAACAACCACACAGGCCATTTCTTTGCTCTCGCGTGCCCGTACGGGCGTAGCCCGGAAGTTCGCATATTATTCGCTGTTACGATTATTCGCAATTTAGTTTTAGTGCCCAATTATTCAATTGGCACCAACGTATTTTGCCTTTTCGCAATGTCATCGCAAGGAAAAAACAAAAAGAGAAGAGAAGAGACAAAAAAAAATTACTTCCTGGTTCGGAGCACACCAGCTCACTCTGATGTTACCGAAATTTATGCACCGTATAATATGAAAACGATCATAACTTGGGGCATTGTGTTTATCTATAAATGCGCATAAGAAATCGAGAAATTATTAGAATACACGAAGTCATCACTCTCCGGAATCCCATACGTTGTAACCTGTAATGGGGAATGCGGCTGAGCTTCCCTTCCCCATCGGCCACGCCCACACAACGTGTCCTGTCATTGGTTTGGTAAATAAATGGCCATAACTTGGGAAGCACTTGTCCGATTAATATCAAACCTTGAAAAGGCACATCCTCAGGTCCCCAACAATATACATGGCAAGTTTCAATTAGATCGGACCAGCGGTTGTCGAGAAACAGCGGTCTCTCTCACACACACACACACACACACACACACACACACACACACACACACACACACACACACACACACACACACACACACACACACACACACACACACACACACCTGGAATTATAGATAGATGACAGTGCCTTCAGAAAGTATTCACAACCCTTGACTTTTGTCACATTATGTTGTTACAGCCCGAATTTAAAATGGATTAAAAATAATTTTTGTCACTGATCAACATGAAATACCCCATAATGACAAAGTGAAAACATGTTTTTAGAAATTTTTACAAATCAATAAAAATGAAAAGCTGAAATGTCGCGTCAATAAGTATTCAACCCCTTTGCTATGACAAACAAATTGAGCTCATGTGCATCCATTTTCCTTTGATCATCCTTGAGATGTCTCTACATCTTGAATGGAGTCCACCTGTGGTCAATTCAATTGATTGGACATGATGTAGATAGAAACACACCTTTCTATAAGAGGTCCCACAGTTGACAGAGTATGTCAGAACAGAAACTCTACAATGAAGTCCAAGGAACTGTCAGTAGAACTCTGAGATAGAGTTGTGAGGAGGCATAGATCTAGGGAAGGGGATAAAACAATGTCTTGAGTGTTGAAATTTCCCAAGAGCACAGTGAGCTCCATCATTATTAGGAAATAGAAAGAACCTGGAACTACCTGGACTCTTCCTCAAGCTGGCTGTCCGACAAAACTAAGCAACCGAGAAAGAAGGATCTTGGTCAGGGAGGTGACCAAGAACCCAATGATCACTCTGACAGAACTACATCATTCCTTGACTGAGATTGGAGGACTTGCCAGAAGGACAACAATCTCTGCAGCATTTCACAAATGTTGGCTTTATGAGAGAGTGGCCAGACAGAAGCCATTCCTGAGAAAAAGGCACATAATAGCACACCTGGAGTTTGTAAAAAGGAATGTGAAAGACTCTGAGAGCACGAGGCAAAAGATTCTGTGTCCTGATGAGACTAAAATTGAACTCTTTGGTCTGAATGCAAAGCGCTACGTCTGGCGGAAACCGAACACAGCTCATAACCCAAATAATACCATCCCTACCATGAAGCATGGTGGTGGCAGCATCATGCTATGGGGAATGGGGATGCTTTTCAGTGGCAGGGACTGGGAGACTTGTCAGGATAGAGTGAACAATGAGTTGAGCCCAAAAGAGGCAAATCCTTGCAGAGAACCTGCTTCAGAGGGCAAAAGACCTGAGACTGCGGTGAAGATTTTTGTTCCAACAGGACAGTGACCCCAAGCATGCAGCCAAAGTAACACTGGAATGACTTCAGAACAAGAACATGAAAGTCCTTCAGTGGCCCAGCCAAAGCCCAGACTTGAATCCCATTGAGAATCGGTGGAAAGACTTGAAGATTGCTGCTCACTGACGCTCCCCATCCAACTTGACAGAGCTTGAGCAAATCTGTGAGAAAGAAGGGGAGAAAATCCCCGAATCCAGATGTGTAAAGCTGATACAGACATCCCCAAGATGACTCGAAGCTGTAATCACTGTCGAAGGCACTTCTACAAAGTATTGACTCAGGGAGTTGAATACTTGTTGATGTTAGACATTTCAGCTTTTCATTTTTAATTAATTTGTAAAATTTTCAAAAACATGATTTCACTTTGTCATTTTGGGGTATTTTGTGTAGATTGGTGACAAAAAACTTAAATTAAATCCATATTAAATTTAGGCTGTAGCACAACAAAATGTGACAAAAGACGAGAGCTATGAATACTTTCTGAAGACACTGTACACCTGCAGAAGATCAGAGTGCTGGGCTTTAATAGGGACATACTTAATGGACGAAATGGTTTATGCATGTTGGTCGTTCCATATAAATGCTACACAAAATCTTTCTGTTAGGAGCAGTAATTAAGACCACTCCATTAAGCAATCCAAGCTATTTTAACTGCACTGAAAGTGCATCCATTAAAATGTGCTGTATTTTTTGGCATAAAGTGGATACTCTATTTTCCAGAATTCTGGGCCTCGACTAATATTCAGAGACATTGAATTGCATAAATGAAAGCATAAATGCAAAGTGTGATATCTTCTGAAATCGATTGTATCATTGCGAATTTAAAACACACAACAGAAATCATTGCCCAGAATGTTTTCCCGATTGGGTGAGCAATTAAACGTTAATCCGCTCACTGACGCACACGATATTATCCACTCAATAAATGAGCACGTGCTCACCAATTATGTTTGATCCGTCACTTTTAATCCCAATCATATGTATCCATCTTTAATGCATCAATGACTCCCGTAAAGTCACGCAAGTCGTACACGACAGCTTTCAAGTTTGCCGAGGAAAATGGCTGAAATATGACTGCGTACGAGAAATGTGGTGTCAGCGAGAAATGTGTTCACGACTGGTGAAATGGAATGTGCTATGAGCCAGTGCTGATCATGATTCTGTGGTTCGTTTTAAATACTGTACCTCTATATGATAACACGTTCAAAAACTATTCACATTCCCAATTTATCCAAAAGGTCATCCCACAATGCAGTTCAAATGACATACACAAAACATTTCATGAATATTCATGACCGTGGAAGTTCCGTTGTTGGAAGTGATGCTGTGAGTGGTCAGGTTGGAATTAACACCTCTACTGTCCTGAATGACTGCCAGTTTTACGAACTACCATAGTTGATCAAGCATCGTATTATACTCGAATCGACTTATCTATGAATGAAAGAAAGCAAAATGGGGGAAATTAGCCAATTCGACTTGTATTCCACATCGACTTATTGGCCAAAAATTACGGTAATGATGATGAGACTTGATCTGATTGCCATACAAAATGGAACAATCAAAGTCTAAATTGATTGGGTTGCACCATTTAATCATGATTTTAGCATACTATTGACCAGAATGTCACAAGATAAGTCAGTATAATAATGTAAATGTATAAGCAAGGGTGAGATGAGGTAGGAAAAGTGTGTGGAGGTAGAATAAGAAAGTAGAAGATTTTCTCGAGTGGTATAGTTTCATCATAGATGTGTACCTCATCTTTCTCTATTGATGCATCATTGAGGAGACGGATGTCATCGTGGACATCAAAATTAAACAGGGGACCTGTGAGAAAATGTTTTTGAACAAAAGTGATGAGATTGACAAAAACATTCGACACAACATCTGATTATGCTCCAAAAGGTAAGAAGACCAATACGATCAAACAGGCTGAATCGGTTAGAACCTCATCGGGGGGGGGGGGGGAGGGGGGGTTAAGGGCATCCAGAAAGTAGTCAGAATGAAGGCTCACCGCTCTTCCCCCGAGCCTTTGTGACGATAAAGTCATAGAAGGAATAATGCTGCAGGAGAAAGGAAGGCAGATTATTGAAACCGTGAGTAGAACCCGTTGAGATGGTAATGAGAAATTTGATGCAGGCATTCTCCAAGAATAATGGGGCATTCCATGTCAAGTGTACACACCCTCCCAACACTAATACCTCATTTTCTCCCCATATGTTGGTCATTTATTCACTGGGGTGAAAAAACTCAAAATACCAACTTTTAGACCAGTGGGCCCATTTTAGAGGCCCCCAAATTTGGGCGCCTCCGGCTGCCCCAAAATCTTCCAGAGGCCATATCACAGGTTGTAGTGGTCCGATTTGGCTGATGTTGGTATCAAAATGCTCGTAAAAGCCAGATCTTTCCAATGTCGTAAAGTAAAATCACTTCAAAACAGTAATTCCAAAAGTAATAGTTTGGGGCGCCCTTTGATCTTGGGCCCCCGCTCCCCAGCCAAACCGATTGTCCTGATTTTTTCGTATGAAAATACCCCCTTCATATACTCCAACACCTCAGCATAAATGAAAATGGGATCCCAATGGGTTCACGCATGGCAAAGATTTATGTTGGAGGACTCGGGTGCTGGACATACAATACGCCACAATACACAGCACAATATTTGAAACAAGATTTCCAATACACTATATCACTATATTGTACATACATTTTCCACATGCACATGCAGGAACTGGAAGCGATACAAGTATGAGTAAGAGTTTTTCCAAGCATATTATAGTCAAGATTTTTTGCCAACCAATGTTTTATTTGACAGCTGTGTTTCTTTTTTACCGATTGTGTAGGTTCTACCTGTCGCAGTTTTTTGTTCTACGGAAAGAAGTATATCAGAAATGTCTAAAATGCAGTGATCTTCAATGACAGGAAAAAAACTATTTGCGGGCCCGTTTCGATGAAAAAAAAATCCACTATCACTTCATGAGCGTCCTGAAAGGCTTCCATGATGCAGGCAAGCCACCATTTTCCATCATAGTGCACTGTGACATAACCTAAGAGTTTCTCGTTAAAAGTTGGTGTAGATTTTGAAATCGCTGACTCGATATGGTGTTCTCGCTAAGGCTGAATTCACGTACTTCAAGAGCAGTTTCAGAAATAGAGATGAAAGCATGAAGTTTTTGAGTTCCAGCTATGGTTTTGGCCGTTTTTAACCTTTCTTCCAGATTTCGTTCTTCCTCATCATACGCCTCTTGGGTCCCGTCACTTCCCTTTGGGCCGTCGAGTCTCTCTCTCCTACGTCCGTCGACATGGTCGCGCCTGGCCGCGACTCCGTGCCCTGGCGGGGTAAGCGAGTCCTCTTCGGCGTTCCTCGCGCCGGCACGTGTTGGCCGCTCGACGCCACGGACGGAGTTTCCGGCGCTCTCCCAGCGCGAATTGAAGGGGGGGGGGGAACGTTGTTGCTCGGTCGCGGTGTGGGGAATGGAAGACGCTCCGTCCCACCAGCGGGGTCTCGGGACCGCCCCACAAAAGACCAGGCCAGCGGCCACCACGAAGAGAAGAGGACGAGCGAGCCAGAAGACAGGAAGAGGACCAAGAGAGCCAGAGCACCAACCAAAAGCGCTCTGCCAGTGTCCGACTTTAACAGCCCGGGGCTCCACCCTTGACTCCGCCCCCGTGTTCGGCCCCGCCTCCCTTCGAGCTTCTTGTAAAAGCTTCTCAAAGGGGGCGTGCCCTCACGCTTTCCCTCCACCCCGCTCTGTTTGGGGGCCGAGGGAGTCAGTTTTTTGGCTTGGAGCCAGAGCATTCTTCCCCCAAAAAGAGGCCCCCACCTTTTCTCACCTTTGACCTGCATCGCTCTTCCGCCACTCCAAAGCACGGGGAAGTCAGACGGGAAAAATAGGCAGGAAAAATCCACGTGCCATCGTTGTGCCTTCTTCTTTCCCTCCTTGCGTTCTCGACGGTTTCCAACGCGGAAACCGTTGTAGTGTGGACCGTGGAGGATGGCGTTCGTCAGTGGGGGTAGTGGCGAAGATGGTGGTGGTTGTTGTGAGGGTGGCGGTTGAGACGTGGTTGGTTCAAAATAAAGACAGAACAGAAAAACACCTAACTCAAAGTGTCGCAGCCGAATGAATCACATAAATTCCTTCTAAACAATGGGTTTGGGGCTAACTACACATGTACTTAGAGTTATCTTACCTACGGGACTTGAATGGTGGTTTATGAATTTCCACAGCCGTAACTATATATATCTATATATATATATATATATATATATATATATATATATATATATATATATATATATATATATATATATATATATATATATATATATAAAATACAGTGGGGAGAAAAAGTATTTGACACACTGCTGATTTTGCAGGTTTTCCCACTTACAAAGCACGTAGAGGTCTGTAATTTTTATCATAGGTACACTTCAACTGTGAAAGACGGAATCTAAAACAAAAATCCTGAAAATCACATTGTATGATTTTTAAATAATTAATTTGCATTTTATTGCATGAAATCTGTATTTGATCACCAACCAACCAGTAAGAATTCCGGCTATCACAGACCTGATAGTTTTGTCTTTTAGAAGCCCTCCCATTCTCCACTCATTACCTGTATTAACTGCACCTGTTTGAACTCATTATCTGCATAAAAGACACCTGTCCACACTCAATCAGACTCCAACCTTTCCACAATGGGCAAGACCAGACAGCTGTCTAAGGACATCAGGGACAAAATTGTAGACTTGCACAAGGCTGGGATGGGCTACAGGACAATAGGCAAGCAGCTTGGTGAGAAGGCAACAACTGTTGGCGCAATTATTAGAAAATGGAAGAAGTTCAAGATAACAGTCAATCTCCCTCGGTCTGGGGCTCCATGCAAGATCTCACCGCGTGGAGCCTCAATGATCATGAGAAAGGTGAGCGATCAGCCCAGAACTACACGGCAGGACCTGGTCAATGACCTGAAGAGAGCTGGGACCACAGTATCAAAGAAAACCATAAGTAACACACTACGCCGTCATGGGTTAAAATCCTGCAGCGCACGCAAGGTCCCTCTGCTCAAGCCAGCGCATGTCCAGGCCCGTATGAAGTTTGCCAATGACCATCTGGATGATCCAGAGGAGAAATGGGAGAAGGTCATGTGGTCTGATGAGACCAAAATAGAGCTTTTTGGTTTAAACTCCACTCGCCGTGTTTGGAGGAAGAAGAAGGATGAGTCCAACCCCATGAACACCATCCCAACCATGAAGCATGGAGGTGGAAACATGGAGGTGGAAACATCATTCTTTGGGGATGCTTTTCTGCAAAGGGGACAGGATGACTGCACCGTTTCGAGGGAAGGATGGATGGGGCCATGTATCGCGAGATCTTGGCCAACAACCACCTTCCCTCAACAAGAGCATTGAAGATGGGGCATGGCTGGGTCTTCCAGCATGACAACGACCCGAAACACACAGCCAGGGCAACTAAGGAGTGGCTCCGTAAGTAGCATCTCAAGGTCCTGGAGTGGCCTAGCCAGTCTCCAGACCTGAACCCAAGAGAAAATCTTTGGAGGGAGCTGAAAGTCTGTGTTGCCCAGCGACAGCCCCGAAACCTGAAGGATCTGGAGAAGATCTGTATGGAGGAGTGGGCCAAAATCCCTGCTGCAGTCTATGCAAACCTGGTTAAGAACTACAGGAAACGTCTGATCTCTGTAATTGCAAACAAAGGTTTCTGTACCAAATATTAAGTTCTGTTTTTCTGATGTATCCAATACTTATTTCATGCAATAAAATGCATATTAATTATTTTAAAAATCATACAATGTGATTTTCAGGATTTTTGTTTTAGATTCCGTCTTTCACAGTTGAAGTGTACCTATGATAAAAATTACAGACCTCTGAGTGCTTTGTAAGTGGGAAAACCTGCAAAATCGGCAGTGTATCAAATACTTGTTCTCCCCACTGTATGTATGTATGTATGTATGTATGTATGTATGTATGTATGTATGTATGTATGTATGTATGTATATATATTGTTGTGGTTACCAAATTCGCAAACCACCATTCAGGTCCCTTAGGTGAGATATCTCGGTAAGTATATGTGTAGTTAGGCCCAAACCCGTGGTCTAGTGGGAATACATGTCATTTATGCGTGCTGCGACTCTTCAGGATAGCCGTTTTTCTTTTACTATCTTTATTTTGGACCAACCGCCATTGTTACCACCGCCAACCGCGTCTCAACAGTCGTCACAACATCAACCACCCACCGCGGCGCCGCTTCACCACAACAGCCACGACCTTTCCAGTCACACCTCGCAACCGTCGCATCGCCACCGTTCTTGCGCCGCTTGTGGGTACAGGTATTGGACTCGTGCAGGGCGCGCGCCGAACAGCGTGTACAAAACCACAGATTTTCCGCTCCAAAAACGGATCAAAAACGACACACGCCCACTTTTGTTCCGTCCAATCGGTGAGCGAGGGGCGATTTGGCCCCGCCTCCAGGGCGTTGGAGGGCGGTCGCTATATGCAAATTCATGGATCAAAATGCATTCACGCCCACTTTTTCTCGGGCCAATGGGGAGCGAGGTGAAAGGTCGAAGGCAGGGGGTCAAAGGCGAAGCCACGGGGCTTATATAAGCGGCTGCGTTCGTCAGAAAAGAGTTGTTGGACATTGGTCGTCGTCGTCGTCGTGTGCGTTGGAGTCGGAGCGAAGAGGACGGAGCTGTGGAGAGGCGGCGAAGGCAGACGAGGGGGTGCTCGCGTCGTGCCGGGAGCTGCACACCAGGGAGGCCGACGGCGCGACCTGGTCGAGGTGGAGACGCTCGTCGCGGGACTCGAGACAGAGTAAAAATCCTCCTTTCCCCGAGCATCAGCAACCCCCTCCTGTTTCCCCCCCGCGCTGAGATAGTGCGACCAAGGGGGCCCCTTTTCCCACCCCCTACCAGACACTGTCCGCAAGGCCCGCGGAGTTGAGGCACCATCGCCGCTCCGCGTCTCATCACCAGACGGGTAGGCCCGACCCGGTCTCGGCCTCAGGCCCGCCTCATCCTTGAGGGTGTTCTTTTCCTTGGTTTTGGGTATGTGTTGTCGGCGCCGTCTGTGAAGTAGAATTGTATAAGTGTTGCCGTGTGCTCGGTAGTCGGTATTAGCTCTGCATTGTGTCTTCGCTTTTACATTTGCTTTTTGTGTAAAATTGCATTGTGTTTCTCTTCTTTTCTATGTGCTTTTGGTGGAATTGTGTATGTGTGCTTTCCGTTCATCGCGAATAAATGTGCTTTATTATTGAACTGTTCTCCCGCTTCGCTTCGTCTTTTCCTCTTTTGAATCCCCATCTTACTTCACGTAAAGGGTTGGTAGTGGGCTGAATACGCCCGGTAATTAATCGAACCGTCGAGGCCGACGATAACACCGCTCGGTTATCCCGATAGTACGGAACGGGTCGCTTAAGTGGCCCGTGTCCGAAGTCGACCTGCGGCGAGGTGCGATCGCCCGGTCTACCCTCCGTGTGGGTACTTAGGTAGGTCGAATTTGGCGAGCAACCCTATCCCACGCGGGGGGCTGATTGGCTCGATCGCGGTGAGACCGAAAGGTCCACCCGTGACTGGTTCCCGGCGTTAGTCCGAGAGGGTCACGACTGGATTGTCCGTCCGGTGGGCGACGTGCCGCGATTCGAGTTACGTGGCCGTCAGCACGCCGGCGGGCGCGAATCCGTAACAATATATATATATATATACATATATATATATACATATACATATATATATATATATAGTTACATAGTTACGGCTGTGGAAATTCGCAGAACACCATAAAGGTCCGTAGTTCAGTTGGATCGATAAATCTGTGTTCAGTGAGATTCCTCCACCGTTGTTAATGGATATTATTCGTGTCACAGGGCTGTGATCCTTTGAGGTAGTGTTTTTCTTTTTCTATCGTTATTTTGGACCAACCACATCTCAACCAACATTACAACAACCACCTTAACCACAATGCCAACCACACCACCATCATAACAACCATGATCGCCTCAACCATCAACCACAACCAAACCACCACCACCGTCGCTCTCAACAACCACTTCACAGCAACCTCCACCACAACCACACGCGCCTCTCAACAAACCATGCCATCCTCACCACTTTACCCCCAACATCGCCTCACCACCTTCTCCACCCCATCAATCACCTAACCACCTTCGCAACCACAACGCCAACCACCAGCCACGCCACAACTACAAGCAACCACACCACAATCCCACGCACCAACGAATAGCATCTGCGAAAGCCAGTGCAACGCGAAGGAAACCAGAGGAGTTCCAATGGTGCGCAGATTTTCCCGCCCGTTTTCCCGCGCTTTGGTGTGGGGGAAGTGCAATGCGGGTCAAAGGTCAAAGGTCATGCAAAGGAGGGGCCTGATTTTGGGGGAATGAATCTCCCTGGACCTGTGCCAAGAATGATTCTCTCGCCCCCGGGTGGCACGCGGGGAGGGGACGAGAGGGCACACCCCTTTTCTGGAAGCTTCCCGCGGGAGCTGGAAGGGGGCGGAGCCAGGCATTGGAACCTGGGAAATAAAAGGGCGCACGAGACGCCAGGTTCGTTGGTTGTTGGTCGTCGATTCGTATTGTCTCTTCGGGGAAGCTTCGTCTCTTCGTGGCATTGGGGATCGCTGCTGCTCCGTGGTGTTCGAGATCCGGGTGCCTTCCCTCTGGGTGCCAAGTCGTGAGGGTTGTGTGTGGTGGTACAGGGTCGAGGCGTGCAGGAGAGGAGAGTGCCGGAGAGAGCTCGCCGACCGTCACACCACGAGGGTGCAGGTAACCAGCGTCGGTCTCGTGGGACCCATTCGGTCAGCCAAGTCCCACGCCATAAAGGCCCACGGGCCCAGTCTGACCCCCCCGTCTGTGGGAGTGGTCTTTTCTCTTCTTTTGTGTGAATGATGTGGCGCCGTGTCCAGAAGTAAACCTGTTAAGTGCCTGTGAAATAATAAGAATATTCGGTCGTAGTGCTTTCCCTTGTTTTTGTTTGCCTTGCTCGTGTCTTTGTCCCCGTCCCGTGTATGCTTTTCTGTATACGTGTATGATTGTTCCATTGCATCATTAAACGTGTTTCATTATAATAAATGTGCTTGGTTCAAATGTACCCCGTTCGTCGCGTGCTCCTTTCACCCTATTGGAAATGCCATCTTGCATCGCGGAATAAATAGCTGGGTTTTAAACACCCGTTAAATAGAATCAGATCCGGCGAGGTCAGGCGATAATACCCGCTCGGTTATCACTGCAGAACGGAATGGACCGCTTAAGCGGTTCGTGTCCCAAGCCGACCTGTGCCGAGGTACGGTCTCCCGGTTAGCTATCCGCGCGGGTACTTACGTATATTGAGATTCGGCGATTGACCCTATCCTGCGCGGGTAGAAAATTGTCTAGGCCATGGTGGGGTTGAAGACCCACCCGTGACAGGGTTCTGGCGTTGCTCCGGAAGGTCACGACTGAATTGTCCGTCCGGTGGGAGAGCTGCTACTATTAGTGGAAAGCGGCAGTTCGCACGCCGGCGGGCGCGAATTCGTAACAATATATATATATATATATATATATATATATATATATATATATATATATATATATATATATATATATATATATATATATATATATATATATACACACACAATAGTCCAGAGATGATGATTGTCCATTTCAGACATGGTCACCCACCAGCAGGTGACGTCATTGAAACAATGACGGCAAACGTCGGCCAATGTCGAATCAAGAATTATTGATATGTGGACCCCGAACAATAAAACCATCATCACACTTGAACCCATTGAGATCCCATTTTAATTTATGCTGAGGTGTTGGAGTATATGAAGGGGTATTGTCACACAAAAAAATATATATATATCGGGATCATCGGTTTGGCTGGGGGGCGGGGGTCCAAGGTCAAAGGGTGCCCTAAACTCTAACTTTTTGAATTACTGTTTCGGAGTGATTTTACTTTATGCATTTCGAAGGATCTCGCGTTTACGAGCATTTTGATACCAAGATCATCCAAATCGGACCACTACAACATGTGATATGGCCACCTGAAGATTGTGGGTCAACCCGGGGCACCCAAATTTTTTCGGGGGGGGGCTAAAATGGGCCTCGATGGGCCCCCAGGCCTGAAAATTGACACATAATGTTTTCCCGTGGATACAAACACTTGCACAAAAAAAAGAGTGAAATCTGAGACGATGTGTCAAAATTACGCTGAAAAATGTATACACGTGGCATGGAACACCCCTAATCTGAACACATTTCACGCACGAAGCAAATTAAGTTGTGCAAAACAAATCCAATTTAGAGGCAAGCTTACGTGTGGAATGATCAAGTCTTCCTTAATATACATCAGCTGCTCCACACCTGAAGATCTGTTGAGAAAGACATAACAATGGAGATACAACTGATCGAGTGGGAAGAGGAGGTTGGGATCTGGAAAACAAATGTGGAACATCAAAGAATGAGGATGTACGAATTGTTTAAAATTTTGCGAAAACAAATGGCAAAATTTGACTTTAAGAGACCATTAATGTACCAAACCAATTGGCATTAGACCAGAAATAAAGTCCCAATCTGCAGAAATCAGGTTGGACCATTCAACATTCCCTTCTGAAGACACGCCATGTTGGTTTGTTCAGAATAACAACTATCCTTGTGATTCAAGGACATTTGGTTGCCCTTCTTAGTTTAAGATGGCTGTTCACATGTGAACAATGTGGTGAATTTGTTTGTAGTGCAGAAGCTGCTGCAGAGATCTAAAATTGCGAGCAGTGTAACCTGGTATGAAGAAATGCTCAAGAAGGCAAGACCACTTACCACCCGTAGTTTAGGCAGGAACTTGGAATTTGTTCACGGTGATGGAAACAACTCGCCTACCACGTGGGCGAAGGACACCCTGGGATCTTTAACATCCATCAACTTATGTTTGCAGAAGGATCCTCAGGCCTAAGGTCCTTCTGATTAATGCCACACAAAATGATCCATTGCCCTGCTTGTGAAATACCGGGATGACAGTATATACGAGTCGCTGGGTTGAGATTCTAACCCAGGCTAGATAGCTCAAGGGTGAGAGCACACACCTCTCGGCTATCCTGTTAGCCCAAATCATGGAAAAGTAAGCTAATGTCTCCTAACATCGTAGTCCTGGGTGGAGGGGACAGTGCGGAAGGGAGCAAGAAAAGTGATTGCGCATCAAAAAGTATTTTTTTTTTTGTGATCTGAAGGCTTAATTACTTTGATTATTCTTTGCATCAAAATAAAAATAGTAGAATTCTTCAACGAAACCTCAGATGGACAACAGGAAGTAAGTGGTGAGAATTACCGAAGCTCACTAAAGTCTTTCCGCAGCATCTCCAAACACTTCTGTAGGAACTGCTGAATTGTGTTTCCTTTTTTCATCTGTGAGAGATAGAGTGGAGAAGTAGGGGCAGAGGTGGTAAAATAAGATAGCGTTGAGCACACAGGGTTGGGGGTAGGAACAGGTATGGGGAGAGGCAGCTGAGCAAAAAAGTGTTTGTTTATTTGTTGTCTCATGAAAAGACAATCCTTGAATTTTTAATTTTTAATTTTAAGTGGACTGATTTGCTGGAATCATGGAAATTAATAAAGGTTACAAAAAACATCTGAGGAAGCCTGTTGCTGACTCACCTTAACTGTACGCCGATGTCCTGAACCATCCCAGTAACTGTACGTGATCACAATCTCTTCACCTGTATGTTCGAAACACAGCATTTTGCAACAAGTGCATTGATTACTGCAGACCTCAAACACTCATCACTGTTACAAACATATTAACGTACTCACAAGAAAATCTAACAATTGCTCTGATCCAAAGATATAGACGAAAGCTTAAACTGAATGAAGCCATTTGGTACATCACTGCTTAAAATCCACCTCAGATTTAGTGCCCCAGTGTTTTACACTTGACAGACATGACAGTCTAAAGTTGGCTCAGAGAAATACGTCTATGTTCACATTTCACAATGCCATGTACGACATAGTTCCCTGTGCCATTCATATTGTGATTTGTGCAGTAACCAACATGAACAAAACAAATGAATGACAAGCAGTTTTGCCATGTGGGAGGCAGGTAGTAAACATTCCATTTACAAAACATGTAATAGTTGTCGGGGTTTCAAGTTTGCCAAAGTAATAATAAACGTCTGTTTCTTTTGTTGCATCAGAAAGGAGTGACAAGAAAGGTGTAATATCACTGACATCACAGTCCTCAAAATGAAATGGAGCAAGTGTGGGGAACGACAAATTAAAGTTTCGAGGCAACGGATACTTGGGTGCCAACTGCAGAACCATCACATTTCATATTCGACCATAACATTTAAAGCCATGTCAACAACATGAAGGGGATATAACATAGTCATTCATGACTTGTGTGGGCTCGCAACAAGGCGAGTCAGCCAGAAACCGAAACACCAAAAATGTACTTTTTATCTTCTCTTGTCGAGCCTCCCACTCCAAACGTAGCTCCTCTCGCAGGCGATTCTCCTCCTCCTGTTCGTACCAGCGACGAGAAGAAATTGCAAGAGCAAAAGCATCAAGGAAGGCTCAAAATTCATCAACGTGACTGCAAAGGGGGTGCTTGGGATGATTTCTGCAGTCACCCACCTCCCTGTATCTGTCGGGCAGAAAGCTCGTGTCCACATCAGGGTTTTTACGGAGCTTCTTTTTAAGCGGTACCTCATCTGCACAACAATATCAAAACGGGTAACCAAATGAGGATTAAGAATGATCACAATAACAACACTATTTTGGGCTTAAAATATTGAATGACATGTAACATAGTCATTCATGACCCGTATGGTTTTGCAACAATGCAAGTCAGCCAGAATAGGTAACAGGATCAGGTCTACTTGACGCCGCCCGGAGTGGTGGTAGGTGGTTGGGGGGGGGGGGAGTTCCCGGCATTTCTCGGCTAAGTGTGCTTTTCCCAGCGGTGGTTCCGGGAAAAGTTGGACATTGAAAAGCTATGGAGTTATTGGCCTCACGGTGGTTACCTTTTGCCTGCGGGCCAGCGTCAGCACTACATGACCCCACATCCCAATATACATTTTATAGTGGCTTTTCGTGGCCTAAAAATGAACGTCAAGACCATCGTGTGGTAGCTTGAATCCTTGTCCAGATTCTGAAGTGTACACACCCCAAATTTGGGGCCTCGAGGTGCTACGGTTCGGCTGTAAAAGAGCAACAAACACTTGAAAATATTGATATAGATAAACAAAGTACTTTAAGAATCAAAAGCCTCCATATTCAAAACTGACAGATCAAACAAGAGCAAACCACAAATTCTCCATTCTCTGACACCTTCACTAGCTTCAGACTTTTACAGTCTCCCCACCCCTCCCAACCCAACTAAGCTTCATTAGTCTCCAAGATATTTTTCAACCTTTATTGACTAATATATATATATATATATATATATATATTTATAAATATATATATATATATATATATATATATATATATATATATATATATATATATATATATATATATATATATATATATATATATAAAAATAAATTACTGCCTTGTGAGAACAGTTCATGCAATCCAGCAACACCAGGGAATATTTTGACCATCATCAAGTGCGAAAAAAAACACAACATGACTGTTAAGCCATCGTGAAGATGCTCAAAACCTTTTTCAATGCTCCCGTCAGAATTGCAACCGTCATTCTCGTCATCTTCATCATCGTCGTGGAGTGTGAAGGACAGGCTGGCAATCTGCCTCTTCTGCTGCTGCTTCTTCTCGTGTTCTTTCTGCTGCTCCTGCTTCCTGCAGATTGTTTATAGCAAGAGAGAGAAAGACTCTGAGCTGAGTTAGGTCGAAGGTTAGAACTATATATGCAAAGGGAGGAGGTAGAATGGAGGAGGTGTCAACAAGCCTCGTCCATCCATTTCTTTTCTCCAACAAAATGTGTAATCGGCTCATAATCATAAATAATTTCACCCCACACTTAAACGAAAACACTGGAAAAGACTGACAGTATCTAATACGTATCAAACCCCATTCTCTGCACGAGGTATTCCACCAAACAATAAAAGTGAAAGCAGAACAATGGATAAAATCAACAGCACGTTGATTGAGGTATGCCAACCGCCATGGGGAGCAAAGAGCTTCTACAAAACATCAGCTTCCTCTTGCTAACAATGTATGCCATCATTCCAGTGATAGCATACATTGTTTAAATGTTAAATTTCACACCAAAGAAAAGCAAAGACAAACTCGAACTGCGCTTGGTAGAGCACATACCTCTGCCAATCTGAACAGTTTACATGTTGTATCCCACCGATAGGACGGATCACCAAAATCTAATTGGCTTGTTCTTGTCACCTAACCAACCCATCCACCAAGATTTGTCAAAAAACATCCACAACTTTTTGAAATATCATGCTATCGTGAATATCATTTTCAGCCCTATCTCTCAAATCGTGAAGAATCACTTAAAATTTTCTAGTATCTGGATCTTCCCCGAAATTGAATCAATTCGTCCGTGTCACACACCCAACCTGTCCACCAAATTTCATCCGAATCCATCCAGAACTTTCTGAGATATCCTGCTCACAGACATAAAAACACAGAGACAGACAAACAGGGATGAAAGCTTAACCTACGTCCACCTCGGTGGCGGAGGTAAATATTAATGATACAACCAAGTGAGTTAAGCAATAGGACAAAGTGAAACTGAATTTTAGTACAAGGTGACTGAAGGGCAATGTATGATGGGCAGAGTGGAAAGATCACAAGGTTGAGAGAATACGGCGACTATTGACCGGGACTGAACAGCGACTACCATCACGTGGTTATGCATGCATGCTTGAAAATGAAACAGAGCATTTAACAAAGCAGAGCGTTGCTGGAGTATATAGATTACAGTACATCTCAGACTGAACACTCAGTATTAAAGTAGATCCGAGTGCGGACTGGACACAACACGACATGCACCTGTCCTTTCCAGAATGGTCAAAGCCGATGCACAAACCTCGATACCTGTGCATTAAATAACAAGTTTCAGTTCAAAATTTGTATTTACAGAAGCAGTTCTTTGGTCTGTTCTTTCTTCGCAAGTTGCTTCTCTCGTTCCTTCACCAGTGCTTCTTGCTTCGCCTTCATGTCATTCAGAGTAACGAGCCCTGAAAAAACACAGGAAGGAAAAATGTATGCTCTCAGGAGTGTGTCAGGCCCTGGTAATGGGGTAAAAAAAAAAAAACAACACTCATTTGTTGCACAAGTTTCTCCTTTATCTTCCTACCTTGTTCCTTCTCAAACAATCTGCTTTTTGCCAAACAAAAACAAAAAAAAAAATGTTCAAGGGTTCAATCACCCAGGCGTAACTTATGCATCACCAAAACACGAAAAGCTATCTTGATTCCAAGAGATCTGGACTTGCATCAGTTTTAAGGATCAAGAGCTTTTTACTATTCTACTTGTGGACATCACACCGATACAAGAGACACGAAGTAAGCAAACTGGGCTTTCCCAAATTCATGGCCAAAGCAAGCTCAGCACAAGAAATTTCTCGAGAAGCAAACGTTGACTTTGCAGTTAACGGCAATTCTGATCCAACTTTTAAAGCCAATATCAATTTTGTAAAAATTAAATTGACCCTCAACTTTTGACCATTTTTTTTTCTCAAAATACGTTTCAGGTGTAATCGCCCAGTTTGCGTTGAACAAAACATTTAGCGTGAAGGTGCGTTATGCCATCCTGTGGCATGGCAGAGGGTTCGGCATTTACCATACCAACAGTGCTGGACTTGAGTTCAGCTTCCACAGCATCATAATGTGCTGAGAACTTCTTATCAATGTTCGACTTCACCAGATTCTCCTGAAAAAGAGAAATGCCTTCGTCCCAGTCTATCAAGTACATAACAGCAGAAGTTTTAAAGTCTGGTTTCATATCACAAAGCCAGAAACAGGATCAAGTTCGACTCTTTGAAGATCGGCATAGTGGATTGGTGGGCCAACTTTCTTCGATTATTTTTATTATCAAACAGTATGGGCCAGTTGTGAGTGCAAATCATTCCCTTGAACCATAATTCAGCACAAGTCAGGATTTAATGCAAGATGGTGCCATAAAAGGAAGGGAGTGGTTTAAGCAAGTGAGGAATGGGTTTGCACCACTAATTACGGTGTTTCCTGCATCAATCTGCACACAGGTCGTGTGCTGCATTCCAAGCAAATGGAAGATACAATGAAGAGGGTGGCACGTGTGAAAGACTGAACAGAATCGCTTTTGAAAGCCAGGATATGGGAATGAAACATCTTCAAATCCACAAATTAAATAGGGGCATCGACATTATTTCAAAGTAAATTAGGTTTCTTCAATAAAATATCGCTTCTCTCCATCCGTCCGCCCATCTCCCATGACACACCAGCCATCTGCCTTCCCTGACACACAGCCTGCCTATCAACCGACCCTGACACTCACACGCCTCCAGTGACACTCCGTCCGTACGCCCCGCTCCCTTGGCACTCCATCTGCCTGACAACGGACACTCCATCCACCCACCCCTGACACTCCATCCACCCACCCCTGACACTCCATCCACCCACCCCTGACACTCCATCCACCCACCCCTGACACTCCATCCACCCACCCCTGACACTCCATCCACCCACCCCTGACACTCCATCCACCCACCCCTGACACTCCATCCACCCACCCCTGACACTCCATCCACCCACCCCTGACACTTCATCCACCCTCACTTGACAGTCCACTCGCCAACATACCCTGACACTCCGTCCGCCCGCCAACGTCCCCTGCCACTCCGTTTGTCGCCAATCTCCAGGCACTCCGTCCACCCTCCCCCGACACGCCGTACACCCTCCCCCGACACTCCGTCTTCCACGAAATCGACAACACTTGAGAACGTCATAAATAGTCTTGTCCTGGTTTACAAAGCTGTGATGACGTTGCGTCGCATCTGTGCGTATCGTCTGTGCGTAGTGTACGTCTGTGTGTATTGTCTGTGTGTATTTATTGTGTGTAGTGTTGGTGTGTATGTCTGTGTGTAGTGTTTATGTGTATGTCTGTGTGTAGTGTTTGTGTGTATGTCTGTGTGTTGCGTTTATGTATATGTCTGTGTGTAGTGTTTGTGTATATTTCTGTGTGTAGTGTTTGTTTGCATGTTTGTGTGTAGTGTTTGTGTGTATGTCTGTGTGTAGTGTTTGTGTGTATGCCTGTGTGTAGTGTTTGTGTGTATGTCTGTGTGTAGTGTTTGTGTGTATGTCTGTGTGTAGTGTTTGTGTGTATGTCCGTGTGTAGTGTTTGTGTGTATGTCTGTGTGTAGTGTTTATGTGTATGTCTGTGTGTAGTGTTTGTGTGTAGTGTTTGTGTGTATGTCTGTGTGTAGTGTTGGTGTGTATGTCTGTGTGTAGTGTCTGTTTGTAGTGTCTGTGTGTAGTGTCTGAGTGTAGTGTCTGTGTGTAGAGTCTGTGTGTAGTGTCTGTGTGTAGTGTCTGTGTGTAGTGTCTGTGTGTAGTGTCTGTGTGTAGTGTCTGTGTGTAGTGTCTGTGTGTAGTGTCTGTGTGTAGTGTCTGTGTGTAGTGTCTGTGTGTAGTGTCTGTGTGTAGTGTCTGTGTGTAGTGTCTGTGTGTAGTGTCTGTGTGTAGTGTCTGTGTGTAGTGTCTGTGTGTAGTGTCTGTGTGTAGTGTCTGTGTGTAGTGTCTGTGTGTAGTGTCTGTGTGTAGTGTCTGTGTGTAGTGTCTGTGTGTAGTGTCTGTGTGTAGTGTCTGTGTGTAGTGTCTGTGTGTAGTGTCTGTGTGTGGAGTCGGTGTGTAGTGTCTGTGTGTAGTGTCTGTGTGTAGTGTGGGGGTGTAGTGTCTGTGTGTAGTGTCTGGGTGTAGTGCCTGTGTGTAGTGTCTGTGTGTAGTGTCTGTGTGAAGTGTCTGTGTGTAGTGTCTGTGTGTAGTGTCTGTGTGTAGTGTCTGTGTGTAGTGTCTGTGTGTAGTGTCTGTGTGTAGTGTCTGTGTGTAGTGTCTGTGTGTATGTCTGTGTGTATGTCTGTGTGTATGTCTGTGTGTATGTCTGTGTGTATGCCTGTGTGTATGTCTGTGTGTATGTCTGTGTGTATGTCTGTGTGCATGTCTGTGTGTATGTCTGTGTGTATGTCTGTGTGTATGTCTGCGTGTCTGTCTGTGTGTAATGGTTGTGTGTATGTTTGTGTGTCTGTTTGTGTGTATGTCTGTGTGTATGTCTGTGTGTAGTGTTTGTGTGTATGTTTGTGTGTATGTTTGTGTGTATGTCTGTGTGTATGTTTGTGTGTATGTCTGTGTGTAGTGTTTGTGTGTATGTCTGTGTGTAGTGTTTGTGTGTATGTCTGTGTGTTGTGTTTGTGTGTATGCCTGTGTGTAGTGTTTGTGTGTATGTTTGTGTGTATGTCTGTGTGTATGCCTGTGTGTAGTGTTTGTGTGTATGCCTGTGTGTAGTGTTTGTGTGTATGCCTGTGTATAGTGTTTGTGTGTATGCCTGTGTGTAGTGTTTATGTGTATGTTTGTGTGTAGTGTTTGTGTGTATGCCTGTGTATAGTGTTTGTGTGTATGCCTGTGTGTAGTGTTTGTGTGTATGCCTGTGTGTAGTGTTGGTGTGTATGTCTGTGTGTAGTGTTTATGTGTATGTCTGTGTGTAGTGTTTATGTGTATGTCTGTGTGTAGTGTTTGTGTGTATGTCTGTGTGTAGTGTTTGTGTGTATGTCTGTGTGTAGTGTTTGTGTGTATGTCTGTGTGTAGTGTTTGTGTGTATGTCTGTGTGTAGTGTTTGTGTGTATGTCTGTGTGTAGTGTTTGTGTGTAGTGTTTGTGTGTAGTGTTGGTATGTATGTCTGTGTGTAGTGTTTGTGTGTATGTCTGTGTGTAGTGTTTGTGTGTATGTCTGTGTGTAGTGTTTGTGTGTATGTCTGTGTGTAGTGTCTGTGTGTAATGTTTGTGTGTAGTGTTTGTGTGTATGTTTGTGTGTAATTTGTGTTTATGTCTGTGTGTATGTCTGTGTGTAGTGTTTGTGTGTGTGTTTGTGTGTATGCCTGTGTGTAGTGTTTGTGTGTATGCCTGTGTGTAGTGTTTGTGTGTATGTCTGTGTGTTGTGTTTGTGTGTATGCCTGTGTGTAGTGTTTATGTGTATGTTTGTGTGTAGTGTTTGTGTGTATGCCTGTGTGTAGTGTTTGTGTGTATGCCTGTGTGTAGTGTTTGTGTGTATGCCTGTGTGTAATGTTTGTGTGTATGCCTGTGTGTAGTGTTTGTGTGTATGCCTGTGTGTTGCGTTTATGTATAAGTCTGTGTGTAGTGTTTGTGTGTATGTTTGTGTATAGTGTTTGTGTGTATGCCTGTGTGTAGTGTTTGTGTGTATGCCTGTGTGTAGTGTTTGTGTGTATGCCTGTGTTGCATTTATGTATATGTCTGTGTGTAGTGTTTGTGTGTACGTTTGTGTGTAGTGTTTGTGTGTATGTCTGTGTGTAGTGTTTATGTATATGTCTGTGTGTAGTGTTTGTGTGTATGTCTGTGTGTAGTGTTTGTGTGTATGCCTGTGTGTAGTGTTTGTGTGTATGCCTGTGTGTAGTGTTTGTGTGTATGCCTGTGTGTAGTGTTTGTGTGTATGCCTGTGTGTAGTGTTTGTGTGTATGCCTGTGTGTAGTGTTTGTGTGTATGCCTGTGTGTAGTGTTTGTGTGTATGCCTGTGTGTAGTGTGTGTGTGTATGTCTGTGTGTAGTGTTTGTGTGTATGCCTGTGTGTAGTGTTTATGTGTATGTTTGTGTGTAGTGTTTGTGTGTATGCCTGTGTGTAGTGTTTGTGTGTATGCCTGTGTGTAGCGTTTGTGTGTATGCCTGTGTGTAGTGTTTGTGTGTATGTCTGTGTGTAGTGTTTGTGTGTATGCCTGTGTGTAGTGTTTGTGTGTATGCCTGTGTGTAGTGTTTGTGTGTATGCCTGTGTGTAGTGTTTGTGTGTATGCCTGTGTGTAGTGTTTGTGTGTATGCCTGTGTGTAGTGTTTGTGTGTATGTTTGTGTGTAGTGTTTGTGTGTATGCCTGTGTGTAGTGTTTGTGTGTATGCCTGTGTGTATGCCTGTGTGTATGCCTGTGTGTAGTGTTTGTGTGTATGCCTGTGTGTAGTGTTTGTGTGTATGCCTGTGTGTAGTGTTTGTGTGTATGCCTGTGTGTATGCCTGTGTGTAGTGTTTGTGTGTAGTGTTTGTGTGTATGCCTGTGTGTAGTGTTTGTGTGTATGCCTGTGTGTAGTGTTTGTGTGTATGCCTGTGTGTAGTGTTTGTGTGTATGTCTGTGTGTAGTGTTTGTGTGTATGCCTGTGTGTAGTGTTTGTGTGTATGCCTGTGTGTAGTGTTTGTGTGTATGCCTGTGTGTATGCCTGTGTGTAGTGTTTGTGTGTAGTGTTTGTGTGTATGCCTGTGTGTATGCCTGTGTGTAGTGTTTGTGTGTATGCCTGTGTGTATGCCCGTGTGTAGTGTTTGTGTGTATGCCTGTGTGTATGCCTGTGTGTAGTGTTTGTGTGTATGCCTGTGTGTATGCCTGTGTGTAGTGTTTGTGTGTATTCCCGTGTGTATGCCTGTGTGTAGTGTTTGTTTCTATGTATGCCTGTGTGTATGCCTGTGTGTGTGCCTGTGTGTATGCCTGTGTGTAGTGTTTGTGTGTATGCCTGTGTGTATGCCTGTGTGTAGTGTTTGTGTCTATGTATGCCTGTGTGTATGCCTGTGTGTATGCCTGTGTGTATGCCTGTGTGTAGTGTTTGTGTGTAGTGTTTGTGTGTAGTGTTTGTGTGTATGCCTGTGTGTATGCCTGTGTGTATGCCTGTGTGTAGTGTTTGTGTGTATGGTTGTGTGTAGTGTTTGTGTGTATGCCTGTGTGTAGTGTTTGTGTGTATGCCTGTGTGTATGCCTGTGTGTAGTGTTTGTGTGTATGCCTGTGTGTCGTGTTTGTGTGTATGCCTGTGTGTATGCCTGTGTGTAGTGTTTGTGTGTATGCCTGTGTGTATGCCTGTGTGTAGTGTTTGTGTGTATGCCTGTGTGTATGCCTGTGTGTAGTGTTTGTGTGTATGCCTGTGTGTATGCCTGTGTGTAGTGTTTGTGTGTATGCCTGTGTGTATGCCTGTGTGTAGTGTTTGTGTCTATGTATGCCTGTGTGTATGCCTGTGTGTGTGCCTGTGTGTAGTGTTTGTGTGTATGCCTGTGTGTAGTGTTTGTGTGTCTGCCTGTGTGTAGTGTTTGTGTGTTCTCACACACTCCCACCTCCGCGATCCTCATTTTCAACTGCTCCAGTTGCTCCTTCTGTTTCTCCCGCTTCTTCATCAGCTGCATGGCCCGGCCGGCCTCGCTCGCTGCACCCTTGTATTGTGCCATGGCGCTTCACCTTGTTTCAACACACATGAACAATCAACAAATACTCTCTGTCTCTCTCCAAGCTGAGGCCTACACTAACTCATCACCAGTAAGCATCGCGGATCACGTGGGAGAAGTTCGCTTGTTGGTTCAACTCTGTTAATAAAAAAATATAAAATTTCACATCAATGATATTTAGTGGTCTCGTGCCATTTTATGATTGCGTGATGGAAAACGAGATTTAACTGGGAACATTCAACGAGTCTCGTCACGTGACTTAGAAAACGAATTATTTATCATCATTGCCATTGCTCAATTTACATTGCTTGTTTAATGTTATTTACATTGCTCACTGAGGAAACAACAAATTTAAAGAAGACCTCGTTGAGGAAGCTCGAACGAGAACAGCGCAAAGTCAAATCATTGCACCACTACGACTAATTACACCGCCATGACTTCCTTCACAAGATAAATCAAATGGTGAATATAATTAATTAATCACACGACACTGAGCAACATTTACAAAGAACAATTACAGTGAATTATAAGAAAACAAAAATTGCCTTTTTAATATTTGAATTCTGCTAACAAATATATAAATAATTTATCAGTGCTCCTGTGATTGACGTTATGGTAAAACATTTTAGAGTACCTCAGATAAAGCACTTTAGATAATGCACAAAATTTAAACGTTGACCCATTATCGAGAAAGAAAAGATTGCACAGCAAGGACTGACTTACGTCAGGTACGTGATAACGTCATCCCGTAGTTTTTTGTCAGAGCGTGATGACGTCAAAAACTGGAGCTTGCTGGGAGTAGTGACGTTGTTGTGGCCACGCAAGCGTTGTGGCCTTGTTCGTTGATTTTCTTCGTGAAGACACGACATTATGAAGAAATTTGATAAGAAAGACGAGGAATCTGGTAATTATGCTTACTCCTTTGAAGTAGAACCTAATTATTTGACTGACGTGGTGTTTGTGATTAATTTCCGACCTATTTGTATCTCTGTCCTCACATTGAATGGTCCACGTCAGAGTCCCAAAAATGAAAATTGATTTTTTTTTATTTTCCAGCTGCGGGTTCGAATCCGTTCCACGCATTGGAGAAAAGTACGGTTTTGCAGGAGGTGAGTTTACTGTTCGAAGTGTTTGTCCTTCACAATGTTCTTTACCTCACGAGATGCCATGTCTCTCAGGAGAGTACGTTCTAGAAGAAGAAGAAGAAGAAGAAGAAGAAGAAGAATAAGATTAAACATGATAGTTTAGAATGTTCTTGAAAACATTCATTTTAAGATGAAGGACGCAGTTTATGTTTTTAAATCATTACAGAGTTGTGCTTAAGTTAAAAGCCTCTTTGCTAGAGATGTGAAATATTTTTTCATATATATATATATATATATGTGTATATATTATATATTATATTATATTTATATATGTATTATCCTTGTTCGAGGGTTAATATTAAGGAAGTTATAATAAATATTCAGAAATGCAAAAACGGTTGATTTTAGGGCCTTTGTTTAACCAATTTCGATGGGAAGGTTTGTGACCGAAATTCAGGTATTTAGGTGATTTAAAGTGTAATAACTTCCTTTAATACCAAACATATTTCAACAAAACTTTCAGTGAACAAAACCAATGGGATATAATTTTTTTATTCACTTAAGTTACACTTCATAATCGTAAAATTAACACGTTAATTATTTTGATTAGCGATATTAATTACTTTCATTAATAAATCAACTGTGTGAACTTATAATGAAATTAATCTCCTCTGAAAAACTTAGTTCACAGATGTAGTACTGAAGGAAGAAAGCCCATCAGTAGAGTGCATACCTTCACTACGTAATGCCTGATCCACAAGAACACATCGGGCCCAATACATTTTTGAAATATGCGATACAGTACTATATTAGTCCGGGCACCCTGTACTGAAAAAGGTGGTAACCCGAAACAAATTGCAATAGTTTTCAAACCTGTTTTTGATTATTCCTAATGTAGCTGGGACTATCCTATTAAAAATCTACCGAAATCTATTCAGTGGAACATTTTTTTTTTTTTGAGAAAACTCACCCCCACCCGTAAAATTCAAAAATTTGAATGTCCAAAATGAAAAATAACAAAAATGTGTTTCAGCCTTATAAACAATAGTTTAATATATGACAGTAGCATCAGATATTTGCACTGAAGGTTAAAAACATAATCTAAACCTATAGAAATAGTTGATATGGGTCAGAATGATTCCACATTCGTAAAATTGGCGGTGACCGGGCTCCGCGGGTGGCTGGCCACAGTACGTACCGGTAACAACATTTCACATATTGAAGTCTCGCATTTATAAAATTTATATAACTTTAAATCGTACGTTATATAACATAGTGTTACACATCAAGTACATCTGTATACACCAGGGTTAAACAATCACAATTGAAGCTGAATCTGTTGTGAAACATCGGGAGGCCACTGCCATCTAAAACTCAAATTAACGCTCTGTTGGGTCTTCCTCCGAGTCTGTGTCAGCCGACAGTGAAATGTTTGCACACACCCCACGACATTCACCGCAGGCCATGGAACAATCCAATCAATTTTTTTCGGCAGATACATCTCAAACTGTAACACCCTGTTTCACAATTACACCGTATCACTTTCAGTAACTTTTGTGGTGCTGGTGTATTGTCGGTCAAAATTGGGGCCAGTTTCCCTTCACTCACTTTCCAGCCCCATTGATCTGGGGTCTTGGGACTTTCAGCAGCAGCGATGACTTCCAAAGTAGATCTACATCTCCACATGGTTCTTTCACATTTGGGTTTGTTATTGGCTGGTAGAGGAGAGACTGGAGGCTATCTCTTTCTGAGAAGAAGTGCTTAACATTTATCCGTCCAACAGAAGCAATATCAGCAGATGTGACTTTCACTCTTGGAATGGTTCTTGATGATTTTGTCCCGGGTGTCACCATAGCAATAATTCCCACACCGTGGAACGTACCCTTGCCGTCAATACTTCTCACATTGTGGTCAACATTGTCAGCAGAATATTGTATAAAATTGTTTGCACTGAAGTTTTGAATCTCTGTGCCATGTGCAATTGAAGAACTTCTTTTGTACTTCTTCACTTCACTGTAAGAGCAGGAAAACCCATGGTGATATAAAGAATCCACCAAAAATTTTGATTGGAAGTGGTGGTGCATTTGAACACCCAAACCAATTTGTAATGGTGCCAGAAGGATACGAGGCCACGTTGCCTGCATGATCGCTTGTCCTGTTGAAGCAATTTTGGTGCTTCGATCTTTTCCACAGAATATTGTGTTTAACAACTGCTGCAAGGATGGTGCCACGAACTCCACTGCTGTTTCTGTTGATATTTCGGCGGCAGTGGGATAGGTGTTCCTGGTCTGATCAAGGTCTTTTATGTCCTGTTTTATGAACTTAGCTGCTGCTGCTTCAATTATGTGGGTCTTCTCATCCTTTTTGTCTTGCATCGTTTGTTTATGAAAATTATGTAGGATGTTGGAAGCGGTGGTGTGAAATGTTACTACATTTTGTTTGCCATTGATCTCTGTGATGGTTATTCTGTCACTGAAATGTTTTTTAGTTCAGATTTCATATGTGGAAAGCTGTACAGCTCTATGTCAGTATCTTGGAGATATTCTTTCATCTTGCTTATCAAATCGTTGATGGTCACCTGCTCGTCATCATTGTTTTCAAGATACTCTACTACTGCTTGAAAAGCTTCGGATTTTTTTCGAGTCCTTGGGTCGACAACTTCCACTGATTTTCTTGCATTTTGCAGCTCTCTGCTCTATGGCTTGCTGAAAAACGATTGGCACTTGTTTCCCTGTTCTAAAGTTAACACTACAAATGTTGTGATATACTGCATCTGCAGCAGGCAGGTCTTGAACAAAAAGCACCCTCCCTCTTGCAATGTCAGCCCATTCTCCCTTGAACTCATCACATGCCTTCAGTGTTTTGTTCTGGAAATCCATTGTTCTAACAGGAATAAGTTTATGTTCTGATTTCTTGCTTTTGTTTTCATCTGGACAACCACACAATACACAATCCTTGTCATAACTGAATGTAGTTTCTTTGGATCTCAGTGTGTGCTGAAGATGATGATCCTGTTCACCAGAAAGTTTACGTTTGTTGTGATACAGGATTGATCCCGGGTTGGTAGAGTCACTTCTGCACTTCACATGGACAGACTGGCCAGCTGCAACTGTTATATCTTTGCCTTTGGCTTCGCTGGCTTTCAGGATACCATCACATCCCTTTTGTGTTAATGTAACAGTTCACTCTCCACCTGACACTTTTTTTGGCAAATTACACAGTCATCCATTTTGATGTTTCACTTCAGACTTTCTGCAAAAAAAATCATTACTAAACCGATCTCACGCAGTGTAAAACTTACAGAGCTACACATTTTTAAGAATCATGGTCATGGATATTTGTATGTAGATCATATTACATAAATAGGAGTACATTGGCCTATTTTGTGCTTTACATGACAACAATACAAGTACATCGGTATTGAGGTAAAAATCGATCCGCGTTTTTGTCCGGGACAGGGTTTGCACTCTACTGAACTCTTGTTGTTTGTATAAACTGGACTAATAGTGACATTTAATATGACTATGATTCATCCATAACATTTATAACTCATTTTGAAAGCATTTGGATGTATTTCTGTTATTTTATATTTTCACCCAATACAATTTCTGGAATTTAAGGGGGTACGGCTAAACTGTCTCCCTAAAAATATGTTCCACTATTTTTATTTTGGTAGATTTTCAATATGAATCTCCCAGATGTGTAAGGACTTGGAAAAATAATGTCAAACTATTGTAATATGTTTCGGGTATATCCACAGGGTGCCTGGACTATATCGTTTTTGGCCCCATATCTCAATGGTGAAGAATCAGTGAAAAAATTTAATAATTCTCGTATCCAGATTCGGATTCAGATAGTCACCAAAATTGAACCAATTTGTCCTTGTCGTACACCCAACCTGTCCACCAAGTTTCATCCAAATCCGTCCACAACTTTTTGAGATATCGTGCTATTTAAATTTTTTGGCCCTATTTCTGAATGGTGAAGAATCACTTAAAAAATTATCGGATACGGATCCGGATCTTCACCAAAATCTAATCAGTTTGTCCTTGTCACATACCCAACTTGTCCACCAAATTTCATCCAGATCCGTCCACAACTTTTTGAGATATTCTGTACACAGACAAACAGACAGAAAGGGGTGAAAACATAACCTCCTTCACCTTCAGTGGTGGAGGTAATTAGTATTTGATTATGTAAGAACTTGCAAACCATTAACTGTTTCAGGACAAAAGGGTGTGTGTGTGTGTGTGTGTGTGTGTGTGTGTGTGTGTGTGTGTGTGTGTGTGTGTGTGTGTGTGTGTGTGTGTGTGTGTGTGTGTGTGTGTGTTACGTATTACTGGAATGTACCTTCTGACCATTTAGACCTTCATCCCCATTATTAATGCATCATTTTAATAATAGACCAATGAATAGCAATTTAAACTTTCTCAACTTACATTCTAATGCCGTATTAACGAAAAATAAATTATTATGGTGTTTTCAGAAGGCAGATTGTACCACGTAACATGGGGTGTTCATCAGATGTGCCATTACCGGATGTGATTTATTAATTTATTTTCATTACCGGCTGCAACTTTCCATTTTGCGGATCATAAAAATAAATATGCAATCATTCAATAGTCACCAGATTCGACGGAGATGAAGAAAAATATATAAATTTCAACTTCTGTAGTTTCTCAAACAACTTGCTCACCTTCAAGAAAATTGATGTTGATTTTGACGACACCAAACTTCGAACAAGATTTTGTTTTTCTAACTTCCTGCTATCGTGCAGATTTATTTTATTTTATAGAACTAGGTTGAAGTAGTGAATGTCCTCTAAATAATCGATAGTGGTTTCTCCACATTGTGGAATTATTATGAGCTTCGGGGGGCTCAAAGCCGAGCAATGCCGCTGGCACTGCTTCTGAAGCCGAATCATTGAAAAGGGCCGAAGTGTGTGCGTGTAAATTACTCTGATTTCACATTCCTATATTTGCAAATTAAGTTTTGAGTTTGAGAGGTTTTTTTTAAAATCTTTTAAAATGTTTCCCAAAGCTGACATTAAAACTTTTTTTTTCAGACTCGCCTCTTCAACGAGACGCCAATCAATCCAAGGAAATGTTTGCACATCCTCACCAAAGTGCTTTACCTGATTAACCGGGTACGTCATGCTGGATGTGTGCACTGGAATGTTGTCACGACTCGGTTCTCTCAGGGGTCATCTTTCTCGATTCTTATTTATCCACTCATTTGTAATTTTACTCTTCATGTGAACCTTTTTGTTTTTACCAAGGTTCCTTTGTGTATGTCTAGATTCTAGAGCACTCACCTCTGAGCTGTGTAACCTAGTGATTCACTTGGAAGGCAAGGCATCAATGTGTGCCAAAGGACCTTAAACTGCACCCTCCCTCTCCTTCCCCCATTAGGGGGCAAGCACGGATTTGCGCCCTGGCCTACCTTTCCCCCTCAAGGGGCAAGCAGGGATTTGCACCCTGCCTCTCCTTCCCCTTCAAAAGGCAGGCAGGGACCTAAAACCTGCTCCTCATAGACCTGTCAAAGGTGCAAGCAGGGTATTGAACCTGCCACACACACACACTCCCACCCCTGTCAGGGGGCAAGCAGGAACTTTCACCCTTGCATCCACCCCCTGTCACTTGCAAACACCCTCCCCCCCCCCCTTTTCACGGGCTATCAAGGGACAAGCAGGAACTTGCACCCCACCAATCCTCCCCCATCAAGGGCAAGCAGGGACTTGGACCCACTATCCTGTAAAGGGGACAAGTTCAGAAGGGGGAATTTGTTAGTAGGAAGGGGCATTAACCATGAGTTGGAGAGGGGGTTGTTGAGTTTGCAGATGATTTTATGTTTGTATAAATGATTTGTTGCTTTCAGATATGTCATGATGTGCCCCTCCCCGGCCTCCAGATTCACGTCGCTGACAAATATTTCAGGTCTCTTAGCCAAAATGACAGATTCCAGAGCGGGTTCATGCAGTTTGCACCGAAATGAACTGTATTCAGGCTATTCTATGTATTTTCAATGAGGCTGTGCATGACTTGAGAAGGGCAGGTCGCATCATAAGAGGGATGGGTGTGGCACACCCCTCCTAATTCATTCTTGGGGGAGGAGGGACTTCTCATGTAATTTTCCTCCTTGATTTTTCAGATATAATCATTTTCTCCTGGACTTGTTTCTTCATAACCTGAACTTAACTCGTGAAAAGTTGCTCCTGCAGAGAAAACAAAAACTTGTGAAAATCTTCATTCATTTTGTCCAAAGCTGATATATTTAATTTTATGACATTTAACTCAGAAATATTTATTTTAAAATCACCGTTTAGAAGCTTGCCTTCTTGTTATCATTATATACTAGTAAGTGCCGTAGGTGAGCGCCAGTATGTGCAGCCCCCCCTCTCTCGCCCCCCTCTCTCGCCCCCTCTCTCGCCCCCTCTCTCGCCCCCTCTCTCGCCCCCTCTCTCGCCCCCCTCTCTCGCCCCCCTCTCTCGCCCCCTCTCTCGCCCCCTCTCTCGCCCTCTCTCGCCCCTCTCTCGCCCCCCTCTCTCGCCCCCTCTCTCGCCTCTCGCCCCCCTCTCTCGCCCCCCCTCTCGCCCCCCTCTCGCCCCCCTCTCTCGCCCCCCTCTCTCGCCCCCTCTCTCGCCTCTCTCTCGCCCCCCTCTCTCGCCCCCCTCTCTCGCCCCCCTCTCTCGCCCCCCTCTCTCGCCCCCTCTCTCGCTTCTCTTCGCCCCCCTCTCGCCCCCTCTCTCGCCCCCCTCTCTCGCCTCTCTCTCTCGCCCCCTCTCTCGCCCCCTCTCTCTCTCGCTTCTCCTCTCTCGCCCCCTCTCTCGCCCTCTCTCGCCCCCTCTCTCGCCCCCTCTCTCGCCCCCTCTCTCGCCCCCTCTCGCCCCCTCTCTCGCCCCCACTCTCGCCCTCGCCCCCACTCTCGCCTCGCCCCCACTCTCGCCCCCCACCCACTCTCGCCCCCACTCGCCCCCACCTCGCCCCACTCTCGCCCCCACTCGCCCCCACTCTCGCCCCCACTCTCGCCCCCACTCTCGCCCCCACTCTCGCCCCCCACTCGCCCCCACTCGCCCCCACTCTCGCCCCACTCTCGCCCCCACTCTCGCCCCCACTCTCGCCCACTCTCGCCCCCACTCTCGCCCCACTCTCGCCCCCACTCGCCCCCACTCTCGCCCCCCACTCTCGCCCCCCACTCTCGCCCCCACTCTCGCCCCACTCTCGCCCCCACTCTCGCCCCCCACTCTCGCCCCCACTCTCGCCCCCCACTCTCGCCCCCCCACTCTCGCCCCCACTCTCGCCCCCACTCTCGCCCCCCACTCTCGCCCCCACTCTCGCCCCCCACTCTCGCCCCCCCACTCTCGCCCCCACTCTCGCCCCCACTCTCGCCCCACTCTCGCCCCCCACTCGCCCCCACTCTCGCCCCCCCTCGCCCCCACTCTCGCCCCCACTCTCGCCCCACTCTCGCCCCCCACTCTCGCCCCCACTCTCGCCCCCCACTCTCGCCCCCCACTCTCGCCCCACTCTCGCCCCCACTCGCCCCCCCCTCGCCCCCACTCTCGCCCCCACTCTCGCCCCCCACTCGCCCCCCCCTCGCCCCCACTCTCGCCCCCCACTCTCGCCCCCACTCTCGCCCCCCACTCTCGCCCCACTCGCCCCCACTCTCGCCCCCCACTCTCGCCCCCACTCTCGCCCCCCACTCGCGCCCCCACTCGCCCCCACTCTCGCCCCCACTCTCGCCCCCACTCTCGCCCCCACTCTCGCCCCCACTCTCGCCCACTCTCCCCACTCTCGCCCACTCTCGCCCCCACTCTCGCCCCCACTCGCCCCCACTCTCGCCCACTCGCCCCCACTCTCGCCCCCACTCTCGCCCCACTCTCGCCCCACTCTCGCCCCCACTCTCGCCCCACTCTCGCCCCCACTCTCGCCCCCCACTCGCCCCACTCGCCCCACTCTCGCCCACTCGCCCCACTCTCGCCCCACTCTCGCCCCACTCTCGCCCCCACTCTCGCCCCACTCGCCCCACTCTCGCCCCCCACTCGCCCCCACTCTCGCCCCTCCCTCGCCCCCCAGTCTCGCCCTTCCTCTCTCCCCCTCCTCTCTCGCCCTTCTCTCTCATCCCCCCTCTGCCATCCCCCTCTCTCGCAGATATTGGTCGACAGATAAATGGCCATAACTTGGGAACTGCTCGTCCGATTAATATCAAACCTCGAAAAGGCACATCCGCGGGTCCCCAGCAATATTCCTGGCAAGTTTCAATCAGATCGGACCATCAATCGTGCAAAAAATAATAATAAATAAACATTAATTGTGACGTCATTCGTGATGTCATAGTGCCGTGTCTTGTCATTGGTTGACAGATAAATGGCCGTAACTTGGGAACCGCTTGTCCGATTAATATCAAACCTTGAAAAGGCACATCAGCGGGTCCCCAGCAATATTCCTGGCAAGTTTCAATCAGGTCGGACCGTCAATCGTGCAAAAAAAAATAATAAAAATAAATAAATAAACATTAATTGTGACGTCATTCGTGATGTCATAGCACGTGTCTTGTCATTGGTCGACAGATAAATGGCCGTAACTTGGGAACCGTTTGTCCGATCGATATCAAACCTCGAAAAGGCACATCCGGGGGTCCCCGGCAATATTCCTGGCAAGTTTCAATGAGATCGGACCGGCGGTCGTTGAGAAACGGCGGTCACAGACGAAGAGACAGACACACACACACAGAAATTGCTGGAAATATATATATGTATATATAGTTTTTAATTTTTTTTATTTTAAATAACTGATTGATATGAAAGTAGACTAGGTTTGCAAATGCTGTTCTTGATATTTCTAGACATTTTATGATGGGGTTTGAAAGAATTAAAATGATTAATGTTCCGACTGCCCACGTCGTGACCACCTGGATATGTCGTCTTTCATTTTTCATTTGAGGAATAAACGAAAATGATCAATTTGGTTGTTGTTTTGGTGGTGTTGTGTGACAGGGAGAACATTTGGGAACAGCTGAGGCAACTGGGGCCTTTTTTGCCATGACCAAGCTCTTCCAGTCAAATGATGTACGTGTTTAGCCTCTGTGCCTGTTAGATTGTTGATGAACATCTCCCTGTCTTTCATTACCTCTCCATTCTTTGATTCTCATGAAACATCCTTTCTTTAGTTTTTCTTGGTGAATGTTTTCTTTTCTTTTCTTTTTTCCATTTATTGCATCCTTTATTTAATTTTCATTTTGCCAAAGAACAGTTTGTACTTCAGATAATTTACCAATACAATTATCTTGAACTGGAGTGTGAGAAATGCAAAAGCATAACTAACTTGAGGTCTTTCTTTAATTTTTTTTAAGTTAGTTTTTATGCTCAAAGCGCCAGAGACATTGTTTTTGGGTTGTCCATCCGGATGTCCGTCCTTACATCCATGTGTCTGTCAATCTGATCAATTTTTGTTACCATGATAACTTGTGAACCACTGAAGGGATGTTTGCCAAACTTGCTACAAAAGGTGTATTGTGATGTAAAGATGAACTGATTCTATTTTGGGTTCATAGTGGTCAAAGGCCATGTGACATTTAGCTGATAATAGCAGATTTTAGTTACCGTGATAAGTTGTGAATTGCTGAAGGATTTTTGACCAAACTTGGCAAAACTATGCACTGTAATAGAAAGATGTACTGATTCAAAATCAAAAAGTCAAAAGGTCAAAAGCCTAAAGTCATGTGCCCTTAAATTGAAAATCTGTGTTACTGCAATTACTTATGAACCACTCAAATTCCAATCATACTTTCCAAATATACGGACAAAGTGAACTTTGTCCTAACCCTAACAGCTTGAATTTTAGATTGAACCGGTCAAAGGTCATGTGCCCTTTGAAAATCGTTTTCCAGACCTTAACTGGAGTTGGAAGCATGTTTTCTCTCTTCTGCTTGTGTCTCTCCTCTCCCTCTTCCTCTCCCTCTCCCTCTCCCTCTCCCTCTCCCTCTCCCTCTCCCTCTCCCTCTCCCTCTCCCTCTCCCTCTCCCTCTCCCTCTCCCTCTCCCTCTCCCTCTCCCTCTCCCTCTCCCTCTCCCTCTCCCTCTCCCTCTCCCTCTTCCTCTTCCTCTTCCTCTTCCTCTCCCTCTCCCTCTTCCTCTTCCTCTTCCTCTTCCTCTCCCTCTTCCTCTTCCTCTCCTCTCTCTCCTTTAATTTTTCATTTGACTTTAAGTAAGATCAAACAGAGCTGTGGGATGACATCTGGTGTGAGCAGAGGATCAAAGGTCTGAAGAGAGGGAAGAGGCTGCAGCCTGCCTGTCTGAAAGATGATGGTATCACGGCACAGGTTGGAGTCATCAGCTCATACATAAAGAGCATATTCCGGAGAGTCGGAGAGATTATTTATGAATATCAGGACTAGAAGTGGGCCCAGAACACTGCCTTGGAGCACTCCAGCCTTGATCGGGAGAGGCGATCAAAGGATTCCATTGAGTGCCACACGTTGGCTAAGAGAAGAGAGGAGAGAAAGTCAGTAAACCATGTGTGGAGTTGGCCTTGGATGCCATAGGCAGAGAGTTTGGATAGCAAGGCAGGATGCCAGACTGTATCAAAAGCAGGAGACGCACTATATGGCCAAAAGTATGCGGACACCCCTTCTAATGAATGGATTCGGCTATTTCAGCCACACCCATTGTTGACAAGTGTGTAAAATCAAGCACACAGCCATGCAATCTCCATCGACAAACATTGGCAGGAGAGTGGGCCATACTAAAGAGCTCAGTGACTTTCAACGTGGCACCGTCATCGGATGCCACCTTTCCAACAAGTCAGTTCATCAAATTTCTGCCCTATTAAAGCTGCCCCGGTCAACTGCAAGTGCTGTTATTGTGAAGTGGAAACGTCTCTAAGCAACAACAACTCGGCCACGAAGTGGTAGGCCACACAAGCTCACAGAATGAGACCGCCGAGTGCTGAAGAGCGTAGCGTGGAAAAATCATCTTGTCGGTTGCACCACTCGCTACCGAGTTCCAAACTGACTCTGGAAGCAACGTCAGCACAAGCACTGTTTGAGAGCTTCATGAAATGGGTTTCCATGGCCGAGCAGCCGCACACAAGCAAAAGATCACTGCGCAATGCCAAGCGTCAGCTGGAATGGTGTAAAGCTCACTGCAATTGGACTCTGGAGCAGTGGAAACGTGTTCTCTGGAGTGATGAATCACGCTTCACCATCAGGCAGTCCGACGGACGAATCTGGGTTTGCCGGATGCCAACAGAACGCTACCTGCTCGAATGCATAGTGCCAACTGTAAAGTTTGGTGGAGGAGGAATAACGGTCTGGGGCTGTTTTTCATGGTTCAGGCGAGTCCCCTTAGTTCCAGTGAAGGGAAATCTTAACGCTAAAGCATAGAATGATATTCTAGACGAATCTGTGCTTCCAACTTTGTGGCAACAGTTTGGGGAAGGCCTTTTTATTTCCTGTTTAAGCATGACAATGCCCCCATGCACAAAGCAAGGTCCATACAGAAATGTTTTTTCAAGATCAGTGTGGAAGAACTTGACTGGCCTGCACAGAGCCCTGACCTCAACCCCATCGAACACCTTTTGGATGAATTGGAACATCGACTGCGAGCCAGAACTAATCGCCCAACATCAGTGCCCAACCTCACTAATGCTCTTGTGGTTGAATGGAAGCAAATTCCCGCAGCAATGTTCCAACATCTCATGGCAAGCCTTCCTTGAAGAATGGAGGCTGTTATGGTAGTAAAGGAGGACCAACTCCATATTGATGCCCATGATTTTGGAATGAGATGTTGGACAAGGAGGTGTCCACATACTTTTGGCCATGTCGTGTATGTCCAGAGAAAATTCCCTGATCTCATGTCTGACATTGAGGGGCTCCATCCTTTGTTGGTTGTGTAGAAGCAGTATGTCCAACGTGGAGTGACCTGGTCTGAAACCAAATTGGTGATTAGAGATAAAGTTGTTGAAGAAAAGGAAGGATTTCATATCAACTGTGAATGATGGATTCCATGACCATGCTGATGATTGGAAGTAAGCGGATGGGTCTGTAGTTGAGGGGATCAGTTTTTACCCTCGCTGAAGGAGAGGGTATTGTTTTTGGGTCTGTTTGGTTGTCCGTACATAACTTTTGTGTTTTTCTCCACAACTGCCTGTTGGATTGAGATGAAATTTTCACCATAGGTGTGACTCTTGTGGAATGTTTTATTGATAATTATGACACATGGTGTGGCACCCATGTTTGAAAAACTTTGGTCTCTGTATCTCTGAAACCACACCAAGGAAAACATTGAAACTTGGCGTGTTGCAAGTACTCCTCGTGGGGAATAAGTGATTTAAAAATATTTTTTAAATGATGTTTTTGGTGCCTTCATTATGATGTCATAAGTGCAAATATAGAATGCTACATCTGATCAGGATGAACATTTTTGAGAGTCGTCCAGGGATAAAATGTTCCACAGAAAAATAATTGATAACATCATTGGTCACGTGATTTGGCAGGCTTTTTTTTTTGTTAACCTTCAAAAATCTCTGAAGTGGCTGAACAGATTGTGGTGATACTTTACACATGTGACCGCCAATCCATGAGGAACAAAAGGTTCACACATATGACTTCATAGGTCACATGGTTTGACAGCCACATTGGATTTCCCCTAAAACCTATAAAAAAAATCTTCTCCAGAACGCCTGGACTAATTGAGGGGAAACTTCATACAAATGTTCCCCAAGCCATGGGTGTACAAGTTTAAGGGATAATTGATAGGTCACATGAGTTGGCAGTCATATTAGATTGAAGAAAAATATTAAATAATGTTTTCTCTGGGACTGCTTCATCAATTGACATGAAACTTCACGATTATGATCTGGTGGTGATGGGGAATACGTTTTAAATTTTAACTTGATCGGACACATGGTCTGGCAGCCAGAATTATTTAATTTTTGGATAGGTTTTTTTTTATGATTGTTAGTTTTTAAAAAAAAAAATAAGGCTCACAAGGCTGTGCCTGGATGTGCTTGAGGGTAGAGGAATAGCAGCTGAAATGTGAATCCTATCCAGGTTCCTCCTGATGACTTCATCATTGCTTTTTGCTTGTTTGGGTTCCTTCTGATGACTCCAATGCAGGACTGTACCTCTATGGTCTTCCATTTGATATGAATTTAATTTATTTTAATCCCATTCTAAATTCAATTGAATAATGAATAATAATAATAAAAATAACGTCATAAGTCAGGGTCACATGTCCAATAAAGCGGGACGTCTTGGTACCCGGTCAACACTGCCAGCAGTTATAAAGTGGTAGTTATTGTCTCATTAATTACATAAAACACCAGCACACTAACACCACACAAAAGCAGTCATGGTGAGGGTCTGCAATCTCTGATTGCTCTTTTTCTTGTTGCACCATTTTTATGTCGTAAAGTGATGTTGACGGATTTCTAAACAGATGGAAGATGACCTAGCACAAATGATTGGGTGAAAAGATCAGAGAAAGGATGTGCAAAATCAACAGAAGTAGGTTTTTAGGACACTTGAACTGTTGCCTTCTGGTCCAGTAGTATAGTCAAGGGTAGAAAACCTTCTCCACCTTCTCATGTGTGACAGACACAGAGGCTCAGAAGCTGTTGGGGTCAATGGGGAATGATAGGTACCGAAAGTGAGGGGTTGGGCGACACAAGATTTGAACCAAACACAGAATTGAGGCATTCCGCCTTCTCATGAGCAGAGTTGGCTGTGGTGCCATTTGAAGAGAGGGAAGGGGTGGAAGGGGAGCATATACACCAGAGACAGACTTAAGTTGCCCTCAGGTTTTCGAAGAGGAGGACAAGTTTGAAAGTTCATTGTTGAGGTTGGACAGATTGTTTTCTGGCTGTCCTGAGAGTGGACACTTGTTGCAGAAATTTGGGAAAACGCCGAGATTGCCTTCGGTTGGATTTGCCTTACAGGAAGAGAAGTCAAGCTGTGTCAGAGCAACTGCCTCGCCACAGGATTCATTCTACCTGAGGTAGGACGAAGGATAGGATATTTGAAGAGGAAATGGGATGATTCTGTGCAAGAGAGAGAGAGAAAGCGAGCAGGTTTCTGTCGAAGAATTTTGAGGCTGACTTCACATCAGGGCAGTAGATATTGGAGACCAGTCTTGAAGAGAGATGGCTGCTTGCAGTCCCTCCCAATCTGCTTGAGTAAAATGCCAGACTCACCGGCATTGAGGCAGTTCTCTGAGAATAGCCAGAGAGATGTTGACTTTCACAAGCACATGATCAGAAGAACCAATTGGAGAAGAGGAAGAGCAGGAGATATTTGTGGGAAAGCTAGTTATCACCAAGTCCAGAAGGGAGGATTTGCCATTTGGAGAAATCATGGTTTCTGCCACCTGTCAAATGCAATGTTCGTCAAACCTTGCAGTCGGTACATAAATAATTTTGGCAAGAACGTTCGCCGGTCAACCCCACAGTGAGGTTTGAATAATTGTGGCCATTAAAGAAGTAGTATTAATATTAGTCGTTATCATAACATTATTTTCAAGCTTTTACATTTTCCATTCCGGTGTTCTTGTAATTTATATGATGCATTTTAATATTGTCTTCTTGCTACCTTCTCCATTTTTCATTTCTTTGTTGTCTTTTTATTTTTACTCTTACTTATTTCATCTCATTATTGCACTTTATGGTCATCTTAACTCCTGTTAATCAAAATTGTAGCAAATTGACTTTCAATATTTAACCTTGTTTATTATTTTTTTACTTTTGTTATGCGTTGACAAAAGTGAAAAAATTATTATGGACAATTGAGAGACTGCTATTGAGTCTTCTGCGATAATAATAATAATGATGATTATTGTCATTGTTGGTATCTGTACCACCCCCAACTAGCCTACACTGCGTCGGATGTGTTACCTAACCATCAAAGAGATGGCTACAATTGCTGAGGATGTCATCATTGTGACCAGCAGGTATCACTTTGCAGCTTCATGTTGAATGCACTTCTCTTGCTCTCAGAGGCCATTTGCCATTAATTGCAGTAATATGTTGTACCTTAAAAATCTTGAGGAAGTCACTTTTCTCAGACGTCCCAAATTTCTGATTATTTAAAGGTTTCTGCCTCCCAACAACGGATTTGGTCAACTGAATACCTAGAAAAGTATGTTAACTTGCCAACACAAACAAAGTGATGCTAATGTTCCGAGCGCCAGCTCTTTGTGAGAGCAAAACGGAGAGGTTTTTAAATTTTATTATTATTTGATTATTTTTTGCTCTGATGAAGGGCTAAAGCTAAAGCCATAGCTGCACCTGGATTTCCACATTGGTAAACATGCTGTTAACAACTTTTAGTTGGGAAATCGTTTGTTTATTTTGTGGCACTAGCCTTCACAAAAATGAGTAATCCATTGTTATTCCTCCAAAATTGGCCTTATTTTGTTGGATATCCTCCACCCCTCCCACCACTCCCCTCTTCCACTGACAGATGCCATAAAGCTATCAACTTGGAGTATTTGGAGGTGGTTTTGCATGAATGGTTTTATTACCTCAATTTGTATCAATAATATGAATTACCCACTTTTTATTTTCAATACCCTCTGAGTTTGCCTCTATATGTTGATGTTTCCATTTGAGCTGTGAGTTGGAAAAATTATTTTGCTCACCATACTGTTGCAATTTTGTATTTTGTTCCAAACAAGCACCTGCACATGTACATTAGTGTGAAGTGTTTTATTTCTCACATTTGTACTTTTAAGGTAAGACGTGGATGCTGTTTGCATTCCATGTTCCCAACCCATCCATTTGTTTCTGGTCATTTGTTCTTGCAGCCTTACCAAGGACATGACTGGAAAGGAAGATCCATATCGAGGTCCAGCCATCCGTGCACTTTGCAAGATCACAGATGTGAGAATTCTGACTTTGTTCACCCTTAGTTAAGTAACGCTTCTTGATTGAGCCCAGCTCCAGGACTCTTTTCTTCAGTTCTTTTCCTCCTCATTCTTAAAAAAAACAAAAACAAACCTGTTATTGTTTTGTTACTACCTTTTGTTTTTTGTTTTTTTTGTATACAAAGAGGCTCGTGGAAGAGCTAGACCACAGCAGAGAAAATCAACAGCAGCAGGGTAGAGGGACATAACAGAAGATACCTTGGAGGAATAATTGGTGAGAGGAAAAATGAGTGAGTATGGGGAAGGAGAGGGGAGGATGACACTAGGAGTGAACAAGCTGAAGCACAACAATGAAGTGGCTGGGAAGGGAAAACCGGGAATGGAAGATATAATTTAGCATCAAACATATATCTACATACAAGTTGGGTCAGGTTGGTTAAACTCGATGAAAATATCAAGAGGATTTTTTGTTTGCAGCTGTAGCAAAAAGTATCTTGGGAGTACAACACAGCAATGATGGGACAAATGGCCCCCTCATTTCCCTGTTTAAGGATGTACAGGCTACTTTGACAACTCGTTACACTCAGTGTTGTCCCGTGGAGACTGGGGATCCTTTGTGTATTAATTTACATTCTCCATGTGGAATATAAATATTTAAATGCAACAGTTCAATTCTCACGGAAAGTCAACCTTTGAACGTGCAGACGTAGCCCAAGCTCCACCCTCTCCTCCCCAAAGGTGGTAGGAGGAAGCATCTGGCAAACGGTGCTCGATCGCCCAAAGTCTGTTTTTGTGTTTTTCCTTCATTTTGATTGAGGATTGAAGTTTTTTTAACAGTAATGTTGACCTTCCGCATGTGAAAATAATCTGGTACAGCAAATTTTATGGAACAAACAGACTCGCTCTTATATAATACTGGGTGTTTCAAAAGTTAGTTTACTGATACCCTCACCGGAGGAGAGGGATTGCAATTGGGTCAGTTTGTTTGTTTGTCCACACACAACTTTAGTGTTTTTCTCCACAACCACTTGTCGGATTGAGACAAAGTTTTCACCAGATGAGCGATTACTTATGTAGAATGTTTTATTGATAATTATGATGTCATGGGTCATATGGTGTGGCAGCCATTTTGGAAAAACATAAAAAAATTTGACTTCTGTATTTCTGAAACTGCACCAAGTAAAAAATCGGAACTTGGCACATGGCAAGTGCTCCTCATGGGGAACAAGTGATACATATATATATATATATATATATATATATATATATATATATATATATACTTTTTATTTTTATTTTCAGGACATCATCGGTGCCTTCATTATGACATAATTGCATATGTAGAACACTACATCTCATCAGTATGAACATTTTTGAGTCATCAAGGGATAAAATGGTCCACAGAAAATAAATTGATGGCTTCATCGGTCACGTGATTTGGCAGATATATATATATATATATATATATATATATATATATATATATATATATATATATATATATATATATATATATATATATATATATATATATATATATATATATATATATATATATACTGAAACACAAAATAAACTTACCACTTATTTGAAATGTAATAAAATTGTAACAGTTCAAAATAAAACAAACGAACAATTGCTAATTGAAACATTGGCATTTTATTGATGACATGTCAAGTTTTTGACCAAGATACACCATCTCATAAGTTTGTTCTGCAGTACAGAACTGCACAGGGTGCAATGTCAGTCCCCTTTCAATAGCGTGTGTGGCCACCATTGTTTTGGATACAGGCAGTGCATCGTCGGCGCATACTGCCTACCAGTCTTTGGATGGATTGCTGCTGGATTCTGTCCCACTCAGTCCTCGATGTCTGAAGCCATCTGACTTTGGACCATCTGCCTGTCCTGCCTTGCAGTGGTGACTCTTGGCCTCCCTGATCGAGGTCTGTCATCTGCAGAGTTGTGGAGGGTATCTGTCCACCAGGGCCGATGTCGTCTGGTGTGAACAGCCAAGGCGACGTGCCACCTCACGGTAGCTCAATCCGCCTTGCAGTATGCCCAAGGCAGACTGCCGTTGATCCCTTAACAATCGTGGCATGTTGATTGAAATGCCCATGTTGCACTGGCCTTTTTAAAGCCAATATCAAGACATCACGTGCAGCTCATTAAAATCATCCCGTACCCCTTGGCTAATCACTGACAGTCAAAAACGGCTGTTCAACAGCTGTGCTATGAAGTGACCATTGAAGGTTCAAGTGACCATCCGTGACCATTTTGTCTGACAGTGAGGACACTATTGTCCACAAATAAGTTCACACATTTACTACACGCAGTGTTATTGTTGATATTTGAAGGTTTAAAAGGTGGTAAGTTTCTTTTGCGTTTCAGTATTTATATATATATATATATATATATATATATATATATATATATATATATATATATATATATATATATATATATATATATATATATATATATAATTTCAAACCTTCAAAAATCTTCTTCTCTGCAGTTACTCAACAGAACTATGCGAAACTTTGCACACGTCCTCCGAACCACGAGGAACAAAAGGCACAGGGTTAGCAGCCATGTTGGATTCACCCTAAAACCTCCACCAAATCTTCGACAGAACGCTGGACAGATCGAAGGGAAACTTCACACAAATGTTCCCCAAGCCATGGGTGTGCAAGTTTGTTCAGGAATAATTGATAGGTCACATGGTTTGGCAGCCATATTGATTTGTAGAAAAATATTAAATAATGTTTTCTCTGGAACTGCTGAATTGATCAACATGAAACTTCGCAATTATGATGTGGTAGTGATGTTGAATATATGCTTTAAATTTCAACTTTATCAGACGCATGGTCTGGCAGTCAGAATTTTCTAATTTTTTTGATGTGGTTATTTTTTTATTTTTTTGACTTGGTTTTTTTTTTGAGTAATGCTCACTTGACTGTTCCTGTATGGGTTTGAGGATAGAGGAGCAGCAGCTGAAATGTGAATCCTGTCCAGATTCCTCCTGATGACTTCATCTTTGCTTTTTTGCTTGTTTGGGTTCCTTCTGATGACTCCAATGCAGGACTGTATCTACTTGGTCTTCCATTTGATATGAATTTAATTTATTTTAATCCCATTCTAAATTTAATTGAATGATAATAAAAAGCGTCATGGGTCACGGTCAGGTGTCCGATCAAAGTGGGGTTGCATCAAAGTGGCACGTCTTGGTACCTGTTCATCACTGCCAGCAGTTCCAAAGTGGCACTTCCAATTATGTCTCTTAATTATGTAACACACCAGTACACAAACACCACACAAAATACAACACACAAAACGATACAAATACCACACAAAACAAGTCCTGATGAGGCTCTGCAATCTCTGATTGCTGTTTTTCTTGTTCTTTTGTTGTATTGAGTTGGTTTACCGAACTTTTCGGGGTTTTTTGGGACAAACCTTAAATGATCAAGTGTGCAATTTATGTTTGCTCAATGTAAAAATATATAGATTCATAATCTACTGGTTTTTTTTTTTTTTTAAATATGAGAACAGAATTCTCGGTAAACAATTTTTGAAACACTGTGTGTGTGTTTGTGTGTGTTTGTGTGTATGTGTGTGTATGTATGTATGTATATATATATATATATATGTATATGTATATGTATATATATATATATATATATATATATATATATATATATATATATATATATATATATATCAAACATTATTGCTTCAAGAAAACGTAATACCATTTATGTTTTTTAGGCCTTAAAAAAAAAAAAATCTTTTTTTAACAGCATTCCCTTCCCCCCCGCCCCCTCCTAAGACTATGATGCTACAAGGGATTGAGCGCTACATGAAACAGGCCATCGTAGACAAGGTTCCCAGTGTTTCATCATCTGCCCTCGTTTCCTCTTTGGTAAAATTAAATAATAACGACGACTTCAACACCATTATATGAATGCTTGCAGTATTAACACTATCTATTGTCTTGTCTAGTCCTGATAAATAAGTGGCTATGTATTTAAGGAATGAAAGATGACAATGTATTGCAGATGATGATCTTTAGCTTCTTGAATATATTGCCAGGTATTTATATTTTGTCTTAGTTTTATTGTATGATTATAAATTTGTACTCTGCATTCCCCACACCTAAATCTTGTAAATGTGATTGACTTTTTCACCATAAATTGTAATATCTCAACATATTTCCCTCATGGTCTTGGCATTTAATGGAATGTTTCATGAAGTAGGTCACTTTTGAATGTCGTATTCCATCGAGTCGTCATCATTTTTCCTTTGGAGTAATGTTTGAAAACATCATCTTTAAGTTTATATTTCCAAAAACGTACATGGAAATTTGCAATGTGGCTAGGGGTTTTCTGAAACCATACTGAATGAGGCTCTACTGGAGTCATAAGCCTGGTGTTGACTTAACGATTGAGGTGGCTGGCTTAAGATCTTAGAGTCTTAAGTATGAGCCCCTCTCACCTGTTGAATTAACACCAGGTGGATTTGACTCAGCCTGTCATCCAGTGTTCTGATAATAGAGGGCACTGCATCAGCGGCATAGCTGTGTCCCCTGAAAATTATGTGACCAGCAGCTACAGGCTGCACACGATAGCTTGCTACGAGTCTTGGACTTAGTCGGGTGCCGGTCGCCAGCTTTTTTTACCCGCCAAGTTTTCACGTTATACCGGCAATTTTTTTGACAAAAGAAATTTTTTAGACAAAAATAATTGCGACACATAAGTGCTCCTGTTATACAATTTACTTGAAAGTCCCATCAGTGTTATCGACATTAATCCATAACTTCCCTTTTCCCAATCCGTCTCTGGCACCCCGGTTTCGTTATTATTGTGACGACTCCTGAAGGTCGATTTGGCCAAAATCAGAAGCCTTCGCCAAGTCAGCCCGGATGTTCTGGCAATCGCTGACATTTCCCTTGCTTCCAAGTGAAGGGCATACAAGATGAAGTCAGCCTCATGGAGGCCTTTGTCTACCAAGAGAACCGTGATCGACACAACTGTGTTTCGACTGTTTTATTTACATACTGGGAATTTTTACCCATCACTTTGTTGACGGATATAATTAAAAAACAACATGTATTTCACAAAACATTCTGCTCATTTCACTCTATAATTTGCCTGAGGTCATCTTCCATCTGCTATGAAGTCTGCTAGCATCACCTTCACCAACCATCCTTGCTGCTTATATATGGTCTGAGCAAAAATCACTTCCGCTTTGCTCATTGTTGTTTGCTTTAGTTTGAACCTCTGCTTAAAATGAGTGAAATGAAACATTTTGAAAGTTTCGAGTTATTCTCACTCAGATTTCGACATCACCATAAGTGTTAAGTTGTTTAAACTTTTCTTTATATAAGAAGCTTATTTGTTATACCGGGTGGCGCTATACGATACACATTTGCATACAGAGAATTGGGGTTGTCCTCCCACTCTGAACCCCTCCTCCAGACATGTGACCCAGACAGAAACTATCTGGAGTAACCTTAGGCAACATGCAAAATTTGTTTGGATTTAGTTCAGTAATTTTTTTTTTTAAGCATTATAAAAACAAATATACAAATTTACTTTCATAGTGTAGAACTATAGATGATACATACTCCAAGGTTTAAATGCTACTGTCCTGAGGATCTGATTCATTTTTTGTTTTCAATTCCATTCTGTCCTTTATTTATTCAACAATTACTTCCCAAGGTGAGCATGTCCATCTACTTGCTAGATTTCCAGTGCTTTATTTGAGTATCCCTGACTGGTTAAATTCAATATTTTTCTTTATCACCTGTGTGGTTTTAGACTGCGTTCAGAACTTGACCACGTGCAGCACTGTTCAGGCACTCGGCTTAACTAAACTGTTTAAATTATCAGGAGTCCTAAGAAGTAATGTTATCAGGAGTCATGGATAGCTACATTATTGAATGATGACAAAAGCAATAAAGTTTAATTTCAGTACAATGAACTCTTTAATATATGTCAAGTTCAAAGGCAAAATATACATGTAGACAGACCATAACAAGTTTATAAATCAGCAAAAATCTGCATCGTTTCTGGAATGCCAGTCAATTTCTTTCTTTCTTTTCTTTGTTTTCCTGTCTCATTGCAAGACATGTTATAATTATACAGTTGGTCCAACAACATTTGATTTTTAGGTCATCTCTATCATCTCAGTAGAGATGACCTAATAACCCCAGTCTCAAAGTCTGTCCGTCCATCCACAATCAAACCGAGTGAAGACAAATAACCAATAGTGGAATCGATAGAGGTCGATGAGACATGCACAACGATATAAATTTCGAGGTCAACGTCACGAGGCTGTCAAAGTTGCGAAAATTGTCGATTTCAAATCGTATCTCCTCCCTCATTTATCAAGAGAGATCAAATGTTATTAGTGATTCAGATACTATGGACTATTATCTAGAACACGAGCCATTTTTTTGAAATTTGCTCTCGTTCCCATTTTATAGCCCTTCAAACTTCGTTCTGATTCCCTGTATGGGCCGTTCATAAAGTACGTACATACAAAAAAAAAGTATGAAAAAATTAAGAACCGGAACTCTCCGAGACAAATATTACATTTGAAGCTTTTGTCAGATTTAACTAAAACAATGGAACACAAGTTTATATGCACACTTACTTTCACTGATGATATTAACATTGTTTTGAATGTCAATTTGTACTTTTATTTTCATAAATGACATGCTGTGATATTAAAAGAAAAAGGTTAATTACACCGCTAGGGACTGCATCGTCATGGCTTACAAACATCGGTTCATAAGGAACTGTTGGCTTTGCAAGCGATTAGCGATGTATGAGGGGGTGGGTGGGTGGTCACTAGCCTGCATACAGAGGGGGGGTGGGTGGTTTTGAAACCCGGAAGTAGAGCGTACGTACTTTATGAACTGCCCCTATTCCAGTCTGGCACAGAGTTACTTTCGACCTCTGGCAGAGATGACTGGCACTCCCTCTTGGGGGTATTTTTAATGTTAGATTAGGTGCAAGTATGGACCAAAATGAAAAAGGACCAAAATGTTGGCATGATTGCAAGTCATTTTTACGGTCATAAATGGCTGAGAATGCCAGAGAGAACCTCTAGGAATCTGTATTGGCAATATTTCAATTTGACATGTAACTGAGAATACTAAATACATCATTGACTCAAGTGACGTAACGCTCTGATCTATATCTCGAATATGCATTTTTCTAAACTTGAGTGTTCATTGAAGATGAACTTTACAGAGAAGAAAGGCAAGAATATCTTGTTGAAGTATCTGATTGCTTTGCTACAACTCAGCCGCAGCAATTTGAGCTCAGAAAGATTTTGTTACAGAAACAACTCAATTGTGTTTCTGACATTATTCTTGTTAAACGCCAAGCTGTCAAAAGAAGAATGTGATGGGTGTATATAAAGCAAATTTGTTTTGCACATACAACTCTCATCCACTGCCTGTACAATGATGTCGAATAATAGCGAAGTGAGAATCCCAGAATGTCCTGATGCTGATGGTGAATGTGTACACAAGTGGCTGCTTCATACTTTATGCTGCAGTGACTTAATAGATCCACGTGTCGCTTCCACGAGCAGACTGAAAAGTGATGATTGCACCAGAAGTCTGTTGACAAGAGTGAGGAAAATGTGAATTCCTTGCTTTTGCCATAACAATGAATTTGGCATTTTAAATGGTTTCATCTTCCATTTACTCATTGATTTCCGAACAGAAAAGAAGAATATGCTACACAACCTTCAAGCATCGTAGTTATGTGAGAATGAAGAAAAAAAATCCTTTAAAAAAAAAACTGTGACATCAAACTTGCTGATAAGTTTACTGAGAATCTTAAATTCTTGTGCTTCAGCACCTGATGAAGTCGAGCTTTGATGTGATCAAGCGGTGGGTGAATGAAGCCCAGGAAGCTGCGTCAAGTGATAATAATATGGTGCAGGTGAGTGGCAATTCCTTCTCTACATTCATCATTACTGTAATGCTGAAGGTGAGGGTGAGCTTTCAATGCTGGTGCTTTTTAAAGCCAAGATGCTTTGGAAAGTTGAGCTTTTTATTACAATCTTTTGAAGCCACCTTTTCCTTTGACTCTCTTCTTTTGTGTGTAATGCCTGCAGTATCATGCCCTCGGCCTTCTGTTTCACATCCGCAAGAACGACCCAAATGCTGTCTCGAAGATGGTGGCCAAGTTCACCCACCATGGCATGAAGTCTCCCTTTGCATACTGCCTTTTAATCCGCATTGCAAGTCAGCTTCTGCAGGATGAACAGGGAGGGTGTGTGGCCTTTGAACCCTGACCAACCTCCTTTTTCTTTGTTTTGACAACAGTTATTAATCTTGTAATAACTTACCATTACTTCTCTCTGTTTGATGCATGTTCGTGCTTTGATCTTATTCTAAACCTTGCAATTCATTTAACCTCAGACGATATGAGAGTCCCCTGTTTGATTTCATTGAGCGTTGCTTGAGGAACAAACATGAGATGGTTGTCTATGAAGCAGCCTCTGCCATTGTGCACCTGCCAAATTGTACCACCAAAGAGCTTGCTCCCGCCGTCTCTGGTAAGGGTCACAATCGTTCTCTCCTTTCATATCATCCTACCAATCTACAACCCACCTCCCATGGTAAATTCACTCTTCTACTCCCCCTTTACTTCTGACCACTTATCTCTAATCATTTTTATTTTTTAGTGCTCCAGTTGTTCTGCAGCTCTCCCAAGGCTGCATTGCGATATGCTGCTGTGCGCACTCTCAACAAGGTGTGTGTGTGTGTGAATCAAAGATTCGTTTTTGTTTTGTTTGTAACTCATGATGTCTCTTGTTTAATTTATTTTGTATCATCTTTAGCTTGCTTGATGTTACCTTCTGAGCACGTGGCTCATTATCCGAGGATCACAGGTGACAATCCCATATCCTATGTTGATTTTGCTGTTGTCTCTTGTCCTTTTAATTTGTGTAAAAGTACAGTGAGTTCTCCAATTGTCCTTGTTACCTCTGGTTATATTTTCACCCCTGTCTTTGAACAGGATATCGTAAAAAGGTGTGGACAGATTCGGATGAAACTTGGTGGACAGGGTTGGATGTGTGACAAGGAAGAATTGATTAGATTTTGGTGAAGATCCAAATCCCCATCTCCTATCTTAAAATCCCCATCTTAAAAAAAAATCATTTTTTTAAATGATTCTTCGTCATTGAGAGATGGGGAAAAAAACGAGAAATAGCATGATATATTGAAATGTTTTGGACGGATTATTTTAAAAAAATGCAAGGTAGATGAGGTGGTTAAGGTGACATGAACAAGTTGATTAGATTTTAGTTCAGGTCCAAATCCAGATCCAGCCTATCAGTGGGATACAAAACATAAACTGGTCAGCCTGGTGGAGGTATGCGCTCTTCCGAGTGTCATTCTTGTTGTATGTGATTATGTACATGTAAAGGCTCCTCCATTGGCCTTTATATATTGTTGCGGATCCGGGGGTGGGGGGGGGGGGTGTTCGGACGAGCGTGTCAATCACTGTCCGCAACCAGTTTGGGTTTTCGCACCCTACTCTCAACAGCCAAATGTTACAGACTCGGCGCCACCCTCACCACCGCCATCTCCAGGCTTATAACACTGGCTGGTTTGGCACAATTCTCGGATTACGCGTCTCGAGCCACGATACCAAAATACACCTGTACCTTGCCAGCTGGAGGAATATACCCCGGTTACAGACTGGTTTTCTCTGAGACCGAGCGGAGTCTACCAGTCTGTAACCATTTTCGTTTTATATCCAAATCGAGCGAATTGTTTTTCAGCGCGGCACAAATAAACCCAAAGCGGCAACTTCATACGAATCAGTCAGATTTTTTGGGGGACAGCGGGGAACACGACATAAGCAAAACATTCACGACAATGTTATAATTAATCTATAAGCCGTTATTACCTAGGGAGCTACGGATTATAGGTTTCGAAGGGGACTCTAACGAAATAAGCCTTAAACGGCATGCAGACAAGACAGAGTACTTGGTGATGTTTCATGGACGAGAGGAAAGCGTCAAAAGCGCGAATGTGGCTCCTAACAAGCCGACGTCTACGGATTCGAGCCCCAAGCTCGAGCATGCCACGTGGCAAAATGGAGGCGTCATCCATTTGTCGCAGACCTCATGCACGCACTCTTGCGCGTTCAGACCCCGCGAGGTCGACTGCACCAGAGCGAAAGATCCATGGTGGTATGCTCCAGCTGGCTTTTCAAAAGGCCCAGCATACAAGTCCAGGCCTGGCCTGTTCACCAGACAAGACCAAATCGGGGTGTTGGCCTCCAACAAGCTGGGTTCATGGGATTCCAAGACGTCGTCAAGCCGTGAGGAGAGTAGGGACAGTCAGAGGCTCCGTCACTGGACTCCGGATGAACGTGTCGATGTCTCCTCACGAAAGCCGATCCAGACTCACACAGCAGCCAGGTCCTCTCGAAGCAGATTGCAGCCGAGCCCTCAGGTTCAGTTCCTCCCTCGGCAGATTCGCCCCTCAGGTTCAGTTCCTCCTATTGCCGATCACACACTCGACCTCAGGCAGATCCTCTCCCAGCCGATGGCAGACAGACCTCATTCAGTCCCTTCCTTGCCTTTCTTTCGGCTCGCTCTTTACGAACAGCCGATCGCAAATACCCTCATGCAGTTTTTCCTACTGCCTGGCAGACTCGACCTCAGCGCTCTCGTCGCAGATCCACACTGCCTTTCCTTCGTTCGCTCGTCTCGAAGCCCACTGGCTCCTCCCCTTAGTTTCACTTCCCTCTCTCGGCCACTCCCTCTCAGCCAACTGGGCGGGGCCTCGTCCGGAGAGGGGAAGGAAGAAGAAGAAGCTCTCGGTGCACCACCACCGCACGAACAATAAATTGCATCCTACACCTCCCGACACACAAGTAGCGTCTTTACCGAACAACCTGACTAAACATGCATTTAATGGGGGGTCTGGGCTAATCCTATATTTAATAGCATACTAAGGGCCATTTCCACAACAATATGTATGTATATATATATATATATATATATATATATATATATATATATATATATATATATATATATATATATATATATATATATATATACACAGCTCTGGAAAAAAATAAGAGAGCACTCCAAAAAAAATTTAAATCAACATCTCTACATGTATGGCAGCTATTCCATTCCAACACAGGCACACCTCATTCTACTTAGTGAGGTACTGATTAGGTGATCACCTGAACCGAATCTTATTTAACAAGGAAAAGTATAAAAACCACTGGTGTGGTCATCACTACCCTCTTGCAATAGGACCAGCTGGATGGCAAAAACAGTGCTTGTAGTACCTCAAAAGTAATTGGAATCAAAAAAATAACTATTGACCATGCCAAAAGGGTTGAAAAGAAAAGTTATGAGTGAGGAAAAGAAGGGTTAAATTCTGGCTTTACTGGCGGAGGGATACAGTGAGCATCACGTTGCTTCCATCCTTAAAATTTCAAAGACAGTGGTTCATAAGAACAAGGTCAAGCAGCAGACATTGGGGACAACAAAGCTACAGACTGGCAGAGGGCGAAAACGACTTTCCACTGACCGGGATGACCGCCAACTCATTTGAATGTCACTCAACAACCGTAGGATGACATCAAGTGACCTACAAAAAGAATGGCAAACAGCAGCTGGGGTGAAGTGCACGGCGAGGACGGTTCGCAACAGGCTCCTCGGGGCAGGGCTGAAGTCGTGCAAAGCTAGAAAAAAAGCCCTTCATCAATGAGAAGCAAAGAAGAGCCAGGCTGAGGTTTGCAAAAGACCATAAGGATTGGACCGTAGAGGACTGGAGTATGGAGTAGGACAGAGAGAGAGAACGAACGAGAGGGAGAGAACTAACGAGAGATAATGGGAACGGGAAAGGTGAGGGGAGTTAGCAGAGAAAATGTTATGCTTTATGAAAACACACACACACACACACACACACACACACACACACACACACACACACACACACACACACACACACACACACACACACACTTATTTGTATAAATAATGAAAAAAATGACGAAGCATTTGGGGCTCTTGGGATCAGTGGTTCTGTAAAAGCTTGCGTTAGGTTTTGGAAATTTACGAATTATAAAGACTTGAGCAGTGCTGCTGAAGAATATCCTTAGACTGCAGCATTGTGTTTGTGGTTGGAAAAAAAATAGAGAAGGAAACTAGTGTTTGGAGAATGATTGTTAAAAAATGCAAATAATTGGACGTTGAGTTTAAGGAACAAATGGTTGATATTAATATTATCACTAGAAACACTCGCCCTGTGGAAGGGGGATGGAAGACTTTATTTTGTTTTAATGTACAAGCTCAACTTTTTAAGACATTCCAACCAGCTGTGCAGGCGTGCATTGAAGACAAACACAACAAAGAAACAGACAATTATCAAATTATGATAAAAATTTTCCATAAAAGTAAAAACACAAGTTGGCGGTGGCCATCCCAACTTCGTAGAACATTCCATGCACACCCTCATTACAACCTCTAAGTTGAATTTTGTACCACAAACGAACAACACATGTTTCCACTCATTCCCCAAATGTCTGATAACGATAGTTTTCGTTATATTTTAACACACAGAATTGGCGTATTTTCAAATGATTTGTACAGCTTCTGGGAGGTTTCTTTTTTTTATTGTTTGATTTTATTTTTTGCTTCCGCTGACGAAGTCACCGGAAGCATTATATTTTCGGGTTGTACGTATGTGCGTACGTCCCTCTGTTAATTTTCTGTTTTCACTGCTACCACTTATCCGATTGACACAAAATTTTCACCATCGGTATGATGACTCATGCAGAATGCTTTAATGATAATTATAATGTCATAGGTCACGTCATGTGACAGCCATGTTGGAAAAAAGGGAAATTTTGGACCTCTGTATCTCTGAAACTGCTCCATGGAAAAAAATTGAAACTTTACACTTATCAAGTACTCCCCATGTGAAATAAGTGTGATGTACTGTGTATGTATATGTATATATATATATATATATATATATATATATATATATATATATATATATATATATATATATATATATATGTGTGTGTGTATATGTGTATATGTATATATGTATGTATATATATATATATATATATATATATATATATATATATATATATATATATATATATATACATTGTTTGACATCACAGGTGGTTTCGTTATTACATCATAGTGGCATACGTCTAACACTTTATCCAATCAGTTTGAAAATTTTTGAGTGTTGCCCATGGCTAAATTGTATGGGGGGAAAAATTGATGACGTCATCAGTCATGTGGTTTGACAGTCATTTATTTTGACGTACAAACCTTCAAAAATCTTCTCCGAAATGGCTGAACAGATCGAGGTGAAACTTTACAGGTATGATCGCCTATCCATGAGGAACAAAAAGTTCTCCATTTATGATGTCGTCGGTCACATGGTTTGACAGCTATGTTTTTAAGAATAAACCTTTTAAAAATCTTCTTCTCCAGAAGTGCTTGACAGATCGAGGGAAAACTTAACCCACATGTTCCCCAAGCCTTGGGGATACCAGGGTTTTCATGAATAATTAATCCTTCACATGGTCTGGCAGCCATATTGGATTGAACAGAAATCTTAAAATGTATATTTCTCTTGAACCGCTTCATCAATTCACATGAAACGTCACAATTATGATCTGGTTGTCATGCGGAATATATATTTCAAATTTCAACCTTGTCAGTCGCATGGTCTGGCAGCCATAATTATTTCATGTTTTGAATCTCAGTTCAGAGATTTAAATCAAACTTGGTACAAGTATGTGTAATGATGTAATAATGTAGGCGGAGCCATATCTGTCGACGTCGTGATGTCAAAGAGTGCCTTTCTCGTTTAGTGATATCATACAGTTTTCAATTTATTCTGTCCAGGAGTGCCTTGGCAGGTTTGATAATTCACCCACTTGTGATAATTCCCCACTTTCACAAAAAAGTAAAAACACAAGTTGGAGGTTGCCATCCCAACTTAGTAGAACATTCCCATGCACGGATACCATCAGTGACGTTTGCCAGTGAAACGTGGTCTCTTACAAAGAAGGTGGAGCCAAAATTGATCACCATGCAGAGAGGCATGGAAAGATGCTGTCTTGGCATAATCAAAAGAGAAGCTAATAGATAAGATGGAAAAGTAAATCAAATGACATATTGGTCACAATCAAATAAACTGAAACGAAACTGGGCTTGAGACATAGCAAGAAGAATGGGGAACTGCTGGATGACAAAACTGATAACCGAGAGAAGGACTATAAGGAGAAATTAAATTGAAGAATTCACTGTCCAGAGTGCAATGGCTTGGTGTCGTAGAAGATAGAAAAAACAAAATGGACTATGTCGAGGAAGATGTACATCATGCAGTAGACCAAAGTAGACTGGTGAAGGAAACAAAATCACATTTTATTGAAAGTAATCCACATTACACTTGGGTTAGAAAACACTGGTTACTTTACACAGTTTTCAAGTGCTGCTGAGTTCAGTGTAAACAACAAACATGATTCCCCTTTTGATTGTCACTGCACCCATGGCAGGTCTCCATGAAGCACCCATCGGCGGTGACCGCATGCAATCTGGATCTGGAGAACTTGATCACGGACTCAAACCGAAGTATTGCTACACTGGCGATCACAACACTGCTCAAAACAGGAAGCGAGGGCAGCATCGATCGCCTCATGAAACAGATTTCTTCCTTTATGTCTGAGATATCGGATGAATTCAAGGTAACCAATGCTTGGGGGGGAATGTTTGGCCATATATTTGTAATGCTTGCTATCCTCTCGAGGCAATGGCAATCCACCCTTTGCCAAGAAACTGTTATTGCAGTTCTGAACTTGCCTTTGGGCAGCACACCCAGTATACGAATTCAAACACTATCCTCCCTGTACAATAGCAGAATTGTCCACTCTATCGCAGTAGCTGGATTAAATGATGTCTAATTGTTCTTCATTGCCACTTACCTTTTCTCAGCATATTCGAAAACGTTTACTTTATCTTTTGTTTCGCCTTTTCCCCAGGTGGTAGTGGTGCAGGCGATCAGCGCACTTTGCCAGAAGTACCCACGCAAACACCCTGTCATGATGAACTTTCTCTCCTCAATGCTCAGAGATGAGGTTCGATCCTTACTCTAACAACATTCCCTTTCTGTCAACTCTTATCTTGACAACCAAAAAGCATTTTGCGCTCAAGCATCCATGCTTTCGGTCAAACACAATCCCGAGACTATGTCACAACCAATTCTTTATCTCATCTGAAATTGTTGTGTACAGGGTGGCTTTGAGTACAAACGCGCGATAGTTGACTGCATTATCAGCATCGTGGAGGAAAGCACTGATAGCAAGGAGCCTGGTCTGGCCCACCTATGCGAGTTCATTGAGGACTGTGAGCACACGGTGCTGGCCACCCGGATTCTGCACCTCCTGGGACGAGAGGGTTCACGCACGCCCAACCCTGCAAAGTACATCCGTTTCATATACAACCGTGTCATACTGGAGAATGAGGCTGTCCGTGCAGGTTAGTACACAGTGATGCGAGTAATGACCTAGCCTATATCTTGGCCTTTTCGCCACATGTATAATTTGTAATCGGGTGTGAGGAATCAGACCATTGGATAAGTACTATGAAGTATGAATATGAATGGACAGGAGGGTTAAATGCCCTTTGATATGAAATGAATAAAATGCCACTTCACGTTGTTTCATCCTTTGAATCTTTCATTCTTGATCCGTGGCCTGTGTCTGTGTTCAGCTGCAGTGAGTGCACTGGCTAAGTTTGGAGCTCAGAATGAGGAGCTTCTGCCCAGTATCCTGGTCCTCTTGCAGAGGTAGGCTTTCCAGGGATATGCATTCCATTCATCTTTTGTGCTTTTAGACATTGTATATCTTTTTTTGTGATGTTGCATCGTTATTCCCTGTGATTTGACCAGACGTGCCAGACTACTGCCAACCGGAGACTTGTCACTTATCTTGTACGAAATAGGTCGTTATTGAAATAAGCAATAATTAATAATAATAATTTGGATCGGGGATTTTGGATTGTCTCAGCTGATATCAGATGATTGCTGCTTTCCTTATGCTAAGTGATGCAGAGTTTGATCTTTAAGTTTGGTTATATTGATATACCAGAGGGGGTATCTGGCAGCGCTGCCCGACCCCACATCCAAATATACACTTTATGGTGGCCTCAAAACGCCAACGTGCGGTATTTAAAACTTTTCCTAGATTCTGAAGTACCTACACCCATAATTTGTAGCCTCTGGTGGGCACTACGGTTCTATCATGAAAGAGTAACGCACCAACAACATTTTAAAACACAAGATGAATCAATAATCGCATGTTAGCAAGTATACACCAACCGTGAAGCACACAAACACCTGATACTTTGGTGCACAAGTCGCAAAGAATTGGCCCATGAAAAGTTAAGTAAATGACATCATTGCTTGTGTATGTACATTTTTGATTCGCAAGTCGTGTTTTTATAATTACTCGTGGGCCCTTTGAAGACCAATGAAAATTTGGTTCATTGGACCACAGCCTTGTTGCATACCTGCTTGCTGTACTGACTGCTTCAGCATTAGCTTGCCTTTCACTAAACCCAGATGTACTTTGGGCCAGCATGGGGATTATATGTTAGTTATTATTATTGCCATATGATACTCCTATTCTTATCATTGTTGTAAATACTAATAGCGTTAATTACTATATGTTTTGTTGCAATGTTGTTATTTTTGTTATATATTTTGTAATTTGAATGCCATGCCTTGGTAGAAGGACATATTAAGCTGCTTTATATACCTCAACATGGCATGCGTTTAAAACATGGGAATTCTAATGGATTTTTTTGTTGTTGTACAGTCGAGTCTTAAAGCGTTGACAGGATGTACAGTCTTCAGGTCCTCCAGGACTTTGGGTCCTCGGGGACTTTTTGTACTTTTGGGGGGGGGAGGGGGGTCATAAACGGTCTTCAAAGTTCGAAGGGGCGTCAGCAGTTTTGAGGGTCAAAAGGTACATTCTAATAGTGCGTAATTAATACACATATTCACACACACGCACACGCACACGCACACGCACACGCACACACACACGCACCTCATCATATCATACCATATCATAGTAGATACCATTTTGTGGACAGTAAAGTTACGATTACAATATTTTGCCATTTTTAACCAAAGTTTTGTAGAATTTGAAAGCTAACGTTTCCAATCTATGTGTTGCAATAAGTGAAGCATGAGCTGTGCTGAGCAAGGCATTTTCAAAGTGCCTTTATTATAGGAGGGAATCTCATGTAAAACGATCCAAGATTAAAGATGCATTCACACAGGAGCAGTTCTTTTAATACAAGTCTCGGCTCATGCAGGAGCTAAATTGCAAAGGGTAAAGGGGTGGGGTGGGGGAGAGGTTAAGATGCACAAAGAGGAAGGGAAGAGTAGCACAACAGTCCAGAGGTCATCCAGAATATACCCAAAGGTTTGACAGCTGTAGTTTGTGATAACAAGTTAGTATGTGAAAGATTTATGCCGAAGCTTCAGAAGCATTAATACATGCAGAACCATGGATTAGTAGGACAAAGTAAGTGTGCTTAAAGCTCACCTCCAAGCCTTCTCGCCCTTGTTTGAATCCCAACCCAGCTATAAACTGTCATCCTGGTGTTTCACAGGCAGGATGATTCATCAATGTGTCTCGTTCCACAGATTGCCGTTAAATGGGGTCGTGTCTGCGAGCATGAGTTAGTGGACATTAAGGATCACATGGTGTTCTTCACCTTGAGTACCGTATTTTCACCCAAATAACCCATGGGCTATACGTTAAATTAGTTACAACAAGTTCAAATTGTGAGCATACCCCGTGGGAGTTCATTCGTACAACTCTCAGGTGAGCGATAACACGGGCAACAGATAGTTTTGAAATTTGGTGAGATTTTCATCGCATCAGAAAAATAAACCAGAACACCTCACTAGAGTGAGGCTAGTTTTATATCATCATTTGCGACTTAATTTTAAGAAAATGGGCCGAAAAGGGCTGTTTCTCGGCCCAAGGGCCAGAAATGCACTTTGGGTCCAGTTAATGCCTGGGGAATGGTCTCCAGAATATACCTGTCAAGTTTGGATTGGTTCCGTTCACTAATAACCGAGAAATGACGATTTTAAGAAAATGAGGCGAAAGTTTCGTTTGTCGGCCCAAAGGACCGGAATCGGACTTTGTGCTCAGTTAATGCCTGCGAATGTGTCTAGTTTATGCCTGTCAATTTTCATTGAATTCTGTTCAAGAATAATAGAGAAATAGACGTTCAAATGAACTGTACACAAGAAAAGAGAGAACGCGAGCGGCGCTTAGACCCCTTGGGGTCTCCCATGGGGTAAAAATTCCAACTGCAGGGTATACTCGGGTGCGGGTTATATGGTATTTCATCATATAGCGCGTGACATAACCATGGGGAGGGGGGGGGGTGCAAGTCAAATTATCAAGGAGATACAAAAATAGTCTGTTTTGTTTTTGTTTTTTGGGGGGGAGGGGGTTGCAATTTTAATTACAGTTCTTTTGCATATTTTACCTGCACACACACACATGTATGTGTATATATATATATATATATATATATATATATATATATATATATATATATATATATATATATATATATGTATATATGTAATTCCAAAGCTATGTGAGGTACCTGTAAATCGTCTTCCTTCTTCCATGAATCAAATACATGACCAGCCTCTGTTTGAAGTCAGCCATGAAATGGTGACGTTTTCTCTTACTTCTACTGACAGACATTGTATGACAGGTACTTGGGATGTTATGGACTATTTCATGGAATGATACAAAATTCAACAGCCTGCAGGATATTTCTACATTTCTAATGAATGAGCAGCATGGTTTCCGATCGCATTGCTACCGACCACGCTGGGTTTTAATACATCAGTTTAATTACACCAACCCTTTTTAAAGATATTCATTTTCATGTCGATTGGTTATTTTCCGCAGTTATATTTGAAAAGAGCCGTTTGTTGGCCGTTGACAACAAAGCCATTTCAGCTGCTGGGAATATGGACATTGCATATCTCCAGGGATCTGTTCAGTCACCAAGCAGCAAGTTAGTGCTTGCCAAGCCTGCTGTGCCTTTTCAACTGTTTCAAATGGAGTGCTTACTTGAGTGCTTAAGCCACTTGGCGAGCACTCTACAATAAACTTAGTAACTGAACATACCATGGTCATGTGGACAGGAAAGCTGGCTTGCGAGGAATACTTGCCTGAAATTTTCCTCGAGCACTTTTTTCCCCAGGTGCGGGGTATACCAGGGGCGGGTTATTTTAGTGAAAATACGGGAGGCGAGCACCATAGGGAAATTACAAGTTCCTGCTCGAAGCAGCAGAGGGCATTGCTTGAGAGGCACAGCCACACCCTCAGTTAATGATGTGACCCCACAGCCTTGTGCTGCATATGAACGAAGAAGAAGTCTGTTTAAACACAGCACAAGCATTTTGTCTGGCAAGACTAGCCTATTGGAGAGTATAAGTTGCTATCTGAGGCTTTTTTGTTTTTGTGTACCTTATCGAGGCTCATATGAGAGCTGAAAATCTCGTATGAGGTCATGGCTTGTGGAAATTCTCTTGACAACTAAACACGTGATTCACTGCCGTGCCTTCTTCTGACGTCGACTAGTTTGCTACCTTTCTCCTGAGCCATATTAATAATCATCTTCGTGTGAATGGAAAAACTTCTCTCTGCATAATTTTTTTTTTACAGAGTTAGTGGAGATTTGTTGCTACAGATGATACGTGTGAGTGTATCTTCGTTTAATGAAATGAACTCCAAGGGAGCTGGCAACTTCAAAAGGGAATTTAACCACTATGGATGTTCACATGATAATAGCCCTTCAGGCCACTCTCAAGAAGGGATTTATTTCTCAGTTGAATGTTCTCAAAGTATTGTGCTTGGCTAACTTTATTTTTCATTTCTTAGAGTTGCTGACATAGGATCTGCACTTGAGCACATTTGATGAATTATATCTTGCAATCAAAGGTCTGAAACATCGTTTGATAATTGCCCTTTGTTGAGGCCTTAAACTAGCATACTGAATGTGGCTTAGTATGTTAAATACTGTGGAGGAATCCTGCGGAAAACAGCCAACAATTGATGATAGAGTAGGCACAAAGTTTGCTGTACTAAGCCCCAGCAAGCAGGGTATAGAGTAGAAAACTTGTGTATGTGAACATTGGGAAAAGCATAACTCTACAAGCACAACAAGCAATAAGCAATCATTTATTGTGGGAAAAATCTGATGCGACAAATTTAAAACGGCAGTAAAACTGGAACGGCACTTCGTGGAGCACATTCCTCCACCAGGCTAAACGGTTTACATTTTGTATCCCACTGATAGGACGAATCTGCATCCGGTCCTGAACAAAAATCAAATCGGCCTCTTTTTGTCACCTACCCAACTCATCCACCAAGTTTTGGTGTAATCCGTCGACAACTTGATGGTGCTATATATAGTTTCTGGCTCGATCTGTTAATTATGAAGAATCCCATGAAAAATTCGAGTTTCTAGATTCTAGATCGTCACCAAAATCTAATCAATTTGTCCTTTTCACACACCCAACCTGTCCAAGTTTCATCCAAACCTGTCCAAAACTTTTTGAGATATCCTGCTCATAGACCGACATCGGTGAAAACATAACCTCCGTCTACCTTCGGTGGTGGAGGTAATTATTGGCGCCGTTAAGATATCCAGCTTAATGAATCAGTCAATGTGCTTTAAGCGGTGATGTTTTGGCAATTCTTAAAATTTCATTACGATTCAGTTGGATTAAAGAAAATAATGGCTGAATCTTGATGCGAGACAACTCATTGCGAACTTTTATGTAGAGGTTTAGTAAATGTGTTTGCCCTGTTGTTTTGTTTTAAATGGAGATAGGAATATGACTCCACAAAAAGCCTTTTATTCCAAAATTTTAAATGATATACAAATAAAAACTGATAATTCTGTATTTATGGTCTGTCGCACAATTTAAGACTTTCACCTGCATTTTAAAAATGCTGATTGTCAGTGCGTACACATATACAGTGCCTATAGAAAGTCTACACCCCCTTTCAAAATTTTCACCTTTTGGTGCCTTGTGGTCTGGAATTAAATTTCATGAAATCAGACTTTTTCCACCTTTATTTACACATCGTAACCCACAAATTTCAGAAAATTAATTAAAAATACAAAACTAGAATATCTTGGTTGGATAAGTGTACATCCCCCTGATAATTGCAATTGTAAATTCGCTCCTGTGTAACCAATCGCCTTCAAAATCACACACCAAGTTAATTGGCCTCCACCTGTGTCAAATTGTAGTGTTTTTGATTATTTCAGAATAGAGTCGGCTGTTCCTGAAGGTTTCCTCTGTTGGGTAGTGCATTCACAACCATGAGCACCAAGGAGCTTTCAATAGACCTCTGGGATAAAGTTGTGGAAAGGCACAGATCAGGGGATGGGTATAAAAATATTTCAAAGGCCTTGAATATCCCTTGGAGCACAGTCAAGACAATCATTAAGTGGAAGGGGTATGGTACCACCAAGACCCTGCCTATATCAGGTCATCCCTCCAAACTGGATGACCAAGCAAGGAGCAGACTGATGAGGGAGGCCATCAAGAGGCCAATGGCAACTTTGAAAGAGCTACATGCCTTTATGGCAAAGACTGGTCACTGTGTGCGTGTGACAACAATATCCCAAGCACTCCACACGTCTGGCCTGTACAGTAGGGTGGCAAGAAGGAAGCCATTACTCAAAAAAGCCCACCTTGAGTTCCATTTGAGGAATGCAAAAAACACTCCTGAGATTCTGAAGCCAGGTGGCAAAAAGTTTTGTGGTCTGATGAAACCAAGATGGAACTTTTTGGCCTAAATGCAAAAGATTACGTTTGGCGCAAACACAACACGGTACATCACCCAAAGAACGCCATCCCTACTGTGCAGCATGGTGGTGGCAGCATCATGTTATAGGGATGTTTCTCATCAGCAGGGACTGGGGGCACTTGCCAGGATAGAAGGGAAAATGGATGGAACAAAATACAGAAAAATCCGAGAGGAAAACCTGCTGCCCTCTTCAAGAAAGTTAAAATTGTGAAGGAAGTTCACCTTTCAGCATGACAACAACCCGTAGCACACAGCCAAAGCTACACTGGAGTGGCAAAGGAACAAAAAGATAAATGTCCTTGAATAGCCCAGTCAGAGCCCCGACCTAAATCCAATCGAAAATCTGTGGCATGACTTGAAGATTGCTGTTCATCAACGTTCCTCACACAACTTGACTGAGCTTGAATGGTTTTGTACAGAAGAATGGGCAAATATTGCCAAATCAAGGTGTACAAAAATGGTAGAGACCCATCCCAACAGAATCACAGCTGTCATTGCTGTCAAAGGTGTTTCCACCAAGTATTAACTCAGGGAGGTGGACACTTATCCAACCAAGATATTCTCGTTTTGTATTTTTAAATAATTTTCTGAAATTTGTGGTATTTGTTTTTCACATGAAAGTTCTGGGTTACGAGGCATAAGTAAAGGTGGGAAAAGTCTGATTTAATGAAATTTAATTACAGGTTATGAAGCAACAAAAGGTGAAAAATTTGAAAGAGGGTGTAGACTTTCTGTAGGCACTGTACATACAGACAAAGTCCTGGGCATTGAAATAACGTTTTCTGTGGCTGATGATGGGCCTAAATAGGCAAACCAATCGCCATTGCACATTACTGCACAAACAGTGAACATTGACGAAGGGGCATGGCATGTGACTCAAATCAAAATATCTCCATTAATGGGAAATGTTTCAAGTCTTACACGTTTGTCTTCCCACATAAGCTATCATCATAAGAATTGCACCAAAATTGGTGTCATTGACCTTTTAATCATAATTCAAATGATGATATAACAATGCTTTGTTTGGCATTAAATTTGTGTAAGGTCTTCCATGACCCTTTTGATAGTTGTTTTTTTTTAAATGATTCTGCTGGTGCTTGGAACAGGTGCATAATGGATGAAGATGATGAAGTTCGAGATAGAGTTACGTTCTATCTGCACATTCTTCAGCAGCGGCAGAAGGTCCTCAATGCAGCATACATCCTGAATGGTACGAATCTCAAATATTCGTTCCCCATCCCTCCTAAAACTCTGTTCGAGTCAACGGCCTAGTTTGGTTAATGGTGTTACACATGTGTTATCAAAGTCCTCATTTCTTAAAGTAGAATGGAAAATTAGCCTTGCACACGAAGGCCAGTGTCATTGTGCCTTGGCGGACAGATCAAAATGGATGGAATCAACAGAACATTTATCGATCAGAAGTTGACCGCCATGAATATTGACCACTTTGGAAAGCAAGGAAAAGCTGATGTTTTGGGTGGTAACGCTTCGTCAGAGCAAAATAGGGAGATGGGATAGGGATCAGGATGATGGATGGATGGATATAAGGTGTGAGTGAGTCAAATCTGTGTGTGTCAGAGCGGCATCAGCAGTGAGGTAGTACATTGGGTAGGAATGACTCATTTTGACACCTCACAAAAGAGAGGGTGAGAGTTCAGGTGCTCAAATAAAATGGGGAATAATAGGGAAATGAGCAAAAAGCGAAAAAGACTTTCATCACATGGTCTGGCAGCCATATTGGATTGAACTAAAATCTTCTTCTTTTTAAAATTTCTCTTGAACCGCTGCATCAATTGAGGTGAAGCTTCCAAATTATGATCTCGTAGTGATGAGGAATATATGTTTTAAATTTCAACCTTATCGGATGCATGGTCTGGCAGACAGAATTATTTAATATTTTGAATCTGGGTTATTTTTGATTTTATTTATTTATTTTAAATGAGGCTCACTTGACCATACCTGGATGGGTTTGAGGGTAGAGTAGTAGCAGCTGAAATCTGAATCCTATCCAGATTCCTCCTGATGACTTCATCTTTGCTTTTTGGTCGTTCGGGTTCCTTCTAACGACTCCAATGCAGGACCTATTTTATTTGGTCTTCCATTTGATTTGAACTTAATTTTTTTTAAAATCCCATTCTGAATTCAATTGAATAAAGAGGATGTAATGGGTCAGGTGTTCGATCAAAGTGAGACGTCTTGGTACCCCGTCATCACTGCCAGCAGATGTAAAGTGGCAGTTCGAGTGAGCTTACATCGAAAACAGTTCAACGGAGGAAATTGAAACTTTACCACATGCTACATGTCTGTTCGATTCTAGCACATATTACTTGGATGACATTTTCCCCCTCAGAACTTACATGGTGAATTAAACAAAGCCTAATGCCCAGAGACAGTCACTTCCTCCCGTTAGAAATTCGAATCATTGCAATCATTTCAGCCTCCATTGTGCTCGTCTCGTGAAAGAAAGTGAAGAAGCACAATTTGTCGTTTTAACGATCTCCCAATTTATACTTTTGCGATCTATTCTGGTGTCTTTATCAGCCTTGATATCGTTATGAAAACACTCGAACGAGAATAAAAGTTTCTTTGTAAAGGTTTATGAATGTACTTTGTAGCAGGCTTTTCAAAGTATAATTTGTACGCATTTACCTCAGAAGTGTAGAAAGCTGTAGTTACAAATTTGCCGCTAGAAGAGTTGGCCCTCACAAAGTCTTTCTCAATGATGCATGGGGTAAGTATTCGATGAATACCATCTTGTAAGTTTTATATAATTTATATTCTATTTCCCACCTCATTTCTTAGGTTTTTTTCTATTCCACATCTGACTTTATTTACCCCGTCTCCAGTCTTGATAAATCCCCGTTGCAGTAATCTTTCCCCAAAATCTTTCCTTCTGCTCTTCATCTTCTTTCATCCCACTTTCACCTCTTCTAGTCACTAAACCTTGCTGTGCTTCTCCAAACCCCCCTTAGCACTTTCTGTCTCTATTCCTGGTCTTGAACGATCTTTGCATCAGTACACCATGGAACCATCGGAGAAACCTTTTGACATGAAGTCTGTGCCACTGGCCACAGCCCTATTGCCTGAACAGAAGACAATGGGTACGTCTTTTGTTTGTCACCTCCCCCTTCCCCCCCCCTTTTATTCAATATCATGCCCCAAGAAAGCAATTTTTTATTTTCCTCCTTTATTCACATTGGTGGAGTTCATATGGTTTGACGATTGACCATGTTTTGAAGTCTCGGAAGAAGCCAACTAGCAGACAAGCAGAGCTATTGTGGGAAAAGAGGTTACAGATGGAAATGTCATTTTTATGAGGGGTTGAAGTTGCACACCTGAAGCTGATTGGAAGGGGGAGTAGTGCTGATTGGGAGAGGGTGTGTGTGGGGAGGAATATCTGATTGGGAGACGGTGTATATGGGGAGGAATATCTGATTGGGAGAGGGTGTGTGTGGGGAGGAATATCTGATGGGGAGGAATATCTGATTGGGAGAGGGTGTGTATGGGGAGGAATATCTGATTGGGAGAGGGTGTGTGTGTGGGGAGGAATATCTGATTGGGAGAGGGTGTGTGTGGGGAAGAATATCTGATTGGGAGAGGGTGTGTGTGGGGAGGAATATCTGATTGGGAGACGGTGTATATGGGGAGGAATATCTGATTGGGAGAGGGTGTGTGTGGGGAGGAATATCTGATTGGGAGAGGGTGTATATGGGGAGGAATATCTGATGGGGAGGAATATCTGATTGGGAGAGGGTGTGTATGGGGAGGAATATCTGATTGGGAGAGGGTGTGTATGGGGAGGAATATCTGATTAGGAGAGGAGGGTGTGTATGGGGAGGAATATCTGATTGGGAGAGGGTGTGTATGGGAAGGAATATCTGATTGGGAGAGGGTGTGTGTGGGGAGGAATATCTGATTGGGAGAGGGTGTGTGTGGGGAGGAATATCTGATTGGGAGCGGGTGTGTGTGGGGAGGAATATCTGATTGGGAGAGGATATGTATGGGGAGGAATATCTGATTTGGGAGAGGGTGTGTATGGGGAGGAATATCTGATTGGGAGGGCTGACATTCTTTGGGGGAGTAGCAAAAACAGATTGTGTAGACTTGAAGGGAGGGGTGGAAAGGTTGTGCCAAACTTGACATTTGAAGATAAATTGATGGGAAGATTAACTTGATATTGAAGAATAGACACTCTTGGCATTACTGTTTCTGTGTATGAATTGTCTGGGCAACCTTCATTCATTTTTCCTTTGTGTTAGAGAGGAATCCCTTGGCCATGACCAAACAGCCTGAAAAAGTGGTTGCATCGCGGCAAGAAATATTTCAAGGTATGATAAAGTTCTTGCATGCGAAGATAGATAGAGAGAGAAAGAAAAGAAGAACGTTGTAGCCATTTATAATCATAAATATTTATTCTTATCGACTTTTAATGCTGCTTGTGATTTTGTACACCAAAATGTCTACGCAATGTTTTCTCATTTGTGAAAATGTCAGGTGTCCCGCCATTTTGGCGGATATTTGTTGTTTTGTTGTAATCGTTTTATTTTTGAAATCTAGCATTTTGTGCCTCTGTGCAGAACAACTGGCAGCCATCCCTGAACTGCAGGCCTTTGGACCTTTGTTCAAATCTTCGGCAGCAGCACAGCTCACGGAATCTGAGACCGAGTATGTGGTGCGCTGTGTGCGGCACACTTTCCGCCAGCACCTCGTTTTCCAGGTGTGTGCAGTTTGCTTTATCCTTGCTTGTCTTGTCCCTTCTCCTTTTAAAGCACTTTTCTGTTTTCCTGTTTCAGCCTCTTTTGATCTAAGCTTGTTTTGTTTCCTAAGTTTGCTTCACGATTCTGGGACACCGTGGGTTCAAATCCCATATAATGCACTTGTTCACCATGTTATAATGAAGTTGTTATTCATGGATATATATATATATATATATATATATATATATATATATATATATATATATATATATATATATATATATATATATATTGTAGCCGTCGGGTCGTCCCAGTCGCCTGATATGAATCCCAGCAGGCAGTGTCAACAGTGGACATAAACGGCCAACCCGGGCTGGAATACAGTTCTTTCGACTCCAATACTGTGGTGGTGAAACCGTCAAATCAGCCATTGCATTATGCTAATTGGTGCCACACACCTTGTTTCTAATTCACAACTGAACGAGCCAATGAGGTGTGCGACATGGTCTGGATATACAGTGTTAATGAATTGCCATTGCCATTTCATCCTCAACAGACCTTCCTTAATCACAAGAACAATCACAATGGTTCAAATTCACCCTGAGACGAGGTATTTTAAATTATAAACAATGGTCACATGGGGGATAGGAAATGCAAGAGACGTAATCACAACGGGATGCAAGACCAAATACTTGCCCAAGAAGCAATGCGGCACGGCGATCCTAAAATAACTAAGCCTTATTGGTCCCAATCATTCACACCAAGGTGGAGGGACAGAGGGAATCACAACACAGGAAATACCGTGCGATGTCTGGCAAGACACAGCAGAATGATGGAAAGTCCCAGGTCCCATCTGCTCTGGCGGGGAACGGGCTGCTGAGTTCTGCGTGCTCTGAGCTTGGGAGGAGAGGAGAGGCCGTGGCTCTGGCTGGGTGGGTGTGGCTCTGTGCAGCAGCATGAGCGAAGTTCACAGCTCTCTCCCATGCTAAATCCGAGCTTCTCTTTTTCTTAGGCCTAGCTCACCCGTTTTTGTAGTCACCACCTCGTACATCATCCATGACATGTCGTGCTCCTCCCCTCCCACTCACCATTGGCCGAAAGGCCCATTTGAGGAGTGGACTACTGCCCCCTTCCTACTTGTCACCTTGGGACGGCCCTCCCCGAGTCTTGTTGCACAGGTGCAGCCTATACTACATTTCATGTATGTTCATGCCTATACATTTCCCACCTATAGTGCATCAAGGCCTATTAAACTCTTAAAAGATACATAAATGACAGATTACAAAGGATAGAACATAAAACAAAGGCTCACAGGTCACAGGGATGGTGATTTTTAGATAGACACCTTTGGAAGGGTGGACGTCATCTTTCTATTACATATAACGACGCATATCTAACATCACAATTAATTACTTTATGCTTACTTTAAGATATTTATCAAGGAGGTAACTCAACTATGCTAAGCAATGTTAACCCCTTGGACTCATTTTCACAACAATATGGACACTTTCCTAATATGTCTATCATAAATTGAATGCATGTATATGCAACCTCCTCAACGATCCGGGACATTACAAAACTTGGTTGATGACAAGTTTGGTTAGGTGACAAGAAGAAGCTGATCACATTTGGGTTTAGATCCAGATCCAGGTCTGGCCTATCAGTGGGATACAAAATGTAAACTGTTCAGCCTCGGGGATGTATGCTCTCTCGAGTGCCGTTCTCATTTTCAATATTGCAACCACAATTTATCAAGCACTCCATTGCAGTTTAGTTATTGTGGTTGTGTTATATTATTAAACTGTGGTGGTGGTGGTGGTGGTGGTGGTGGTGGTGGTTGTGGTATAACCTGAACTTGGATTTGGTGTTGAAATGAAGACAATGCAGCTTTGTTTTCAAAACTTTTTCCTGGGGGAATGCAGCCCCAACCTGCCTCGAGTGTACATTAACACCTTTGGATTTGTGTTCAGGTGCTTTGTGTGGTTAATTATTTTGGGGTTTTTTTGTTTTTCTTTGTTATTTCACAAAACCTCACTGACATCCCTGTTTATGCACTTGATGTGACTTCACCCTGACAACCACCTCCTTGTCTTTTTCATGTGTATTTTAATTTTGACCCTGAGAGGTTTTAATGCTTAAAAAATCCATGTTCTGTTTCCCTGGCAGTTTGACTGTACCAACACGCTCAACGACCAAATTCTTGAGCGGGTATTGGTCCAAATGGAGCCCTCAGAGGCGTATGAAGTCATCTCATACCAGCCAGCAGCGAGCCTCTCTTACAACCAGCCAGGAGTTACTTACACACTAGTTGCACTGCCCGAAAATGACCCTTCTTCTGGTGTGTATACTTTTCAGCACCATCTCTTATCTTCATAATCCTGCTGTGTCCTGCCTCTTCCTTCTTTGTTTTTTTCTTTTCTTTTGATTATGCATCCAGTTTTTTTTGTTATTTTCAGTGTCGTGCACATTTAGCTGCACCATGAAGTTTGTCGTGAAAGATTGTGACCCTAACACCGGGATTGCTGATGACGATGGCTATAACGACGAGTATGTGGTATGTACCATGACGCGACCAACAGCAATCTGTGAAAACAAAAGCTGGGCCTTGTTTTGAACAAGAATGTTTTGAGAGAGGGAAAAGCGATCATTGGGGTTGGATGTTGTGGGACTATAAAGGACAATCAATGTGAATGACCTTGTTGCCTTTTTAAGTTGGGTATCGACCGGGAGCATCATGGCCAACCTGATGCTGATAATTCTGAAGCACATTTACCCTGTTCTATAAGCCTGACAATAGCAGCTCAATGCTATTGCATCGGGCTGTTCTTGCTGGCAGTGAGTACACTTTGATGATGGCTGCATTAATGAGCAACTCTGTAGTAGTTCAGCCAATAAGAAGCCTATTTTAATCATTCAATGATACTTAAACTTGTTGGACAGTTCCGGTTTGGTTTGGCGTGGCAATCACGCATCACATGATGGTTGCAATGTGACCCCTTTTTAGCCTTTTTCTTTCAGCTGTACTCTGTGATGGGTGTCACGGCCATACTATAGTCGAGTAATGTTGGTGAAACTTGATGGAATTAATCAGTCACAAAAGCAATGAAATAGTTATATTTTTTATTTTTAAAGATTGATGATTTTACAACATGTCTATGTTAATATTGTCATAGAATAACTGTTTACCTGGAGGTGATAAAACTCTTAGCAAAAAGGCCCAAGTTTTCAGTTTATTTTGGGGAGTCAACAGTACCCTGCCTTTTATAATGAAAAGCTTCCCAGGATTCATTTTTAGCTCACCTTGAACGTCATTCTGGGAGATGATGAGATGGTGCATCCACCGTTCGTCCGTCCATCTACAAATACTTGTAACTTCTTTGAAACTAAACATGCGATTTTGATGAAACTTTCCCACAACCTTCATGATCTACCAAGGTTTGTTTATGGCATTAAAAAAATTAATCCATCGGTATTTACTTCCTTCTCCATTGCATATTTTGTGGGTCATCCGTGCCTACCAGTGATTCCCTGGTTATCTTATCCAGCCGCTATGAGGTGAGTGCCCAGGGGTATTGCCCCAATGTTTTAAGAGTGTATTAGCCAATTTGGGTCATCTTCTATCACAGAACTCAAAGCGTCTCGCTGGTAAAGATGCTGAGATGCATCAATTCGGATATTCTGCTCAGATTTTGTAAACGCAATTGGTGGTCGTGGTGATTGTGGTTGAATCAGGATTAAACTTGCAACAAAATTTTGCAACCCTTACCTTGACCGCAGCTGGAAGATGTTGAGGTCACCTTGGCAGACCACATGCAAAAAGTGGTGAAGCCAAATTTTTCGGCTGCTTGGGAAGAGGTTGGAGACGAGTTTGAACGAGAAGATACATTTGCTCTGACTACCACAAAGACCATTGACGGTGAGCTTGTGTTCATCTCCGTTGCATCGTAGATTGTCACTTTGAGATCCTGCATCCAATCCATTGATGTTCACGATTCCAGATGTATTTCTTCATGATATTTTATGAGGGATTGTCTGTTTGTTATGTAAGCATGTTGGGGTTGGGCCTACAGGGAGGGTTGGGAGTTTAGATTTGTACGGATCCCAATTGTTATTGTTAGTGTTACCTTTTTTTAATGTATAATTTTTTTTCTCAACCAGTTTCAAAATGAAATGCTTCAAGTCTTCTGTACAGTCGGTAGAGATGCGTTGCATGATATTAGCCTTTTGAGTGTACAGTAAACCCTCCAATATCACAGGGGTTTGGTTCCTGAAATTGCTGCAGTAGTGAAAACCATGATCGTGAAAAACAAGGGCCAATGGGAAAAGGGGGGTTCGGTTCCTGGACTTCAAGAAAATATTGAGGAAGATCGACGGCAGCCAGAAAAATAAACAAATTTCAATTGAAATATTCATGTAAATATATTTAAAGGATGTTAACATTGAAATAAACATGTAAATACAATATATATATATATATATATATATATATATATATATATATATATATATATATATATATATATATATATATATATATAGTAAATTTAACAAAAACACAAAACATTTACGTTTTAAATTTATTCCAAAACAGCGAGAGGGTGAAGGTAAACATATTATGTACTTGTTCGTACTGTTACGAATTCACCCCCACCGGCGTGCAAACAACCGCTTTTCACTAATAGTAGCCGCTCGCCCACCGGATGGACAATTCAGTCGTGACCTTCCGGAACAACGCCGGAACCCTGTCACGGGTGGGTCTTCAACCCCACCACGGCCTAGCCAATTTTCTACCCACGCAAAATAGGGTCAATCACCGAATATCGATATACCTAAGTACCTGCGCGGATAGCCTACCGGGAGACCGTACCTCGGCGCAGGTCGGCTTTGACACGAACCGCTCAAGCGGTCTGTTCCGTTCTTCAGTGATAACCGAGCGGCTATTACCGCCCGACCTCGCCGGATCCGATTCTATTTAACGGGTATTTAAAACCCTACTAATATTCCGAGATGCAATATGGCGTTCCAATGGGGGAAAAAGACACGACAAACGGGTTACATTTAGACCAGCACATTTATTATACGCGTATGTACAGCAATGCAATCAATGCAGGTATTCAAAAACACGTATACAGGCAAACAATCGTGCACGGAACGGGGACAAAGACACGAGCAAGGTGAAAGCACTACGACCGTCTATAAGCAATTATCTAGTCACTTAACAGTTTTTACTTACAGGACACGGCGCCACCAACATTCATTCAAAAGAAAGGAAAAGGCCACCCTCAAAGACGAGGGCGCCAGACAGGGTCCGTAGACCTTTATGGCGTGGAGCCTGGTTGACCGAACGGACCCCACGAGACCGTTGCAGGTTACCTGCACCCTCGTGGTGCGATGGTGGGCGAGCGAGCTCCTGCGCTCTCCTCCCGGGTGCGCAGGCTGCGCGGCAGAGCTGCAAAGCGGCGCCTCCCGTCCGCGTCCCTCGTGCCACGCCCGGACTCCCCACCGACTGCGAGCTCCGACGACTCGACCCCAACCACCGAACCCAAGACTCTCCGAAGACCAAGACGAAACCACCACGAAGAAGACACCAACAACAACAAGACCAAAAGCCCCCAACTGTTGTCCTGCGCGCCCTTATATCCCCCCAGTTCCAACGCCTCGCTCCTCCCCGTTTATCGCTCTGCCCCCCTTCCAGCTCCTGCGGGAAGCTTCCAGAAAAGGGGCGTGCCCTCTCGCCCCCCCTCCCCATGCGCCTCGCGGGGGCCGAGAGAATCATTCTTGGCACAGGTCCAGGGAGATTCATTCCCCCAAAATGAGTCCCCTCCTTCACATGACCTTCGACCTTTGACCCGCATCGCCCTTCCCCCACACCAAAGCGTGGGGAAAACAGGCGGGAATAACAAGGCGGGAGAATCAGGCGGGAAAATCCGCGCACCATCGGAACTCCTCTGGTTTCTTTCGCTTCATAGAGACGGTTTACATGAGCAGAGAGGGTTGTGATGTGGTTTGTGGAGAAGGGGATCGACAGTTGGCGTAGCGGGGAAGGTGGTTAGGTGGTTGGCGTAATTGTTGTTGTGTGGGAACGATGGTGGTGGCGGTGGAGGCCGCCGCGAAGCGGTGGTCGAGAGCGACGTTGGTGGTGGTGATTTGGTTGTGATTGGTGGAAGCGATCGTGGTTGTGGTGATGTTGGCGTTGTGGTTATTTGGGAGCGATGTTGGTTGTTGTAATGGTGGTGTGTCCAAAATAACGATAGGAAAAGAAAACCACTATCTCAAAGGATCACAGCCGTGTTACACGAATAATATTCATTAAACAATGGTGGGGAAATCTAACTGAACACAGACTTATCGATCGAACTTAACTAAGGACCTTTATGGTGTTCTGCGAATTTCCACAGCCGTAACAGTACTGTACTCTGCCGTAAATAGAAAACACAAGACTTAGCTCAGAGATGATAATGCTGCGATTGGGGGGGGGGGGGTGGTGCATATCAGAAAGATGTGGATGTAGAAATTACGATGGCTGTTGGATCATCGGGAGCACGATGAAGGCGCCTGCTGCAATGCACAATGAAGGTGCCTGCTACATAGGAGAAAAGTAAAATGATCCTTAGCCGCCTTGATCAGGAGCAGATCTTCCCTGCTTGGACAGGAAGGTACGAGATGGCATCCTCTTCCAAAATAATCCCATCTCTTTGGCGATGATAAACCTGCTCCAGCATAAATCCCTTCGCCTCGATTAGTTCCATGCGCCATGGTTGAACTGGAGCCTTCGGTCCCTGGTGTTTCGTAAAAATATTGGTATATCCACAATGATTTCTGCTGGACACCGGTCCACTGAAAGGCATTTTTTTTCTTTTTTTCTGTTTGGTCCTCAATCCAAACATTAAGCGCTCTTTCCATCATTTTAATATGAGGATCAAGGGACTGGAATGAGCCTTTTGCGCTTTGCTGGCAGGAACCCTTGCACAGATGTTTGACTCGTGTTTACACACAGTTGATTCATTGATCTGGTAATGGCGGCCCACCGACGCCGCACTTTCACTTCTTGCCGATATATCTAACAACTCTATTTCTTCGCACAATGTCACAACCTTTCTTTGCCTTTTGGTACAATTAATTTTGTCCATCGTTTTACGTTTGGGCACCATTGTTAACTGTTGTGTCTCTACTAGATCTTGTAGATATAGTTTTACAGGATCTCCGTATGTCATTTCTTGTTCAATGACGATTCATTATTATTACCCCTCAGCCCGAATTGGCAAAAGGGTATTGTCGTCAAAGGCATTGTCCGGTCGGGCGTCCGGGCGTCCGTCCGTCTGTCAACTTTTGGTTTCCGTCAATTTTGAGGAGAATTCCTTGTCCGATTAAATCCATTTTTGCAGGGTATGTTGGGGTTGAGTAGAGGAAGGTTCCTTTCGAAAATGGGCGCGCTGCGATTTTTCAATGTGGCCTCCATGGCAACCATCTTGAAATTGGTTTCCGTCGATTTCGAGGAGAACGCCTTGTCCGATTAAATACATTTTTGCAGGGTGTGTTGGGGTTGAGTAGAGGAAGGTTCCTTTCAAAAATGGGCGTGCTGCGATTTTTCAATTCGGCCTCCATGGCAGCCATTTTGAAATTGGTTTCCATCGATTTTGAGGAGAATGCGTTGTCCGATTAAATCCATTTTTGCAGGGTGTGTTGGGGTTGAGTAGAGGAAGGTTCCTTTCGAAAATGGGCGTGCTGCGATTTTTCAATGTGGCCTCCATCGCAGCCATCTTTAATTGGTTTCCATCGATTTCGAGAACGCCTTGTCCGATTAAATCCATTTTTGCAGGGTGTGTTGGGGCTGGGTAGAGGAAGGTTCCTTTCGATATTCAGTGCGATGCAATATCCAATATGGCGGCTCGGGCAGCCATCTTGAATTTGGTTTCCGGACAATAACTTGAGAACAGCTTGACTTATTTATTTCATTTTTGTGTGATATAATGGGGGTGTTTAGAGGAAGGTTCCTTTCGATATTCAGCGCAATCCGATATCCAATATGGCGGCGAGAGCAGCCATCTTGAATTTGGTTTCCGGACAATAACTTGAGAACGGCTTCACAGATTGATTTTATTCTGGCGAGGTATAATGGGGTTGAGTAGAGGAAGGTTCCTTTCCAAAATGGGCATGCTGCGATTTTCACTGTGGCTGCCACGGCAGCCATCTTGAAATTGCTTTCCGTCAATTTTGAGGAGAACGCCTTGTCTGATTAAATCCATTTTTGCTGGGTGTGTTGGGGTTGAGTAGAGGAAGGTTCCTTTCGAAAATGGGTGTGCTGCGATTTTCAATGTGGCCACCATCTTGAAATTGGTTTGCCTCAAGGGCCTGAGGGGTTACGCCCACTTTGCGGTGCTATTTTTAAATTTAGCTTTGTTTCCGTATTCTGGTCTGATGATTCCAATTAACGGTGCACGAGAAACAAGAAAAGGCTCGTATTGGGAGGTAATCGTACACGCGGATGCAAACGACGACTCGTTTCGGCTCAAAAACCGCGATTGGCCGAAATTAATTACTTCGATAATGGAATTGGATCACAATAGGTTGCCTGCATTATTGGAACCTGTGATATTGGAGGGTTTACTGTGTATCCATTACAGGTCAAGTTGATTCGGACTTCAAATTATCTTGTTATTGAAGCTTTTCAAAGTACTTGAGGACTAAACTTCCCCTGTTTGTTCATCTGCTTGGAAGTAGCATTGCAATGATGACTGGAGTCATTGAAGCAAAGGTGTGGAAATTATCTTTTGTACCACACACATACCTCGTAAATAACATTTCATGCATTTATATTTCCGCATCTTTGTTCAAATAATCTCCGCTCTTGTTGAAAAAAAAAACAGGTTAAATTGCTTTTCAAGAGTCCGACGTTGATTTGGGTGGTGTTCGCTTGTTTGCTTGTTTTTCATAACTTGATGGACTGCTCGTCAGTGTTGCCAAGTATCCCACCATATGTGCATATCTAATGAATTGGGGGTCCATTCTTTAGTTATTAAAGATCTATTAAGCGAGTGGTGACCCTCTGTACAAAAAAATGCAGTAATTCCTCTCAACGCGGTTTCAAACAACTTGATTTGGTTTTTCTATTCGGGAACACATTTCACAAATCATTGAAGGTGCCCGTTACAACATGGTTTCTGAGTGGCGGTTGGTGACCTTTCTTGCGCTGTGTGGAACAATACAACTCGCATCTCAGTCCTATGCCCTGCCATCTTGCTGTGTGACGCGTCGACCAACACAACTTTTTGTCAGGATTTATCGGTGTCATCCATTGAAATCATGAGTGGTATGATCCTAATGACGCTGTGCCTTCACCCACAAATAACTCTGCCACACGTCCCTCCCACCACTACACCAAGCAGCCCCTACCACCACACCAAGCAGCCCCCACCATCTTAAGGTGAATAAAATTTTGTTGCGTTCATTTTTTTTTTTTTTAATTACCTCTGCCACCGAAGGTGAAAAAGGTTATGTTTTCACCCCTCTCTGTCTGTCTGTCTGTCTGTCTGTTCGTTTGTTTGTGTACAGGATATCTGAAAAAGTTGTGGACTGATCCCGATGAAATGTTGTGGACAGGTTCTTCGGTGTGTGACAACGACAAACTCATTAGATATTGGTGAAGATCCGGATCCAGATCTGACTACAAGAATTTTTAAAGTGATTCTTCACCAATGAGAGATTGGGCAAAAATGATATAAAAGCACGTTCTCTCAAAAAGTTATGGACAGATTTGGATGAAACTTGGTGGACACGTTGGGTGTACGACAAAGACTTGATTCAATTTTGGTGAAGATCGACATCCAGATCTGATAATTTTTTAAGTGATGATTCACCATTGAGAGATTGGGCTAAACTAATGAAAGGTGATCAGATTATATCCCAGTTAAAACAATACGGTACGGTTGTATCCCCATTAACAATGATTCCGTTTCGTCGTCAGAATGATAATTATAAACACATTATGTCGTTTCGTCAGATTGTTTATGTGATTTTACCGCCAGGTATTTCAGGATTTCAGGCAATCCCTCCCTTTAAAATCAAGGGACATACTTGTATGGGATATGTGAACACAGAAAGCCTTGTGTGTTATAGTTGTGGTGAATTCGGCCATATTAAAAGATCGTGCCCTAAAGACATGCTGAATAAAACTGGTAATGAAAGCTCCTCATCCCAACAACTCCCTGTCTCAGATAATGCTCCCATTACAGAAGCAGCTGCTTCCCATGAAGCACTTGCTCCTATAAATAAAAGCACAAAAAGATCTCTTTCCCCTTCTCAAAGCACAGCAAAGCCCGGACCGAAAATCCTCGTTGCTTCAGCGGCTCCTCGTTCCTTCGCACAGGTGGTTGTGGGGACTTGCCCCGCAACACAGGCCCCATGTGCTTCGGTTTCACCAGTTGGTTCTTCTTCTGAACCATCTGGTACCTCTAAAATGTCTTATAATGATGCCAATGTTACCTTCCCCCTCCACCTCTTTCTTCCCTTCCTCCTCCTTCCCCCCTTTGCTCTTCTCTCCCTCCCCCTCCCCTTGCCCCTCCGGTCTCTTCTTCTTCTTCTTCTTCCTTCCCTGCTCCTCCCCCTCCCCTCCCTGGTTTGCAACCTCCAACTATTACTACCAGTCCCCCTCAGACTAGACGTATCCCCTCCATACTCCTGAGTCATCTCAGCCTTGTAGTGCTCCTGTTAAAGATAGCAACATTGCCATCACTATCGTTAATGACACATCCAAAGATGTAACCGCTGAGAGTGTTCCCCTTAAGCCCTTGTCACACCTTGATGATTTAGCCAGCCTATGGCAACGTATTAAAATTGTTCTAAAACGCTGGCGTACGCTGAACTATTGATGTTTTTTTTCAGTTTTGGGCGTATATTAACGAGTTGGACGTATGCATAACGTATTAGTAACGTACACAGAACATTTTGATAACTTATAGATAACTTATACCAACGAATGCTTAGCATGTTGTCGGCGTTCACAACTTATGCCCAACGATAGTCTAACATGCATAGCACGGCAGAGTATTGTCGATGATCACGTGGCGTAGCCTATTAATAGGCTGCCGCTCGACGATTTAAATGGATGCTGCCGCTCGCCGATTTAAATCATAACTGCACTAGACATCGAAGTGCCAACATCACCGTCATGCAGAAGAAAATTTCGGAAAAAAAAATAAAACATGGAGTCTGAAACACTGACGGGTTCCTCCTGTGAACCCCATTTTTATATACCAATTCCCCTAAATGCTGCCAATATGCCATTATACGGTAGCTGTAAGTTAGAAACACGTTCAGTAAGTTCTGTGGTCGTCCGGAAGACGTCAAATACGTCACATACGTCAATATGCGTTGGGGATACGTTACACATAGGTTCAAAGCACGTTACTCATAGGTTAGAAATAAGTTTCGGGTACGCAAGACATTACCTCGACGTATTTCAACTTATGAGTAACTTACAAGTAACGTGTGTCAACGATCGCATAACGTGCCTTCAACTTATGGCCAGCGTATGTGGAACGTGTGAGTCATACGCTGGCATACGTCGAAAAATTTTGAGCATTCTTAAAATTTGTCGACGACCTCGGCGTCCTTCGACGTATGCCAGCGTGCTTCAGCGTGCTCTTAACATATACAAAACTTACCCATAACGTATTCGCCAGATTTTTCATACGTCGGCATACGCTGGCTAAAACGTCAAGGTGTGACAGCCCCTTTACATCTTTAGTCCCTCCTCCTGAATTAACCATGGAGATTGAGCAAATGGGTGAAGGCCCTAAGGAAATTGAGGACTATGATTCAGATTGTTGCTCCTCTCTGACATCAAGTGCTTTTGGTGAGGAGCTCCCCACAGATAATAGTCTTGATGTTACTTTAATATGTATTTCCGATATCTTAGATTTTTTACAAAACACGACTCGTAAGATGCGAGTCGATCTAAATTATTTTTTCCCCTCTTGCGTGCCTTTGTCCAGAAAGCACAAATAATTGTTACGAACCCGGAAGCTGCTGCCATTTCCAGCACTTCTTGTAAAAGACTGAAAAAATATATTCTTAAAGCAATGAAGCACTTAATTGCATAAAAACTTCTTCATTGTGATTATAGCAAGTTTAAATATAAACAGAGGATGTAATCCTTTACGTAAAGTCCAAACGATGCAGCTAATTAATAATGTAAAGGTAGATATTCTTCTTTTACAAGAAACTCGGGCGACTGTGAGTTACATGGCAGACTGTAGGCTGAAGTTGAAAGGCACTTGGTTTTTTTAGTAACACAGCCTCCGTGAGTGCCGGTGTTGCTTTTTATATTTCTGCACGTCTTCCCATCTCCTCTCTTGTTTTTAAAGAAATTGTTCCTGGATATTTAGCTGTAATTGATTTTATATATAACGGCCAGCGGATATTAATTGTCAATGTTTATGCCCCAAGTGACAATACAATCAGGACAGCTTTCTTCACTGAATCCTTCACTTTTCTTAATCATCTCACCCCCGATACCCTATTGTGTTTTGGTGGTGATTTTAATTGTACATTAGATCCAGTCAGAGATTGAAACAGCCCTGAACCTCACCCAACTGGTGCTAGGCCTTTGTTCACTCTCTTGTTACAACATGATCTTGGTGATGTTTGGCGACTACAGCATGGGAACATCCAACAATTTACTTGGTGTCGTTGCTCGTTAAATAACATGTCGCTTGCAAGGTTTGATAAACTTTACATTAGTCTCTCTTTTTTAAATTGTGTAAGTTTTACTGACATCATGCCCTCTTGCTTTTCTGATCATTTTTTAATTAAAATGCGTCTTTCTTTTCCTAGTCCTCAGAGGAATACTTCTCATTGGTCTTTTAACACCTCTCTTTTAAATGATTCCTTTTTTAAATCATCTTTTTTAAAATGTTGGCTTCGAATTCAAGAATCACGGAACGATTTTACAAATCCTTGTCAATGATGGGATTATATAAAAGCACAAATCCGAGTCTTCTGTCAGCAATATAGGAATAACTTCACTAATGTAAAGCAAGCGAGGATAAGTATTTTAAAGAAAAAAATCCTCATTTTACAACATACCACAATTGATATTGATAAGGATGTATGATGCCAGCGGCTTTATGAGAAACAAGCCCTATCTAATTGTTTAATTAGAGAAGATGCTCTCGGAGTGCTAACCCGACTGAGAGTGAAAGGTCTGTCAACTTCAGAAACTTGCTGTAAAGACTTTTTTCACTTTGAAAAAAATTACAAAGTCTAATCGCTCACTGTTAAGCTTATGTACAAGTGATGGACAAGTTATTGAAGACAATGCTCAGCTGAAGTGTTTTATTCGGGATTTTTACAAGAATCTTTTTACCACAAAAAACGTAATGAACGAGCAATGTCTCATTTTACCCAAAATTTACCACAATTGGAAGAATCGCAACACTCTTTAGAACAATATTTTACTGTAGATGAACTTTTAATAGCTCTTAATGACCTTCATGATCATAAAGCACCTGGATTTGATAGTTTACCTGTTGAATTTTATAAAACATTTTGGGATTTGCTTGGACCAACACTTTTAGATGTTTTTCAGTTTATTTTACAAGATGGTTTGTTACCTTCTAAGTTGTCGCCGTGCAGTCGTGTGCCTTACCCGAAGAAAGGAGATCTCCAGACCTTGCAGAATTGGAGGCCTATTTCTCTGCTTTGTGCGGATTACAAAATCTTTTCCAAGGCCCTTGTAAATCATATAAAGCCTTTTCTTAGCCTTTTAATTCATTTTGATCAATCTTTTTGTATTACAAACCGGTCTATTCATGATAATATTTTTTTTTATTCGGGACTTGTGGGATGTCTGTGCTCTTCAAAAGCAGAATACTGGCTTGTTTTTACTTGACCAAGAGAAAGCTTTCAATTCTATTAGCCATGAATATGTATTTTATACCTTAAACAGTTTGGATTTGGGGCAACTTTTATATCCCATGTCTCATTGTTGTATAATCATGTTTTTCGTATCAGTAAAGTTAATAATAGCCTGTGTGCACCATTTATGGTTGGAAGAGGAGTCCGTTAAGGGTGTCCGTTATCGGGCATTCTCCACTCTTTCTGTATTGAACCCCTCCTAATTCGCCTTCGTGCTAGTCTACCAGGCTTTGCTGTGATGCCAACTAAAAGGCCAATTATTATCTCAGCATATGCTGATGATGTGTGTGTCGTGGTGCTTAATAGTGATGCTGTCACCATGTTATTAAATGACTTGGAAAAATTCTCTTCGGCTTGCACAACTTCAATAAATTGGAGCAAATGTAAAGCTCTATGGATTGGCAATAGCCCGGCTGTTGGTTTGCCTTATCTTCCCAGAAACTTGCAGTGGGAGAAGGAAGGTATCCGCTATCTAGGTGTGTACATTGGCACCCCAGTTTTTATGGCTAAGAACTTGTTAAATACAGTTAACAAAATTGATAGTAGACTAGAGAAGTGGAGAGGAATACTACTTACCTTGTACAGAGGTCGTGCTCTCATGATCAATACCCTGTTGGCTTCCTTCTGGCACAAAACGATTGCCCTGCACCCTCCTGAAGCACTGCTGCTGACAATTCAGAAACATCTACTTGATTTTTTCTGGGTTGGCAAACATTGGGTCAAGCCTGAAGTCCTTTACCTTCCATTGGCAGATGGTGGCGATGGTCTTATTGACATTATCAGCCGACTGATGGCCTTTCGAGTCGCCACTGTCCATCGCTTTCTTTTTTCTGCATCACTCCCATGGCGCCCCACTGCTAAACATTTGCTGAAAATGGCTGGCATGCTCGACTTCAATCATGAACTTTTTCTCATGGACTTGCAACATGTGGACATGTCTCCATTGCCTTTGTTTTACCAAGACCTGTTGCAAGCCTGGCAGCTTCTTGTAGTGCACCAAGATATGGCTTACGACAACATCAACAACTTTCTCGACGAGCCTATCTTCTACAATGCACTTTTTCCGAACATACCTCGATCACGTACTTAAATACAATGCTTCATAAACTTCGGTATACGTGTCATACGAGATCTGTGGAACGAGAACAAAACATGGCACTCAGTCTTGCATATTGCGACTACTGTTGGAATGCGCTCTTTCAGAACTGTTTCCCAGCTCGTCCAGGAGGTTCTGCGTACCTCTAGAAGTTTGGGACTCCATTTTGATACCACCAACACTGTCCCTGCAATCCATACCCCCTTTTTTCCGCAGTTGTGTATAACATCACTGGCATTAACAGAAACTGTGATCCTGTCTTCCTCTCCACTCCCTAGTGTTGCTAAAAAGTGCCTGTACCACCTTTGTGTCACCATACGGCATCCTAATGTGTGCAAAGATAGTTTTGGATCTCGATGGAAGAGGATGTTGCCTCTGGGGTCCCCCCCTGTGCCCACAATAGGCTGCCATGTATGTCCCACCGATTGTGAAATGGACTGGTGATATCTCTTGGAGAATTGTACATATGATTTTCCCTACGAATGTTTTATTACATCATTTTAATGTTTTAAATTTTGTTCCGTGCCCCTTTTGTTTGGCCACTGAAGATTTATATCATGCCTATGTTGACTGTGCAAGACTGACCCCACTTTTTACCCTTTTTATCACAATTGTGCTGCCACATGAAAAATTGTATTTTACTTACGTACTTTTATTTTGGATTGCCATTAAATTCCAAAAGTCATGTTGAATCTGCTCTCGCCAATTTTGTAATAGCCGAAGGGAAACTAGCAATCTATAATACAAGGAAAGCTAAACTTCTTGCAAACCCTGATGCTGATTACAATGTTTTAACTGTTTTTAAGGCCCTTGTCGTGGCCAGATTACGTGCAGAATTTTATTTTCACCAAAATATTAATAATCTTGAAATGTTTAAGCAGAAATCGTGTCACAGGAATTATTTGTGTAAAGTAGACCACAATGATCTTATCATTTCATTTTAGCTGTGTACCTGACCTTTTTATTATGTCTTGTTTTGTATGTTTCTATGTAACTGTTTTTTTCTAAGCTTGTATAAATACAGTTATACAAAAGTCAGTCTCTCTCCCTCCTCTCTGCTCTGTCTCTGTCGCTGTCTCTGTCTGTCGATGGAGTGTCACACTCGATTCTACTCCAACACGTTTAATTCATTTCTTCCTTTTTTCCCCTACTGCATTATGAATTATTATTTTCCATGTCTCTGCAGAGGCTGTGAACAACATTGTTAACTTCCTTGGCATGCAGCCATGTGAGCGTTCGGAAAAAGTGCCAGAGAACAAAAATGCCCATACGTTACTACTTGCAGGTGAGCTTCTTGACTTTCCACTTCAGGAACCCCTGTTAGGAACTGATGTGCAATTTAAAATGGTTGAAAAGCCTTGGTGATTTTTTTTTCTCTTGGGGATAACATAATTTTCACAGTTATATGATGTACCGATGGTGTCCTTCCATTTTCATGGCCAGAAAAGTGTGTTTCGTTTACACAAATATTTTCTCTTCCAACCATTTCCCTCGTCCACGCTGACCTTAGGTGTATACCGTGGTGGCATTGATGTGTTGGTACGTGCCCGACTGGCCCTGGCTGATGGTGTGACAATGCACGTGACCGTTCGAAGTGGTGATGAAATAGTCAGTGATGTCATTATCTCTACTATGGGTTAGACATGCGGTACAGAACTCTAAGCTATCCTCGCTGGAAGCCAACACGAGAAGGGTCAGGCCATTCTGCAGACTTCAAGCCATCCTGCGGAGAGTATTCACTTGTTTGAAATAAAGGCACAAGGTTGTTTGTTGTTTTTAATCTACTACCTGTCACCCCCAGATCTAACCTTTCAACTTGAGGGAGGTTTTTGTTTTTTCTTCAACTGAAGAAGAATGTAAATGATTTCCTTTACGAATCATTTTGAATCGCTGTTTTTGTATGAAATAGTCCTTCATTAATATCTACTTGTTTTTTGAAGAGCATTAGGGATGTTTAAATAAACTCCATGTTCTTGTTGTTCCACTTTTAATTTTGATGTGCAACTCTCAAAATTGTCAATACCTTGCTCTCCCATCTTCAAAAGCTTTCTCATGTGTTTAGAGATTATATATATATATATATATATATATATATATATATATATATATATATATATATATATATATATATACACACACACTGTATATATAGTTTGTTTGAATGCTTAGTACACCATAATACACTTCTTACAGCCATGGGAAGAGGATAAGAATAATATGCACATATATTCAGCTTTATTTTCTTCTGGGAGTGGAGGATGCTTAATCAGGGACAAATTATTTTAGGCCTTGGCTCTCAAGGATTTCTATTCCAATTGAAAAGGTAAGATAGTTGTTTACGAACCACACTGAAATTTGAATTGGTTAAAATGTTTCCTCGAATCGATTCATCGAGCCCATGTCTTAAAAACCGATGCTGTGTTGACCTTTGAGTTGTGAGGAAAAGGACTCTGGCGTTCAAAAAAGTAATTTCCTCTGAATCACAGAAACCTCGAATGAAACGTCGGTGTGTTACGATTGTGTCCTTGTTTTGTTTTTGGTTCATGGCGGTATAATTGCTTTGTATCATCGCTATTTTGTCTGGTGGTGCAGCTAGTGGTCTTTGTCAGCTTCATCATCATAAGGAACATTGCCAAGTGCAGTCACTTTACAAAATCGACAAAAAGATGTTTCTTCAGTTTGATTGATGTATTGGAATAGGGGCGGGAGAGGTGTTAAGAAATGGGAAGAGTATTTTTTTTGATTGATTGCAGACTTTACTTGTTTGGAGGATAACGAAAGAGCAAGATTAACGAACATGGAGATTGAGAGATATCTTAGAAATAAATTACAACTCCAAAGTCGGAATGTGCTAACAAATGTTTTCACTTTAGTCCACCTTTGTGCTGGTTGATTATACTAGTTCCACAGACTTCAAATATTTTCTTTTATATGAAACATTTTGACAGCTTTTAAGAAGACCCCCACCCCAATTGCAGTTTTGCTTCTCACGTGAATGACGACCTGTAAATATAGCAAGCCAGTGCTTACAAATTATTATTATTTGCTTACAATATACTGTCAAACCCCGCTATTCGCAGTCTATAAAATGCGACCTGCTTCGATCTTCGCGGCCTTGTCCTTCACGTATTCGTGAAGGAATTCCGCGAATTTTTTTTTCGCGGAAATTTTGATTTTTTTTTCCCCCACCCCTCAGGAATCACGAACCACCGGGAACCTATCCCCACTTTTTCCATTGAAACAATGTCCCGACATTCGTGGCATTTTTCTGGAACGTATCCCCCCACGAATGGCGAGGTCCAGCGTTACATTGCTTACAATGCTTTGTTGTTTTATACTACTTCATTCCATTCTGACACTTTTTAAAACGAGCCTGGTGTTTGCTTAATGGCTAAGGCTGCTGGCTTAAGATATTAGGGTCTTGTGTTAGAAGAGCCCCTGTCGTGCTGTTAAATAACACCAGGTGTGTTGATTCAGCCTGTCATTCTTCCGAGGTCGGCAAAATGAGTACCAGCTTCCTTGGAGCGGGGGGCACTGCATCAGCGGCACAGCCGCGCTCCCAGCAATGATGCAACCAGCAGCCTCAGGCTAGATGCGGAATAATAATCAATAAAACCGTCAAAAAATAACTCAAAAGGTTACATATAACCATGAAAATGTGTTACCCATTTCCAGCATTGTTAATGTATGGAAATGTTTTGCAAATGATCACTATATCTGTTGACATTCTCTTATTCCCAATCAACGCATTCATTGTTGGCACCCCGTATTTTATGTCTGAGACGGTGTCCCAAATTCTGTTAAATTCCTCTGCACTCCTGGTTTATTGTAGTTGTTACTCTTCAAGAAGCACCGCAAATATATTGGGAGCTGTCCAACTCCAATCTGATAAACACGACCACGTTGGACCATGACGTGATTATTAATTAGATGAGTCGTTAAGCGAGGTGATGCAGACAACAGTTGGTTACAACAAATGAGTGAATGAATTGGTGAAGAGGAAAAGAGGAAACAGTTACTTGCAAGTAAGAGGGTTGGGTTAATGGGGGTAAAAAGATTGTGCATGAGGATTGGCTTTGATTATGTTCACCCTCTCTGGTCAGTCTTGCTATCATCAAGCAATATTGTCTGTTAATGTAGTTTGTAGAAATGACACCACATACACAATTGGAGTTTAATTGCTGTTGTGGATTATCGTTTGACCGTACTCAACCTTTGCGTGTTCATTATCCATTCAAATGGAAGTTCACTTCATCAGCATCAAGAAATTGATTAAACTGTCATTCATCTTGCACACACCAATAAATGTTTGACAAAACTGTATCTATCCTTCTTTACCCTGTCTGTCCGATATCGAACTTGTCTTTTCGCAGAACAGTGAACACTTTGTGCTAACATTTGCTTTGGTGAATTGACCAGCAGAATCCTACAAAAAAACAACTACTAATCCTGCCAGCAGGATTAGAACAGCACTGGGAAACGCCAGGTACTCCTGCTTGTATTAAATAAAGTGTGTGTGTTTGTGTGTTTGATAATCATTTATATAAAAACAGGGCTGGGCCAATGTCTACCAAATTTTGCATGTGTTGGTAGCCCTAGAGTTGGGTCATGGGCACAAAAAAATCTTCTCCCCCTCCCTCTTATTTGGTGTTTTTAGTTTGTTAAATTGTTCTTACAGTCTCTGGATTTTTGAATCAATGGCTTCATTTGATTAATGGGAGATTTTGAAAAACGTGAATTTTATGTTGCGGCTTTGTCTTTCTGAGCATCTTGTTCTATGAACCTTTTGATTGACCCTTGTCGATAAATTATTTGGATGAAGGAGTAGCAAGTAATATCCCCAAATTAGGGTTAGTTAATATTTGCTAGCAAAGAACCAGTCCTTCAGGAGGAGATAATTCCCCCACTTTTAGGGTCTACAGAGGATTTTTTTATTAGCCCTTCATCTCCGCAGCGGGAGATGGGGTTTGACAAGTTTGTCTCTCTGTCCCAAGCATGACTTTTTCGGTCGGTAACTATTAACGTACTAACACGAGTGCACCAGTTACCTGGAGGGTAGCACAGTAGAAAAGATTAACGGACAATATGTCCAGTCTATTGTTAACAGGTGAAACCAACAGGAGACAGAAGGATATTTGATAAGTAATATTTATTAATCTTTAATGTCTGCTTGTAAAACACAACATATAATACTGATTCAAAGAAACAATTATTTTAAAATCTTCAGAGTATAAAGTACAAATGTCACATATCAATGCAGCTGAGTTAACTCATGACTTTTGGGGTTGTATCTCGGGTAACCAGTTTGTAAAAATAAGGTTAAAATGATTGAAGGATCGGCGGAAAAACACGTTCCAACAGTCTTGTCCAGCTGGTGTGTAAGGGTTGAAGTCTGCCTGGCCAGTCCAGGTTGCAAGTCCTCAAGGTGAGCTTGGTATCACCGAACCAAGTGGATGAATCCAAGTCCACAGATCAAGCTGAACGACCTTTAATTTGGAAACTGCACATTGTTATGAACCAAAATGTGTTTACGAAGGAGGAGGGAGGGAACAGGCTCTTTGCTGTCTTAATGTGAGCAGAGAGGAGATGGCTGCTTGGATGTCGTCTCCAAGGCAGTCGATTCGTCGAGTACCGACCAGCAGATCAGAGCAGCCAGCTTTGCGGGGTGAAGCTGGGCCTTGTCAAGGCTTTGTCGTCACAGAACCAGTTTCAGTTCGCATGCAGCACTCTCCATTCCCTCTTTTCTGGGTGAGCTGGTTTTAAAACTCAATCTGTCATAGGATGAGCAGCACAGCCATTGCTCCTCTCTGATCCCATCTCCCAATCCTGAAGCTGCAAGGTGAGCTGCCCGTTATTTATAATCCTAGCTCGAAGGTTAGTCTGGAATTTGGCGTCGAATGGGTCCAGATGTTTTCATTCCAAGATCCATTGCAGAGGTCTGTGGCAATGGTTCAGTTAGGTGCACTTTGACCACAAATTAACTTGTTCAGTAAACAACTTTCTATCAACAGCCCCAAAATTCCTTGAACAGAACCCAGTGCAAAGCTCTTTCCCCCCACCTTTCAAGTTCTCTGCTCCAAAGCTGTCTGGCAGTATATACTTATTTAATTTGAGTTACCTTTTACCTTTAATATTCGCTTTAACTTCAACTCCATTTCAAGTACCTATTCCTTACAGCTCAAGTAAATGCTATTTTGATCCATGAAGTAACCCAGATGAGACTGCTCCAAAGGGGAGTGTGCATACTTATAAGCTATCTTGCCAGGCCATTTCGATCTATCACTGCTCTTCATTTTGAACAAACTTCAAGCCTCTGCGTATAAAACCTTCAGATCTCCATCCTTTCCATCATGTCACAATTGTTCATCCAGTGCCAGATCTTGGGAATTTTTGTTCGCTCTTGCTCGGTAGATAGTCTGACCATCTCTCTGTCAGAATAGCCTAAATGTATGCTCAGTGGCCTCTGAGTTCTCCATCCTGGGTCTGAATTTTGGCCCAGCTATAAACTCTCATCCTGGTGTTTTACAGGCACGGTGATTGTTCATTGTGTGCCGTCCCTCGGATGGACAGTAAACTTGGTGTTCCATCTACCGGCATGAGTTTGTGGATGTTAAAGATCCTGTGGTGTCCTTCACACAGAATAGATAGGAGATCTCGCTGGCACCATGGCCAAATTCCAAATTCCTGCCATAACCTGCAGGGGGCACTGCATCAGCAGCACAGCCACATCTCTGTGAGGAAAAAAACAAACATTTCTTCCTCAATTGCTCAGGCATTGATATCAAACAATCGATATAATTAATAAATGTGGTAATTTTAGATCTCATGAAATATTTCATTTTCTTTCTAGATCCAACTTTCTCTTTCTGTTCTTTTAAACATCAAATTAAGTATGCTTATGAAGGAATAGCCAAGGCCTTCATGGTGACGGGACAATGTGCATTATTATGGCCACTGTGCATTCCGATCAGTGAGGGGCACGAAGAGGACCCGCATGATGCGTTTCACACTTATCGATCCATCTGCCATCTTGTCGTGTTGCTCCAGCATTTGCTCCCTGCCGGGAGGACCTATGGGTAGCACCAACCTTCCACCAGGCTTCAGCTGATCCAGGAGCTGGGGTGTGAAAATAAATATTGGGCTGTCTGGGTGGGCCATCAAGACATCATCATTATAGCGAACCTCCTTGTTGTAACAAACTTACTGGTTTTGGAACGGTAAGAGCTGCAGCTCCAACATGGATAGCATCGTAAGGAGCAGTCTGTGGGTATCCCAGCCTCCCATCTCCTGCTGCAAACATTTTCCTCATTGTTTATGGAAAAATTGGATCACTTTTGTGCACTACTACATGGAAGGTGGAGTTGCACCGTGCACGTAATTTGTGCACACGTTCAGGTTCCACAATTATGTCATAGATTGAGTGTGTTGTACAACCCAAGGATTGGTGCAAGCCAGTATTCCTCAATAACCGGTTTGTGTTTGTTACGCGATGACTCCGACAGTTCTGGGCTGATTACATCCAGACTTGCTACAGAGGATCGGCATGACCCCAATTGTTTTTATCTTTGCCGGTGGTCTTGGGGGGTGGAGGGACACAAATTCTCTTTGTAAATGTGTATCATGTAGCGCCGCCTCCAGGTGGGTGAGGGTATTATAAGTCTCCACCATTTACAGTACAGTATTCCTGTCGCTATGTTTTCCAATACAGTGAGGTGTTTTGAATTATAAGCATGGTGTATTTTTCCTTCATACATGTTACCCAGGTTATTGTTCCCCTCGTTGAAGGAGAGGGTATTGCATTTGGGTCCATTGTTTGTTTGTCCGCACAGAACTTTGGTGTTTTTCTCCGCAACCGCTTTGGCAGATTGAGATGAAATTTCAACATAAGTGCGACGATTCATGCAGAATGTTTTCATGATAATTATGATGTCATAGGTCATGTGATGTGGCAGCCATGTTGGAAAAACTTTGGACCTCAATTATCTCTGAAACCGCACCAAGGAAAAAAATTGAAACTTGTCGCATGGCACGGACTCCTCGTGAGGAATAAGTGTGATTTTTTTTTGAAAATGACATCATAGATGTCTTCGTTATGACGTCATAATTGCACATGTATATTGCTGCATTTGATCAGTATGAAATTTTTGGAGGGTCATCTCGGGGGGGAAAAAAGGATGTTTTTTTTATGTACACAGAAAATATTTTTATGATGTCATCGGTTACGTGATTCGGTAGCCATTTATTCTTTTTATTTTTTAACCTTCAAAAATCTCTGAAGAAACAGATCGAGGTGAAACTTTACACGTATGACCGCCTATCCATGAGGAACAAATGGTTCACACATAAGATGTCATCGGTCACATGGTTTGCAGCCCTATTGGATTTACCTTAAAACCTATAAAAAATCTTCTCCAGAACGGCTGAATAGATCGAGGGTAAACTTCACACAAATGTTCCCCAAGCCTTGCGTGTACAAGTTTATTGACAGTCATTCCGTGTCATTTCAGCCGGGGGTTGAGGTGATCCCCTCGGATTTTTCTGAAAAAATTATCAAAGCTACCTTAACATATATGAGGAAGGTTTGCCAAGTTATAGCTCAAAATTCCAAGTAGTGTCAGAGATATGGCCCGACAAACACCCTCGGGGTGTTTCAATTCTGGCAGTCGCGAGTTGCAGATTTGTATCTGAAGCATTTTTGGAGGGCTCTAAATTCCAGAGTTTTACAAACAGAGTTCTAAAAATTCACACAAATGGTGCCTATTAGTGAGGCTTTCAGAATCTGACATCAAAAATGTTCTACTTAAAATACTTTTTAAGATAAGCACTCTCAAAAGTAGTGATTTGTAACATGCAGTCAAAAAAATTGGAGTTTTCAAATTGCTGCCAACAGTCAGTTTATTCATCATGAATAATTTTGTTGCCTGATTTACATAATCTAGTGACTGCATCATTTACACAAGAAAACTGAAACCTTTTGGAGCAAAATCTTGGATGCTATAGGTGTCTGAATTTTGCTCCAGTCTCAACGACACTGAAATTTACCCCAAGTGTTTACCATGTTGACAGTTACACAGCTCTTTTAAATTTTTGTCACTTGAAGACACATACATAGGTAAACTGTGGTAGAAAATTCAAGAGTTGTTCTCAATCCCTTCTATTTTTAAACGATTTTTATAAAGGCCCACTATTTTAAAAAAGACATGTTCGATGAAAGATGTAGAATAAAAGCAATAGGTGTGCTTTTGAAGTGGAAGCCATGCCAAACATTCATAAGTTGGCACCACAATGATCAAATTATTGTGTTTTTTTTGGTCAGAACAAGTATGTGGTTACTTTAATGTGGCTCACATTTTTTTTAAAGGATATTTTGGTTTAAGGCCACCGCCAATCTGAACTACAAATTAAGACACATAATGTGATCATAATAATCACCATTATAAATTAATTTGCTTATCTAATTGTTTATATACTTAGTGTACATTGTACGAAAGTCTACATCCATTTGTAAATGGAGGTACAATATCTGATTCAACTTTTTTTTTTCATAATTTCATATCAAATTGTTTGGACAAATGTACTTGGATCCATTGTACAAAGTGAACAGTGATTAGTTTTATAATTGCCAGGATGTAATAAAATGTTACAATGAGCATTGGCAGTTACTACAGGGCTGTGCATTAGGTTAAAGCCAACATAAGATAGAGTTGTGCTTCATGCCTAACTTTGGAAATTATTTTGGTACACTTCTTTAAGCTTTACTAAACTGATCTATATATTGTTAGATTCCACTTAAGTCATACTTCCTTACAATATCTTTATGTTTTTCTATATGTTTGTTAGTAAAAAAAAAAATTTTTTAAACAAGTAGATTTTGGGACTACAGAATCATTAGAAATTGATGCATTTTTTTGTAAATTACTTCAAAACTTCAAACCCCACATTTATGAATTTTTGCATGAATATAAAGGTTCACACAAGTATTTACTTTGTATAAATTTGATGTTTATGTGCAAATTTAATTCTATGATATGAGATTAATAATGTTATAAATACAGTGGAAAATCGATATAACGCTCACCGGTGGGGTCCAAAGCCACTAGGGCGTTATAAATATGATACAGCGCTATACTGATGCAGTGAAAAATATTTTATATTACATACAAACAAGAGCCAAAACACGTGGACATGTACGTCCGCCATCTTGGATTGTTGGGGTTGATGACGAAGCGGTCAAGTTATTTTCTTTTCTTTTTTTTAAACAAGAAATAAACACAGGAATTGAATGCATATAGAATATATTTTATTTTTTTATGTACAATCGAACATTACTTACAAAATAAAAAATACAAAATGTACATTATCACATAAATCGGAAAAAAATTTTTCGCTTCCTTAATCACAAAACGGATGCGGAATTTATATCTTGAAGAATTTGGAATTTATTTCTTGAAGAAATCGGTGATCTTGGTTGGTTTCATGGATGCTCTTGAGAATCTTCGGGTGTCATCCAGAAGGATTTTAACCTGGTGTATCTTCAAACGAAGATTGGGGCATTCCTGCTCATCTAAGGACTTCAACCAACGAAGACCATAAAGGAAAGACTGTTCAGCTTTGGAGTGGAGAGGCTGGGGGAGAGGTTCAACTGGTGCCTCTTCTTATTCCGACTCCTCTCGGGGTTCCTCTTCCTCTCCAGTTGACAGCTGTTCTTCTCTGAGCAGTTCTTCAGCCAGGTCTCTTTCTTCTTGATCAACTCAGGCCTGGAGAGCATCAAGAGCTGATGTGCCAGGGGCGAGGTTGAGGGCCGTAATGGCAGACCTGCCCACCTCCTCCTTGGAGAACCCATTGAAGTCTTCTTCATTATCAGACTTGGGAGGACCTAGGCCTTTCCTCCAGCAGTTAATGATGGTGTCCTTGGTGACCTTCTCCCAGGCTGGCCCTGTAAACTCCATCGTCTTCTTAACGTCCATGGCCTTGAGGAAGACGGTCATCTCTTTCTGCTCCCTGGCCATAGCTTCGCATAATTGATCTTTGTAGAATAGCTTGAAACAGTTGATGACTCCCTGGTCCAAAGGCTGGATCTTGCTGGTGGTGTTCTTGGGCATAAAGGAAGCGAAGATCTTCCCATCCTTGGACTTTAAGATGTCTCCTGATGGATGAGATGGGGCGTTGTCAATGAGGAGGATAGCTTTCTCTTCTTGCCCAAGCTTTCTCAGGTGCTTCCGCAAAGCAGGGCAGAACCTCTGGAAGAACGAGTCCTTGAAACAGGCTCCTGTCATCCAGGCCTTCCTGGTGTTGGTGTAAATGCAGGGAAGGAGGGATCTGTTGACATGGTGTAGACACCTGGGATTTAGTGACTTCCCTATGACCAACGGGGTCATCTTCAGAGACCCTGACCTGTTGGCACAGAGAAAGAGGCTGACTTTGTCCTTTGGCTTCTTGTGTCCAGTCTTTCTTGATGGGTTGTCATCCAGGTCCATAGTTCTGTCTGGAGGGGTCTTGTAGTACAGACCAGTTTCATCTGCATTGAAAACCTGGTCTTCTGTGAAGTTGTTGTCTTCGATAAGTTCATTGAAGACAGAGAGGTAGTTCTTGGCAGATTCAAGGTCTGCGGACTTGGCCTCTCCATGTTGTTGGCTCATGTGGACCCCATGTCGATCCTGCCAGCGTTGCAGCCACCACCTACTTAAGCTGTAGTCAGCATCTTCACCTCTCTCTTCCTTGTGAAGATCCTTGTTGATCTTCTTGGCCTGATGAAGGAGGATGGTGCCTGAGATTGGTATGTCAAGCTCTCTAGACTTGCAGAACCAATTGAATAGTTCCTGGTCCAACTCTTGATCCCTCCCAAGCTTGACCCTCTTCCTCTTCATCCCTTCATTGGAGTTGACAGTGACGATGAAGCTCTTGATGTTCTCTTCATCCTTCATCCATCCTCTTAGAGTTGAACCGGCGATGCCTGTATCCTTGCTGATTGTCGCTTGAGTTTCACCATTCCGTATCCGTTTAATCATGTCTAGCTTCTCCTCTATGGAATAACACTTCCGCTTCGGCATGGCGGCGCTGAATTGAACAGAGCAAACAAAACTAACAAATTTGAAGATTTCTCGGCTGGTACGTGATGAAGATGTCGAAGAACTGGTACAGGAGATGTAACGGGAGCTTAGATTTAAGTTGTTGACAACTCTTCCGAAAGGATGTGGGCGGTAGAGCACGCGAACATTAGTTAATCTTGTACAGTACAGTACTGTACTTATGTTGTGTACTGTGTTGAATGGTGTTAGGGAACATGAACGTGAGTTACAGGAGATACGGATGCTATGATGATTTGAATTGAATTGATTTTGTTCATCTCAGCTTTGCCATTTATACGAGAAAGGTGCGAGAAGATGACAGCTCGTGAGTATTTTCACACCACATGTCAACTCAACACAGGGCGATGACAGCTTGAATTTTTTTCGCCACTTAGCGCTATTTTGCACTAACTTTGTCTCTATTTTCTCACTTTTTTGCCTTTAAACATGAAATAGTAGTACTTTTTTTGGGGTCCAAGGTGTATGAGCGTTATATCGGTACAAGCGCTATAACGCTTAGCGTTATATCGATTTTCCACTGTATTTATTACTTTTATATCATACAAAATGCACCATTGTACATTGTGCCTTTTTTTCATAATTGAGATAAGTGTTAGCATCTCATTTTTAATTGGAAAATACATTTTTGAGCCAAAGTAAATTAACCACAAAGTTATTCTGACCATGAAACACGACTGCATACTCATTGTGGTGTCAGCTTTGGAATTCTTGACATGGCTTCCACTTCAAAAGCACACCTATTGCTTTTATTCTACATCTTTCATCGAACATGTTTTTTTTAAATAGTGGGCCTTTATAAAAATCGTTTAAAAATAGAAGGGATTGAGAACAACTCTTGAATTTTCTCCCACAGTTTGGTAGATACCCGCACGTCTACCACATGAGAACAACTCTTGAATTTTGAGAACATACCCGCATGAGAACAACTCTTGAATTTTTCTACCACAGTTTTATCCTATGTATGTGTCTTTAAGTGACAAAAATTTAAAAGGGCTGTGTAACTGTCAACATGGTGAACACTTGGGGGTAAAACGGGTAAATTTCAGTGTTGTTGAGTCTGGAGCAAAGTTCAGACACCTATAGCACCCAAGATTTTGCTCCAAAAGGTTACAGTTTTCTTGTGTAAATGTTTCAGTCACAAGATTATGTAAATCGGGCAACAAAATTCTTCATGATGAATGAAATGACTGTTGGCAGCAATTTGAAAACTCCAATTTTTTTGACTGCATGTTACAAATCTACTTTTGAGAGTACTTATCTTAAAAAGTATTTTAAGTAGAACATTTTTGATGACAGATTCTGAAAGCCTCACTAATAGACACCATTTGTGTGAATTTTCAGAATTCTGTTTGTAAAACTGGAATTTAGAGCCCTCCAAAAATGCTTCAGATACAAATCTGCAACTCACGACTGCCAGAATTGAAACACCCAAGGGTGTTTGTAGGGACATATCTCGGACACTACTTGGAATTTTGAGCTATAACTTGGCAAACCTTCCTCATATATGTTAGGGCAGCTTTGAGAATTTTTTCAGGAAAATCCGAGGGGGTCACCACAGAATTTAATATTTTTGGCTGATTTGACATGGAATGACTCTTAAGGAATAATTGATGGTTCACATGTTTTGGCAGCCATATTGGATTGAAAAAATATATTAAATAACGTTTACTATGGAACCGCTTAATCAATCGATGTCAAACTTTACAGTTATGATCTCGTATTCATCGGGAATACATGTTTTAAATTTTAGCTTGATCAGACACATGATCTGTCAACCAGAATTATTTAATTTTTGGATAGGTTTTTCTTTATGATTGTTATTTTTTTTTTTTTTTAAATAAGGCTCACAAGGCTGTGCCTGGATGTGTTTGAGGGTAGAGGAATAGCAGCTGAAATGTGAATCCTATCCAGGTGCCTCCTGATGACTTCATCATTGCTTTTTGCTTGTTTGGGTTCCTTCTGGTTACTCCAATGCAGGACTGTACCTCTATGGTCTTCCATTTGATTTAAATTGAATTTCTTTTAACCCCATTGTAAATTCAATTGAATAATAATGATAAACGTCATGGGTCAGTGTCAGGTGTCCAATCAAAGTGGGATGTCTTGGGACCTGGTCTTCACTACCAGCAGTTATAAAGTGGGAGTTCTAATTATGTCTCATTATCTCCGCCACCGAAGTTGAAGAAGGTTATGTTTTCACCCCTTTCTGTCTGTTTGTGTGCATGATATGTCAAAAAGTTGTGGATGGATTCGGATGTAACTTGGTGGACACGTTGGGTGTGTGACAAGGAAGAATTGATTCAATTTTGGTGAAGATCTGAAACCGGAGCTGATAAGTTTTTTTTTTTTTTTTTTTTTTTTTTTTTTTTTCTTTCCTTTTCTAGTGATTCTTCACCATTGAGAGATAACGCTAAACCTATAAATAGCACCATATCTCAAAATGTTGTGGACCGATTCGGATGAAACCTTGTGGACACGGGTGTGTCTCAAGGACGAATTGATTCAATTTTGGTGAAAATCTGAATGCGGATTCAAGAATTTTTTAAGTGATTCTTCACCATTGATCGGGTAAAACATATATATATATATATATATATATATATATATATATATATATATATATATATATATATATATATATATATATATATATATATATATACAGATAGCACAATATCTCAAAGCTGTGGACAGATTCAGATGAAACTTGATGGACAGGTTGGGTGTGTGACCACGACAAATTGATTCGATTTTGGTGAAGATCCAAATCCGGATCTGGATACGAGAATTATTTAATTTTTTTAAGTGATTCTTCACCACTAAGAGATGGGGCTAAAAACGATATACAGAAGTACTGTATAGCATGATATTTCAAAAACGTATTGGGCCCAATATGTTCTCATGGATCAGGCTTTGTGTGGCGGAGGTATGCGCTCTACCGAGTGCCCCACCATTTAATTATGTAACGAAACGAGCACATAAATGCCACCCAAAATACACCACACAAAACTACACAAACCCCACACAAAACTACACAAACCCCACACAAAACAAGTCCTGACAAGGGTCTGCAATCTCTAATTGCTCTTTTTCTTGTTTTTATTTTATTTTCGGGAGCGATTAAGGCAGCTGTCAGTTGTCTACACGCCGTCCAAATAATGGTATTTGTCAGAAGAACGTGTTGCATGCTTGGAACAAGATCGCCTGATGTGCGGGTACTCTGTTAGTGTATATGTACATGTATATAACAAGAGCAAGAACAATAACAAGAAAAAATAACATTTTTTAAATGTGTAAAAACAGAGGGATGAAATCTCAGAAAACAACCAAACAAGGTCGGAATGACACCACATTATGATGCCACAATACAACATCACAATCCTCTTGTGGCTGACCATCACAAGATCTTTTGACATTTTACTTTTGTTGTGGGATTGTGGTGGATGAAGAAGATGAATGAATAACAATGTAAATGAATACTGACACCAATATGACATCACAGTCCTCTTATGGAATCGCCATACACTTTTGTGGAAGCGATATTTAAAAAAAACCGTTGAACATTTAGCTTTCATTATTATCTCTGCACGACGTCGTCGTCTTGTTTGTTTGCAGATACTAATGTGGATTATTGCAGATAATCCATTCCTCATGGTGCTATCTTAACCTGATCAGATCACAGTGGTGATTGGCTGAATTCTGTTGCCATGGCAACCATCTTGCAACTTTGGCCTGTATATGATATTTTTTTGATGCTTTTCTTGGTATATATATATATATATATATATATATATATATATATATATATATATATATATATTGTGTGTGTGTGTGTGTGTCAACCACCCAAAAGGCAGGGGACCTAGAGTCTTCTTCTTCTTCTTCTTCTTCTTCCTCTTTCGGCTTGCTCCCGCTAGGGGTCGCCACAGCGGACCAACTGTCTCCATTTTGCTCTATCCTCCACATCTTCCATTGACACTCCAACCACCCGCATGTCCGCCCTCACCGCATCCATGAACCTCTTCTTTGGCCTTCCTCTTCTCCTCCTGCCTGGCGGCTCCATCTTCAACATCCTTCTCCCGATATACTCCGTTTCCCTCCTGTGCACATGTCCAAACCATCGCAATCTCGCCTCTCTCACTTTGTCTCCAAACCGTCCTACCTGCGCTGTCCCTCTAATACACTCATTTCTTATCCTATCCATCCTCGTCACTCCCAACGAGAATCGCAGCATCTTTAACTCTGCCACCTCCAGCTCTGCTTCCTGTCTTTTGTTAGCGCCACCGCCTCCAAACCATACAACATAGCTGGTCTCACTACCGTCTTGTATACTTTCCCCTTCACTCTTGCAGCTACCCTTCTGTCACAAATCACTCCTGCAACTCTTCTCCACCCACTCCATCCTGCCTGCACTCTCTTTTTCACTTCTCTCCCACACTCTCCGTTACTTTGGACAGTTGATCCCAAGTATTTAAACCAATCCACCTTCCCCACCCTCAACTCCTTGCAACCGCACCATACCACCACCCTCCCTCTCATCTACGCACATGTACTCCCTCTTACTCCTACTGCCTAACATCCCCCTTCTCTCCAGTGCGTGCCTCCACCTCTCAAGGCTCGATTCAGCCTGCTCCCTACTCTCCCTACAGATCATGATGTCATCCGCGAACATCATGGTCCATGGAGACTCCAGTCTGATCTCGTCCGTCAACCTGTCCATCACCATTGCAAACAGGAAAGGGCTCAGAGTCGATCCTTGGTGCAATCCCACTTTAACCTTAAACCGGTCCGTCATTCCTACCGCACACCTCACCGCTGTCACACTGTCCTCATACATATCCTGCACGATCCTCACATACTTCTCCACCACTCCCGACTTCCTCATACAATGCCACAACTCCTCTCTTGGCACCCTATCATAAGCTTTCTCTAAATCCACAAACACACAATGTAACTCTTTCTGGCCTTCCCTATACTTCTCCATCAACATCCTCAAAGCAAACATTGCATCAGTGGTGCTCTTTCCTGGCATAAACCCATATTGCTGCTCACAGATCGTCACCTCTCCTCTCAACCGAGCTTCCACTACTCTTTCCCACAACTTCATGGTGTGGCTTAACAACTTTATCCCTCTGTAATTTCCACAGTTCTGCACATCACCCTTATTCTTGAAAATCGGAATCAGTACACTTAATCTCCACTCCTCCGGCATCCTCTCACTTTCCAAGACTTTATTAAACAATCTGGTTAACAACCCCACTGCCATCTCTCCTAAGCACTTCCATGCCTCCACTGGTATTCCATCTGGGCCAACCGCCTTTCCACTTTTCATCTTCTTCATAGCAGTCCTCACTTCATCCTTACTGATCCACCCCACTTCCAGATTCACTATCTCCACCTCTTCCAACCTTCTCTCTCTCTCTCATTTTCTTCATTCATCAGCTCCTCAAAGTACTCCATCCACCTTCTCAACACACTCTCCTCGCTCGTCAGCACATTCCCATTTGCGTCCTTTATCACCCGAACCTGCAGCACATCCTTCCCAGCTCGGTCCCTCTGTCTTGCCAATCGGTACAAATCCTTTTCCCCTTCTTTTGTATCCAACTTCTCATACAGCCTCGTCATATGCCTTTTCCTTGGCCTTAGCCACCTCTCTTTTGCTTTTCGACGCCACTCCTTGTACTCCTGCCGACTTTCTTCATCTCTCTGACTATCCCACTTCTTTTTAGCCAACCCCTTCTTCCTTATACTTTCCTGTACTTCCTCATTCCACCACCAAGTCTCCTTATCTTCCTTCCTCTGTCCAGATGTCACACCAAGTACCTTCCTAGCTATCTCCCTCACAACTTCTGCTGTCGTTGCCCAATCATCCCACCCATCTTTACCACCATCCAACGCCTGTCTCACCTCCTCCCTAAATTTCACGCAACAGTCTTCCTCCTTCAGCTTCCACCATCTGGTCCTTGGTTCAGCCCTCACTCTCTTCCTCAACCTCACCTCTAAAGTCATCCTACAGACCACCAATCGATGCTGTCGAGCTACACTCTCCCCTGCCACAACCTTACAGTCACTAATCTCTTTCAGGTTGCATCTCCTACTTAAGATGTAATCCACCTGTGTGCACTTTCCTCCACTCTTGTATGTCACCCTGTGTTCCTCCTTCTTCTTGAAATACGTGTTTACCACTGCCATTTCCATTCTTTTTGCAAACTCTACCACCATTTGCCCTTCCACATTTCTCTTGTTGAGACCGTGCCTCCCCATCACCTCCTCATCCTCTTTATTCCCTTCCCCAACATGTCCATTGAAATCTGCTCCAATCACCACTCTTTCATCCTTGGATACACTCTCCACCACTTCATCTAACTCACTCCAGAAATCTTCTTTATATTCCATCTCACACCCCATATGTGGGGCATATGCACTGATGACATTCATCATCACCCCTTCAATTTCCAACTTCACACTCATCACTCGGTCAGACACCCTCCTCACCTCCAATACCCTCTTGACATGATCTTCCTTCAGGATTATCCCGACACCATTTCTCCTCCCATCCACACCATGGTAGAACAGTTTGAAACCACCTCCAATGCTCCTCGCCTTACTCCCCATCCACTTGGTCTCTTGTACACACAGTATGTCCACCTTTCTTCTCTCCATCATATCAGCCAACTCTCGCCCTTTGCCAGTCATCGTCCCAACATTCAGAGTTCCAACTCTCACCTCCACACTTCTACCCTTCCCCCCTCTCCCACTGCCTCCGGACTCGCCTTCCCCGTCTCTCTTCTCCTCTCCTTCGCCCAGCAGTAGCACAATTTCCACTGGTACCCTGCTGACCACCGGTACCGGTGGCGGTCGTTGGTAACCCGGGCCTCGACCGATCCGGTATGGAAATTCGTTTTGTTGTCCGCATAATGATTTGACATAGGTTTTTACGCCGGATGCCCTTCCTGACGCAACCCTGGTCGCCTCTTACGACACACAGGGATATGGTACACCTATTCTAACCGGGGCATACACCGGGCCCAGTACAACTGGTGCTCATTTCGCCGACCTCGGAAGGATGGCAGGCTGAGTCAACCCCCTGGTGTTTTCGACTTGGTTTATATATATATATATATATATATATATATATATATATATATATATATATATATATATATATATATATATATATATACACATTATATATATATATATATATATATATACATATACATATACATACATATATTAATTCAGTGTCCCAACGGGGCTTGAACTCAGGACCTCTTGGGTCCCAAGCCACTGCCCTTACCACTGCGCCAACACCAGGCTTGCGCAGGGGACCTAGAGTATCATTTAAAAATGTAAAATATCACCCAATGTACCGACAAATTGTAGTTGTTCCCCATGAAGCAAGGTCAGATCGTCCTGCTTCACGTTGCAGATAGCATCGTCAACAAGCTGGAAAATATGGTCTATGCCGATCACCATTCCCCGTTTCCCCACCTGCAAAGTACAGTAAATAGTGGTCTTATACCACCATGGAAGTCTCTTCATATTATGGGTAATAATTTCACACCAAGATTCCATGAAAGTACTTGCAGAACAGGAAATACTGACTACCGCAGGTGCGTGCAATCACTGTAGATTTAAGCATTTTTAAATGAATTCAGCTTTGTTTCGAGGATTGTCCCTAAAACTAATGCTTCACTTATTCTTCTTTTATGACCACAATTATTCTCAAGTTATTGTGGGGTTGGCTGGGGGAAGTTTTGTATCAAATCTTTCACGAACCGGCTGGCCAGGCCTGACATTCGACTGAAAGTTGCAGGAATTTGAAATTTGTTTCAGAGTATCATTGATAACTTGCTTACTTTTTGCAAAAGACACCATGGAATTTTTCAACCTCCATCAGCTAATGATAGCAGATGGAACATCCAGCTTAATTTCCTTCTGAGAGGCCGTGTACTTTGTAATGCAACACCATCTCTGCTAAGCACCAGTCAGACAGGTTATAGTTGGGTCAGTAATCGAACCAAGGTTGAGAAACTGAGGTCAGTTGTCCAAACTAGATAAATAATATATCATTCCATGAAAACGTGTTCAAAAATGTATCTTTCAATCTTAAAAAGTATCTTATACTCTTGATAAACTTTAGGTGTTTATTAAGGTTATGCAGGAGACTTGAAATACCTGTTGCAAATGGACACTGTAATTAATTATAATGATGAAAGACTGTTCCACAACATGCACAATCATTTTGCAGGTGTCCAGGTATTTGAGGGGACACTGTGTTGACCATCCGTTAATTTGTTTGACAGAAGGCTGGATCAGTTAATCGTTGCTGTGGATTGCAATGCATATACCCAGAGGTACCACCATCATACATCATTAAATTATATTTGAATACCACAAAAGCCTCCTTGACGAACTGTGGCTTGAAGAAGACATCTCCTCTTTTATTTGCTTTATTCCCTCCACCACCGAAGATGGACTGAGGTTATGTTTTCACCCCTGTCTGTCTGAGAGCAGGATATCTCAAAAGGTTATGGACGGATCTGGATGAAATTTGGTGTACAGGTTGGGTGTGTAACAAGGACGAACTGATTAGATTTTGGTGAAGATCCAGATCTGGCTACGAGAATTTTTTTTACATTTTAAAGTGATTCTTCAATCTTGAGAGATGTGCCCAAAAACGATGTATAGCATGATGTCTCAAAAAGTTTTGGACGAGTTATGACAAAACGTTGTGGATGAGTTGAATAGGTGCCAAGAACCAGCTGATTAGATTTTGGTTCAGGTCCCGATACACATCTGCCTATCAGTGGGATATAAAACATAAACTGTTCAGCTTGGTGGAGGTATGTGCATGCCCTACCTAGTGACTTTCTAGTTTTTTTTTTTTGTTTGTTTTTGTTTTTGTATACCTTGTCGAGGCTCGTATGAGGGCGAACACACAACTCACAGCAAGGGGGCATGAGACAAGAGGGGTGGGAGTGGAAGGGACAAAACAGTGGGGAACAGACATTAGGTGAACTGTGGAAGGGAGAGGGATGGGGATGGGATGGGGAACATGGCGAAGAGAAGATGGACATTACAGGGACTTTCAGGAAGGAAAGCAGGGGAATTGAAGGAAGTGGGCTTGGGTGGATTATCGGGGGTAGAAAAGATCGAGGATTTGGATGGGGTGGTGGTGAACAGCTGTTTTGAAAGCCTTGAGGGAAGAATGGGAAAGAATAGAGTGAGGAAATTTATTCCAAAGGCGGGGAAAAAAGAGGAATGAAAGAGTGAAGATGAGCAGTGATTCGTGATTTTGGTAGTTTTACCAGAAGGGGGTTGTTGGCGGACCTTGAGCGCCCTGTGGAAATGTGGTGGGGACAAATCGCAGAGAGAGCAGGGTGGGCAAGGCTGGAGAGGAGTCGGTAGAAGACAGAAAGACCACCGACCAACCTGTGGTGAATGAGTGAGAGGCCCAAAGACTCAGCTTCATTGCGGGAGATGCCGATGATCCTAAATGCCGATGAGCGTGAAGCCGAGAAAGGTGGGAGGCAGGAGCACCAGCCCAGAGGGGAGAGCAGTACTCCATCAGGCTACGGACAAAAGCTTTGTAAGTGGTCAGGAGCTCAAGAGGGCCGAGGAAGGACTTTGCACGACGGAGAATTCCCAGTCGGCGACTGGCTTTTGAGGCGAGGTTGGAAATGTGACTTTCCCAGGAAAGGTCATGGCAGATAGTGAGACCCAGAAGCTTGAAAGAAAAGACTTCTTCCAGAGGATTGTTGAGAAAGTGGATGGGGGGTTTTCTAAACGGTCCTTTCGAAGAGACATCGTGAGAGTGTGAGATTTGTCTGGATTGAAAGACATGTTCCACGTGTTGGACCTGTTTGTGATTTTATCCAGATCTGCAGTGAGCGAAGAAGCTGCTGCTTGCCGGTCTGAGGGATGAGAGATGGTACGGCAGAGAGTGGAGTTGTCGGCAAAGAGAAATAGAGGATTTTCCTGAGAGTCGGAGAGATCATTGATGAAAACCAGAAAAAGAACAGGGCCCAGAACGCTACCTTGAGGAACTCCAGCCTGCACAGGAAGAGGGGATGAAAGAACTCCATTTAGGGCCACACGTTGACTGCGACAGGAGAGGAAGTCTACGAGCCATGAGTGGAGATGGCCTTAAATACCATGAGAAGAGAATTTGGTGAGTAGGGCAGGGTGCCAGGCTATGTCAAAAGCACGTGATATGTCCAGGGATACAGCTCGGATTTCCTGTCTGGCATTGCGGACCTCCATCCATTGATGGGAGAGCAGAAGCAGCATATCCAGGGTAGAGTGACCTGGTCTGAAATCAAATTGATGATCGGAAATCAAGCCATTGGAGAAGAGGAAGGATTTCATGTCTGAAGCGATGATGGATTCCATAACCTTGCTGATGATTGGGAGAAGGTTGATTGGTCTGTCGTTGCAGGGATCTGTTTTTGCACCTTTTTTATGCAGGGCAGTGATGTTAGCAGATTTCCAAGCAGATGGCAGATGGCCTTGGGCAAATGAGAGGGTGAATAGAACAGAAAGAGGGTGAGCAAGAGCAGAAGAGCAGGCTTTGAGGACACGTGGGCTGATGCCGTCTGGACCGGTTGCAGAAACTGAGTCGAGGTTTGAAAGCAAGCTCTCCACCTTGTCAGGAGAAAAGGACACAGAGTCCAGGGACAGTTGGGTGCGACTGGGTAAAGTGGCTAGAGATAGTGATGGGTTTAGGACACAAGATTTAGCTGCAAACACCGAGTTTAGACATTCAGCTTTATCACGTGCGGTATCAGCAGTGTGGCCATTTGAGGTAAGGGAGGGGATGGAGGGGGAACATACACCAGAAACAGATTTGATTAAACGCCACCAGGATTTTGAGGAGGGAGAGAGGTTTGAGAGTTCAGACTTGAGATGAGAAAGATGTTGTTTTCTGGCTCTCCTGAGGGTAGATACACACTTGTTCCGAGCTTTGTGGAAGGAACTGAGATTGCCCTCAGTTGGGTTTGCTTTCCATGAGGCAAAGGCAAGTTGTTTCAGGACAACTGCCTCGCCACAAGCTTCAGTAAACTAAGGGCAGGAGGAAGGGTAAGACAACTGAACACGAGAGGGGATAAATCTGTGCATGAGGGAGAGCAAGTTTCTTTGAAAGAATTCCCAGGATGAGTTGATGTTGGAGAAAGTAGCGATAGGAAACCAGTCTGTAAGTTTGATGGCTGCTCGGAGACCCTGCCAGTCGGCTTGATTGAAATGCCAGACTCGACGGCGGTGAGGTGGTTATCTGATAACAGCCAGAGAGATGTCCACTTTGACAAGGACGTGGTCAGAAGAACCGATTGGAGCGAAGGAAGAGCAGCAGATATTGTCAGGGAAATTTGTCAAAATAAGATCGAGAAGAGATGGAGTACCATTGGTTGAGATCCAGGTCGGGAAGTTGACCGATTGAGTCAGTCCTATTGAGTCGCAGAAAGCTTTTGCTGAGGTCCCATGACAGGTGAGAGAGGTACCCACACCTCGCCAATTGGCGTGATGACAATTGAAGTCACCACATAAGAGGAAGAGAGAGTTTGGATGAGAAGACAGAAGATTGTCCATGTTTTCGGATAGTGAGGTGCAGATGGAGTCATCACTGTTCGGTGGACGGTACAGTACACATTTAAACATGAGGTGGGAGTGGAGGGAAGCCGTAGCCAGAGGTATTCCTGGGGGTGTGGGGGAGTGAGAGCAGTGCATGGAGAGTGAGGAATAGAGTCTTTGATGAAGAGAGCAACACCTCCACCAGGACGAGGCTCAGGTCTGTCATACCAGAGGAGGGAGTAACCAGGAAGAGATACTTGGGAGTCAGACACGTCTTGGGAGAGGAAAGTTTCTCTTAGGCAGATTATGTCTGGTTTGTCAGTGGCAACCTGTATGGAAAGATCTGAAAGGTTTGAGCGAAATTTAAGGTAGTGTGATATTATACTGGCTAATTAGTTCGTGAAATTCTAGTGAAATATTATACTGGCTCATTAGCAGTTATCAGTCAATGCAGTTAAACATGACATCCTGCACATTGCCATTTCTCCCACTCCAATGAAGAACCTTTAATCAAGACACTCACCATGCGAGCGAAGCAAGCAGACAGGTATCCACTTCCACAACCCACGTCCAGAGCTGAGGCACCTTCTTGAAGGTGTTCCTTCAGCAATTCCAAGGCGTGGGCATGCTGAGACAAGACAAGTTCAACCCCACCCTCCCGTTCCCCCATTCTTCCAAGCACTGACATGTGTGAACTTTTGTTGAAACTTTGCCTGTAAGTTGTCCAAGGCTGTGCACATATTTGCGTAACTCGCCTTTAACACATACTTACGAGCACTTCCCCTCTCAGGGAGGGAGTACCCTACTCGAGCCACCTTCAGTGGGCAATGTGCTGTGGCACATTCTTGGAAATTCACTTTATGATTTTTGTCATTTCTTAAAGACATGTTATTGAGTGTGTGACAAGGACAAACGGATGTGGCAACGACAGATTTATTCGATTTTGGTGAAGATCCAAATCTGGATCTGGATACAAGAATTATTTATTTTTTAAAGTGATTCTTCACCATTGAGAGATCAGGCCAAAAACGATATTGTACTGTAGAGCACGATTTTAAAAAATGTATTGGGCCTGATATGTTCTCGTGGATCAGGCATTAAGTGGCAGAGGTATGCGCTCCACCGAGTGCCCTTCTCGCTTCTATCTGCTGTTGGTATGGTGCAGGCATGATCCTGCATCTAATTTCCTTGTTAGAAATACAAAATAAAATGGCTGCTCCAAGAAAGGTTAATTGGGGGGGGGGTATATTATATTTGGGACTTTATTGAGCACAGAATTAAGAAAATGTACCTCCTAGCACAGAGTGGAACAGTTAGAAACTGCTTTGCGATTCTGTGGCTTTGTCAGCAACAGTCAGTCATTCGTTCAAATGGTGCTTAAACACACGATTGATGTTTTGACTCTAACACAGTCAACATTGAGCCATGAAAAATACCACCACCCACAACCCCCCCCCCCACCCCAAATAGCCGTCAGCTAATTAGCATTTTGTTTCCATTGGTACTTTGGTGATTCATCTCCACCTAATCATTATTCATGATGGTTCATTTCCACATACTCATTATTCATGATTCTCTGTGGTTCCACCAATCGGGTAATCCCGTTCGTTCTTTCTCTCAACCAATCAATGTTGAGGACATTACATTGTAACTTTATAAATGAGAGTTTGGTGCTTCTTCATCTGCTAACAGTTTTATCCTGAGGAGTGCAAGTCGAAAAGCTTTGATGTTGTCTCTTTTATTGAAATGCATCTTTAAATTCTGTTGTGTAGATGTATGTATGTATATATATATATATATATATATATATATATATATATATATATATATATATATATATATATATATATATATATATATATATATATATATATACTAGCTGAAGTACCCGGTAATATCCAGGAAATTTGCCCTATTTTCCTCACGCTAGTTAGACTTAGGCATTAGGAAGGCTTCTTTAATTCCTCAGATTTATGGAAGGAAGGCTTTATGCTGCCGTAATCCTCAGAGAGGTCATAGTTGAAGGCGGCCTTGAGCCACACAATGTTTCTAGCAGCAGTGGCAACTGTCCTTTAGTCCTGCCAAAACCTGGACCGAGAAAGCTGGAACGTGAGTTTTGTGCGTCTCTCACCCGTCGGTGTGACGCTCTATTTGCAGTTAGGCGACGCTCTCTCTCTGCAGCCGACTCAGCTTGCCTGGCTCTTTCATGAGCAGATCTATCAGCAGTTAGCTGTTGCCGTGCGCGTGCAGTTCGAGAATTCAAATAACAGGAGGAGAATGTGTATGTTTAAAAAGTCAACGAATACGAACATTTTGTATTTCAAAAAACCCGAGCGTTTTTAACCATGAAGCCTTTTGTTACGATTAATTCGCCGGCGCACTATTTGAATGCCTTTTTTTTTATTTTTTATTAATGGAAATTTTATTTTTCTATTGTTTTTTTAAATTTATATATTTTCATTTTTATGGAAAGCCACTTAGCGCATCCTGGAGCTGAATTTTGGGTCTATATGTGTGTAAAGTTTCATCAAGATCGGTTCACTGGTCTCGGAGCTTATTGGTTACAAACAAACAAACAAACAGACAGAAGGACTGCCATTTATGTAGTAAATAGTAAAAGATATATATATATATATATATATATATATATATATATATATATATATATATATATATATACATATATATATATATATATATATATATATATATATATATATATACACACACACACATATTTATGTACATATATTTATTATTATTATTATTGTTATTTTCTTTTTATATCTCTGGTTAAAATCAAACCAACATGTTTCACAAACATGCACCATTATATTAAATTAATGCTATTATTGCTCTTTTATGTTTGCAACAATGCTGTTTGTGTTATTGTGTAAAATCCACGTAACTTACCATGTGTGGGGCACTGATCGTTGCAAAGTATCCTGTAAAGTATTCAATCATGTCTTGAAGGAGTCATGACCGTATTTAAAGGGAGTTTAAATTGAAAAGCAAATCTAATAAATCTTCATCTCTCTTACCGATAGGCTGCGGAAGGTCCTCATATACGTGGTATTTTGTGTAGTGTACACGGTCTGTGGCCAGCATAACCTGGTACACACTCTCTGATTGTATGATGCCTTGTTCTACGGGTGATACATGGATGGCAAGGACTCGAGCACAGGCCCACAATTCCTTTGTGCTGCACAACTACTCGACATATGTGTAGAAAAGTATAACAAGAATTTTAGTGATTAAAGGAAGGAAAATATATAGATTAGTGCCTTTTGAACCACTGAGTGTGAACTTATACTTTTTATCTCTGAAACCCTTCGCTCATTGATTGAAAGCTTGTTAAGAGGAATCTTACCCTGCAGGTTCTGTAGAAGCCTGGCATGTTCCGATGCAGAATGCGCCATCACCATTGGCAGTGCTTAAAAATAATCACCCCAAAATAAGTGAGTGGCTTGGAGGAGTGGATATAGCATTGCTTCAATTCCCCTACTGGTATGGGTTCAATTCCCATGGTTTCTCAGACAGTGGCAACTCGATCCTTCGTAACATTCTACCCCCTTTCTGTGAACACCCGGTCCTCCATCAAGAGTGTTCACAGTACACCTCCACCACTACCTAAATAAGTCCTCTTAGCAACGTCTTTGACACCAGAATGGCTGAGAGGTATGCATGCTCACCTCTAAGCGGTCTAGCCTGGGTTCGAAATCCGAGCCAGCTATAAACTATCATCCTGGTGTTTCACAGGGAGGGTAATTCATCTGTGTGTGCCGTCTCTCGGATGGACGTTAAACTGGGTGTCCCATCTGCTGGTATAACTTGGTGGATGTTAAAGATCCCACCGTGTCCCTCACAAAGTGTAGGAGAGCTATTGCCGGCAGTCCGGCACCGTAGCCAAATTCCAAATTCCTGCCATAATGACTGCTGGGAAGGCAATGACAAACACCCATTTTAAACCTTACCAATAAACTGCTTCGGCAACACCGACGCTTTGTAACAAAGTAATAATGGTGCACCTACATCAGAATGACAATGCAGGTGACTTCATATCTTCATGCAAATTCAATTCTACTGTCTTTCCAACATTCCTATCTACCCCCCTCTTCCGCTTGTAGGTGGGACAAAGAATCAGTCAAGGTGTAACGATTGCTACGTCATCCTCAATCTCAGGTATAAGAGAGTTGACAGGTAGTATCTACAAGCACTCAGACCTCGTCCGATCTTTTCATGGTGTATTAAACTACAGTCGGTCAGAATCCTGGATTTGCGGGATGTGTGGAACAGCAAATGCCAAAGGTAATTGTATTGAAGTCTTATTTTGCACTTTCACACTACATTACTAACTCGATTTTGTTGATGTCTCAAATGGTTTCTGTCAATGGGGAGGGAGATGGAGATGGTATGAAGGAATGCAGAATTTCACTCGAGTTAAAAAACAATGCCCTTCGAATGTATCCGTGTCAGTGGGGAGAGGTGGTTAAAAAATAGGTTACTTTGAACCAATTTCAATGGATAAATTGATTGTATAATAAGTACGAAATTGACAATGGAACAGGGTCATGATGTTTTTTTTACCCCTCAGCCCGAATTGGGCTAAGGGGTATTGTCGTCACAGGCATTATCCAGGTGTCCGTCCGTCTGTCAACTTTGGGTTTCCGTCAATTGTTGGGGTTGAGTAGAGGAAGGTTCCTTTCGAAAATGGGCGCGCTGCGATTTTCAATGTGGCCTCCATGGCAGCCATCTTGAAATTGGTTTCCGTCGATTTCGAGGAGAATGCCTTGTCTGATTAAATGCATTTTTGCAGGGTGTGTTGGGGTTGAGTAGAGGAAGGTTCCTTTCGAAAATGGGCGCGCTGCGATTTTCTATGTGGCCTCCATCGCAGCCATCTTGAAATTGGTTTCCATCGATTTCGAGAACGCCTTGTCCGATTAAATCCATTTTTGCACGGTGTGTTGGGGCTGGGTAGAGGAAGGTTCCTTTCGATATTCAGTGCGATGCGATATCCAATATGGCGGCTCGGGCAGCCATCTTGAATTTGGTTTCCGGACAATAACTTGAGAACGGCTTGACTTATTTATTTCATTTTTGTGTGATATAATGGGGGTTTTTAGAGGAAGGTTCCTTTTGATATTCAGCGCAATCCGATATCCAATATGGCGGCGAGAGCAGCCACCTTGAATTTGTTTTCCGGACAATAACTTGAGAACGGCTTCACACATTGAATTTATTCTGGCGAGGTATAATGGGGTTGAGTAGAGGAAGGTTCCTTTCCAAAATGGGCATGCTGCGATTTTCACTGTGGCCGCCACGGCAGCCATCTTGAAATTGGTTTCCGTCAATTTTGAGGAGAACGCCTTGTCTGATTAAATCCATTTTTGCTGGGTGTGTTGGGGTTGAGTAGAGGAAGGTTCCTTTCGAAAATGGGCATGCTGCGATTTTCAATGTGGCCACCATCTTGAAATTGGTTTGCGTCAAGGGCCTGAGGGGTTACGCCCGCTTTGCGGTGCTATTTTTAAATTTAGCTTTGTTTCCGTGTTCTGGTCTGACGATTCCAATTAACGGTGCACGAGAAACAAGAAAAGGCTCGTAATGGGAAGTAATCGTACACGCGGATGCAAACGACGACTCGTGTCGGCTCAAAAACCGCGATTGGCCGAAATTAATTACTAAGATAATGGAATTGGATCACAATCGGTTGCCTGCGTTATTGGAACCTGCGATATTGGAGGGTTTACTGTGTATCTATTACAGGTCAAGTTGATTTGGACTTCAAATTATCTTGTTATTGAAGCTTTTCAAACGACTTGAGAACTAAACCAAGCTGACCAACACGTTATGTGCCCGTTACTAATATTACAAACCTTTGAGTAACATGCTATGAACCTATTTGTAACGTATCTAAAACACACATTGTCGTATGTAGACGAATTTGATTGACATCTTCCGGACGACCACAGCACTTACTGAACGTGTTTCTAACTTACATCTACCGTGTAATGGCGTATTGGCAGCGTTAAGGGGAATTTGTATATACAAATGGGCTTCACAAGAGGAACCCATCATTGTTCCAGACTCCATGTTGAGTAGATGTCAATGCCAGTTAAGTAGTATCAGTCGTAGTAATACTATTAGTAGTAGTTGGTGTGCGTGACAGTAGTAATAGTAGTAGTAGTTGTAGTAGTTGCATTGGTAGTAGTAGTATGTCTATGTCAGTAGTCGTATGTGGGTGTGATGGGGAGGGTGTGGGTGATGATGGATCCTCTTATCGTCCACGAATAGGAGACTACTTTGCACCATTGTTCGATGTTCTTTTCGGCTAATTTTTTTTTCCTCATTCCCACGATGAAATATTTCTTTGTTTTACTTTTTAAAGTATTAAAAACGACTTTGACAAATGCATAATGTACAAGTAATGAACACAGAACGCTTCGATAACTTATAGATAAGTTGTACCAACGATTGTTTATCCTGTTTTAGTCGTCCACAACTTATGCCCAATGATAGTCTAGCGTATGCATAGCGTAATAATTCCCAAGCACGTTATTCGTAGGTTATAAATAAGTCACGGGTACCCTAAAAATTACTTTGATGTGTTTCGACGTATGAGGAACTTTCAAGTAGCGTGTTGCGAAGTGTGAACAACGTTCGTGTAGCGTGCTTACAAAACGTTACTCATAGGTTAGAAATAAGTTTCGGGTACGCGAATGTTACCTCTAAGTGTTTCGACTTATGAGTAACATACAATTAACGTGTGTCAATGATCGCATAACGTGCCTACAACTTATGGCCAGCCTTGCGGAACGTGTGAACCAAACGCGGAGTACGTCGTAAAATTTCAAGCATGCAAAATTTTTTGGACAACCAAAAAGTACAATGTTTTAAACCAGCGTAATACGACCTATGGTAGTGTTTTTCAGCGTGCACCTAACGTACCCATAACGTATTCGACGTGTGCCAGGGTTTAAGACAAATTTTTCATAAATCGGCATGCGCTGGCTAAATCGTCAAGGTGTGACAGCCCCTTTAAGGCTGAAGTTATACATCATTAAAATTCACAGAAGTGGCATCATAGCTCACTTTCTTAAATTCACAGAGTTTAACGTTTTTATGGATTCTATAAATGTTTATGCTGGGAACATTGATTTTGGATAATGACGTCACTTTCCGACTATGTCAACTTTTCAGGTGTATGACATTTGAATATGCAAATAAATCGATCTTCTTCGTTCGTATGCAACATTAGGCTGCGGGGTAGCGTTGTTGGCTGAGGGCATGACTGTGTTGCAGGTACAATACCCCCTGTAGGTTAGGGCAGGAATTTGGAATTTGGCCATGGTGCCGGCGATAGCTCGCTTACTCTTCCTGAAGGACACCGTGGGATCTTTAACATCCATCAACAAATGCTGGCAGACAGGATGTCCGTTTAATATCCATCTGAGGGACGGCACACACATTGATGAGTCACCATGCTTGCAAAACACCAGGATGACAGTTTATAGCCAGGACGTGATTCGGACCCAGCAAGACATATTTGAGGAGAGTGTGCATACCACTTGGGCCAAGGCTATCCTGTCAGCCCTAATCTACCCCTTATATAAACACAGTGTGTGTTTGTTTATTTGTCTGTCCCCCTTCATTCGGACGATTTGAGTAGGGGTTTAATGGCCAATCTTTCAACACAACTCTGTGTTCACTATGGTCTATTTTGGAGGATAAAAAAACCTCCAATAACATCATTTTCCATAAAAGGGTAATTACGTGTCTTCTGTTGGAAATGTAGACAGTGACGTGCAAACCGGGCCTAAAGGCAGAAGCGCTTTAAAAATAAGTAATAACTGCAAGGCACAGGGACATGAAATTCACTGCACATGATGTGCAACGTGTGCAGCGTAAAACGAGTGTTCATTTACATTCGTAGGATGTCTCATAAATATAGAAGATATAAGTACACCTGATGCTAGGCCAAGGCTTCAGACTTTGGGATGCTCACGAGGCTGTAACGTCGAAATGAAACGTCCCAGAATATAAAGAAAATAGGATCACATTTGTACATGTAGTGTTTTAACATAACGCTTCTTGCTTCGAAACATCATATCTTCCACTTTTCTAAAATAACTCCAACCCATCATTTTTGACAGGCCTTTATATATGAGCATGAAATAATACTACTCGCTTTATGTCTCTATTATGAAGGTGTGTCAAGAAATACCCTGAAACACAGAATAACCAGAATAACCAGTTGCACACCTGTGTCAATGCACAAATGAGAATGAATGTAAGCTGTTGTGAACGCTTTTCATCAAAATGTTGTTCAATGAGAAAGTAAATCTCTTCATGCAGTGAAGCACTGCAAACAAGTGCCAAAGAATGCAGTATAGTTGGATTCTTTCGATAGGCATATAAAATACAGAACAAACTGAAGGAAAATATTTTATGAAGTCAAATGCTGCTCCACACAACTTAAATCTCATGCATTGTAGTTGTTTGGTTTTGCATGAAGATTACATCTTGTTTAGAGGTAAGGAAGGCTTCTTCTTTTGCATGCAATGCGTGGCTGTTCAGCTGATGCAATGTCCCCTCAAGCTTGGAGCCAGACTTTTGAATTTAGCGATGTGATGTGCTGCAATGTCAGAGCAACAGACCATGGTACTGGCAATATCTCGCCTACTCTTCACGAGGGACACTGTTGGATCTTTAACGTCCAGCAGATAATGGTGGCTGACGGGACACCCCTTTTTGACTTCTCTCAGAAGGACGGTACAAACATTGATGCCTGCTCACTGTGATCTTCCTTGTGTCATTCAAGGTTATTTCTGGTTTATTTAGTCATTTGCCAACCCCCACCTCTCCTGTTGAATCCTGCTCACTCCCCCAAGGACAAAAGCTGTGGGCACCTTATCTTACAGTCTGTACTTTAATTATTTTTTATTTAGCATTGAGGCTCATTCATGGAAGAACAGGAAGAACGTAATAACATTGGAGAAGTAGGTAATGACATTGTGGCAATGGGGCATCAGATGGACACAATAAGCAAGGGAATTAACAAACAGGAAAAGAGTAAAGTGAGGAGAGGAAGGGAGGAAACACAGTAACCTGTGAGTAAGAGAGTTGGGTTTGGTTGGGTTAATGGTGTGTAAAAGATTGCATGTGGGGATGGGGGGGATGACATGAGAACATAGTTCATTGACTCATTGAAGCTCCTAAAGGGAAGAGTGCAATTGAACAGCCTCGGGAAGGTGGTTAAACAATTAACGGGAGAAAAGAGGAACTATAAGTGAGGTTAAAGTCAGCCTGGATTTGGGGATTTTTTTTCCAGCATGGGGTGACTGGAAGAACCCGTATATCGTAGAGTTTGGGAAGGTCATAGTGTTGAGAGAGCAAGGAGATCCAAACCAGAGGAGAGACGGTAAAAAGGAAACTGAGTGGCCGAACAGCCTGCAATGTGAAAGCACCAGATTTTGTGCTTCGACCACATCATTGGAAATTCTAATAATGCTGAGAGCTTTACATTCCACAAATGACAGAATAGATAGATGTGATGTTGGAGTGCCATCCCACAGAGGAATGCAGTACTCCATTGAGCTATGGAGAAAATCTTTGTTGGTGGTGAAGTCCTAAAAGTAAATCACAAATTATTGCTCCTCCAGAAATATAGCTGATTAAATTTTGGATGATTCTAGAATACATTCTCAATAATGGCAAGCATAATACTTCAGGTTCACATTAGGGCTAAGGTTATGGTCATTGTATTGGCGAAGGTTAAGTTTATGGTCAAGCGTTTATTTACATGACTTTTGTAGCAGGTCTGACACTCAACTTTAGAAACAGCAAAGAGTGTTAAGCTCTGAGATAGAGTATCTCAAAACCTAGTGCAGCAAAGAGCATTAAGGTCTGAGATAGAGTATCTCAAAACCTACTGCAGTATTTTTCAATAGAAGTAGCCATGTCTTATGTACGACTGGCTATAACATGTGATCTCACATCTATGCTTCATAGTCAGCCCCATAAATGTTTAAGTGACATGATATGTTTGCTTGAAAGCCAATTATGGACAAGAAGGATCAGGGAAGTCTTGTGGTATGCACACTAGTCTCTGAGCTACCTAGCCTGGGTTTGATTCTTGGCCCAGCTATAAACAGTCGGCCTGGTTTTTTTTCAGCCAGGGTGATTCATCAGTGTGCGTGCCATCCCATCCCTCAACGTCTGTGTTAAACTGGGCATCTCCTCCACTAGCATTAGTTAATGAATGTTAAATATCCGATGGTGTCCTTTGTAAAGAATGGGTGACTTTTCACTGGTAGTCTGGCACCTTGATCAAATTGCAAATTCCTACCTCAACTGACTGCTGTGCAGGCAATGGCAAACCACCTGGCATAACGCTTCACCCAGCAACTGCTTTGAAGTAACGATGCTCTGTAAATAGTATTGTACATTGATGGTGATGATGGATAAGACATGGCTGCCTTCACAGAGAAGAAAGGAAATTTCACCATGTTCCGTTTACTCCTTTCTCCACTTATGATCACATGTTTTTATTCAAAGATGTAAAGTGAAAGATTTGAGTAACTAATCATTTCTGCTACTTCTCTGATTTTGAATTTGGCATGCGTTTCACTTTAAATATGGAATTTGCAAGTATTGTTGTGATGACACAATAATCCAAAAAATAATTCCACTTCCCTACCCCACAGTCTAGTTTGTGATACTTGGACCAAATCTGAATGAATCTTCATGCACTGAACGGCTACCTTGCACCTCAAACAATATTATGACAACTCTCGAAGTCCCCAAGCCTGCACCGCGAGGCTTGAAAATCGTCACATTTCTTGTGTCATTGTCCACAGGAAAGCACTTCTCAATCGGCGTCCGCAGCAACTGCACCGGGAAATTACTTATGGAAGCCGTGTGGCAAGAAGGGTGTCTCCAACGTATTCTTCCACTTGATGGAGCACCAAATGATCCCAAAGCTTACACACTGCTCCTTGATGAGAGTAATGACAACAATGATGTCAAAAATACCAACGGCTCTGACGTGGGATCTTCACAACTTTTAGAATTGGGAGATTCAGAACAGCCACTTTTTATGCTGAATTGTGTACAAACCTGTGACGAAAACAACAGCATTCCACTGCGCTTATTACTCAGAAAGGGGAATGTTGATGAGGTTTCTCAAAGAGATATTTCCACGCTGATAGGTTATGATCTGCAGTATCTGCTGCAATCAGACATTCCACTTGGTGATCCTGAACTGAAAGAGATGCGGAGGAGTTTGAGGGAAGTGTGTAAACCTGAGATCAAGAGTCGGGATTGGCTCCATTATTCCATGGAGCCATGGTTGACGACTCGTCCTTTGCCTGACCACCTACGACATGCCCTCCCACCTGATGGCATTAAAATCACTCTACATTGGGAATCTCAGAAGCAAGTTTTGAGAATCACATCTCTTGACTCACCATCATCCTTTATGCATCAATTATTCCAAGGTGCATATGGACAAACCATTTTGCCATCCCATGCATCAGTTGAAGACCTAGTACTCAGAGTTTGCGGACGAGATGAGTACTTGTGTGGAACATCACCCTTTGTCAACTTTGTGTGGATACGGTACTGCTTTCGTCATGGTGAGCCAATTCATTTGACACTTGTCTGGCTTTCAGACCTGCATACCAAAGACTCCGATAATGAGCTTGTGCCCACAAGCAGAGATTGTCCCAATAATCCCACAAAAATATCCTTAAGGCAGAATAAATTAAAGACACAGCCAGGTTCCTTCTCAGACACTGAAGCCCAGTGCTTACCAGAACTTCCCCTCTGGAGATGCAAACGATTGCTGCGTGTACGAGCTCGAGGAGCATGTTTTCCTGAGGAACAAGTTGAGGGCTTGCCACCTGGTATTGAGACGTGGCTTGAAGCAGAGTTGCGTCATGGTGAAGAGGTACTGGGAACCACAAAAACGCCAGTCCTTCCAATTACAAAGACTGGGAAGCACAACAACGCCACTGTCACATGGGATTGCTGGATGCATTTCTCAATACGGATGAAAGACATACCCCTTGGTACTCGTCTTTTCCTTCGACTGTACACAAGACATTCAAATGCTGGTGGTTCAACACAACCATATCACTTTGGGAATATTCTCCTTCTTGATCACCACTCACTTCTACGCCAGGGCCATCTGTTGTTGCATTTGTGGCCACCTGCCAAAGATATTGAGGGTGACAAACCTGCAGGCCACTTTTCAACAGTTTCAAATCCCAATATCAATGGTTCAGTGGCACTTGTTTTACATATGGATGAGTACAAATGCCCTGTGATGTTCTCCAGCATTACCAAAAGTGAGAAATCACACCTACCATCGCAATCACCCAACAAACTCGACCCACGCCATCTAGCCAAAGACAGTGTTCAGTATCAATGGATATCTGACCTGCTAAACTCTCATTTTTTGAAAGATCTACAAGGCGAGGAGATAAAACGCCTGTGGGATGTTCGGCAGTATTGTTCCACACAGTGCCGTGGGTTGCCTCTGCTTATGCAGAGTGTGCAATGGGGAAGCTATGAAAGTGTCCAAGAAGCTTATGCACTGCTTGCTGCATGGCCCCAACATGGACTCTTACTGAATGAGGCTTTTGAGCTTCTGGGATTTCGCTTTGCAGATCGTGAGGCAAGGAATTTAGCAGTGCGAAGGTTTGAGGTTGAAGGGGATGAAGTGCTGTTGCGCTTTCTGCTGCAACTTGTTCAGGTGAGGGTACATGTGAATGCCTTTTTGTGATCTTCACCTTTATGATAAACTCTTTACCGCTCGTTTTCAATAAGATTTTCTTTGGCATCCATAAAATTGGCCTATGGATTCGGTCTCTCTCTAAATAATTTAGTCTGCTAATGATATCCAGAAGCTGAAAAATACTGTCACGTGTACAGCCCGCAACCAAAACTGTAACCGATTAAAGGTGAGAATTCCACATACTGGGAATTATAATCCCATGAATAACTGGCTTGAGGCTAAATTTGGTTGAGGAAAGCCAAGTTTATTACCTCACCTCCTCAAAATGCTGTCTAAAACCCAGAGAATATAACTGAGGAATGACAATTTATGCCCCCAAATGTTACGAATGAATAAGCCAAATTGTTGGCATGGGGAAGATGGCAGGAACATGACACAAGCATAAGGAATAAATAAATTATTTATTTCACAGACCAAAGAACTCGTATGAAATCCTGGATGGAGGATAGACACCCAACACAATCACTTAACAAAATATAACGGCACTCGGTAAAGCGCATACCTCCGCCAGGCTGAATATTTTTCGTTTTGTATCCCACTGAAGGGCCGGATTTGGATGTGGACCAACCAAAATAGAACTGGCTTTTTTTATCACCTAACCAACTCATCCATATAGTTTTGTCACAACTTTTTGAGATATCATGCGATATATCCTTTTGGCCCCATCTCTCAATGGTAAAGAATCACTGAAAAAATTATCGGATGCAGATCTACACAAAAATTGAATCAATTTGTCTTTATGACACACCCAACATGTCAACCAAATTTCATCCAAATCCATCCACAACTTTTTGAGACATCCTTTTCAAAGACAAACAGACAGACAAATATAAATTACTCACAGAGCGACATTTGACAAAACAGAACAATATAGAACGGCACTCGGTAGGGCGCACACCTCCGCCAGGCTGAGCAGTTTACGTTTTGTATACTACTGATGGGCTGGATCTCAAACAAAATCGAACTGGCTTGTTTTTATCACCAAACCAACATATCCATGTCATTTTGTCAAAACTCGTCTTCAACTTTTTGAGATATCATAAAATATGCACTATAGTTTTTAGCCCGATCTCTCAATTTTAGAAATTATGCTTTTGTTACCACTTGACATCAAAAATAATTTGTGGTTGAATTCATTGACCTGACATGCAAATCCTGTTCAAATTTCAAGTCAATCGGATGAAAATTGAAGAGTTAGAAAATTCCAACTAAGTTGTTGACCTTTGGCCTATATTGAGCTTTTGGCCTAAGTAAACCACAGTAGTAATTGATGGTTGAATTCAGTGACCTGATTTTTAAATGCTCTTCAAATTTCAAGTCAATGGAATGAAAATTGACAATTTTAGAAATTTGGCTGATGTTGACCTCAAAAATAATAGTTTGTTGAATTCAGTGACCTGATGTGCAGATGCCTTCAAATTTCAACTTAATCAGATTAAAATTGAGGACTTTTGAAAGTTTGGCTCAAATTGGCCTATTGGCCTATTTTGACCTTTTGGTCATTGTTAACTTCAAAATTAATATGTGGTTGAATTCAACGACCTGATATGCAAATGCTCTTCAAATTTTACCCCAAATTTCAAATTTCAACTTCAGTGCCAATTCACCCCACCTACTTCATCTTCCTCCTAACCCCTCACCTGTTTTTCCCCCTCCTTACCCCTCCCATCTTGCCCCTCATCCTACCTCGACTCTTTGTGTCCCTTTCACTGTCTTCTGTCTTAGTATCAGCTTCTCCTCTGATGTCCCAAACTGTGTAGTGTTCTGACATATGTGGGCTCCATTCTAACCTAACAGATATCTCGCTCTCAATCAGTACACTCAACATTTCAACATGCTCTTTCTTTCCTCCGAGAACACCTCCCCCTCTTCCCAACCCCTCAAATATTGTACCTCCCCCTGCCTGCTCTCTTCTTTACCATACCACTGCCAAGTCTCATCCTTTCTCTCTCCCCAATTCTCCCATCACCCTCCTGCCCCTTGGCTGTGCCTGCTCTCATTGTCTCCCCTTCTTCGGAAAGCTTCCCTCTCAAAGAAACCTTCACACTCTTCCCCTTTCAAGCTTCCTTCTCACCTTTCTCAAAAACTCCCCCCTCACCCTTTTCCCTCAACTCACCTCTCTCTCCCCCTTCTCAAAATCCACCCCCTCACATCCACAAAGCTGCCTCCTTACCCTGCCCTCTCTCTTCCATCTCATCCCTCCACCTCCTCCATTCTTTAACTTCCCTCTGCCCCATCTCTTATGACTCCCGACTGTGCCTCATCCCATCACCACTGAGCCTTTTCTTCTCCTCATCCAGCCCTCTCCCCAAGCTCTTCTATAATCCCCACACACTGTCAACATCTCTCCCTACCTCCTCCTCCCTCCTCCCTCATTCTACTCTCCCCCTCCCCTCCCTCTTCCTTAACAGTGTGGACCTCAAACATCTGGGGCCATCGCTCAAACCTAACAGATCTTTCCATGTAGGTTGCCTCTGACAAACCAGACATCTGTTTAACAGAAACTTTCCTCCTTCAAGACGTCTCTGACACCCTTGTATCTCTCCATGGTTACTTCCTCCTCTCGTATGACAGACCTGAGCCTCGTCCTGGTGGAGGAGTTGCTCTCTTCATCAAAAACTCTATTCCTCACTCTCCATGCACTGACCTCACTCCCCTACACTCCCAAGAATACCTCTGTCTGTGGCATCCCCTCCACTCCCACCTCATGTTTATGTGTCTGCTGGACCGTCCTCCAAACAGTGATGACTCAATTTACATCTTGCTCGCTGAAAACATGGGCCAACTTCTGTCCTCTCATCTCAACTCTCTCTTTCTCAGATGTGACTTCAGTTGCCATCATGCCAGTTGGCTTGTGGGTACCTCCCTCACCTGCCATGACTCTTCAGCAAAAGAGTTCTGTGACTCATTGTGACTGACACAATCTGTCAACTTCCCGACCTGGATCTCAACCAATGTTACTCCATCTCTTCCAGATCTGATTTTGACTAATTTCCCAGAAAACGTCTGCTGTTCTTCCTCTGTTCCAATCGGTTCACTTAACTACATGCTCGTAAAAGTAGACATCTCTCTGGCTGTTATTAGAGAACCACCTCAATGTTGTCGAGTCTGCAATTTCACTTAGGCCAACTGGTAAGGTCTTCAAGCAGCCATCAAACTTCGAGACTGGTCTCCCATCTCTTCTTTCTCTGACATCAACTTGTCCTGAGAATTCTTTCAAAGAAATTTTCTCTGTCTCATGCACAGATTTATCCCATCTCGTCTTCAGTTGTCCTACCCTTCCTCCCACCCATGGTGCACTGAAGCTTGTGGCAAGGCAGTTGTCATGAAACAACTTGCCTTCGCCTCATGGAAGGCAAATCCAACTGAAGGCAATCTCAGTTCCTTCCACAAAGCTCGGAACAAGTGTGTATCTACCCTGAGGAGAGCCAGAAAACAACATCTTTCTAATCTCAAGTCTGAACTCTCAAACCTATCTCCCTCCTTCAAATCCTTGTGGCATCAACTTAAGTCTGTTTCTGGTGAATGTTCCCCCTCCATCCCCTCCCTTACCTCATGGGTCGCACAGCTGATACCGCATGTGAAAAGGCTGAATGACTAAACTCTGTGTTTGCTTCTAAATCTTGTGTCCCAAACCCATTGCTCTCTGTGCTCACCTTACCGAGTCACACCCAGCTGTTCCTGGACTCTCTGTCCTTTTCTGCTGACAAGGTTCGAGAGCTTTCTGTCAAACCTCCACTCTGCTTCTGCAACCGGTCCAGATGGTATCAGCCCACGTGTTCTAAAAACCCGCTCTGCTGCTCTTGCCCTCTCTCTCTCTCTCTCTCTCTCTCTCTCTCACTCTCTCACTCTCTCACTCTCTCACTCTCTCACTCTCTCACTCTCTCACTCTCTCACTCTCTCACTCTCTCACTCTCTCACTCTCTCACTCTCTCACTCTCTCACTCTCTCACTCTCTCACTCTCTCACTCTCTCACTCTTTCACTCTCTCACTCTCTCACTCTCTCACTCTCTCACTCTCTCACTCTCTCACTCTCTCACTCTCTCACTCTCTCACTCTCTCACTCTCTCACTCTCTCACTCTCTCACTCTCTCACTCTCTCACTCTCTCACTCTCTCACTCTCTCACTCTCTCACTCTCTCACTCTCTCACATTTGCTCAAGGTCATCCGCCAACTGCTTGGAAATCAGCAAACATCACAACTGCATAAAAATGGTACAAAAACAGATCCCTGCAACTACAGACCAATCAGCCTTCTCTCAATAATCAACAAGGTTATGGAATCAATCATCGCTTCAGACATTAAATCCTTCCTCTTCTCCAATGGCCTGATTTCCGATCATCAATTTGGATTCAGAGCAGGTCACTCTACCTTGGACTTGCTGCTCCTGCTTTCCCAACAATGGATGGAGGTCCTCAATGCTAGATATGAGATCAGAGCCATCTCCTTCGACATATCGCGTGTTTTCGATACAGTCTGGCACCCTGCCCTGTTCACCAAACTCTCTTCCTATGATATCCATTGCATACTCCACTCATGGGTCACATACTTCATCTCCTGTCGCAGCCAACGTGTGTCCCTAAATGAATTTCTCTCATCTCCTCTTCCTGTCCAGGCTGGAGTTCCTCAAGGCAGCGTTCTGGGTCCTGTTCTTTTTCTGATTTTCATCAATGATCTCTCCGACTCTCTGGAAAATCCTCTTTATCTCTTTATTAATGACTCCACCCTCTGCCAAACCATCTGTCATCCCTCAGATCGGCAAGCAGCAGCTTCTTCGCTCTCTGCAGATCTGGGTAAAATCACAACCTGGTCCAACATGTGGAACATGTCTTTCAGTCCTGACAAATCTCACACTCTCACTATGTCTCTCTGAAAGGACCATCTGGAAAAAAACCCCCATCTACTTTCTCACCAATCCTCTTGAAGAAGTCCTTTCATTCGAACTTTTGGGCCTACTATCTGCCATCATCTTTCCAGGGAAAGCCACATCTCCAAGAGGCCTCCAAAGCTAGTTGCCGATTGGGCATCTTCCGTCGTGCAAACTCCTTCCTTGGCACACCTGCGCTACTGACCACATACAAAGCTTTCAACTGCAGCCTGATGGAATACTGCTCTCCTCTGGGCTGGTACTCCCACCTCTCACCTTCCTCACCATCATAAGATCATTGGTATCTCACGTGATGAGGCTGAGTCTAGGACTCTCACTCTCTCATCGCAGGCAGGTCATTGGTATTTCTGTCTTCTACCGTCTCCTCTCCGGATTCACCCCCCCTACCGCCCCCTTGCTCTGTCTGCTATCTGTTCCACCTATATTTCTGCAGGGCACTCAAGGTCCACCAGCAGCATCCTGATAAAACTAGCAAAATCAAGAATCACTGCTCACCTTCATTCTTTCATTCCTCATTTTTCCCGACTTGGGAACAAACTCCCACACACTCTTCAATCCCATTCTTCCATCCAGTTCTTCAAAACAGCTGTTAAACACTATCTCTTATCTTCCCCCATCCAATACCATGATCTTTTCTACCCCCATTAATCCACCCCAAACCTACCTCCTTCAAATTCCCTGCTTTCCTTCCTGAAAATCCCTGTAATGTCCATCTTGTATACCCCATGTTCCCCGCCCCATCCCTCTCCCTCCCCTCTTGTCTCCTGCTCCCCTTGTTATATGATCTGTGTGCTAGCTCTTATACGAGTGTTGACATTAGATATTAAAAAAACACGATGTTCTTCAAATTTCAAGGCAATTGGATGAAAATTGACAATTTTAGAAATTCCGCCTATGTTGACCATTTGGCTTACGTTGATGTCAAAAATAATTGGTGGTTGAATTAATTGACCTGATATGCAAATGGTCTTAATTTTTCAAGTCAATCAGATGAAAATTGACAATTTTAGAAACAATTTTAAAAGTTGGCTTATGTTGGGTTGACCTTTTGGCCTATGTTGACCTTTTGACCTAGGTTAAACTTAAAAGTAATAGGTCATTGAATTCATTGACCTGAGTTGCAAATCCCGTTCAAATTTCAACTCAATCGGATGAAATTTGAGGATTTTAGAAAATTTGCCCCAAATTGGCCTTTTGGCCTATTTTGACCTTATAGCCTATGCTTACCTCAAAATTAATAGGTGGTTGAATTCAGCGCTACCTGATATGCAAATGCTCTTCAACTTTCAAGTCAATGGGATGAAAATTGAGGATTTTAGAAATCTCACCTAAGTTGTAGTCCTTTGGCCTATTTTGGCCGATGTTCACCTCAAGAATAATTGGTGGTTGACTTCAATGAACAAATATGCAACTTCAAATTTCAAGTCAATCAGATGAAAATTGACAATTTTAGAAATTCAGCCTATGTTGACCTTTTGGCCTATGTTGACATCAAAAATAATTGGTTGAATTAATTGACCTGATATGCAAATCCTGTTCAAATCTCTAGTCAATTGGATGAAAATTGGGGATTTTAGAAATTGGACAAAGTTGTTGACCTTTGGCCTATGTTGACCTTTTGACCTTTTAGGTCAAAATATTTATAGGCTCACTTCTGTCCTTGGAATCCTCTGGTAAAGTACGATAAGGATTGCTGAAAGTGTTTGCGAGTTTTGCACTCACAGACAAACATAAAAACAAACGAGACAGACCGATATATTATGACACTTTTCAATTTTCGTCATAAGAAACAGAATAACAAAGTCGACCGTCCAATATACTTGCGAATCTTTGAATTTGCAAGAAACAAAATCGACCGATCGACTGTACTTGCAAATCAACCGTAAAGATATTTGACACTTTTGTAAACTTGAATATGCTCTTTCCAATGGTGAACAATTTGAAGTGGTATACCTTGTCATATATTTGCAATCCTCACCTGAATTTCGGGGAAAAATGAAAATTTTCCATTTTTGAGGGATCATGACTGTATTATATATGACTGATTAAGAAAAGTAAACATGTATTTAAATACTACTACCATGCAGTTATTACCTGAAACAATTTCAAGCTTCTGGGATGGGTCAATAAAAATATATGGGGTCTCAAAGTTGGGTCTTCATACAAAACCAACTTTTTTCTGGATTTCAACTGATCAGGTCATAAAAATTAATAGAGGTATACTCCGTTTTATGTTTGTTTCTTACAGAGCAGTTATAGAAGAATAATCTCTGAAAATTTCAAGGCTCTAGCATTAATATTTAAAAAGTTATGTGAGTTTAAAAGTAGCCGTTCATTTTGTGATGCTCGCAACGACCATAAAAATAGGGCCACAACCACATTTTCAACCCTCAATATCTCGGAGTTGACCGCATCTATGGACCTAAAATTTTACGCAGCTTCATTTTGATACCTGGGAACTATTTTATGAAAGTTTGAAGTAAATCTGAGGGGGTCAACTGGGAACATTTTCTTAAATTTGGTGATTTCAGATGGAATGACTCAGTAAATAAAATTGTGGATGAAGCATCTATTCAGAGGATTTCAGTCTCCAAATCAGCACATCGGGCATCATGATCTAAAACTACAACGTATTGCATTTCCCAAGAACAATTAAAAGAGTGTTTTCTCTGTTTAAAAACAAATAAACCCTATCTTCAATTGTCCAATGAATTTTTCTCTTTTGCAAAATTTCTTTGCACGCTTCAGCCTTCACAACATCCTACAATTTACATTGTTCAATGTTTGCTTCATTACACAATGTAAGCATTACATAACGAAATCTATTGTTGATGATCTTGCAGGCTCTCAAATTCGAACCATATCATGACAGTGCGCTGGCAAGATTTCTTCTCTGCAGATCTCTGAAGGTGAGGTTACATTATGGTGCTATGCCAAAAACTAAAACAAATGATGGTGTTATGCCAGAAGGCAGACTCAATGCTGCTAAAGTAGCTTCATGCATCTTGGCATGGGCTTGACACATGTGACAATGGTGTGTACAGGACTCAATGTCACTGTCCAAACAGGGCCACCAAACATGGGCTCGGGCAATTGCTTTCATGGTGACTATGGTTGGATGAGCACTGTGAAGTTCACTGATAATTTTCCCATGGCGTTAAGCCGGAATTATCACTCGGCTACCCTAAAGTAGGCAGTCAGCATCAATAGACAACCCGTATTTTCGGATCAGGTACAGTTTCAGCCGTTCTGGTAGTGATGCCCAGTCAACTGACATAACACAGCGTTTGACTTGAGACAGTTCTGAATTGTCATTGGTAGCACAAGCGATCTGCTTCGTGGTTATAGGTGCTTCATCATGAATGACGTTAGCCATGAGATGACCAATATCTCCCGATTGGGTATGTCCTGGGATAGTTACAGGAAGTGGCAAGCGACTGAGTGCATCAGTACCACACAATTCCTTACCTGGGTGGTAAACCAGTGAATAGTCAGAACCGGAAAAGGTCAACACCCAATGTTGAGTATGACCTGATGATGTGGGCAGAATGGCTTGGATTTCTCCCAACAGACCTAACGAGGGTTTGTGATCTGGCTCAATTATAAAATGCCTTCCAATAACCTATTTGTGCATCTTCGAGGTGCCCCTGATACATGCAAATGCCTCTCGTTCAACCTGAGCATAGCAACGTTCAGTTTCAGACAGGGTTCGAGATGCAAAAGCAACAGGTTGGAGATTACCAGTTTAATTGGTTTGTAACAACGCACACCCGATACCATATGAAGAGCTATCACAACTGAGAACTAGAAAGCATCTCAAAATGCAAGGATCATTCGCATTCTCTTTGAACTTGAACTAAACTTGACGAAAACGAGAGTTTAAAAAAAAATTCTACATTTTATTCATTTGTGTTCTTCATATTCTCATAATAAAGGTTTTTTGAAGATTTGATGACAAAAGCTCAATTGCTAAAAATGGTATGGCTTGGATCGACACACTGAAGCTCATTTTATAATAAATAAAGAAACACGTAAGTGACTAAAAATTAAAAAAAAAACAAGGCAACTTGCGCTTCAAGTGTTGTGGCAGAGCTAATAAGGACTCTTTATCATCACTATGATCTTGCCCTTTCAAAATTTGACCCAATGCTTCATTAGTTTTTTCCATATTCTCATCATAAAGGTTTGTTGAAAATTTGATGACAAAAGATCAAATGGTTAAAAAAAAAAGTTATGGCCTGGACAGACACACACACACATGATTGAAAAACCCTGTCTCCTGCTGTGCTGGGGATGGGGGGGGGGGTGGAATAAGTTCCTTGGATGGGTTGTAATAGATCAGTAACGGTGAGGAAGCCAACATGTTTTTAGCCACATTAAACACTCTTGTTTGAGCACCTTTCCATTCCTAGGCAACGCCTTTCCTAAGGAGGAGATGCAAAGGCTCGACGGTTTTGCTCAGTTGAGGCAGAAAATTATCAAAATGGGTCAACACACCCAACAATGCATGAAATTCTGAGATATTTTGTGGTATCATAGCTTTCGTAATGCTTCAACTTTGCTCGGAGAAGGAAAAATGCCATGACAGGAGATTTGATGACCCCCCATGCAGTCAACTTCATGTACTATGATGATACACTTCCACCTTATGCATAACCCAACTTGTGACAAACGATTGAGGACCTCATTCAACTTCTCAAGATGTTCATCTTGTGACTGGCAACCCTGAAACACAACTGTGCTTGGTACATTTTTCAATAATGTCTCCATGTTGCATTGGAAAACTGGTGCAACTGGGCGAATTCCAAATGGGCATATGTTGAACACGTAGTGTCCTCGATGAGTGTTGATGCAGGTATAAGGCTTGGAATCATCATCCAATCCATTCGAGCATAGGCATTGGTCATGTCAAGCTTGATGAATGTCTGGCCACCCTTGAGAATGGTGAACAGATCCTCTGCACTGGGCAAAGGATAGTCACCCAGATTTGAATAGTGGTTAATTATAATCTTTGTTTTGTAGTCCCCACAAATGTACAATGTTCCATCTGCTTCAAGTACTGGGATGATAGGTCCTGCTCAGTCTGAGTATTCGACTGGTGATATGATTCCCTTACTCTGCAGGCAATGAAGCTTACATTCGATCATTGATTGCATCATGGAGGGCATAGGTTTGCCTTACGGAACAATGGCTGAGCATCTGCAGAAACATGAATCCTAACTTTTAGCCCTGCAAAGGTACCACCACCATCGCTGAACAGGCCAGGTTACTTTGTTGAGCACAGTATCTTATCCAGCAGCAGAGTTGGAGACTGTTTATGCCACTCCATTTGAGTCTGATGATTCCAAACCAGTCTTGGCCCAGGAGGGATGGTTGTTCTCCATGCACTATAGGTAGTGTAAGGACATGAGTGCTGTTTTCATATTCCACAGTTACATTGGCTGAACTGACGACAGGAACAATCTCTTTCGTATATATCTGCAGATCAGCATATACAGGCCGGAATGGAGGAACCTTTCTTGGAGAGAAAATGGAGGTGAATATGCTCTCATTCATAATCGATTTGTAAACCCTGGTATCAACTTCCATTTTCACCAGGATCTTATCAACCATAATTGGAGCATCAGAGCTCTTGGTTACAATGGAAAATACTTCGGAAGGTTCCTCACTTGTGTCTTGGCTGCAAGCTGTGTCCAATGTACTCCCAATTTCTGACCTATAGTCCACTGCTTCACGGTGCACACCGATGTGAAAAGCAGAAGACAAGTTAGTCGACTTGGATTGAGGACAATGGCATTTCAAGTGCCCCTGCTTACCACTGAGTGGTTGTAGTAGTGTGCACCTGTAATCCAGCTACTTGAACGCTCGGGTTTGGGGATCGCTTGAGGATGGGTGCTTTGCATTGTGTTGTGCTAGACAGCACAGAGCAGCCCAGCTGATATGGTGGCACCCAACTCAGATTGTCAGGCTAGATCAGATCTATGACATGCAGCAGGTATCATGTAAAACCTGTACTTAGATGTTCATGGCTGAGTGACAAAACTGCCCCCCCCCCCACACACACACACACACACCAGGTCCTCCTGGTGAGGAGGGTGTATGGATATGGACACCCAGCAGGACTAAAAAAAAAACCTGTCAAAGAGTGGAGGACCTCCTTGTGAGCTCATGGCCATCCATATCTGGTACCCAACTGCATCTATGGATGTCCTCCTGCAGTGGGTAACCTTTCCAAAGAGGATTGTGGCAGGATTTGCACTCTGGCCACTATAAAAACACTTCACTCCACAAAACGCACTAAAATGCAAAGAAAACTGAAAACCCACTCCGTGGGAGTACCGTTTGTGCAGCTGCCCTTTGCAGGGCAGTTCACCAGATGGCATGATTGGGACAAAGTCTTCAGAACCCTCACTCTGCTAATACGAGGAAAAAAATAGGACAACTCGACCTGTAGCTTATCTGGGCCATGTCCTAATGTCACTCAAATTTGGTAGAATTCTGACTTGTGGGTCTGGAGAATAAGGTTTTAAAAGGAATTAATGCGATTTCCCTAAAAGTTGACTAATTCAGCCTTTTGACACGTGGTCACGTGATCCATTTGACTTCCATAATTTTATTCACACCCCTACCCTACCATAATGTTGCAACCAAGTTTGTTAGCATTCTGACAGATGGATCAAGAGAAGAAGATTTTGGAAGTAATTTGCAGGACCGCCATTTTGACACACTTCCGGTCATGTGGTCAGCATGGCCTCCACAATTTAACATCAGGACCCTGTTCTAATATTGTAATTCAAATTTGGTAGCATTCTGACTGGTGGGTCTGGAGAAGATTTTTGAAGGAATTTTGACAGACTTAAAGTCATATGACCTGAAGGAGCTTTGCAATTTCTGTTACCAGTCAGGAGGGGAACATTGCTGCAAAATTTCAGCCGGATCGGCTCAGCGGTGTAGCCAGAGAAGTCGAAAAAGGAGACAGACGGACGAACAGACAGTCAGTGCCCAATGTCAATACATTATCTGTAATATAAATTCCAGAGAAGCTAAAATTGGGGTAACCTTCCCGGATTGGATTGCAGTAGTGTGTGTTGGGGTGGTGCTAAGGTGTTGTCCACCAAATGGCAGTCTCCTTAGGTTAACCTGAAGAGTTGTGGAGATCCTTCAAGACCACCGTCCTTGATGTTGCCAGTGGATGTCTTGGAACTCACCGCAGGGCAAAGAAGAATTTTCTCTCTCAAGGGACACTGGATACCATTGACCAGAGTCGCAGGGCCAGGCTGAATGGCATAGCTGAGCTGTTCAGGGAGCTGAGGCGTAAAACTGTACGTGCACTGAGGGTGGACAAGGAGGCCTATGTGCGAGGAATCTGTGAGGGGGTAGAGCATCACCTGTGGACAGGTGATTCTCGCCCAGCTTACAGGGGAATTCGCGCATTGCATTCATCCAAGCCCATCCCTCGGAGCACTGAAGTTAGAGCAGAGAGTGGTAGGCTCTTGACAGAGGAGTCTGAAGTGAAGGCCCGCTGGGCCGGTTACTTTGAGCGGTTGTACCAGGCTGATCCCCCAGCTGTCGAGTTGGACGTCAAGGGTGTTACAATCCCTGTTGCTGATGCTCTAATCAACTGTGGTCCACCTTCGCTTGTGGAAACATGGGCTGTGGTGAACCAGTTGAAACGGGGCAAAGCTCCAGGGATCTGTGGCATCCATGCTGAACTTCTCAAGGCTGGTGGAAATGCTGCACTCGTGTCGTTGCATGCAGTTTTGTGCTCTGCCTGGAACACAGGCTTCATCCCAACTGATTGGAAGAGGGGCCTTGTTGTTCCTCTCTGGAAAGGGAAGGGTGATCGCCAAGACTGCAACAACTACCGAGGGGTGACGCTGCTCTCAGTGCCGGGCAAGGTCTTTGCTCAGATAATTCTTGATAGGGTTCGCCACCATCTGCTTGAGCACCAGCGTCCAGAGCAGTCAGGCTTCACACCAAAGAGGTCAACGATTGACCGTATCCTTGCTCTTCGTGTCCTCACCGAATGCAGACGAGAGTTTCGGCAGGGGCTGCTTGCAGCCTATGTTGATCTCTGTAAAGCGTTCAATTCAGTGAATCGGGATGTCCTCTGGAGGATTCTTGGTCTTCGTGGGGTGCCACCAAAACTGATCGTTCTGATGTCTCAACTCTACTCTGGTACTGAGAGTGCTGTGAAGTGTGGTGGTACCATCTCTGACTTATTTCCAGTTGTTACTGGAGTTCGTCAGGGGTGTGTACTGGCCCCCACACTTTTCAGCACTTGTATGGACTGGATTTTAGGGAGGATGTCGGAGAGATCAAGCTGCGGTGCATCGTTTGGGAATGTCAAGATCTCGGACCTTGATTTTGCAGATGATGCAGTCATCTTTGCGGAGAATTTAGATATCCTTTTGGGGGCCCTCGGGGTGCTGAATGAGGAGTCGGAGCCGCTGGGATTATGGGTTTCTTGGGTCAAAACTAAGATCCAGGCTTTCAGTGACATATTGGATGCTGCTGTCCTGTCTGTGTCTGTTTGTGGTGAGGATGTTGAGGTCGTGGAGAGATTCACTTACCTTGGCAGTGATATTCATGTCTCTGCCGGCTGTGAGTCAGTGGTCAATAGACGTCTGGGTCGGGCCTGGGGAGTCATGGATTCACTGGATCATGGGGTGTGGCGCTGCCGGAACCTGTGCGGGAGTACGAAAGTCCGAGTCTTCAGGTCCTTGGTACTTCCAGTCTTGCTCTATGGATGCGAGACTTGGACTCTGACCAAGGATCTGAGATGGAGACTTAATTCCTTTGGTACCAGGTCTCTTCGGAGAATCCTTGGCTATCGCTGGTCGAATTTTGTGTCCAACGAGCGGTTGCTGAGAGAGACTCTGATGAGATTTGTTACCGGCATAGTCCGTGAGCGTCAGTTGCGGCTGTATGGACATGTGGCTCGTTTTCCTGCCGCTGATCCTGCTCACCAGATTCTCTCAGCGAGGGAGTCTCATGAGTGGATGAGGCCAATGGGCCGACCACGTGCCTCGTGGTTGCAGCAGGTTGACCATCATCTCAAGGAGATGGGGATGGGCCTGGCATCTGCCTGGGGGATGGCCAGACGGAGGCCCCTGGAGTACCGGCGGAAAGTGGACGCAGCGATGTGCTGTTCTGGCACATGCTCCCATACCTGACCTGACCTTCCCGGATTGGATTGCAGTAGTGTGTGTTGGGGTGGTGCTGAGGTGTTGTCCACCAAATGGCAGTCTCCTTAGGTTAACCTGCGGTGGTACCTTCGGGTGGGTGCCTGGAATGTCCGATCCCAAAGAGAAGATGATCATCTGTCTCTGCTATCATCTGAGCTCCAGCACTTGAACATCGGTATTTCAGCACTCTCTGAGGTTTGGAGACCAGATTGTGGCGAGATCATGGTGGGTGGTTGCACCTACTACTGGTCTGGTCGCTCTGATAGTTATCAGGAAGAAGGAGTTGCTGTATCCAATAAGCTGATTCCCATGATAATTGAGGTAACACCTGTCAACGAGTGTATTATGAGACCAACGAGAGTGTCTTCCCTGGTCTCTATAGGCGAGTGATCTCACTGAAAGCACTGATCAACCATGAGTCCGTGGTTGATCAGTGCACCAGATGAGATACTCTTCTTGTTTTAGGGGATTTCAATGCATGGACTGTCACTGATAGGGATGGCTATGAGACATGTGTTGTTCCCCATGGGTCTGGAACAATGAACCAGAATAGCACAGAGTTCCTCGATTTTGCAAGAAGTCATGGACTTAAGGTGACTGGTTCATGGTTTCAGCATCCACAGGTTAATCGGTATTCTAATGTTGGTTGCAAAGGAGATTGACCATGTGCTCATCGATGGTCGCTGGAGGATGATTCAGAACTGCAGAGTCTACCGGAGTCTACCAGAGGTGCCCTCTTCCTCAATACTGGCCACAGGCTTATTGTAGCAACACTGACGTTTCAGCTTAAATCCAGGAGAATGGTACCATCGCAGCCTAGGCTGGATGTTGGCAAACTCAAGGATGAGAGGGGCTTGCAAACAGGTTGAGTGGGGAATTGGGGGGTCTGGGTATTGTGGGGAAGCCTGAAGAGTTGTGGAGTGCCTTCAAAACTACCATCCTTGATGTTGTCAGCAGATGTCTTGGAACCCACCATCAGGCGAAGAGAAACTTTGTCTCCCAAAGCACACTGGATACCATTGACCAGAGTTCCAGGGCCAGGCATAATCGCAGAGCTGAGCTGTTCAGGGAGCTGAGGTGTAAAACTGGATGTGCACTTAGGGCAGACAAGGAGGTCTATGTGCGAAGAATCTGTGAAGCTGTGGAACATCACCTGTGGCCAAGTGATTCTCATCCTGCTTCAACAGGAATTCGTGCATTTTGTTCCTCCAAGCCCATATCTTGGTGTACTGCATTTCGAGCACAGGGTGGTGGGCTCTTGACAGAGGAGTCAGAAGTGAAGGCCTGCTGGGCCAGTTACTTTGAGCGGCTGTACCAGGCTGACCCACCGGCTGTTGACTTGGATGTTCGGGGTATAACTATCCCCATTGCTGACCCTCTAGTCAACTGTGAACTGCTTTCAGTTGTGGTAACAGGCTGCAGTGAACCAGTTGAAAGGGGTTAAAGCCCCTGAGATATGTGGCATCCATGATGAACTTCTCAAGGCTGATGGAAATGCTTTACTCATTTACACCAAAACCAGTCAGGATTTACACAAAAGAGGTCAATGATTGACCATAGCCTTGATCTCCGGGTCCTGACCAAATGCAGCCAAGAGTTTCGGCAGGGGCTGTTCACAGCCTATGTTGATCTCCACAAAGCATTTGTTTCAATGAATCAGGATGCCCTCTAGAGGATTTTTGGTCTCTCCGGGGTGCCACCTAAGTTGATCGATCTGATTTCTGAACTATACTCTGGTACTGAGAGTGCTGTGAGGTGTGGTGGTTCCATCTCTGACTTATTTCAGTTGTTGCTAGAGTTCATCAGGGGTGTGTATTGGCCCCCTCACTCTTCAATGCTTGCATGGACTGGATTCTGGGGAAGATGTTGGAAAGATGAAGCTGAGGTGCATCACTTGGGAATGTCAAGATCTCTGACCTTGTTTTCACAGATAATGCAGTCATCCTTGCGGCGATGCTGGATATCATTGTCGGGGCCCTTGAGGCGGTGAATGAGGAATTGGAGCCATTGGGACTATGGGTTTCCTGGGTTAAAACAAAGATCCTAGTTTGGATGCTGCCATCTTGTCTGTTCCTTTTATGGTGAGGATGGTGAGGCCACGGAGAGATTCACCAACCTTGGCAGTGATATTCATGTCTCCATATGTTGTGAGCCAGAGGTCAATAGATGTCTGAGTTGGGCTTGGGGAGTCATGGATTCTCTGGATCATGGGGTGTGGTTCTGTCAGTACCGATGCAGGACGACGAAAGTCTGAGTCTTCAGGTCCTTGGTGCTTCCAGTCATGCTCTTCAAATGTGAGATTTGGACTCTGACCAAGAATCTGAGACAAAGACTTAACTCCTTCAGTTCCAGGTCTCTTCAGAGAATCCTTGACTATTACTGGTCAGATTTTCTGTCCAGCAAGCAGTTTCTGAGAGAGAATCACATGGGATTTGTTGCCTGTATAGTCTGTGAGCAACAGTTGTGGCTTTGTGGACATGTGGCTTGATTTCCTGATGCTGATCCTGCTCACTAGATGCTCTGAGCAAGGGAGCCTCGTGAGTGTAGAAAGCCAACGGGTTGACCATGTGCCTCGTGGTTGCAGCAGGTTCATCGACATCTCAAGGAAGTGTGGATGTGCCAGGCATCTGCCTGGGAGATAGCCAGACGGAGGCCCCTTGAATACCGATAGAAAGTGCACGCAGTGGCACGCCGCTCTGGCACATGCTCCCAGACCTAACCTAATCGCTTACCACAGCTGTCACAGTTATACTTGTTCCTGTAACGACACTGGCAAGCTTGATGATTACCACTGCAATGCCAACAAGTTACACCACAATAAGTTCAAGTGTGCCACCAACCCTCTGGGCAGTTCCAGAAACATCAGCAGGTGAGGGTGAATAGGGTGGCTTGCTGTGACATTTCTACATGAAACGGAAGGTTACCTTGTTTACAGATCGGTCCTGATGAATAACTTTTGACTTGATGGAGATGAAACATAGACTCTTGGCAGTCTGCAAACATGTATTGGCTATTTCCTTGACTTTAGACAGATTGGAGTCAGTTTCAGGAAGAAGTTTGCAGCAATTGTGTCGTCATTGATCCCAATGATAATGAAAAAGTCGCGCAACATTTCTTCAAGTTTATCTCCAAACTTGCAATGATTGGTGAGTCGGTATAAATGAGCCAGAAACTCAGATGCTGACTGACCATCCTGATGATGGTGGGTATAAAATTTATATCTCAAGATGATCTTACCTGGTTTCGGGTGATGATGTGTTTTAATGAGATTGAGGAGCTCTTCATATGATTTGTCAAGTTTGGTTGGAGCAAGATCTTTGATGTGGCTGTTCGTCGGGGCGCTGTCGTCAGTGAGTCATACAGCCTGCCACCTTTTAGCGTCTGTATCAGTTATTTAATTTTTTTAAATTTTTTGGTACACACCGTCGAGGCTTGTGGAAGAGCTAGTACACTGAACGGATCAGGATACAACAGAATGCAAAAGGAACAATAGAGACACACACAAATGGAAAAGTAGAGAGAGGTGAGGAGAAAACACCCATTTCATCAAGATGCAGATGAAGGCCTTGTCGCAGGAGAGAAGTTGAGGTGTGCCAAGTAAGGATTTTGTACAACGGAGGATGCCCAGTTGCTGGCTGGCTTTGGAGACCAACTTTGGAATGTGGTTTGTCCAAGAAAGATCATGGTGATAGTGAGACCCAGAAGTTTGAATAAGACCCTGATAGTGAGACATCCTCAAGAGGATTGTGATGAAAGTCGATTGGGGGCAGGATGGGGTGGGGTTTGCCAGATGGTCCTAGAGAAGAGAAGAGAAGAGAAGCGAAATATAGAGATATCGAGATATTTGTCAGGATTGAAAGACATATTCCAAGTATTTGACCAGCTTGTGATTTTGTCAAGGTCTGAAGAGATGGAAGAGGCTGCAACCTGCCGATCTGAAAGATGAGGGATGTCATGGCAGAGGGTAGAGTCATCAGCAAATCGATAAAAGAGATTTTTCCAGAGTCCATTTTGTTGGCCACGAAATACTGCTTCAAACGTTTGGTCGAGTCTTTCCAATCCTCCCTTACTGCGTAATCGCACCAAGACATCCTCATCGCTGCTGTAATGTATTTAAATGGAGACAAAGACTGAAGTGGGAACAATAGGTTTATTCCACTCAGTACAGGTCTGGAACAGGAACCGGTCACATGACATCCATCTGGCCCCCACAGCACCCCTGATGCATGTGAGCAGAAACAACTCGATACATCTCGGTTAAATACAGGAGACAAATGGCAGGTTCAGGCTACTATATTTAAGTTTCTTAATACCTTTTTGGTTTTTAAAGTTCACAAAAGTTACAATTACAGTGCCTTCAGAAAGTATTCACACCCCTTCACTTTTTCACATTTTGTTGTATTACAGCCTGAAATTAAAATTGATTAAATTGACATTTTTTTGTCACTGATCTACACAAAATACCCCATAATGTCAAAGTGGAATTGTTTATTTTCAGAAATTTTCTACAAACTAATTAAAAATGAAAAACTGAAATGTCTTGCATCAGTAAGTATTCAACCCCTTTGCTATGACACTCCAAATTGAGCTCAGGTGCATCCAATTTCATTTGATCATCCTTAAGATGTTTCTTCAACTTGATTGGAGTCCACCTGTGGCCAATTCAATTGAATGGACATGATTTAGGAAGAAACACATCTTTCTCGATGAGGTCCCACAGTTGACAGTGCATTTCAGACCAGAAACTCCACCATGAAGTCCAAGAAACTGTCTGTAGAACTCTGAGATAAAATTGTGAGGAGGAATAGATCTGTGGATTGGTATATGACAATTTCTAGAGTGTTGAAACTTCCCAAGAGCACAGAGAGTTCCATCATTAGGAAATGAAAAGAATATGGAACTACCCAGACTCTTCCTGGAGCTGTGGTTGGGGGTATACACCTTGGGGTTTCCTTCCCTTTTGTGTATGTATGTTGTTCATGGTGCCGAGCCCAGCTTGTTCTCTAAGGACTGCAATCCAAGGTTTGCTCTTCATGAGTATCAACAATCGTACCGGTTGGCTACCAATCAAATGGATCTTTGTAAGTTGGGGTCTGTCACTTCTGAGTGATGTTACAGTGTTATCAGCAGCATAACGTTTTTGAAACTTGTATTTCAAATAAACAGATACAAAGTCAAATGAGGAAGTTCACCATTACATGCAATGTCCATTTCCGATTCTCATATTAGTTGTTTCCAACCAGTGTCCCTTTCCTGCCGGCTCAACTCACGCATGCTCATCTCGTCCTCTGGGGCTATCGAACAATCGCATCCTGTCACGTCATTCTCTCTTGTATGCTGGCCCGTTCAGGATGATTGAAGAGCTCAAAGGAATTATTTCCTGATACACAAGCTTAATGAATTTTAATCAAACTAATTACAATTGGCTTCACATGTTAACAACCACTCTGGACATTGACACCTCGTTCACTCATCAGAATTAAATTGAGCATGGGGATGATTGAAACACACGTCTCGTCATATGTCATCCGTCTCTCTACATCTCGCTCTCGCGAGTTTATATAGTAACACAGAATGATCCTGTGCCTTCCAGCAATTGTGGTTCTCATCCATACTGGAAGTTTCGTCTGAGAACGTTCCAGCATCTTCATGAATCTCCCCAGGCAGTTTACAGTACAATACTGCCATCCACAGTCAAAATTAGCTCATTACATAATGCAGTTCGTAATACAATTCACTGATGCGTCCCACAACCACTTATAACATGTAACCGTCAATTTTAATCATTCATTTATAGGCATTTACTAATGCTTATCCACAAATACCACAACATCTAGCTTTTAACTGACAGCTGACCGTCTTACCAAATTGAGCAACTGGGCAAGAAAGACCTTGGTTAGGGAGGTGACCAAGAACCCAATGAGCGCTCTGACAGAATGATAGAGCTCCTTGATTGAGATGGGAGAACCTGCCGGAAGGACAACAATCTCTACAGCACTTCACAAATCTCGGCTTTATGGAGAGTGGCCAGACAGAAGCCAGTCCTGAGAAAAAGGCACATGACAGCATGCCTGGAGTTTGCAGAAAAGCACGTGAAAGACTCTGAGAGCATGAGGCAAAATATTTCGTGGTCTGATGAGATGAAAATTGAACTTCGGTCTGAATGCAAAGCGCTACATCTGGTGGAAACCAAGCACAGCTCATCACACATCTAACACCATCCCTACCATGAAGCATCGTCGTGGCAGCATCATGCTCTGGGGATGCTTTTCAGTGGCAGGAACTGAGAAACTTGTAAGGATAGAGGGAACAATGAATGGAGCCAAATACAGGCAAATCTGTGAGAACCTGCTTCAGAGTGAAAAATACTTCATACTGTGGAGAAGATTTACATTCCAACAGGATAATGACCTCAAGCATATGGCCAAATCAACACTGGAATGGCTTCAGAAAAATAATGTGAAAGTCCTTCAGTGGCCCAGCCAAAGCCCAGACTTGAATCCCATTGAGAATCGGTGGAAAGACTTGGAGATTGCTATTCACTGAAACTCCCCATCCAACTTGACAGAGCTTGAGCAAATCTGTGAGGAAGAATGGGAGAAAATCTCCAAATCCAGATGTGCAAAGCTGACACAAACATCCCGAAGAAGACTCAAATCTGTAATCGCTGCAAAAGGCACTTCGACAAAGCATTGACTCAGGGGGTTGAATATTTATTGACACAAGACATTTCAGCTTTTTGTTTTTAATTACTTTGTATAAATTTCAGTCAAATATTGTAAAATAAAAGAGCACTCCATTGTGTGCTGGTGCCCTAGACAAATTCCAAATTAATTCGTGAATAACGGGGTACTGCATCCTTGCAATAATCACACCTGCAAGAAAATGTATACACCAGAAGCCAGGTGCTTCACATGCATTAATTATTTTTTGCAAACACAGGTTAATTTAAATATGTTTAAGTTTATCTTCCAAAAGTACAATGGAGAGAGAGAGAGAGAGACAGACAGACAGACAGACAGACAGACAGACAGACAGACAGACAGACAGACAGACACAGTCAGAGTGATTGATTGATTGATTGATTGAGATATTGTGAATTTGTATGTAAAGAAACATTATGTTTGTGTGCAGAGCAAGCGCTTGGGTCATTTTTTGTTCTGGCACCTGCGAAGCGAGATTGCCATTTCTGAGTATCATCGAGCTCGCTTCGCCATGTTGCTCGAAGCATACCTGTACGGATGTGGGCGAGATATGTGTGCTGAACTGAAGAAACAGTGCCAGGTTGTGGACAATCTGCAGCTTGTTGGGAACAAGATGCAGAGTATTTTGTGTGATCAGCGTGACATCCCATCCGATGGTAAATTACTTTTTAGAATATAGTGAAATATTAATGGAAACAAAATGTTTGTTTTGTATTGATGGTCTGTTTTCACCAAAATGTTTTTGCAACCTTGAGCATGGATCATTTCATTTGAACCAAAACAAGCATCTTGTTACAAGGGAGGGAGAAACCAAAATCTCACATTTTGTTGGTCCTGACGTTATTTCATCTACTGTATATACACAGTCGAGATTTATGAAGGAGAAAATCAAGGCAGCCGAGGCTTCCATCATTTCCACTAATGAAGCCCTCCCTCCCGTATCAATGAATCGGTCCAAATACATGAACAGATTGATGTTGGTGCATCTCAGGCTCATGGAGAAGCCTTCACAAGAATTATATGCAAGGCAACAAAATTACTTTTTACAAAAATAATTGCATTAGTCAACAATGGACTCTCCAGATAAAGAACTTGATATAAACTAAATTCATCTTTTGAAAGCTGAAAAATACTATAATATGATTATGAATGCATTTTTCAATTCCTCTCTGATAAAAATCCACCATTGAAAGCAGCAAATGCAATGTCAGTGAATTTCTATACCGAGGCAGCTGTATGTCTCATTTGTGGGTGCCTGATTGGCTGTGATGCAAATATTTACATCACTTACTTTTTACAGCCAACCAGGGATTGATAATGGCTTGCAGGGGGAACCAATACGCACAAGCCCTTGTGGCTATTTTGACAAACATGGGTTGGATGTCAGCGGGATTTTGGTATATGAGAGGAGATTTACTCCAGACATCGAACATGGTTTACCCACTGTTGCCCACAAGAAGAACACTCCACCCTGAGGCGACTGTTGGGCCCCATCAATAGTGAGGCGAATCAACCTGAATTTGCAAGGATAAATCGCTAGTGCATAGCCTACTTACAGTGTCCTGCAAAAGTATTCGCTCCCCTCCACAGTTTTCACATTTTGTTGCTGCCTGAGCTTGTTTCATGATGCTTTCATATCAAACTTAATATATAGAATCTTCACAAACCACTCCAAAGCGATAAATCTAAAAAATGTAGATAAAATGTGAATAAGTTAGATGAACAGAGAAAATCAGATGATTCTCAGTTTCACAAGTATTCAAACCCTTTTCCAAATTTACCCTAAAATCACTTCAGGAGCAAATTATTTGTTTGAAAGGATACAAAATAAGTGTAATAGGTTTCACCTGTACGTAATCAGTAGTTTAAGTTAAAATTTAGCTCCCCTACTTATCGAATAAGTTTTAAGGTGCAACTCACTTCGTCAACCAACAAGGCAAACATGAAGACCAAGGAGCTTTCCAACGAAGTCAGACATAAAGTGGTGGAGAAGCACCGTTCAGGAGAGGGTTATAAGAAGATTTCAGCATCACTCATTATCCCTTTGAGTACGGTGAAATCCATCATTAAGTTGAAGACGAATCATACCACCCACACACTACCCAGATCAGGTCGCCCGTCCAAACTCAGCAGCCGGGCTAGCAGAAAACTGGTTCGGGATGTCACTGAAATCTAACAATGACTGAAAGATCTGCAAGGCTCTATGTCTGAGATGGGGGTCAGTGTTCATAAATCATCAACATTCCATTCTCTTCACAAAACTGATCTCTGGATAAGTGGCAAGAAAGAAGTCATTACTGAAAGAGATGCGCCTAAAAGCTCATATGGAGTTTGTGAAAAAGCATCTTTATGATGCTGCTGGCATGTGGAGAAATGTTTTGTGGTCAGGCGAGGCAAAAATTGAACTTTTTGGTGTAAATTCAAAGTGTTACGTCTGATGCAAGCCTCACACTGCGCATTACCCAGTCAACATAATCCCTCCTGTGAAGCATGGTGATGGCAGCATCATGTTATGGGGCTGATTTTCATCAGCAGGGACTGGCAAGCTTGTCAGCATAGAACAGACAATGGATGGTGCAAAGTACAGGAGAATCCTTGATGAAAACCGGCTTGAGTCAGCCATGAATCTGAAACTGGGGAGGAGATTCACATTTCATCAGGACAACGATCCGAAACACAAAACTGAAGTCACGTTGGAGTGGAAGAATAATAAGATAATAAATGTTCTTGAGTTGCCCAGGAAAAGTCCTGACTTGGACCCAATTGAACATTTATGCCGAGACTTGAACATTGCAGTCCATCGATGATCTCCATCAAATTTGGCAGAACTAGAGCAATTTTCACGTGAAGGATGGGAAAGATTTCACCATCTCACTGTACAAAGCTGGAAGAGACCCTCCCCGAAAAAAACTCACAACAGTCATTGCTGCACAAGGTTCTTCCACCAAGTACTGACCTCAGGGGCTGAATACTTTTACAACCAGTGAATTTTGATTTGTACATGTTTCTTGAAGGTATTCCTGACATGTAACCTCCTTCAACTACAAGTGTTTAGTTTGATTTCTTCAGTTATGAATAAAAAAGTTCATTTCAAAAAACTGTTTCTCCATAA
>NC_140962.1:93968660-93971160 GCF_056783735.1 Eptatretus burgeri | reverse complement strand
CTTCTCTTCTTCATATTTTCTTCTCTTCATATTTTCATATTTTCTCTCTCTTCATATTTTCTTCATATTTTCTTCATATTTTCTTTCTTCATATTTTCTTCTTCATATTTTCTATTTTCTTCATATTTCTTCATATTTTCTTTCTTCATATTTTCTTCTTCATATTTTCTTCATATTTTCATTTTTCTTCTTCATATTTTCTTTCATATTTTCTTTCATATTTTTTCTTCTTTTCTTCATATTTTCTTCATATTTTCTTCATATTTTCTTCATTTTCTTCTTCATATTTTCTTTCATATTTTCTTCATTATTTCTTCATATTTTCTCTTCATTATTTTCTTTCATTATTTTCTTCATTATTTTCTTTCATATTTTCTTTATTATTTTCATATTTTCTTCATTATTTCATTTTCATATTTTCTTTCTCTTCATATTTTCTTCATATTTCTTCTTCATATTTTCTTTCTTCTCATTTTCTTTCATATATTTTCTTCATATTTTCTTCTCTTCATATTTTCTTCATATTTTCTCTCTTCTTCATATTTTCTTTCATATTTTCTTCATATTTTCTTTCTTTCATATTTCTTCATATTTTCTTCTTCATATTTTCTTTCATATTTTCTTCTTCATATTTTCTTCATATTTTCTTCATATTTTCTTCATATTTTCTTTCTTCATATTTTCTTCTTCTTTCATATTTTCATTTTCTTCTTTATATTTTCTTCTATTTTCTTCTTCTTCATATTTTCTCTTCATATTTTCTTTCTTTCATATTTCTTCATATTTTCTCTTCATATTTTCTTCATATTTCTCTTCATTATTTTCTTCATATTTCTTTCATATTTTCTTCATATTTTCTTCATTTTCTCTCTCATATTTCTTCTTCATATTTTCTTCATATTTTCTTCTTTCTCATTTTTTCATATTTTCTTCATATTTTCTTTCTTCATATTTTCTTTCTTATTTTCTTCTTCATATTTCATATTTTCTTCATATTTCTTCTCATTTTCTTCATATTTTCTTTCTTCATATTTTCTTCTTCATATTTTCTTCTTCATATTTTCTTCATATTTCTCTTCATTTTCTTCATATTTTCTTCTTTCTCATATTTTCTTTTCTTCATATTTTCTTCTTCATATTTTTCTTTCTTTCATATTTTCTTCTTCATATTTTCTTTCATATTTCTTCATATTTTCTTTCATATTTTCTTTCTTCATATTTTCTTCATATTTTCTTCATATTTCTTTCTTCATATTTTCTTTCTTTCATATTTTCTTCATATTTTCTTTCTTCATATTTTCTTCTTCATATTTCTTTCTTTCTTCATATTTTCTTCATATTTTCTTCTTCATATTTTCTTTCATATTTTCTTTCATATTTTCATATTTTCTCTTCATATTTTCTTCATATTTTCATATTTCTCTTCATATTTTCTTCTTCATATTTTCTTCATATTTTCTTCATATTTTCTTCTCTTCATATTTTCATATTTTCTTTCATATTTTCTTCATTTTCTCTTCATATTTTCTTCATATTTTCTTCATATTTCTTCATATTTTCATATTTCTTTCTTCATATTTTCTTCATATTTTCTTTCATATTTTCTTTCTTCATATTTTCTTCATATTTTCTTCATATTTTCTTCATATTTTCTCTTTCATATTTTCTTTCTTCATATTTTCTTCATATTTTCTTCTTTCATATTTTCTTCATATTTTCTTTCTTCATATTTTCTTCATATTTCTTCATTTCTTTCTTCATATTTTCTTCTTCATATTTTCTCTTCATATTTTCTCTCATTTTCTTCATATTTTCTTCATATTTTCATATTTTCTTCTTCATATTTTCTTCTTCATATTTTCTCTTCTTCATATTTTCTTTCATATTTTCTCTTCATATTTTCTTCTTCATATTTTCTTTCATATTTTCTTCTTCATATTTTCTTTCTTCATTTTCTTTCATATTTTCTTTCATATTTTCTTTCATATTTTCTTCTTCATATTTTCTTCTTCATATTTTCATATTTTCATTTTCTTCTTCATTATTTTCTTCATATTTTCTTCATTATTTTCTTTCTTCATTATTCTTCTTCATTTTCTTATATTTTCTTCATTATTTTCTTCTTCTTCATTATTTTCTTCATTTTTTCTTTCATTATTTTCATTTTCATATTTTTCATTATTTTCATTATTTATTATTTTCATATTATTTTCTTCATTATTTTTTCTTCATTATTTTCATTATTTTCATTATTTTCATTCATTATTTTCATTATTTTCATTTCCTATTTTCTTCTTCATTTTCTTCATTCATTTCATTCTTCATTTCTTCATATTATATTTCATATTCTCTTCATTTTCTTTCATATTTTTCTTTCTTCTTCATATTTTCTTCTTCTTTCTTTCTTCATATTTCTTCTTTCTTCATATTTTCTTCATATTTTCATATTTCTTCTTCATATTTTCTTTCATATTTTCTTCATATTTTCTTTCATATTTCT
>NC_140962.1:93951160-93961160 GCF_056783735.1 Eptatretus burgeri | reverse complement strand
AACGTTTCGTTGTGTTATAGATAACTTATACCAACGAATGCTGAACCTGTTGTCGGCCTACACAACCGATGCCCAATGATAGTCTAACTTAGGCATAGCGCGTTGCACGCATCGCCGACGATGTCTTGACGTAGCCTATTAAAAGGCTGACGCACAACGATTCGAATCATAACTGCCGTAGAAATAGAAGTGACAACATCGCGGTCACACCTTGGCGATCTTGCCAGCGTATGCCGACCGAAGAAAAATGTGTCTAAAACGTTGGGGCACGTCAAATACGGTATGAGTAAGTTTGGTATACGTGAGTCGAACGCTAAAGTACGCGATCATACGTCGAAGTAAGTAGAGTACGTCAAGAAATTTTAAACATGTTCAAAATTTTTGGACGTACGCGGCGTATGACACACGTTCCGCATGCGATGGGGATAAGTTTTACACACGATATGTGGACGCTTACACACGTCCACAAAGGCTACTTATAAGCTACTCATACGTCGAAACACGTCGCGGTAATGTCTTTTTTACGCGAAACTTATTTCTAACTTATGTTTGACGTGCTTTGAACCAATTCTTTACGTAGTCCCAACACACATCGACGTATGTAGACGTATTCCAATGACGTCTTCCGGTCGACAAAAAAATAAATGAACGTGTTTCTAGCTTACAACTGCCATATAAAGACGTGTTCCCAGCGGTTTTGGGAATTGGTATATAAAAATGCTGCTCATAAAAGGGGAACCCAACAGTGTTTTCGAGTCCTTTTTGAGTCGATGTCCATGTCAGCAGTAACAGTATCAGTATTAGTATTAGTAGTAGTAGTTTGTTCATGTTGGCAGTAGTAGGTGAGTGTGAGGGGGAGGGTGTGGGTTATGATGGATCGTCCTTGCGTTTAACGATTTAACGATTTAAATGATAAACTCAACGATTTAAATGGCTGCATCTCCACTATTGAAAGTAGACGCTTGCGCTCAACAATTGGATTTTTTTTACACTCAACGACTTTTAAACGGTACCACTCAGCTATTTTCATTGTTTACAATGAACGATTTAAATTGCTGTCACTCGCCTTTGTTTTTTGACGCTGGGGTTTGGAAATTTGAAGCGTTTCTTCTGAACGTGTTAAAACGCTCAAACTCGACTATTTTAAATAGACGCTGCCGATGGACAATTGGAATCATAGCCAAGCTAGACATGGAAGTGTGAACATCCTCGTCATGCCGAAGAAAAGTTTGAAGAATGCTGCAAATAAATGTCCTGGCCGTGGCCGTGGACGCTGACGCAAGGACGATCCGTTATACCGACGTCTTTCAGCCTATGAGTAACTTAAAAGTAACGTCTGTCGATGTGTGGCAACAATCACGTAACGTGCCAACAACACGTTAATCATAGGTTAGAAATAAGTTTCGGGTACGCTAAACATTACCTCAGCGTGTCTCAACTAATGATTAACTTACACGTAGCATGTGTTGACGTCTGTCAACGATCGCAGACCGTGCATACAACTTGTGGCCAGCGTAGCGGAACGTGTGAGTCATACGCCGGCATACGTCGTGAAATTTCAAGCATGAAAAAATTTGAGGACAACCAAAAAGTACAACGTTTAAAGCCAACATACAACGACGTATGGCAGTGTTTTTCAGCGTGCTCTCAATGTTATCAAAACTTACCCATAACATATTCAACGTGTGCCAGCGTTTTAGAAAAAAAAATTCAAAAATCGGCATACGTTGGCTAAAACGTCAAGGTGTGACCAGGCCTTTAGTTTTATATGAGCGAAGGTATACTTTTATTTTTTTTTTCATTTATGATGTCAAAGGTTCGTTTCAAGGTCTTAGGTTCCTGTATCATTTTGTTTCCTCAAACACAATTTGCCAAAATTATTGGGACGGAAAAAGGGGCGCAGGTTGTTTGAAGTTCAATACGTGACTTTATGAATGCTAAATGATAAATTTTACACGTACGCTGTGTATATGTGTTTACACTAACTCGTTTCTGCTCGCCAGGCACTACTTTTATTCTGCCGATGCTCGCATGAAATGTGCAATTAAAATCCTCTTTTTAACCATAATTTTAAACATTTAAACCAAAGAGTGGCAATTTAAAAATGGTTCACCATAATCGGTGTATTTCTGATGCAAATCAGACTCGAGGAAAGGAATATGAGAAATATTCTTCATTGAGAGTGTCGGTTTCATACAACTTACTGTTAGTACATTGTAGTGCTGACTGTGGATATAACTCATAGACACATGGACGGATCGTTCTCCTTTTACCAATAGGTGCAAAAATCTTGTATAATTTTTCTTACAGCCCTGGAACCAAACAAACATGGATATTTATAATGGTCCTTGCAGCCCATACACTACCAATCCCCCTCCCCCTTTCCCAACATGATTAATAGTGGTTGACCACTGACCACTTGGTCGAGAGTTTGCAGCACAAGCAGGTGCCCGTTTGGTGAGCTGAGAAAGTTCAAGTCTTTCCTTGTCTAGAAGCACAGCCTCTTCTCTGAGTTACTTTTCCAAGTATTTTCCACTTCTTTCAGAAGCTTGGTGAGCCATTCCAAGTAACAATCCTTATGCCGGACGCATAATAAATTTTATTTCACCCCAAATTTGCTAGTTTTCCTTGGGTTTCTGCGCATGCTCACCAAGCATCTTGGGGCAGATTATGTCATTTTGAAAGTACCGTATTGTGTGCAATTAGTTTGCCACGAAGCGCATGTGGCACAGGTGCCCAGGCACTGGAGACCAAGATATTTGTCACCACACTGAGCAGGGTTGGACACTTGCTGTGCTCAGGGTGAATCGGGCGGATACGTGTGCAGACAAAAAGACGTGGTCACTTTTTGCTTTGGTACTGCTATGTAATTTATAATAGAAGGAGAAGCATGTGATAAAAATATCACATGTGCAACACAGGAGGAAACTGCAACCCCTCTATAATCTCTGCCATACTGCTGGCTATCTGTGCAATACACATTCATAATGTGAAGAAGTCGCTTCGGAGAATGTGGAAGGCATTTCTCTTGTAACTTTGTTTGAATCCATCAAAGTTAAAGGGAATAAGCAGGATGGAATATGAATGGATTTCTGTCTGAACTCGGTAGTTACAAGTATCACGGGATTTTCTCCCATTCCGCTGCATTTGTACCAACCCATGTGCTTTGATCGCAATAAAAAGTCGTACACCCATATCCCGATTAACGTCCCTCTAAAGTATTATAATCTCTTCAACTCTTCTTCAAATTACAAACCATCTTCTTGTATAAAGAAAGTTTAAACAACTTGATAATACCAGCAGAGACCCACCCTACGGGCGATCTTGTTCCAAGCATGCCACACGTTATTCTGACGCATACATTTATTTTGGCAGTGTACAGGCAAATTTACATCTCTGTTTAGGAAAACTAAACAACCCAGGTTACGTGCACGAAGCAAAAACATACCTACTGTCTATAATTCAAAACACCTCGCTGCACTGGAAAACGTGGGTACAGAATACTGTACTGTAAATGGTGGAGACTTGTAATACCCTCCACCACCTCGAGGCTGCGCTACACGGTCCACATTTACATAGTGAATTAGCGACCCCCCCCCCTCCCCCAAGACCACTGGCAACGATAAAAACACCCCTATACATTAATTGGGGTCATGCTGATCCTCTGTAGCAAGTCTGGATGTTATCTGCCCAGAACTGTAGGAGGAGTTGCTTTGACAAACAAACACACAAACACCGGTTTGTGAATTATAGTAAGGATGCATTACGGTGATGTCAAACATTTTTCAAAATGTTTCATTTCACTAATTTTAAGTGGAGGTTCAAACAAATCATCCAACACAGAGCTTCGCAGGGAAGCGGAAGTTAATTTTTGTCATGTCATATACAAGCAGCAAGGGTGGTTTATGAAGGTGATGTCAGCTGGCTTCCAAGCAGATGGAAGATGACCTTGGGCAAATGATAGTGAACAAGTAGCGTACATTCAAATAAATAAAAAACAATCCTCCAGCATGCGACGTCACCGGGGCACCTTAGGTGCCCGGCAATGCTGCCTTGCAGCATATGGAGTCGGAATTGGTAGGGAGCGGTGTGCAATAATTGATTGATTAATTGCTGAATTAAAATAAATAAATGATGATCGTAAAATAATTAATTTCTCAAGTCAATTGCTAAATAGCATACCTAAGCTACCACTGTTTCATCTGAATCTCTAACTTTTTGAAAATTAAGTAATTAATCAAAAAATGAATAATTAATCAATGAATCAATAAATCAAAAATACCCTTTATAGCCAAATCATTTGGTCACTGTAATGTCCAAATATCAGCTTCCTAGCTCAAAATGTGCCTGAGATATTTCCAGGATGATAAATAAAATAAATAAGTAATTAATTAATCGATGATAATTAAGTAATTAATCAATTACTTGATTAATCAAAAAAATAAAAACAGCACATCTGCACTTTTGTCCTCAAATTTCAGCTTCCTAGCTCAAAGGACGGCTGAGATATCGCCCGGACAAACAAACAAACAAGAAAATGAAAAATCACTCATAGTGTGACACTTGGAAAAACAGAACAAAGCAGAACGGCACTCAGAAGAGCGCACACCTCCACCAGGTTGAGCAGTTCACATTTTATATCCCGCTGATGGGCTGGATCTGAACCAAAATCTTTTATGCTTGTTCTTGTCACCGAAACAACTCATCCACCTAGTTTTGTCATAACTCATCCACAAATTTTTGAGATATACTGAATGTGTGTATGTATATATATATATATATATAGAATCGTTTTTGGCCTTATCTTTCAATTTTAGAAACTAGGCCTGTGTTGACCTATTGACCTTGGAAATAATTGGTGGTTGAATTCATTGACCTGATATGCAAATCCTGTTCAACTTTCAAGTCCATCACATGAAAATTGAGGATTTCAGAAAATGATCCTAAGTTGTTGACCTTTGGCCTATGTTGACCATTGGCATGTGCTGAGGTCAAAAATAATTGGTGGTTGTATTCAGTGTGCTGATATGAAAATTCTGTTAAAATTTTAAATCAATTGGATGAAAATTGACAATTTTAGAAAGTTGGCCTATGTTGAACTTTTGACCTATGTTGACCTCAAAAGAATTAGTGCTTGAATTCAGTAATCTGATATGCAAACGCTCTTCAAATTTCAAGTCGATCACATGAAAATTGACAATTTTAGAAACAATTTTAGAAATACAGTCCACGTTGACCTTTTGGCCAATATTAACTTCAAAAATAATAAATGGTTGAATTAATTGACCTGATATGGAAATGCTCTTCAAATTTCAAGTTAATCGGATTAAAATTGAGAATTTTAGAAATATGGCCGATGTTGACCTTTTGGTCTATGGTGACCACAAAAAATAATGGGTGGTTGAATTCAGAGACCTGATATGCAAATGGTCTTCAATTTTCAAGTCAATCGGATGAAAATTGACAATTTTAGAAACAATTAAAAAATTTGGCCTATGTTGGGTTGACCTTTTGGTCTCTGTTGACCTTTTGACTGAGGTTAAACTTAAAAGGAATAGGTCGTTCAATTCATTGACGTGAGTTGCCAATCCCGTTTAAATTTCAAGTCAATCGGATGAAATTTGAGGATTTTAGAAAATGTGGCTCAAATTGGCCTATTGGCCTATGTAGACCTTTTTGGTCGACCAAATTTTACGAAACTTCAATGTGTGACCATCGTAGGGTCGATGACATTCATCTCCGAAAATTTCAGAACGATCGGTTTTACGGTTTGGGCTGTAGGTGAGCAGACAAACAAACAGAGGCGATCAACATACTTGTCCAAGAAAAACAATTTTTGGCCAAGTAACAAGAAAACAAACAAACAAGAAAACCTTTGGTGCCTGGCATTGATGTCATGCATCACCTGGATATGGAATTTGGAAGGAGTGGTGTACTATAGAGCAGAATGTTTGTGAAATGAAACATGTCTTTTGATTAAATCCATCAGCATAGCATTGGGTACTTTTGCTTATCTTATAAATTAAATCGAAAGTATGTCTATGTCATTATCTCTGGTCACTACTCTGGGACCCTTGGGTTGATCAACAACAAATTTTCAGGGTGTTCTCAGAGGGTCCCTATTTAGGTTTTCCATGAAAAAATGTTTTTTTTTTAATTTTTCGATATTTTCTGAATTTCTCATCGGTATGATAACTTGAGTAATTCCTCATACTGTCCAACTATCCTGATTTTGGCGAGACAATCTGGATTTGACGTTACGTGTCCAGCTTCCTGACCAACTGCTGAAATGTCGCGAGCACAAAAAGGAGTTGGTTGGTACGAGATACTCAATGGTAACTCACAAGGCTCACAGCACCCCCACATGCATGTAACTGGCACTCACTTTTGCAACCAAAATGATTTTAGTTCTTTTTTAGTTCTTTATAAGCACTAACTCGTGACATACTTGCAGCCAAATATACAAGATGCAACACAGGATTATTAGACGAGACAAACATGGATGTCGAGCTTGGGGGAAGTCGTCACTTTTCTCTCCACACTCAAATTGCAGTACAAACACAAATTCTTCCATGGCTGACTCACCGCCGCAGTCTGAGTCCAGTAAACCCTAACAGACCAATACCTGAGAAGAATAAAGTGAAACGGTATTGCTCCTTCAACACCAGTTGGAAGACACAAAAGTTTATTGTCGGTCAAAGGTGTGGAAATGACATTTTCTGGAAATCTTTTATCTGGAGTGGACTGTGAGGAGAAAGTCAAGTGCACTTTGCCAGGTTTCATTTGCTGTTCAACACGGTGGTGCGAATGATGTGTAGAAGCACTTCAAAAGTGACAACCATACCGCAAATTCGTCAACATCCAAAAAAACAAGCAAAGCTGAATAACTTTTGATTTGGAGAGTACACCACAATCTACCTCCATCCAGGAATTAAGAAACTCACCAAGTGCATGCTGTGGTGCTTCGTTCTGGTGGAGGTCAATTTAACTGACATCACAAAGACAAATTTTGATGACATCAGGAACCTGACGATGATCTTAAGATTGGTGAAGATACACGTAGGCTGCTCAACACCATTATGGAGGACGGCATGGTGCCTGACATGACCAGATTCAGATTCATCGTCCATGTACGTCTGTTCTATACTAATTTTGTGAAAAACATTATCAAGAAGTTTCCGTTTGAATAATCCTTGTTGTCCGATCTGAGAATCCTCAATCCTGAAGAGGACATCACAAACAGTGATTTTCATAATTCTGTTGTCCGCCGAGCGAATCACTTGCCTCCGCCGGAGCTTGACAAAAAGCATGATGGCCTGAAGACTGGGGCCGTTGACTTCAGATGGCAGACGTGGCCGATTTTCCTCAGGACCTGAGTGTTGACAGGTCACGTCAGGTATGGGAGCATGCACTGGAGCAGCGCGTCGCTGCGTCCACTTTCCGCCAGTACTCCAGGTGCATTGACACCTTCTGGGTAAAGCTGCACGAGGTAAGAGTAATCGGTTCTTCTACACCGATGTACTCCATTTTGCTGATTCTGGATCATACGTTACTGTCTCTCCCTGCAAGCAATGCCGACAGTGAGCGATAATTTTCTATGGTCCGTAAGATTGACTCTGAGGACAGAAGTCACCGAAAGAGGAGCATGGTTGCATCTCTGCTGACGCTCAAGATAAACATTGACAACACCTGCTTGGCTCAAAAACCTGCAGCAGTGCAATTGAATGAAAATTGACAATTTTAGAAATTCGGCCTATGTTGTCCTTTTGGCCGATGTTGAACTCAAAAATAATTGGTGGTTGAATTTAGTGAACTGAAATATAAATCCTCTTCAAATTTCAAGTCAATTGGATGAAAATTGAGAATTTTAGAAATCCCACCTAAGTTGTTGACCTTTTGCCTATGTTAACCTTTTGGTCGATGTTGACCTCAAAAGCAATTGGCAATTTGAATTAATTGACCTGAAACATAAATCCTCTTCAAATTTCAAATCAGATTAAAATTGACGATTTTAGAAATCTCACCAAAGTTGTTGACCTTTGGCCTATGTTGACCTTTTGACCTCAAAAACAATAGGCTTCTTCCTTATGACAAACTCCATCATGTAGTGAAGTTTCCTGAAGATCGGTTTAAAATTGTGACCTGTAGATGATAGACAGACAGTCAAACAGAGACAGACAGACAGACAGAATAACAAAATCAACTGACCAATATACTTGAAAAATCTTCGATTTTGTTAGTAACAAACAAACAGAGAGGGGTGAAAGCATAACCTCCTTCACCTTTGGTGGCAGATTTAAGCAAGAATCAATACTCATTTAACATGTTACTTTTTTGCAACAATAATCAAAAGCTTAGATGTTTGTGCAAATGTTTCATGGCAAACAAGGCCAATAAGACAGGGCAGGGTACTTTTTCATGAATCATAGGGACTTTAGTACACAATGGACAAGGAAGGCTGGTCTCCCCACATCATGAGCTTCAGATGGAGATGCTAAATAGATCCAACAATCGCAAGACAAAATGTTATGTGCTTTTTCATACACTGAGGCTTGTGCTGTTGCTGATATGTTGACTTCAGGGATCATCGAGGTGGTAGATCAGGCCACTACGATTGCATCCATTCAGAAGGAGCGCGGTGGAATTCTGGCGGCCCTTCGCAGTGATACAATCAAGGACTGGCTTGATGAGTGTTGCCCACTACGTGGAGAGGTACAAATCTCTTTTTATGGTGCTGATAAGGTGATAATTCATTTAATTCCCCTCTTTGTTTGCTCTTCATATATTTCCCCGCTTTGTTTGCTCTTCATTTAACCCCAGCTTTGATAATAATTATTATCATTCTTATTACTATTATATTTAACACCTTCATTGCTATTTGGCATCTATTAGATGCTATGCAAAAGTGCATTACAATATTCCCAAGAAGTCTACAAGAATCCTTTCATATTTACCTCCGTTACCGAGAGTGGGCGGAGGTTATATTTTCACCCCGTCTGTCTGGCTGTCTGTGAACACAATATCTCAAAAAGTTATGGATGGATTCGGACAAATTTCATTTGTGGCAAGGACGAATTTTTGGATTTTGGTGAAGATCCAGATCCAGATACTATAATTTTTTGGGAAGTGCTTCTTCACCATTGAGAGGACCAAAAACGATATAAAGCACGATATCTCAAAAAGTTGTGGATGGATTTGGACGAAACTTGGTGGACACGTTGGGTGTGTGGCAAGAAAGAATTGATTCAATTTTGGTGAAGATCTAAATCTGGATCTGAGAATGTTTTAAGTGATTCTTCACCATTGAGTGATTAAAATGATATATTATATGATATTTCAAAAAGTTGTGGATGAGTTGTGACAAAAGTCAGTGGATGGGTTTGGTAGGTGACAATAACATGCCTACTCCATTTTGTTTGAGGTCTGGAGGCAAATCTAGCCTATATCAGTGGTATACAAAACGTAAACTGTTCATCCTGGCAGAGATATGTGCTCTACCGTGTATTGTTCTAGTTATAAATACAATATCAATAGATATGTGTTTTATTTCACTTTCAGGGGAATGAACCCCAACAATTATGACGACATTCCCAAATTTTGGTTAATGGTGAGCATTGGATGTATCAAATGAGCATCATGGAGCAGTGAAGGGCTTAAATACATTTAATGCAAAAGTGAAGGGATAAAATACCCCTCTGATTTATTGGATAACTGACTGACTGTAGGAAATATCATGTGGCCATCCCCACCGTCTACGTCATAATCGGGCAACAATGATGGAACTTTGAAAGCATTTACTCCCCTCGTCCCCTGCACACCCTATACATTTCTTCTTCCCTCCCCTTATCCTCTCCTGACAATTTATCATGATATCGCACGTTCAGATCTGATAAATCATCATGAGATTTGGGAGGTGGGGGGGGGACAAGGGGGTTGGTAAAATGAGAAAACTACAACTGAGAAAAATGAAGAGAAGGTAGGGTACAGTGGTGTCGGAGGA
>NC_140962.1:93921160-93943660 GCF_056783735.1 Eptatretus burgeri | reverse complement strand
TTAGTCATTTTTTTAAGCATATAATTTTGTACATATTTGAATGGGCGGCCACCAGATGACCTAATAAAACCAGTCTCGATGTCCGTACGTACGTCCCCATTTTTTTCTCGCGATTTTCTTGATATTTGGTATGTGGGTAGATGTCGATGAGGGATTCACGACAGTATGACCTTTGACCCGATTGAAGGTCAAGGTCAACGTCAAGGTCACTCTAAAGTTGCGAAATTGTCCATTTTCAAAATATATCTCCTCCGCGTTTTATGATCTGATCTTCGAAATTCCTTCGGATTCTGATAATATGGAACAATATCTAAATTTGGTCTGGCCGGTTTTTTGAAATTCGTCCTGGTTCTTGAGTCACGTGTCTTCAAAGTTGGAAAAATCGTCAATGTGATATGGTCGAAAAAAAAATTCTCCCGATCTTGATGAAACTTGGTATGTAGGTAGGGGTCGATGAGTGATGCACGATGGTATGACTTTTGACATGATTGAAGGTCAAGGTCAAGGCTACTCCAAAGTTGCGAAATCGTCCATTTTCAAAATCTATCTCCTCCGCCGTTTGTGATCTGATCTACGAAATTTCTTCGGATTCTGATAATATGGAACAACACCTAAATTTGCTCAGGCCGGTTTTTTAAGAATTCCTCCTGGTTATCGAGTCACATGTCTTCAAAGTTGGAAAAATCGTCGATGTGATACGGTCAAAACAGAAATGACCGTCACCCCCAACCGGGGGTAATTTTTTTCCCCACGCCATCCCTACACATGGAGTACTACCATACTCCATGATGTTCTACCCTCTGTTATCTGTCTTTTATGTTCTTTTTATTTTCTGGGTAGGTCATCAGTCCACAGTTTAGGCAGGAAAGCCATGCTCCAGCAGGCCTAAGGAAAAGGGAGGGCTCCTCTGGGATGACAAGTAGGAGGGTGACGGTTCTCCATCCATCAAATGGACCTTCAGGCCAATGGTGAGAGAGAGGGGAAGGCATATTACATCACAGCGTGAGGTCGGGCCAGAGACTTCAAAAGCGCATGCTGCCAGGAGGGAACCAGAAGTTGTCCGAATTAAACTGTGTGAAGGCTGCGTTGTGTCTGAAAGGCTGCTAAGCTGTGCCACACCCCCACCCAGGCAGCATTGCCTCTCCTCCTCCTCCTCCATCGCACTGGGCTATGCACAGAACTCACCATCTGCTGAAGGGTGCGACTGGCTAATCACCTCACATTGATTCCCCGTGTCACGCCAACACAGCTCGAGTATTTCCTGTCTCGTCCGCCTCTATCTGTTGTTGATCTCTTGTGGATTGACTGAGGCCATAAGGTATATGCTTAAGGATCCCGTCCGTTTGTTGGTTTCATGGGTGCCTATTGATAAGGGTTAAGGGGTATTTTCATATATATAATTATATATATAATTATATAAGTATAATATATAATTATAATTATATATATATATTTTTTTTTAATGAAATTTCACCCACCACAAAGCCAAAGGCCACTCAAGGTTTGGGCTACATAATTGTTTTTGCTTCATATATTCCCATGACCTTTCTTTGTTTTACATATACCTGGTATCGGAGTGAATTTGGGTCATCATGATCACTTTTTCATTAGGAAGTTTTGTTGAGGACTAATTGGCTATGGCTATTGACGCTATCAATCTGGCTTCGCTCAACTGTAATTCGAGACAAGGTGTGTGGTGCCAATTAGCGTAGTGCCTGACCAAATCAGTGGCCGCATTGGCATGGTATCTTGGCACTCGTGGACATGTGATCCAGCCTGGGGCCATTGTGAACCAGCTGACTGTTATGATCGCACTGAAGTGACCTGCCAAGGTCTTACCAGGCAACAGTAATGAACTGCTTAGCTACAACATTATAATGCCAAAACCTTATTAGACTTTACAGGAAAATGTTCACTAAAAGAAGAGAATCAGCTAATGTGGAGACAAGATTTTAAAGGGTTGTTTCAAAAGGTGTTTTTAATTTAAATTTAAAAACTGATACGTAAGATTCATATCAAATGTACACTGAAAGAGAATTCCAGAGTTTTGAGAACAAGCCAAGAAATGCCCAAGTTTTCAACCACGTGGGAGTAATGTTCATAAAGCTCAGGTTGAAGGAGCTCACTGCAACATAGACTGAGATAAATTTGGTGATGTATCTTGGGGCCTTTAAGAATGTTTGTTTACCACTGCGTATTAGAAGTAGGAAGCCACGAGACATGCATGACCCCGGGGCAGCGATGTGCATTAAAAGTTGAATCTTGTTGGTTTGGATAACTATTCCTGAAGGAGATTTCTGGACCAATTTCAGGTCAGATATGGGAGCATGTGCCAGAACAGCGCGTCGCTGCGTCCACTTTCCGTCGGTACTCCAGGGGCCTCCGTCTGGCCATCCCCCAGGCAGATGCCAGGCCCATCCCCATCTCCTTGAGATGATGGTCAACCTGCTGCAACCATGAGGCACGTGGTCGGCCCACTGGCCCCCTCCACTCATGAGACTCCCTCGCTGAGAGAATCTGGTGAGCAGGATCAGCATCAGGAAAACGAGACACATGTCTATACAGCCACAACTGATGCTCACGGACTATGCAGGTAACAAATCTCATCCGAGTCTCTCTCAGCAACCGCTCGTTGGACACAAAATCCGACCAGCGATAGCCAAGGATTCTCCGAAGACACCTGGTACCAAAGGAATTAAGTCTCCGTCTCAGATCCTTGGTCAGAGTCCAAGTCTCGCACCCATAGAGCAAGACTGGAAGTACCAAGGACCTGAAGACTCGGACTTTCGTCCTCCCGCACAGGTACCGGCAGCGCCACACCCCATGATCCAGTGAATCCATGACTCCCCAGGCCCGACCCAGACGTCTATTGACCTCTGACTCGCAGCCAGCAGAGACATGAATATCACTGCCAAGGTAAGTGAATCTCTCCACGACCTCAACATCCTCACCACAAACAGACACAGACAGGACAGCAGCATCCAAGATGTCACCGAAAGCCTGGATCTTAGTTTTGACCCAAGAAACCCGTAATCCCAGCGGCTCTGACTCTTCATTCAGCACCTCGAGGGCCCCCAAAAGGATGTCTAAAGTCTCCGCAAATTTGACTGCATCATCTACAAAATCAAGGTCCGAGATCTTGACATTCCCAAACGATGCACCGCAACTTGATCTCTCCGACATCCTCCCTAAAATCCAGTCCATACAAGTGCTGAAAAGTGTGGGGGCAAGTACACATCCCTGACGAACTCCAGTAACAACTGGAAATAAGTCAGAGGTGGTACCACCACACATCACAGCACTCTCAGAACCAGAGTAGAGTTCAGACATCAGATCGATCAGTTTTGGTGGCACCCCACGAAGACCAAGAATCCTCCAGAGGACATCCCGATTCACTGAATCGAACGCTTTACAGAGATCAACATAGGCTGCAAGCAGCCCCTGCCGAAACTCTCATCTGCGTTCGGTGAGGACACGAAGGGCAAGGATACGGTCAATCGTTGACCTCTTTGGTGTAAAGCCTGACTGCTCTGGACGCTGGTGCTCAAGCAGATGGTGGCGAACCCTATCAAGAATTATCCGAGCAAAGACCTTGCCCGGCACTGAGAGCAGCGTCACCCCTCGGTAGTTGTTGCAGTCTTGGCGATCACCCTTCCCTTTCCAGAGAGGGACAACAAGGCCCCTCTTCCAGTCAGTTGGGATGATGCCTGTGTTCCAGGCAGAGCACAAAACTGCATGCAACGACACGAGTGCAGCATTTCCACCAGCCTTGAGAAGTTCGGCATGGATGCCACAAATCCCTGGAGCTTTGCCCCGTTTCAACTGGTTCACCGCAGCCCGTGTTTCCACAAGCGAAGGTGGACCACAGTTGATTTGTGGGTCAGCAACAGGGATTGTAACACCCTTGACGTCCAACTCGACAGCTGGGGGATCAGCCTGGTACAACCGCTCAAAGTAACCGGCCCCGCGGGCCTTCACTTCAGACTCCTCTGTCAAGAGCCTACCACTTTCTGCTCGAACTGCAGTGCTCCGAGGGATGGGCTTGGATGAACGTAATGCGCGAATTCCCCTGTAAGCGGGACGAGAATCACCTGTCCACAGGTGATGCTCTACCCCCTCACAGATTCCTCGCACATAGGCCTCCTTGTCCACCCTCAGTGCACGTACAGTTTTACGCCTCAGCTCCCTGAACAGCTCAGCTCTGCCATTCAGCCTGGCCCTGCGACTCTGGTCAATGGTATCCAGTGTCCCTTGAGAGACAAAATTCTTCTTTGCCCTGCGGTGAGTTCCAAGACATCCACCGGCAACATCAAGGACGGTGGTCTTAAAGGCGCTCCACAACTCTTCAGGACCCCCCAAAGCACCCAGACCCCCAAGTGTCCACTCAGCCTGTTCGCAAACTCCTCAGCTACTCTCTCATCCCTGAGCTTGGCAACATCCAGCCTAGGCTGGGATGGTACCATTCTCCAGGATTTAAGGTGCAGCTTTAGAGTTGCTACAACAAGCCTGTGGTCAGTATTGAGGAACTGAGCACTCCGGTAGACCCTGCAGTTCTGGATCATCCTCCAACGACCGTCAATGAGGACATGGTCAATCTCCTTTGCCACACCGCCAGCGTTGGAATACCAAGTCCAGCGATGACCTTGTGGGCGCTGAATCCATGAACCAGCCACTCTAAGTCCATGACTTCTTGCAAAGTCAAGGAACTTAGTGCTATTCTGGTTCATAGTTCCTGACCCATGGGGACCAACACACACCTCATAACCATCCCTATCAGTTCCAGTCGATGCATTGAAATCCCCCAAGACTAGAAGTATATCTCGTCTGGGGCACTGATCAACTACAGACTCGAGTGTGGCGTAGAATGCATCCTTCACGGTGAGATCACTCGCCTCAGTCGGAGCATAAACAGAGACCACGGAAATGACACCTAAGGAGTGACGAATCCTTAATCTCATAATACGCTCGTTGACCGGTGTTACCTCAATTATCATTGGGGTCAGCTTATTGGACACAGCCACAGCAACTCCTTGGGTATGGTAACCATCAAAGCGACCAGACCAATAGTAGGTGTAACCACCCACCATTATCTCGACGCAATCCGGTCTCCGAACCTCAGAGAGAGCTGCAATCCCGATGTCCAAACGCTTGAGCTCAGATGATAACAGAGACAGGTGATCATCCTCTCTTAGGGATAGGACATTCCAGGCACCCACCCGAAGGGACCGCCTCAGGTTAACCCAAGGAGACCGCCGTCTGGTGGACGACACCTCAGCACCACTCCGACACACTCTCCCGCAATCTGACCCAGGGATGTTACCCCGTGGTTTCCCTCCTATCAAAGATTGGGGGTCCCGAAGGCTTTGCCCCAATCCCGTCATCCGGTGAGCTGCCCTGCGAAGGGAAGCTGTACAGGAGGTACTCCCACGGAGCGGGTTTTCAGATTTTTTTGCGTTTTTGCGTTTTGCGGAATGAAGGGTTTTACGGTGGCCGGAGTGCAAATCCTGCCACCAACCTCCTAATAAGAAGTAACCCAACTGCAGGAGGACGTCTGCAGACACAGTTGGGCACTAGATATGGATGGCCGTTGGCTCACAAGGAGCTCCTCCGCCCTTTGATAGGTTTTGTTTTTAATCCTGCTGGGTGTCCATATCCAAACACCCTCCTCACCAGAAAACCTGGTGGGGGAGACGGTTTAGTCGCCGACAACCCGACCATGGAACAGGTTAGTACAGGTTTACATGGTACCTGTAGCAGGTCACAGATCGAACCTGACCTGACAAAATTTGGTAGAGCAACCAATTTCAAGTGGTTGATAGAACATCAAGGTCAGGAGATAAGGAGAGAGTTGCAGTAATCCAAATGAGAAATCACACTCAATGGCGTGGCAGTTCAAGATGGTTCCCCATTTATCTCCGCAAGAATGCTCTTCTCGCCCTTTCTTCCATACACAAGGGCTCCCTCTCATTCAATCCCTGCTGAAGACTCTCCCAGCCTTTGAGACATGCACACCGAATTGCTGCACTGCCATCGTTGCAAGGACCTTTGCCCCATCCATGGATATATGATGAATGCCACCATCTGCACCACCCATGGGAAGAGTTATTCTGCAACAGTCCAAAAATAAAATCCAAGGATTCTTTAATCGATGGATGTCCGACTGGCAGGCGGGTGTCGTCCAATCTTGCTTATTTAACAGATAAATAACAAGCGATGCACAAAGTACAACAGGATGACTCTGTGCTTAGCAAAGCAACTGATGACTGACTCTTTTTTTTTCTGCCCCTCTCACTTTTCACTTGGCTTCCCTATGTACGGTACATACCGCATTTACACGATTCTAAGGTATGCCCAAATGTAAGGTGTATGTCAATTTGTCGTTTTAAAAAGTGAATAAAACAATAGGAATGCAAGATGTACCATTATTTAAAGTTTGCACAAAGTCCAACTAAGAAAATGCCAGGAAAAAAAAAGAAGAAATTGAAAGAAGAGCACAATGACACGAGTTCTTCCGCTTTGTTTGTTCGTTCGTATATATGCAGCACAAGGCTGTGGGTTAGCATCAATGGCTGAGGGTGCGACTGCTGCTGATAAAATGCCTTCTGCCAGTATTCGTTGGTAGACGTTAAAGATTCCACAGTATCCTTCGAGAAGAGTAGGCGAGCATCCTGAACAAGTTACAAATTCCTGCCCTAACCAGCAGACCGGACACCCGTTTTGATGTCCATCCAAGGGACACACACATTGATGAATCACCCTGCCTGTGAAACACTGCGATGACGGTTTGTAGCTGGGTTGGGATTCAAACCCAGGTTGATAGTTTAGGGGTGTCTTTGCGTACCTCTCGGCCATCCTGCCAGCCCCCCTTTCTGCCTGAGAGTCCTTATTCTTATCGCCTGGGTGATGATGTGTTGTGAACCTACTTTCACTTGCTTCTCATGCCTCAAACACCCCTCTTCCTTTCAGATGCAGCACATGGCTGCTGATTGCATCATTGTCTGGTTTGCACAGATATGCCACTGATGCCATCTGTAGGTTAGAGCAGGAATTTGGAATTTGTTCAGTTCCAGCAAGAGATCGCCTAACCCCTGGCAAAGGACACCGTGGGATATTTAACATCCAACAACTAATACTGACAGATAGGACGCCCAGTCTGACATGTTTCTCAGGGATGGCACACATTGTTGCCTCGTCCTATCTGCAAAACACCAGGATGACACAGTCTATAGCTGGGCTAAGATTCAAACCCAGACTCGACAGCTCAGAGACAATTGCCTCCAACAACACTCCCTTTCCCTCTTTCATCCTCTTTTCCTTCTTCTCTTACTTTTTACTAACGAAATCTAAAGATTACGTAAGTATATTGATGACTTCCGTCATCTGTTTGTGTGTTTGTTTGTTTGTAGGCACGATAACTCGAGAACGGAAGAAGCTACCAATGTCAAATTACACCACGTGATTCAGGAGGGTGATGGCTTGCGTTGATTAGATTTTGGTCAAAATCGGTCAAAGGTCAAGGTCACAGTGAGGTCAAACATAATTCCGTAAATTCATGTGGAGAAATGGAGTATTTTTGCTTCGCTCGATGTTACGAGTTCGTTTTAACTTCGATTTTAATTTTGTCTTCGGTTTTTGTGATCACTTAGGATGCTTAACACTCGGTTGTCGAAATTCTGGTAAAAATCGGATGTTTTGGAGACGTTTTAAGATTGTATAAAAAATATTTCACTCGACGCATCACGGGTCGTCCCATGATGCAGTGCGCTCGAGCAGACGCGTCGTTGAGTTACGTTAAGGTATAATATAATTGCGTAGAGAAATGGAGATTTTTGCTTCGGTCGACGTTACGATTTTTGATGGTTTGATAGAGAATCATCGTAGAAACTTCTGGTTTGCGTCGCTACCTTCTCGTTTGTTTGTTTGTTTGTTTGTAGGCACGATAACTCGAGAACGGAAGACGCTACCAACGTCAAATTACACCACGTGATTCAGGAGGGTGATGGCAAGTGCTGATTAGATTTTGGTCAAAATCGGTCAAAGGTCAAGGTCACAGTGAGGTCAAATATTCGATTTTTGATGGTTTGGTACAGATAACTCGAGAACGGAAGAAGCTGCCAATGTCAAATTACACCACGTGATTCAGGAGGGGGATGGCTAGTGCTGATTAGATTTTGGTCAAAATCGGTCAAAGGTCAAGGTCACAGTGAGGTCAAACATCCAAAAAATGATAACTCGAGAACGGAAGAAGCAACCAATGTCAAATTACACCAAGTGATTCAGGAGGGTGGTGGCTCGTGCTGATTCGATTTTGGTCAAAATCGGTCAAAGATCAAGGTCACAGTGAGGTCAAACATCCAAAACATTAGATTTTTGATGGTTTGGGACAGAATCATCGTAGAAACTTCTGGTTTGCGTCGCTACCTTCTCTACAGACAGCTTTTATTAGACAAGGTCAGAGGTCAAGTTGAAGATTTCGTAAGTACCAGTCTATGACTGCTTGTTTGTGTGTTTGTTTGTTTAGTTGTAGGCACAATAAGTCGAGAACGGAAGGAGCTACCAATGTCAAATTACACCACGTGATTCAGGAGGGTGATGGCAAGTGCTGATTAGATTTTGGTCAAAATCGGTCAAAGGTCAAGGTCACAGTGAGGTCAAATATTCGATTTTTGATGGTTTGGTACAGATAACTCGAGAACGGAAGAAGCTACCAATGTCAAATTGCACCACGTGATTCAGGAGGGTGGTGGCTGGCGCTGATTAGATTTTGGTCAAAATCGCTCAAAGGTCAAGGTCACAGTGAGGTCAAACATCCAAAACATTCGATTTTTGATGGTTTGGTACAGAATCATCAGAGAAACTTCTGGTTTGCGTTGCAACCTTCTCTAGAGACAGCTTTTATTGGACAAGGTCAGAGGTCAAGTTGACGATTTCGTAAGTACCAGTCTATGACTGCTTGTTTGTTTGTTTTGTGTGTTTGTTTGTCGGCATGATAACTCGAGAACGGAAGAAGCTACCAATGTCAAATTACACCACGTGATTCAGGAGGGTGATGGCTAGCGCTGATTAGATTTTGGTCAAAATCGGTCAAAGGTCAAGGTCACAGTGAGGTCAAACATTCGATTTTTGATGGTTTGGTACAGAATCATCATAGAAACTTCTGGTTTGCGTCGCTACCTTCTCCAGAGACAGCTTTTATTAGACAAGGTCAGAGATCAAGTTGACGATTTCATAAGTACCAGTCTATGACTGCTTGTTTTTCTGTTCATTCAGCCACACACGTGACGAGGTTAAATGAGGTCCCTCTATGTTCTTCTCAGACAAGCATCTTGAGCACCTGACTTTTCTACACAGGTTTCTTGCTTAATTTTTATGAACAAGCAAGTTTCCCATGCCTGCATAGGATTCTAAACGGGGAAGGGATAGAGGCGGCAAAAAAGCAAATGTCGACTTCTGTCATCGAGCTGACAATCTGAGATCAACAATTCGCATTTATTGCCACATGTGATGCAATGTAAATGCTCTAATGCTGGTGAGGTACTCCATTTGCAACTGTTTGTTCGATATATTTAGCTTTTCGACGCCTCGGGCCCCCAATAAAATTTTTATTGGTGTCGAACCCATTGACCAATTGCAAATTAATAGCAGAATTCAGCTATATCCAGAAAGGTGATTTTAAGTCTCGACCAGGAATATTTAAGTATAATTTTCCCAAAAAGCATTTGCACTCAAACCCCTGGATCCTTGCCACATGGCTTTGGACCTTTGCCACAAATTTTTTGTCAAAAACTGTGATCCTCCTCACGACCTCATCCCAAGATTTATCCCTGTCCAATAAATTCCCCTCACAGAGTGAAAGACTGATTCATCAAATACAAAATTAAGCCCTGGTTCCCATCGTATGCTGCCTTTTTGGCTGCTGGTTGCATCATTGGTTCGGGGCACAGCTATGCCGCTGATGCAGTGCCCCAATTACCAGTATACTGGTGCTCATTTCACCGACCTCAGGATGACAGGCTGAGTCAACCCCTTGGTATTAATTTAGCGGCCAACGTGGCTCAAAATCAGGACCCTCGGATCCCAAGCCACCACCCTAACTGCTAAGGCAACACCATGCTGTACAAGCTTTCATTAATAATGAAAGTAAATGCACCCTTTACTACCTATCCAAGATAATGGCCTTTCATGATGATGACAAAGACAAGCAGGGGGTGCTGTTTTCACCACAACTGATGTCATGGTTTAAACATGCCTTGCTGGATATTCAATGATGACATGAGAATTGAAAATCTAACTTGTGGCTCTGCCTAACCTTATATAAAGCACAATTGAGGTGGTATTCGTAAAGTCCACCTGGCACCTCACCTTAAGTGGTTGTGTCACCATGTTATTCACACAGGATCTCTGCACAAATGCCTACCAGGAGCTTCAGAAGCACGGGGGCTTGCTCGTGGCTCTGTTCTCGATGATGCTCATGTCCGGACTGCCAGAGGTGACCGAGGTTGACTTGTCTTACTTGCGTAAATCTCTGAAGCCAACCAAGGAGGGAGAAAAGCACTTTTTGGAGGTCATCGAGCAATGCAGGAATAATAACTGGAAGGTACAGTAATGTCTGTTTCTTGTATTTGCTCAAAATAATTACTTGATAATGTTTGGATGATTTTTTTTTTTCCATACAAAGTAGTTTATGCAACCATTCTTCCTGGGGTGGGTTGCATCACACCATTTTTTCTGCTTCATTCAAAAGTTAGTGTAAATAGGTAAAATAACAATTAATTGGTGACAGCAACAAGTGCAGCAATTGCACTAACAAATAATTGCACAAATGAAACCAATTATTAACAATTTTAAGTTTCAGTAAAATAAAGCCATGAACTGTGTGCCTTTCTAGGTGCAAATTAACTTCCTAGTTCACAACCTGATTGGAGCTGGAGTAAAGCCACAGGCGTCGACCTCCACTTCGGACCAACAGAAGACTAACGGTTAACGATGCAGAACAGAAAGTGTACCTGCATGAACTTTGTGAAAGACGTTGAGGCTGGGATATTCCCATGTGATTTAAATCTTGCTATTGTTCATTTTGTAATTCATACTTAAGTTCGAAGCAAATCTGGGGGAGCCTGTTGAGTACAGGTAGGTTTGGAGCCACCCGTAGCACTAACGGTCAGAGTACATCATTTGTGTTGCATTCAAGGTCATTGCCTATAATTGTGTTGCATAAATTGACTTTCATTGCCTGTGTAAATACTCTGCACCTTTTCTGCAACAAAAATACACAACTTCACGGAAACCTTTAGGGATGCAACTGCATGTATACTTTGGCACCTTTTTAGCCTTGTGTTACATTATTTCATCACTCGGGTAATATAACCCAGCGAGCTGATTGGCTGAGGTTGTATGTGGGTCAGTCAATTTGCAGAACAAAGGAGAAGTGCTCAAGTTTTTGCATCTTCCAAATAATTCACAGTTCCCCCCTCCCCTATACATTTGCAACTTTTTGTTGTACAACACAAAGTTGGATTATAATTATAAACCTCAACGGAGCTGCACAAACAGGGTACTAAAAGGATGATTGTGCAATTCAAATTCAAGGTGGCCAAGTAATTTTTATGCAACTCCCCCAGGCACACCTGTCCCAAACCTGTCATTCCTCTCCTCGAAGATGTAATAAATACATCTTCGAAATACAAATACGAAGATGTAAAAGATGTAGAAGCCTTTCCTTTGTTGTTTTGTTTTTCACACAGATGTTGTGTTTCACTTTTTCAAAAATATTCTTACCTCCGCCACCGAAGGTAGATGGAGGTTTTGTTTTCACCCGTTTGTTTGTCAGTCTTGGAGCAAGATATCTCAAAAAGTTATGGATGGATTCGGACAAAATTTGGTAGATAGGTTCGGTGTGTGCCAAGGACAAGTAGATTTTGGTGAAGATCCAAATCCGGATACTATAATTTTTGAAGTGGTTTTTCACCATTGAGAGATCAGGCCAAAAACGATTTACAGCAGGATATCTCAAAAAGTTGTGGATGGATTCAATTGAAACTTGATGGACAAGTTAGGCGTGTGACAAGGATGAATTGATTCGACTTTGGCAATCTGTATCCAAGGATTTTAAAATATTTTAAAGTGATTCTTTACCATCAGGTGATGGGGCCACAACTTTATTTGTATCACATGATATTTCAAAAAGTTTTGGACGGATTATGACAAAACTTGGTGGATGAGTTGGGAAGGTGACAATAACAGGCTGATTAGATTTTGATTAAGGTCCGGATGCAGATCCAGCCTATCAGTGGGATATAAAATGTAAACTGTTCAGCCTGGCTGAGGTTTGCGCTTGACCGAGTGCCGTTCTGGTTCCGTTTGTACTGACGTTTGTTTTAAACAATCTCTCATGATTTATTGTTTGTATCATTTTACATTTCATTTTAAGTCCATTCCCTTGTGTCACACAGAAATCAATCAATACATTTGTGCATGTGGATATTCCCTCTCATGAACTATCTTCTATGAATGGTGTTAGGTCAATTACGCATTGCCATGTTTGATGAAAGGAAAAAACGTTGGACCTCTGTATCTTTGGAAATTTCACATTTTCTTATGTATATATGGAGATGGAGGGAACATAGCCTTGTTTAGTTAAAGTAAATAGGTATATAGGCTTATAATACTCATTATTTCTTTAAAATTATCAGATTCCACTCCAGATTTCGACATTTATTTAGTCTGGACAATATCTGATCCTCAAAACCGAAATAATATTTCGATGATATACTTTAATTAGTCCGTTGGAGGAGATCGTGGAAAATTGCAACATATAATGCATGAAATCATTCCAAGCTCCTAATTTGAAAACTATAGCACTTACAAAGGTGATGTACCCAGCGATTCATAGCTATGATGAACAGGCATTCGATAATATGAATGAGTAAAGTGAAATAAAAACAACAACTTTATCATTAAGAAATCGTTCCAGCCTGTTTCAAGTCAAGGCATAGTTGAGCAAGCCAAAAAACATAGTTGCTTCAGACCCCAGCAGGTTACCAAGGATACGCCTTCAGAACTCAGAGAGCAGTGTCCAAGGTTGCATCTGATGAAAGGATATAATTAAATAAGGCTGTTAATTATCTTCAAGAGGTGCTTTAATTAACCCAAGCACCTAATTGTCACTCTTGCACTTTCTTGGAGTTTTCTTCGTTGGCATGCAAAGTTTCAGGCTGATAGGTTTCATGGTTTTGGAGTTATAGAGGAGACACAAACACATACACACTGACATTTATTAGTATCGATGGCAATGAGCAGATCAAACCAACCTAATTATCCACACACTTTATGAAAAAAGAGGGGGCTATTTTAATGGGCTCTGTCTGTCTGTCTGTCATCTCCGAAATGGTTGGACAGAAATTCACCAAACTTGGTTGTTATGATCATCACATAGCAAGAAGGTGCAAGAGCAGTGTCATTTTGGCTTCCCCCCCCCCCCTTGGGACTGGGTCAAAAGGTCAAACATCGAGAAATGCAATTACAGGCACATTTTTCATGAAACTTTGAAAATGCAATCAACATTGGGGGATGCTTGAAATGTGCAACGATTTTTTTGGGATTTGATATTGGGTGCAAGTTCCTGGTGGAACACTTTTTGCCATCTTTCAACTTTTCTTAAGGTGCGAAGCGTGGGGATTTGTGATGGCGGGCCATCGACTTCGCTCCAGTTTTTCCAGTGAAATGAGACTTGGCAATCTCGCAAACCTCTTCATAGAAAAGGACTTGTCTTCCCCTCTGTCCAAAGAAAATGTATGAGCTCAGATTACTGATAAGGACAATAATATGATGTGGCTGTCTGTTTTAACATCTGTTCATTTGAAGTAAACACAATATAATCATTGCTTGAATGCAAGGTTTTTCACCCTTGTGTCAACACTTTCTCACAAATATGTATATATATATATATATATATATATATATATATATATATATATATATATATATATATATATATATATATATATATATATATATATATATATATATATATATATATATATGTACACACACAAACACACACAAACACACACAAACACACACAAACACACACAAACACACACAAACACACACAAACACACACAAACACACACACACACATATATATATATATATATATATATATATATATATATATATATATATATATATATATGTATATATCTACTACACTAAAAAAATAGAATATATTTGTATGTATGTGTGTGTTTGTTCGTCCTTTATAGGCGGCCGAACCGTTGGATGGAATGAGATGAAACTTGGCATGACTGATCCTTGGGACATGAGAACGGACATGGGGGGGGGGGTCTAGTTCAAGGTCAAAGGTCACGGGGTCAAGGGGTCAAGGTCACTGGGTAACTTCAATTTCTTAATTTCATCCGATCGAGACGGGACCAACGCCATTCGACAGATTATCAAAATTAAATGACACAGTTGAATGACGACATTCACTTTCGACTTCCGGTTTTCGAGTTTTGACATCATAAATTGACTAAAACTTCAATTTTTCATGTTTCTTTGTCCTTTATAGACGGCCAAACCGTTGGATAGAATGAGATGAAACTTGGCATATGTGATCCATGGGAACGAACATAAGGGGCTTCTTATGTATATATGGGGCTTCTTATGTATTTTTGAACATAAGGGGCTTCTTCTTCATAAGGAAATATCATAAAATCATAAAATCAAGGTCAAGTTCAAAGGTCACGGGGTCAAGGTCACCGGATAACGTCAATTTCTCAATTTCATCCGATAGAGACGGGACCAACGCCATTCAAAAGATAACTGTACCAGCCCATGGGCGGGTACTTTGCAAGTATATACTGAAAATACACACACACACACACACACACACACACACACACACACACACACACACACACACACACACACACACACCGTCGTGCCCCCAGAATCCGAACGCCCCATTGTTTGAACAAATTGGAATCCTAACAATTTTTTCGAGAAAAAATTGCCCTAAAAACCGAACACATTTTCGAAAACCGAACACAACGTAGCGTTCATGTTTGTTCACGTGTCTCACCCGCCTGTTCGACCCGCATCTTCGCGCTTTGTTCATTCAGTTCATCGGTGGAAGTACTCGTGAAAGCATCTCTGGTGTGTCGATCGCTACTTTACCTCGTGTTTTCACCTTGATTTGTGCTGTTTTTTTTTTTCTTCAATTATCACCCCTGTGCATTCACCATGGCAACCAAGAAGAGCAGTGAAGCAAATAGGAGTAAGAGGAAGTCTGTGAGAACGACAATTGAGTTGAAGAAAGAACTTATCGCTAAGCATGAGAGCGGTATGCGTGTGTCTCAGGCCCGTCGCTAGGGGGGGGGGCATTTGGGTGCAATGCCCCCCATGGCGCATCTGGTGCCCTCCCACTTGTACGCCACCCATTTATGCCCTGTTGCACCCTGTGAACAACTTAGTGTTTAAGGACGAGCGCCCACTGTGACCTTCCTGTTTAAGAGTTCACCTGTGTGAACTAAAACCCTTATTCCAGATGTTCAGTGTGGTGAATAATGAGGCCTTCTTGGATAAACTGTTCTTTAATAATATCCTTCTTTGAATAACAGTCAAGAGATAAGTGTGCGCTTGTCAGCGCATCTCCAAAAGCAATTGGCAAGACGATACAGTCCAAGACCACAAGATAAAAGATAATAACGCAAGCACCAACGCCAGCAGCCAAGACCTCGTGTCGAATGTCGATGTTGTGGGTGGTTATACTGTATATATCATGGATCATTTAGTTTTAAGGAACAGCCAATCAGCGTATTCGATATGGAGACCCTATTGAGCAGGATACCTGATTGGTTGTAAGTTAGGTATAAATGTAATATAGTCATAATATGATAAAGGAAAAGACATAAATTTCCATTATTAAAGATGAAGTGCACGTGCACCGCGTGACCTTCACAACCTGTCAACCCTCCATCTTACAAAAGTAATTTTATCATAAAAATTAAAAAATATGTGTGTTTACAATCGTGCTTACATTTGAAGTTATGCAGATAAAACCTGTTTTCGATGCATGGATCATTTAATAAATAATACCGTCAACCGTCAAATCTCGCAAGTCGCGAGATTAGTGATGCGAGTCACGAGGGACGAATCACAGAGCACGAGCTCGCAGCGGGAGAAAAAGACGTGGATGATGGTTATACGAAAATGGCTCAGAAAAGGAAAAAATGCAAGCGACGAAAATGAAGAAGATGATGAAAGACATGTGGGAGGAGTTGGAGGAGGAGACGATCATGTCGATGAAATACCGACAGAAGCTGGCCAACCTGGCCAAGCCAGCAACATCAGCCCTGCGGCTGTAGCCCCAGTTCAGACAGCCGAGTTTCCACGCTCGGCGGTGGCCTCGGGGTCAGGTGTGACTGTCAAGCCGCTTCCCGATGATCTTGGAAGTGAGAGACCGAATCGAGTTGTTCTACAGCGGTACCCTGGCCATCTGTTGCAGAACAAGAGTCGCTCGTTTGTGTCCTCGTCGTACCAGACTAATGAATGGCTGGAATACAGTGTGCAGACAGATGCAGCATTCTGCTATCCATGTAGGAAGTTTAACACCGCACGTGGCCCAGTGGACTCTACTTTCACAGTGCGAGGCTACCGGATTTGGAAACATGCCGTTGAGAAAAACAGGGGATTTCACAAACACGCAACTTCAAAGGAACATTTAACTTGTGTTTTGAGGTGGAAGGAGAATGAGAGGCACATCGATTGTGGTAAGGAGATTTCCACACTCCTCAATGCTGACCAGCTAAATAGAAACCGGTACTATGTGTCTGCTCTTATAGATGTTGTGGGATTTCTCGCCGAAAATCAGATACCTTTTAGAGGGAGCCTTGATAATTTTGAGGATATGTCAGACGGGCACAGTGGGCTCTTCCTCTCGCTTTTAAACTACACACTCAAAAAAGACACCGAGCTCGCCGAAATAATAAAGCATATCCCACGAAACGCAAGCTATACTAGTCCGGAAATGCAGAATGAACTGATCTTCACATTGAATAATGTTGTGATGGATGCCATCGTGGAAGAAGTCGGCACATCGTGGTTTACTATCAAGGTGGATGGGACGTGCGACCCCACTGAATGTGAGAACATATCAATCATCATTCGCTTTGTATCGTTATCAAATGAAGCGACAGAGCGACTACTCACAATAGCTACAGCCAACACTGGAGATGCAAAAACATTGACAGACCTAATAATTGCAGAGCTGATAAAAACAGGACTTGACATGTCAAAATATTAAGTCAGGTGTACGACGGGGCTTCGGTAATGGCTGGGAAGCACGGTGGGGTGCAAAAGTTGTTGCAAGAGATATTGGAAAGAGAAATCCCCTATGTGCACTGCTTAAATCACTAACTCCATCTAGTAGTTATCCATGAACTGGCAGCAGAGAAAGCTGTCACTGATTTCCTCGAGGTTTGTTGTTGCCTGTACAAATTCTTCAGAAAGCCCATTGTTGCTGCACAGTATAAAGGTGAGTGGTTAAAACGACTTCTTGATCAAAGGTGGACGGGACATTTAGCCACCGTGTCTGTGATCATAGGATCTTTTAAGGATATCACATCCTTACTGTCGGAGATTGATGCAGAGCGCGCCTACGGTGCAGAGATGAGGATGGAGGCTATTGGGCTTTTGCGGGAAGTCTCTGGGCCTGCCTTCATGTTCACTGCTATCTTCGTACAAAAACTGCTGATGTTGTGAGATGGCGCGAACAGACTCTTGCAGGCAGAGGACATGGACTTGTTAACGGGGTTGGAACTGGTGGCGAGTGCTACAGAGTGCGTGAAGAAACTCCGCTCTGAGTATGAGTTCACTGATCTGTGGAACAAGGCCAACGATGCTCACACTTCTACACCTGCACCACCAAAACAGAGACGCACAATGCATAAGAACTTGGAACAGTTTGTAGTTTTGGAGACTACAGGACAAAACAACGACAATGACAAGACGGAACTGCAGAGGGTTTTTTACAGCGCAATTGACACTGTGCTTGGAGAGATCGCTCAGCGCTTCAGTGAGCGCAACACACAACTCGCCCGTTCACTCGCTGCCTTGAATCCTGAAAATGGCACGTTTTTGGATCCCCACTTGCTCCAGCACATCATTGCATTAACAAAGTCAACCATCAGTGAAACAGAGTGTGTGGTTGCAAAGCAGTTTTTTCGCTCACAGACAGAAAAGCAGCCAAACGAGAGATGGACAACACAAAAACTCCTCTCAACATACTACAAAACGCTGGAAGCCATGCCAAGTGTAGTGACTGCTATGAGACTTGGACGAACACTTGGTGCATCCACTGCCATGTGTGAAAACTCATTCTCAACGTTGAGGAATGTCTTCAATGACCATCGACGGTCCATGCGCCATGCACGCAAGGCACAACTGGTACAGCTGGCCTTCGAGAGAGACCTCACACGTAAATGCCTGAATGAATGGAAGGAGAAGGTCCTCAGAAGATTCCACACCGAGACACGTCGCCTGCAGCTCTTCTGACAGCGAGTACAGCGGTATAAAAACTATACGAGGAGTTCAGATTGTGTGTGTGACTGCTGGTGATGTGTGTGTGGTTGTGGTTGCAGTGTGGCTGTGGTCAGCACCCGCCGTGGTCGGCTGCTTTGTACTTCTGATGTTTAAGTTAAGTGTTGTGTTTGGTGCTTTGCATATCCCATATCCCATATCCCATATCTAGTACTTTGTGCATAACCTTACCTCTGTGTAATTGACTGCTTTAAATGCGGACCTTGTGGTATCTTCAGGCTGGTCGTATTTGCTGTTGATAGTTTAACGTGATGATCGCAGGTCATAGCCGACTGTATCTTATTTCAAAGTGCACTGATTCTGGTGCCAACCTCCCCCGTTTGGTCATTGTATTTCTGGTATATTAATTTTCTAATGCCAATTCTGACAACACCTTGTATAAGTGCACCTGAATTGATGCCAATTGTCTAATCATTGAATATCTGCATTGTGAATGTGCCAGTTTGTTGTGGCTCTCCTGCATTCGAATAATTTTAGGCCAAAAACATCAGAACATATTAAATCTAGCTGAGATCAATTTGGTTGGTATGCGACGGCAACCTCAGTATAGATGTGTCAATGCTGCATGTATAGAATAGTATACCGGGTTATCAAAAATATTAAATATAATAATTGTGCCCCCCCATCCAGTTCATATGCCCCCCTTAATACTGAGCCCAGGCTCCGGGCCTGGTGTGTCTGATCTCGCTGCCATATTCGAGCTGCCGAAATCGACCGTGTGTACGATTCTGAAAAATAAAAAAGCGATAAAAGCACGAAAACCCTTCGTGAAGCGAACTCATTCAATGAACCATCTGACGAATCGGCTTTAACGAACTCAACGTTTTTTTCGCGAGCATGGAAGTGACGTCATGCTGCGTCACACAATCGCTTCACCTCTTGATTCTCTCCTGTGGAACCGTGCGGTGAAAACGGCACGTTTGTGTCTCCACAGAGTGTACTGGGATATAAAACGCCATTTGGTGCTTCATGGTAAATTACATACCTCCGCCAGGCTGAACAGTTTACGTTTTGGATCCCAATGGCCACTGATCGGTCGGAGCTGCATCCAGACCTAATGGAAGAAGCGACAACGCTCCTGCTCATCCCCCAGGATTGGAAGAAGATTCATTACTCAGAAAAGGTCATTTGCTCATCATATTTTACCTTAAACATGGGTAATTTCAGTTGAAAGTGTCTTGAAAGTGGGTTTTCTTGGGGTCCAGGAACAGATTAATTCACTTTCCATTATTTCTTATTGGGAAAATCGTTTGTAATCCGAACCTTTTTGAATCCAAACAGCCTCTTGGAACGAATTAAATTCGGATTCTGGGGGCACCACTGTGTATGTATATATATATATATATATATATATATATATATATATATATATATATATATATATATATATATATATATATATATATATATATATTTTAGCCTGGTGTTGGCGCAGTGGTTAGGTCAACTGCTTGGGATCCAAAAGGTCCTGAGTTCAAGTCCCGTTTGGCCACTGAATGAATACACCAGGGGGTTGACTCAGCCTGTCATCCTTCCGAGGTCGGCGAAATGAGTACCAGTGCACTGGGCCGGTGTATACCCCGGTTAAAATAGGTGTACCATATCCCTGTGTTGTAAGAGGCAATCAGGGTTGCATCAGGACGAGCGACCCAGACCAGCATCGCGAAGTGGTCCACAGAACCAGGCGCCACCGAGATGCCTCCAATCTGTGCGATGCAGTCAGTGCCGGACCCGGCTAGAGATGCGCACTCGACAGACTCGTCGCACACTCAACAGACTGGACGCGCTTCGAGCTTCAAATAATGCAAGCATTCCTTGCCCCTCCTTCGTTGTCCCCCGAGATGTGTTGTCCACGAGCAAGATGAACGCCCAGATGACCACCAAGGCCATGTATCGGGATGCGATCCTTCCTTTCTCTCTCTTCTTACAACACCACGGCTGTGTATTTATTCGCCTCTTTGGGGGGGGGGGAGAAAAGGGGGGGAGGAGAAAAGGGGGGGGGGAGGAAAAACGTCTCCGGCCCTCCGTTCTTGGTCTGAGGTGGTGAAGTCCTTGATTGGCCAAGGAGGCCCACTCCTCCCATCCTGGACGGAGTCCCGCTCTGAGGTGGTGATACCCCTGATTGGCCAAGGAGGCCCACTCCTTCCATCCTGGGCGGAGTCCCGCTCTGAGGTGGTGAAACCCCTGATTGTGAAGTCCTTTTCTTCTTGGAATGGTTCTGTGCGTTCCGCCCCTCCCCCACTTGGGCACTCTGTCAAGCGAACCGGTGGGGGCCTAACCCTTCACCCAGTAAGCTCGCGGGGGACGCTGGGATCTGAGGGGTTGCAGCTGTCCTTTGTTGCAGGAGATGTGGTTTTCCTCAGACAAATCACAGCGCCTTTATTTACCCATTAAACTAGGGAAAAGGACTATCTACAAAACACGTACTTACCGAGATAACTAATCTATAGGAACCTGAATGTCTGTGTGCTCATGGCTTCCAGATCCGCAACAATATATATATATATATATATATATATATATATATATATATATATATATATATATACATACATACATATATACATACACACATATATATATATATATATACAGGGTGTCCCAAAAAAATATACAACTTTTCATCTGCAAAGAGGAAGGTCATAACATGTATTTTTTAAAAAGATATATGGCTGGATAGAAAGCTGAAAGGTTGATGTTTATTGTAACAATGTCAAAATTGCCACCAAAATTTAAATTTTGGTATAGAATCGTTTTCTTTTAGACCACATGTTTGACGTAGGCTCCACGTTGTCCGATCACTGCCGGCAAACGCGTTGTCATGTTCTCCATCACTTTGGGAAACGTTTTCTGAGGAATGTTCTGGATTTCTCGGTGGATGTTTTCCTTCAGCTGATCAAGAGTCTGAGGCCGAGGGTTTCCAGAGATCCTGTCCTTGCGATACCCCCACAAGAATAATTCTGGAGGAGTAAGGTCAGGGGAATACGGTGTCCACTCAACGTCTTCGTCGAGGGAGATAAAGCGGTTCTCAAAATGTTGGTTGAGAAAACGCCTTGTTTCCCTGGCTGTATGGGGCAGTGCCCCATACTGCTGGAACCACTGGGTTCTCATCTGGATCAGGTTGTTTCTCCTACGGGCCTGAGTACGTAGCTCAGGCAGATAGAATTCCTGAATCATTTCGCGATAGTTCCTCTGGTTTACTGTGCAAGTGCGTCCCTGGTCATCTTCAAAGAAGTATGGACCAATTATCCCATACCAACCAACCGCCACTCACATGGTGACTTTGAGAACAGATTGAGGCACCAGTTCAGTTGATGCATTACCAGGATTTTCAGTTCCCCAGTACCGAAAGTTTTGCTTGTTTACCTCCCCGGACAAGTGAGCATGGCATGCGTCCGTCATGTGAAGTTTTTTGAGGAAGTCTGTATCTTCCTCCAACTTTCCTGAGAACCAATTTGCAAAGTCTCGTCGTTTGCGTTTCTGTTGATCAGAAAGCACCGTTTCCGTTTGAATTTTGCATGGAAAGGCATGAATGCCTTGGCGAAGGATCCTCTGAACGGTGCTCTTATAAATGTTTGTCTCAGCAGAAAGTCGTCGAATCGATTTTTTTGGACTCTGAACGACCGCCTGTCTCACCATTTCCACATTTTCTTCACTACGACCTGTCTTCTTCTGACCACTGTGACCCTTGTGAAGGTCACAGATGGTTCCCACATTGGTAAACTTTGCGATGGTGCACTTTATTTTCCGAAAGTTTGGTGCATGGCGCAAGTGGATACCGAAATGTCTCGAGTAAAGACGTTGCACCTGTATGACACTTTTCGTCTGGTTCCAAAGTTCAACAATTTTCGTCCGTTGTTGTATGGTCAGTCTTGGCATTTTTCTGGTGCTTGCTTGGTA
>NC_140962.1:93913660-93918660 GCF_056783735.1 Eptatretus burgeri | reverse complement strand
CTGGTAATGAGCCGCAAAATGGCGCTGGCGCCCCGACTCCGCGGGCCTCGCTGGGACTGCCTGGTATGGGGTAGGAACGGGGCCCCCTTCTCGCACTATCTCAGCACGGGGGGGGGGGGCAAACAGGAGGGGGTTGTTGATGCTCGGGGGGGGGGTGGATATCTCCCTGTCTCGGGTCCCGCGACGAGCGTCTCCACCACGACCTCGGTCGCGCCGCCGGTGTCTCCCTCCGCAGCTCCCCGACTCCGACGCGAGCACCCCCTCGACCGCCTTCGCCGCCGCCACCTCTCCACAGCTCCGTCCAACCGCCCTCTCCGTCTCCTCTCTTGACTCGTCCCAACTCTTCACTGGCTCCGAACTCTTCACTCTCTCCCTTCCGAACTCTTAACTGGCTCCGAACTCTTCACTCTCTCCCCTCCGAACTCTTACTCTCTCCCCTCCGAACTGAACTGTTTGGCGAGCGCGGCCCCTTATATGCCCCGTGGCCTCACTCCTTCACCTTCGACCCTTTACCTCCGACCCTTCACCTCTAACTAGCTCCTCATTGGACCGAGGAAAAGTGGGCGTGAATGCTTTTTGATCCATGAATTTGCATATAGCGATATTACTCCAACGCACCTGGAGGTGGGGCCAAATCGCCCCACGCTCGCCGATAGGACGGAACAGAAGTGGGCGTGAGTCGTTTTTGATCCGTTTTCTTCGGAAAGGCCGGCGCTTTTGCACCCCTGCTCGGTGCGCGCCCTGCACGAGTCCAGTATCGGTGCCCACAAGCGGCGTGGGAATGACGGTGATGCGATGGTTGCGAGGGCGAGTTGTGACGGTAAAGGTCGTGGCTGTTGTTGTGAAGCGGCGTTGCGGTTGGTGGTTGTTGTGTGATGGCTGTTGAGACGTGGTTGGTGGTGGTAGTAATGGCGGCTGGTCCAAAATAAAGATAGTAAAGAAAAACGGCTATCTGAAAGGGTCGCAGCCCGCATTAATGACATTTATTCCCTCTAAACAACGGGTTTGGGCCTAACTACACATATACTAACAGAGATATCTCACCCAAGGGACCTGAATGGTGGTTTGCGAATTTCGTCAACCACAACACTACCCCCTCCCCTTTTTACAGACTCGTCCCGAGTCGTCAAATTTTCGTGTGCCATCATGTGTAGTTTTCCCCTAGTACATTTTACCTACGGATCCCTGAGTGCGACATTCATGGTATTCGTGTCCCCAAAATAAATAACCTGAGGGCTGAGTAACTACCTAAACAAACTCACTCACATGGACTACTTAAATAAAATTGCCGGCGCTAGGACAGACATGCCGGGGGCGCACTCATATTTACAGTACATCTTAACCTTAACTTTCAAATTTTACACTAAACCATGGCCCAGGATCAATGAACTCTGCAAAAAGAAAGCAGTTAGCAGGGAGCCAGGCTGCTCGCATGCAGTCTCTGGCTCAAACAATGCAGGTGATGGGGAACGTGGCCGGCTGCTCACTCGCAGTCCAAGGCCTTCCCTTTTTAACTGAACGCAGTGAACCACGGTGCATGGGCTGCACAAACACAGTCTCCGTGCCAGCTCAAGTGGCACACGCAATGAGCACAACGAATGGATGGATGAATGGATGCACGCAAACACGGTGCACGGGCCGCCACTGCAGGCCCGTGTTGCAGCTGCCAACAGGGCAGTTCTTGCAGCTTGCAAACTGTTGCTTTTACGATGATCCCGGCGCGCATGGAAATGAACAGGGGGGGGGGGGCAAAGCAAAATTGAACGGGGCTGGTGAACGTGGGCAGTGGGCATGGCAAAGGCAGCAGGCAAACACAGCCCGCAGAAGAAGGCCGCTGCAGGCAAACACAGCCGGCAGACGAACTGGCCGGCACAGGCCTTGCAGAAAACAGCTGCAGACGATCCAGCCGGCACAGGCCTTGCAGCACAACAACAGCTGCCGATGAAGCTGGCCAGCCTTCGCCGTTCAGTGGAGGTTGGTGGAGGGAGTGCGGTGGTGCTGGCCACTCGGAAGGCGGGCTCGGACCTACCCTACGGTCTCCCACCCAACCTATCGCCTTTGCCTGTCACTGTCCATACCCACTCCCTTAATTTGTCAAACCCCAATTTAGCCCCAACTTATTTTTTTGTTGTTTTTATTTTTACTCCCCCACTATAAATCGTCCCCTAACCCCCTTTATCGTCCTTGTTCGGCTAACCTATCCTGTCACCTAGCCTACTCCCAACCCCTACGTTCCCTTCCCGGAGGGGAATAAGGGAGAGCTAACGTCCTGTGCCGAGGCCCAATTTAAGCCTCAGAATGGCCTCCCCAGAGTTCAGCGATCTAACCCAAAGTGGGTCCAGTGGCCCACAACGAGAGCGAGGGGATGGATGGTGCGGAGGGGTACACTTCCTATCTACCCTAACCATTTAACCTGTTAAACTACCCCGGGGCTTTCAACAAGCGCCTCTCGCTTAAACTATTGGTTCTAACAACCCAGATTCCCATCGCCTGTGTTGGTGTCCTCACAATTTCGGGCCTCGCCCCCCAATTTTCTTCCCGTGCCCTCACACGGTCTCATGGCTGGGACACGTGGCTCCCTTTGGCAGGCACGACCCTCTGCCAATTCCCCAGCTATGGCACCCCCGGGCACTACACTGCCTCCGAGCCTACCAGCTCCCTAACACCGGGGAGTGCCCCCCATGGCACCTCCCCTGAAACGCACACGTGGCAGGCTGGCTTCCCAGGCCCCTTTCCGAGGGTCACCCGTGCCCACAACACTGCCCACGCGGCTAATGGCGCCCCGGGCCCCCGCACCAAGCAGGCGCACCCGTGCCCACTACGCTATCCCGGCCCCCCATGGGCCCTTGGCCTACTACGGCCGACTAGCCTGGTGCCCGGGGTACCCACTCAGCGATACTCACCTTTCACAGCCACGCTCCCAGCCCGTCAACAGGGCTCCTGCACCCCTCCAAACGGGTTTCGAGCCTACACTCCCACCAACAACAAAACGACCTCCATTTTGTAAATTTGACTAACCCCCTAACTCACTCTACACTGACCCCGGGGTCCCTTGGGCGGGAGTCACTCCTCCCCCCAATCACTCATCGCACCATGCATTCCCCATTCGCTCCATTCACACAGACCCGCTGGCCTCACTCACTCATCATGTACTCACCTCACAACTCTTCAACACACACACCGCTGAACTCTGCCATCCTAACTACATCCCCTAACTAACTCGTGCTCCCACGTCGTCCCTTAAACTATAGCACGTTCCATTTAACCTACGTAGCTAAACTCCGTCCCCGCTACACATTCACAAGTCTGTCACTGTCTCCAAATCTCTAAAATAACTTTTATTTCCCAACCTAAATCTGGCTACAATCCCTCTAACTAATCCATTCCACGGGCCCCATGAGGACTTACCCCTGCCCCATGGAGCCGGTCGAACTAAGCTAACCCTTCCCCCTAACTAGTTTCCATCCTGTGCCCTAGTCAAGGGGGTCTTCCACCCCTTGCCCAGGAATCCCGTGCACCCGAAAGTGAGGCTTTTTTTATTTTTTTTTTTTATTTTTTTTTTTACATGCGCAGCACCAGCGCGGCAACTCACAGCTCGCGCACTTTGCACCTGCCCGTGACGTCATGCAGCTGCACGTGTACCTCGTCCCTCCTTGGACGGTACCATCCAGCAGGGATACCCCTCCTGCCGGATTCCAACCCCACGTGCAGCCATGGCGTCACCGTGCGCATAAAAAAACACAAGCCCCACGTCTCGAGGGGTTCCCCACGCGAACACATGTGCTTTCCCGTTGGAGCTTAACACACACGATCGCGTGGAGAACCCGTCTGGTCCAAATCCGTTTACCTGCCTAAACTTTGTCTGTCCGCGGGATCGGCAAATCCACCGCGTGCGTTTCCGGACCGGGACTTCACTCTCGCAAGCGAGCACGTGGGGGCCTCGTGCGTTGCACAGCACGGACCTCGTGCTCACTGCTGGACGAACCCGGCACGGTCCCCGAAACAACTACAGCCGCTACTCGGCTTTCTTTCTTCTGTCGCCGTCGTCGTCGCCATTCGACCCACGCACACCTGCGTGTTACGACGCTCACACTCCATTCCATTACATTCACCCCGGGAGACGCGGCTGCATGTTCACACATGCCCACCGACATCTCCCTTACATACCGCTCTCTCACACACACGGTCTCCCTTGCACTCGGCCGTTCACTCACGCATGCCATTACCCTTGCACACATGGCTCCCCTCACTCGCGGCCTTCCACTCACTCGTGCCATTTCCCTCACACAAACCACACCACTCACACACGCGGGGGCACTCACCCGCGGTGCCTCATCCACACACCGTGCCTCACTCACACACGCGGGGGCACTCACCCGCGGTGCCTCACTCATACACCGTTCCTCACTCACACACGCGGGGGAACTCATCCGCGGTGCCTCACTCATACACCGTGCCTCACTCACACACGCGGGGGCACTCAACCGCGGTGTTTCATCCATACTGGCCGTTTCATCCACACACACGGCCTCTTCCACTTGCGGTGCCCCTTTTACACACAGCGTGCTGGGAAGCACGTACTCCGGCACAATCGCCACCACACCACTCACACACGGGGTCGCTTCCACACACGGGGACGCACTCACACCTTGCACCACACACACAGGGACAACCACACTGGGGATTCGTGTCCCCACAAGGGTCTCCGGGGCCTCTATACCCCCCAAGCTCTCCGTGCACCTGTCCACAGCACCCGTCCCCTCAACCTCGCAAAGCACGACCGAACTCACCTGGTCGTGACTCGCCTCAAGGGGGCATACTCCCTCCCCTCGTTCCTGGAGGAGGCCATCCAGCTGCTCGCACCGGGCCTCCACCCAGTCCGTGAGCTCACCCCCATTGTCCTCCACTACCTCCGTGTGTGTGTGTGCGTCACTTACCCCGTCTTCATCGTGCAGTCTTCCCTCTATCGTTCCCATCTCCCGTGTCTCTGCCAACTCAGT
>NC_140962.1:93901160-93903660 GCF_056783735.1 Eptatretus burgeri | reverse complement strand
GGTCACACTCAAGGTCAAAATATACTTGTAGGCATAGCTTCAGATCTCATAGAGCTATTGACATGAAACCATCGTTAAAACGTTCAGTGAACTACGAGCTTTCAGAATGGTAGTCCCCGATTGGACGTGACGTCCCCGGAAGTGCGTCAAAATGACGTCAAAAGATGACGTCATTTTTCAACTTTTTAATTTTTCAGTGTTTATCATTCCATTTTGTTGGACTGCCTTCAAGGAGGTTACACACCAAATTTGACGTCAATCGGACTGGCGGTTGTGACGTCATGGACGTTTTAAAATGACGTTTTTCAAATGTGCCTGGAAAAAAGTTGCGGCGGCGAAGGTATGCGCTCTACCGAGTGCCCGTTCTAGTTCATTTTGTTCCTTTCTTCTTGGTTTTATTTTTACTTTTCATTTCTCACATCACACTGATGCTCTACTCACAACGTTCCCCTAACTAGCTCGTGCTCCTCGTCATCCCTTTTCTAATGCACGTTCCATTTAATTCTATTACTAAGCTCCGTCCCCACGACACGTACCATGTCTGTCCATGTCTCCAATCCATTTCTCATTCTAAACTAAAATTTACCTATCTCGTACCACTGGGCCCCATGGAGGACTACTCATACCCCCATGAGGCCGATCTATTTAACGCTAAACCCATCCACTAACTAGTGCTCCTTTGCCCAAGATGAGGATGTTCGCTACATCCTGGCCGGGAATCGGGTACTTTTGCAAACGTTTTGGTGGGCCTTGCATCGCCAGGGCGGCGGTTTACAAGTCGCTCGTCCCTTTCGTTCAGGCGATAATTGGAAGCGTAATGTCGCCCCGTCGATCGCACCATGCGCTCGCTTTCAAGCCATCCGCCATGTGGAGCACTGTGCGCTATTCACATGGCCTTTGTGCCACGCGATCCCCGGTAACGTCACTCGCACACGAGGCCTGCAACGCAGGCGGGCCCGGCGGTGCCGCCATCGGGACTCGCTCTGCACGTCCCGCGAATGGCTCTTGTGCCGTGCAGCACGTGGAGCATCGCACACGTGCTCAAATGGGGCCACGTTCTCTCCAAATTCACACCATTGCCGCCATTTTAGCCATCCACGTGGTTTCGTACCAATCACGGGACGTTTCAATGCTGGCTCCCGATCACGGAGTCGTGCGTGCCTGGCTGTTCGCAAAACACGGAACGGACCTCACACGAAGCGTCCCGCGGAGCCGGCACGGTTTCTGTAATGGTTCCGTGTGGCCCATTTGGCTCGCCGTTCCCGTCCATTACACCACCCACGTCTCCCGTCTGGGTCTGTCCGTGTCCCATCTCCTCATATGCACTCACACATTCCATGTCATTCGCATTTTGCACACATTTTGACACACACTCTGGGACATTCACATCGGGGGCTCGTGTTCGCCCAAAAGATCCCTGGGTTTTGTTACCCCCCATGCTCGGCATGTGCTCATTCGCACCATGCACCCGCTCGACCTTGTACGGCCTATCTAATCCGGATTCACCTCGTCACAGTCTGCCACGCGGGAGCATACCGTCTCCCCTTGTTCCTGTGGGAGGTTAATCTGACCCTCGCATTGGGTCCCGAAACATTCCACCTGATCAACCTCAATGTCCCTCAACAGTTCTATGTGTGTGTGCTGCTCTTTAATTTCGTGCAATTTGTCCCCCTTTTGATTTCTGCATCTCCATCATTATTTCTAAATCCTGCGTCTCCCCTATTATCTCCGTCATCCCCTGTTCGAGTTTACGGGTTTCTCCTTTATTGCGGCGGCGCTCGTCCCTTCGACCTTGTCCGTCTCCACCGCGGTCCGAACACCTTTTACACGCCTCCTCGACTCGGTCGTTTCCCCACGTGGTGTACTGATTCCATTTTCCAATTCATGGTCTGCATTTCGCCTTTCACCTTTGCCAGCTCCGCCTTCATTTCTTCCTGGCCCACCTTCATTTGTGTTTGCAAGTGTATCCCCATACTCTGCATATCACCTCTCAGTGTTTGCATATTTCATTCATTTCGTTTTGCATATTTTCATTCATTTCTTGCGCATTCGTGTCCATTCTTTGTTCATTCGCATCCGTTTGTTTTTGTAAATACCCTTTCAGTTGGTTTTGCATGTTTGCCAGTATCTCCACCAACTGGATCAAGTCAATTGGCGCTGGCGGAGCCGATCCGCCACGATCAGGTGCGGATCCGTTAGGGATCGTTCGGTCCTCTGGGAGGGAAATTTGATGTTGGGGGTGCTCATGCACCGCCGCTGCCACCCCCAATGTGACCTCCGGATTTGGTTGCAGGGAAAGGTCGACCTGCCCGGTGTTGTCCTGAGCCATGGGTTCTTCTAACGTTAATTCCGAACCCACCTGAACCAGTCTGTCTTGGTCTGCCATGGTCCGTGCTGAGAATTAAATAAAATTTTACTGCTCTTAAATTGGAGGGAAATGCGGGGGTTGTGAAGCACACCCCTGGTCCGAATCCCGTAATTTTCTCGATGGAGGCAGAGG
>NC_140962.1:93893660-93896160 GCF_056783735.1 Eptatretus burgeri | reverse complement strand
AGGACGGAGAGGGGGAGAGAGAGCACGGAGAGGGAGAGAGAGAGAGAGAGAGAGGACGGAGCGGGAGAGAGAGAGACGGAGAGGGGGAGAGAGAGGACGGAGAGAGAGAGAGAGGACGGAGAGGGCAGAGAGAGAGGACGGAGAGGGGGAGAGAGAGAGGACGGAGAGGGGGAGAGAGAGGAGAGAGGGGGAGAGAGAGGACGGAGAGGGGGAGAGAGAGAGGACGGAGAGGGGTAGAGAGAGAGGACGGAGAGGGGGTAGAGAGAGAGGACGGAGAGGGGGAGAGAGAGAGGACGGAGAGGGGGAGAGAGAGAGGACGGAGAGGGGGAGAGAGAGAGAGGACGGAGAGGGGAGAGAGAGAGGACGGAGAGGGAGAGAGAGAGAGAGAGGGAGAGGGGGGAGAGAGAGAGAGAGAGAGAGAGAGAGAGAGAGAGAGAGAGAGGACAGAGAGAGAGGGGGGAGAGAGAGGACGGAGAGGGGGGGGAGAGAGAGGACGGAGAGGGGGAGAGAGAGGACGGAGAGTGGGGGGAGAGAGTGAGAGAGTGGGGGGAGAGAGGAGGGAGGTTGAGGACGGAGAGAGGAGGGAGGTTGAGGACGGAGAGGGGGGAGAGAGAGAGAGAGGACGGAGAGGGGGAGAGAGAGAGAGAGGACGGAGAGGGGGAGAGAGAGAGAGAGGGGGAGAGAGAGGAGGGGGTAGAGGGGAGAGAGGACAGAGAGCACAGAGAGGGGGAGAGAGAGAGGACGGAGAGGGGGAGAGAGAGAGGACGGAGAGGGGGAGAGAGAGAGGACGGAGAGGGGGGAGAGAGAGGACGGAGAGGGGGAGAGAGAGAGGACGGAGAGGGGGAGAGAGAGGACGGAGAGGGGGGAGGGAGAGGACGGAGAGGGGGGAGAGAGAGAGGACGGAGAGGGGGAGAGAGAGGACGGAGAGGGGGGAGAGAGAGGACGGAGAGGGGGGAGAGAGAGGACGGAGAGGGGGAGAGAGAGGACGGAGAGGGGGGAGAGAGAGAGGACGGAGAGGGGGAGAGAGAGAGGACGGAGAGGGGGGAGAGAGAGGACGGAGAGGGGGAGAGAGAGGACGGAGAGGGGGAGAGAGAGGACGGAGAGGGGAGAGAGAGAGGACGGAGAGGGGGAGAGAGAGAGGACGGAGAGGGGGAGAGATAGAGGACGGAGAGGGGGGAGAGAGAGGACGGAGTGGGGGGAGAGAGAGGACGGAGAGGGGGGAGAGAGAGGACGGAGAGGGGGAGAGAGAGGACGGAGAGGGGGGAGAGAGAGGACGGAGAGGGGGAGAGAGAGGACGGAGAGGGGGAGAGAGAGAGGACGGAGAGGGGGAGAGAGAGAGGACGGAGAGGGGGAGAGAGAGAGGACGGAGAGGGGGAGAGAGAGGACGGAGAGGGGGGAGAGAGAGGACGGAGAGGGGGAGAGAGAGAGGACGGAGAGGGGGGAGAGAGAGAGGACGGAGAGGGGGAGAGATAGAGGACGGAGAGGGGGGAGAGAGAGGACGGAGAGGGGGGAGAGAGAGAGGACGGAGAGAGGGGGAGAGAGAGGACGGAGAGGGGGAGAGAGAGGACGGAGAGGGGGAGAGAGAGGACGGAGAGGGGGAGAGAGAGGACGGAGAGGGGGGAGAGAGAGGACGGAGAGGGGGAGAGAGAGGACGGAGAGGGGGAGAGAGAGGACGGAGAGGGGGAGAGAGAGGACGGAGAGGGGGGAGAGAGAGGACGGAGAGGGGGAGGGAGAGGACGGAGAGGGGGAGGGAGAGGACGGAGAGGGGGGAGGGAGAGGACGGAGAGGGGGACGGAGAGGACGGAGAGAGAGAGAGAGAGAGAGAGAGAGAGAGAGAGAGAGAGAGAGAGAGAGAGAGAGAGAGAGGAGAGAGAGGAGAGAGAGGAGAGAGAGGAGAGAGAGGAGAGAGAGGAGAGAGAGGAGAGAGAGGAGAGAGAGGAGAGAGAGGAGAGAGAGAGAGAGAGAGAGAGAGAGGAGAGAGAGGAGAGAGAGAGAGAGAGGAGGGAGAGGACGGAGAGAGAGAGGACGGAGAGAGAGAGGACGGAGAGGGGGAGAGAGAGGACGGAGAGGGGGAGAGAGAGAGGACGGAGAGGGGGGAGAGAGAGGACGGAGAGGGGGAGAGAGAGAGGACGGAGAGGGGGAGAGAGAGAGGACGGAGAGGGGGAGAGAGAGGACGGAGAGAGGGGGAGAGAGAGGGGATGGAGAGGGGGAGAGAGAGGGGACGGAGAGGGGGAGAGAGAGGACGGAGAGGGGGAGAGAGAGGACGGAGAGGGGGAGAGAGAGAGACGGAGAGGGGGGAGAGAGAGGACGGAGAGGGGGAGAGAGAGGACGGAGAGGGGGAGAGAGAGGACGGAGAGGGGGAGAGAGAGAGGACGGAGAGGGGGGAGAGAGAGGACGGAGAGGGGGGAGAGAGAGGACGGAGAGGGGGAGAGAGAGGACGGAGAGAGAGAACGGAGAGAGAGGACGGAGAGAGAGAACGGAGAGAGAGGACGGAGAGAGA
>NC_140962.1:93768660-93886160 GCF_056783735.1 Eptatretus burgeri | reverse complement strand
GAGGACGGAGAGGGGGGAGAGAGAGAGAGAGCAAGATAGAACAGACAGAGAGAGTGGGGGGAGAGAGTGAGAGAGAGAGTGGGGGGAGAGAGTGAGAGTGGGGGGAGAGAGTGAGAGTGGGGGAGAGAGCGAGAGAGAGAGAGCGAGAGAGACAGAGACAGATTATATAATCTCAGAGAACTGCTGAGTCCAAACTCACCACTGCCGAACCACTGCTAGCAGCCACGACAACCTTCACTTCCATTTCTTCCGATTCTCTCTTTGCATTTTACAAACGACCATCCTCTTTTGAGGCATGGGCATCCTCCACAGCATTTTCTTTATTATTTCAAAAACAAAAAAAATCCACAAACAAATTTCATGTTGAAAAAAAACATGCAAATCTGAATTCACAACTAAAATTTACCCTGTTTTACCCTCACCCTTTCAGTTAATTTTGGTGTCTGTTCCAATCCCCCTCCTGACTAATTTTAACAGTGCTGGGTCTCCTGACTGCCAGAAATAAACTCCCAAGAGGCCAGAGCATGTGGAAATTAATTATGCACCTCACCAATATTTATCTTTACATCCACTGTTTAATGCTGGTTTACCTTTGATTCACTGTGGAAAAAAATTGCTTTGAAGATTTCATCATGTGTGGTGAGGCTCGACTATCGTGTTAACGAAAATGTATCGTCAAATGCAACGTTTTCGTGATGGAAGGTAGATTTTTCTGCATGGTCCAGGAAGTGAACCATCAAATGATGTTGAGGGGGAGGGGCTTTTCTCAAAAGTTTGTGGTACATAAAAGATGGTAAAGGAGGGTCAGGGTGAGTGCAAGAGAAAGAGCCAATCACCTTTTGCTTTTTACAGTGCCGTGTTGGTATATTGAGTGTTGTATTTTCCCCGTTCATGAAAAAACAAGCTTGGTGCACTGCGACCGACTCCAAGCTCAAATGGATCGATTGAAGAACATTGGTTGCAAGACACTGGTCTGTCTGTCTGTCTGTCTCTGAAGAAAAGAGTGGGATTGTCCTGAATCAAGATGGTGTTTGCAAGTGTGATGGCATAAGCTGGATGAGCAGAAGTCAAATGCATTGTCCTGTGTATTCAGTTTATTTGAACATTTTAAATTTCATCATATTTTTCATCTAAGCATGCTGAAAGGAATAAAGTTTGAACTTGACCATTTCAAGTGCTGCACAACTAATCCAACCCAAGAACAATGGTGGCTTGCGAATATGAATCCTTGTACCGTGCCAGTGTCCCAAAGGAGCAGGATCGAGAAGCTGAACAATGCAAGTTGTCAACAACAAAAATGAGCTGCACCTAAGGGAAAGCATGATCATCTCCACACTTTTTGAAGAAAAACAAACAAAAACTGAGGGATAACGTAATCGGCTCAGTCTGTCCGTCACACTGAATGAATGAATATCTTCGTAAACGATTGGGCAGAAATTGACTAAACTTGGTCGTTGTGACCACCACATGGCACAAAGGAGCAAGAACAACAGTTTTGGCTCCACCTGCTGGAGCAGTCAAAAGGTCAATCCTCAAAAATGCAATTACAGGCACATTTTAAAAATGAAACTTTGGATATGCAATCAACATTGGGGATGCATAAAATATTTTACGATTTTTGGATTTGACTCTAGGTTCATGCCCCAGGGGGTAGGGACAAGGTCACAACAAAACAAGGGTAAAATTATTTTAACTCAAAATTTTGTATTGGGTCTTTCCTGGTGGAACATTTTTCATCTTTCAACTTTGCTTCAGGTGGGAAGCGTGGGGATTTGGGATGGCGCACCATCGACTTCATTCGAGTTCAAACGTTATTTTGACTTAATGTGGGCGATGCGTTGCATCAGTTGCCTGGCATGAAGTTAAACATTGGCCTGACTATTGTTGGAGTTAAAGTTGGACACAAATTCTTGCATCTGTTGAAGGCATCGTTGGGAAAGGTGTTGCAGAGATCTACGAAGAGCAGGGCCCACCATGCCCTCAAGCTCAGGAGCCGATCGTACCAGCATTTTCACCACTGACACCACTGTGCGACAATCTTGCTTAAATGCCTGCAGAAAGCACAACAGCAACCAAACAATCAATAATCAAAACGTGAAGTCTTGAAAATAATCGCCAACATTAACCACCTTGCTTTCTTGGAATGTTTACATTCAAGTAGAAATGCAGCAACAAACTAACAAAAAAAAGTTACAACACGTACTTCAATAAACAATAAAAGACTGAATTATCAGGTCAAAATAAATGGGGACAGAGTCTGCAGAAGAATGGTTTACCTTTTAGTTTTTGAGATAAGCTTCAGGAAATGTACACCATCTATAAGCAGAGCACAGTTGTATTATATCAAAGTACACCCACCTGCTCTATCTCCAGTTTTTTAGCAACGACTGCCTGATTGCGTTTGTCATACCCATCCATGTGGTTCTCACAAGCCTCATCAAACTCCACTACACATGCACTCTCCATCATATTGTCCAACGGCTGGGCTTCCTTCGCAGTTTGCATCAAATTCTGCTTCATTGCATCGTCTTTGTTCAACTCGGTCTCCTTTTTTTTCACCTTCATATTATCCTCTCCTTTGCCATAGTCTGGACCCAAAGGTGCACGCCATGCTGTAGCCTTTGGGGACCTCTCCTGAACACAGTTGTCTTTTGATGGAATTTGAGGATTCAGTCGCGGTGAGATGGATTTTGGAATCCCGGAGGACAGTTTTCTTTCCTGATTGGCATCGTCGTAAAGCTCCAGAAAGTTGGGCCTTGTTGGATATGTTCCATCATGCCCAGGGCTCTGGAATGATAAATCAACATCAATAGTTACAATAATAGTTACTGGTTTTCCCACTTTAAATCAGTTTTTCAATCCATCTTTCAAACCATCCATTCCTTCCCCCCTCCCCGACACCCCATGCCCCTAAACCTCGCAAGCCCAGTACATCCCTACAAACCCTCCCTTTTCATTTAATCATTTCAATCTCTCCCCCCCCCCCACCCCAACTTCAAATCCCTTCAAACCATTTTCTCCCCTGCACATTCCCATACCCCAACCACACTAACATCACAATTAGACTGACACGCATTCAAAGCACCATGAACTATGGTCATTAACACGACGATTATAATTATCGAGCAAGGCAATTCCTGCATGTTCGACGCTTCGAGTAACGGAAACGTCAAAACTGCTCTCTAAGGGGGTATGACACGGTTGTTCGACCAACCCTCAAAAGCTATGGCCATGCATGGGCCAACAAGCAGACGACACTGGAGGTCAACGTTCAATGCCGAAGAGCGTGGCCACACCTCGTGCAGGCCTCTATAAAATGTGGGTAAAGTCACAAAGAAGCTCTGCCACCTGCCTGCCCAAGCCACGAGAGCTGCAGCTGTTCCTGTCCGCCGAACCTCGAGCGGTTTGCTGATCCATCTCTTCTGAGCTAACAAAGCAAGAGGTCCTCAGGCGCATGGGGTCCAGCAACACACGACACTTCAAGATCACCACACCGACATTCCCATGGCATTGTCCCTGCTCCTCCTCTTTCACTTCCCTTCCCTTCAATTTGGACCAACGCAAGCCCGCTTCTTTGCGTAGGGTAAGTGGGGTCACAACAAAGCCTCGTTCTTTCCTCTATCTTCTTCTTCTTCATCAACTTTCGCCAGTGCAAGTCTGGCAAGCCTGTCCGTCCCCAGGTAATTCAGAGTGCTAAAGGGGAACTTGCGTGCTGGGGCAATTGCTTTTTCTTTGTGTCTTTGATCTCCATACGTGCCTGTTTTGAACATTGATTGTGAACAATGGATGGAGATCCTCAATGCCAAACATGAAATCAAAGCCATCTCCCTAGACATAAGGCGTGCCTGCAATACGGTCTGGCACCCTGCCCTGCTCACCAAACTTTCTTCCTATGGTATTCAAGGCAATCTCCACTCATGGCTCACAGACGTCCTCTCCTGTCGCAGCCAATGTGTGGCCGTCAATAGAGTTCTCTCATCCCCTCTTCCTGTCCAAGCTGGAACTCCTCAAGGTAGCGTTCTGGGCCCTGTTCTTTTTCTGGTTTTCATCAATGATCTCTCCGACTGGAAAATACTCTATCACTTTGCTGATAACTTCACCCTCTGCCATACCATCTGTCATCACTCAGATCGGCAAGTAGCAACCTCTTTACTCTACTGATCTGGATAAAATCACAAACTGGTCCAACACATGGAACATGTCTTTCAACCCTGACAAATCTCACCCTCTCATTATGTCTCTCCGAAAGGACTGTCTGGAAAACACCTCCCCCACACCCGCCACCCCCCACACCCCCCCCATGTACTTTCCCAGCAATCCTCTTGAAGAAGTTCTTTCATTCAAGCTTCTGGGTCTCACTATCTACCATGATCTTTCCTGGGAAAGCCATATTTCCGGGAAAGTGATCCGGTTCGGACAAGGCGTACCGAGGGCGTGGTTCCCCGGTGGTTAAACCGCGTGGTTAATTAGGTAACCCGATTCCATAGGCGGGAGGACCTAGGTCATGCGGTTGAGTTATTGGCGTCCACGGTCAGTTAAGCGACCCGCCGCATCACGGAATTATCCGTGAGCGACGGCCGACAATTCCGGGGAGTCTGGTGGGAATCGACGTAGCTTCCCCCACCTAGTGGGGTCTTCTCACCCGACCCCGCCAGCCCGCAAGAGTTTGGTGTCAGCTGAGTGGGATTGACCCATAAAAATTTACGGGATTCGAACTCGCGACAATTTAGTATCTGGAATGGGATTCAAGCCAGGGGTGTGCTTAGCAACCCCCCAGCCCCCCCTTTCCCCTCAAAATTAAGAGCAGGACTCAAATTTTAGGTAAATATCGGTACGGACCATGGCGGACCAAGACAAGCTGGTTCAGGTGGGTTCTGAAACAATGATAGAGGAATCCTTGGCTCAGGACGACAGTTTTGAGGGAGTTCTTTCCCTGCAGCAATACCCAGAGGTAACATTGGGGGAAACAGCGACAATGCTTGGGTACCCCCTTCATCAAATTGCCCTCCCATAGGACCTAGCGATCAATATCGGATCCACACCCGATCATAGCAGATCAGCTTCGTCCAAGCCATTTGACATGAACCAGATGGTGGAGATGATAAAACAGATGATGGAACAGGGGCAAAACCGAATGGATGGGAATATGCAAAACACGGAAAGAAACTTACAAACACAAATGAAGGGGGATATGCAAAACATGGAAACAAACGTGCAAACACTGAATGGGAATATGCAAACGCTGAAGGCAAGTTAGGAGGAAATGAGGGCGGAGCTGGCAGAGGTAAAGAGCAAATTGAAAAACATTGACCAGAAAATGGCGGATGAGATCATCACTCTACGTGGGGAAATGACCGAGTTGAGGGGGAGTGTGGAGGCTGTTCGGACCGCGATGACGACGGGCAAGGTCGAGGTGACGAGTGAAACCACGGTGGTCAAGAGAGAAACCTGTAAACTCGGACAGGTAGAGACAAAGAGCCGGGAATTGGGCATCATAAAAGAGATGGAGGAATTAAAAGAGGTAACAGAGCAAAGGGAGGTAGAACGTGTAGGGGACAAATTGCACAAAATAAAAGAGGAGCCAACACAAGTAGAAATGGTAAGGGACATTGAGGTTGAGCATGTGGAATGTCTTGAAACCCAGTGCGAGGGTCTGGTTAACCTCCCACAGGAACAAGGGGAGACGATATGCTCCCTCGAGGCAGACCGTGATGAGGTGAGTCCGGTAAGGCCGTGCAATATGAAGCGGTTGCATGGTGCGAAAGAGCACAATCCTAGCTTTGGAGGGGGGGGGGATAGAAGCCCCGGGATCTCTTGGGCCAACACAAGCCCACAGTGCGATTGTGCCAGAGTACGTGTCAAAACGTGTGAGTAGTGAAAATGTCATGGCATGTGTGAGTGCAGGCGGAAAAATATTCACACATACAAATTTGGATCGCCTACATACGTGCACCAAACCACACCTCCTGAGCTTCATTTGTTTACGCACGAAAAATTAAGGTTGGATACTTTTTGAACACACCTCATAGTTGTTAGAGTGTCAGTGTTGGAGTAAATTGAAAAAAAAAAAAGAGATTATGAGTGAATGTGGGTCAGCGGGCCCGAGTGTGAATGGAGTGAATGTGGAATGCATGGTGCGAACGAATGATTGGGTGGAGGAGTGAATCCCACCCAAGGGAACCCGGGGTTAGTGTAATAAAAGTTAGTGGGCGAGTTAAATTAACCAATCGGATGTCGTTTTGTTGTTGGTGTTGAACGAAGGCACGCAACCTTTTGTAGGGTGCAGGAGACTATTAATTGGCTGGGAGCGTGGCTGGTGAAATATGCGTACTTAGTAGAGGGTACCCCGGGCACCGAAGTAGTTGGCCAGGGTAGGCCATGGGTCCAAGAAACTGAGTTTGTGTAATGGGCATGGGTACCCATGGAAAAGGGACCCGGAGCACCAAAATACCACGTGGGCATTGACGGGGAAATGCCAGGAAGGTCATTCCCCACATTCATACTGAGTAGGATGGCTCGGAGACAGCCTCAGCGATCCGGGAGGGGGTGGGGGTGGGGGCGAAGATAGATTTTGGCGGGTGGGTAGTTGAGTTGAGCCACGCTGCTCAGCCACAAAATTGTGCAAGAGCACAGGAGAAAATTTGCGGGCCAGGCCCAAATTAATAATGAACACCAACACAGGCGATGGGAATCGTGGTTACTAAAACCAATAGTTTAAAGAGACAGGTGTGTTGAAAAGCCTCGGGGATAGATTCACGTTTAATAAATGCTCGGATAGATAGGAAAAGTGTACCCCTTCGCACCATCCATCCCTTCGCTGTTTGTAGGCCGCTGGACTCACCTTGGAAATTACTGAAATCTGTGGGAGCTATTCTGAAGCCGCTGTCACACCTTGACGTTTTAGCCAGCGTATGGCAACGTATGAAAATGTATGTAAAACGCTGGCGTATGCTGAACTATGGATGCTTTTTTTATTTTTGGGCATATAATAACGTGTTGGATGTATGCATAACATATTAGTAACGTACACAGAACGTTTTAATCACATATAGATAACTTATACCAACGAATGCTGAGCGTGTAGTCGGCGTTCACAACCTATGCCCAACGATGGTCTAACTTATGCATAGCGCGGCAGCGTATCGCCGACGATCACGTGGCGTAGGCTATTAATAGGCTGCGGCTCGACGATTCAAATCATAACCGCACGAGACATCGAAGTGTTAGGCAGCTGTCACACCTTGACGTTTTAGCCAGCGTATGCCGACGTATGAAAAATTTGCCGAACCAAGCTGGCACACGTCGAATACGTTATGGGTAAGTTTTGTATACGTTAAGAGCACACTGACATACGTTGTAGTATGCTGGCATACGTCATTGTATGCCAAGTACGTCGAGAAATTTTCAGCATGTTGAAAATTTCTCGACGTACGACACACATTCCGCATACGCTGGCATAAGTTGAAGGCACGCTACGCGATCGTTGACACACGTTACTCATAAGTCGAAACACGTCAAGGTAATGGTTAGTGTCAGTATTCCAGACTCCGTTTTTTTCTTTTCTTCGGTATGACTGTTACGATTTAAATCGTTGAGCGGCAGCCTTTTAATTATATCATATTATAACCGCACTAGAAATCGAAGTGTCAACATCACCATCATACCAAAGAAAAAATAAAAATTAAAAATTAAAAACCAGGGAGTCTGGAACACTGATGCCAACCATTACATTGACGTGTTTCGACTTACGAGTAACGTACAAGTAACGTATGTCGACGTGTGTCAACGATCACGTAACGTGCCTGCAACACGTTACTCATAGGTTAGAAATAAGTTTTGGGTACGCTAAACATTACCAAGACGTGTTTGGACTTACGAGTAACTTACAATAACGCGTGTCAACGATCGCGCAACGTGCCTACAACTTATGGCCAGCATTATGCGGAACATGTGAGTCATACGCTGGCATACGTCGGGAAATTTCAAGCATGGAAAATTTGTCTAACAGCTCGGCGAACTACGACGTTTGCCAGCGTACTACGACGTATGCCAGCGTGCTCTTAACGTATACAAACTTACCCATAACGTATTCGACGTGTGCCGGCATTTTAGCCCAATTTTGCACACGTCAGGCATACGTTGGGTAAATCGTCAAGGTGTGACAGGGCCTTGAGGCTGCATTGGGCCTCGAGACAGATTCACTTGTCTCTTCCTCAATCCTTTCCAAAGGGATCTCAGGGATTGGGAATAGAGAGTCAGGACAGGTTAGCCGAACAAAGACAATAAGGGGGTTTGGGACACAAGTAATTAAAAAACAAACAAGCCGGTAGGCGACGAGGGATTCGCTAGGATTGAAGTGCTGGATACGATGCTTTTCATTCTGACCGATCCACCGACAAAAATTCATTGCCAAGACGTATTGGTTCACATACAATTGTTCCTCTGCCTGGCAAGATTTTTCGATTGCATATTTTGCCAACTGGCACTCCTCGTAAAAAATGACAGTAAATAGACACCCTATTTTTGAAGGACTACCATTTGAAAAATAATCGGTTTGCTGGTTTGTGCTGTGGAGCCTCGCGTTGCAGACACACACACACGGAAAACCCGATAAACTTCTCTCACTGCTCTTGTTTATCCACACCTCCTGAGCCACACAATATTTTTCATAAGCCACACCCACTTTCCTACACCACTCCCACTTTAAATAATAAATAATTGGAGGTGGTGTGTGGGTTGTGGAATCGTTTTCGGGAAATAAATAAATAATTGGAGGTGGTGTGTGGGTCTTGATCGTTTTCAGTAAATAAATAAAGAATTGAAGGTGGTGTGTGGATCGTGGAATCGTTTACAGAAAAAAAAAAAATTGAAGGTGGTGTGTTGATCGCGGAATTGTTTACGGAAAATAAATAAATAATTGGAGGCAGAGTGTGGGTGGGGAATCGTTTTCGGTAAATAAATAAATAATTGGAGGTGGTGTGTGGGTCTTCATCGTTTTCGGTATATAAATAAATAATTGAAGGTGGTGTGTGGGTCGTGGAATCGTTTTCGGTAAATAAATAAATAATTGAAGGTGGTGTGTGGATCGTGGAATCGTTTACGGAAAATAAATAAATAATTGGAGGTGGGGTGTGGATCGTGGAATCGTTTTCGGGAAATAAATAAATAATTGGAGGTGGTGTGTGGGTGGGGAATCGTTTTCGGTAAATAAATAAATAATTGGAGGTGGTGTGTGGGTCGTGCAATCATTTTCAGTAAATAAATAAATAATTGAAGGTTGTGTGTGGTTGGGGAATCGTTTACGGAAAATAAATAAATAAGTGAAGGTGGTGTGTGGATGGGGAATCGTTTTCGGTAAATAAATAATTGGAGGTGGTGTGTGGGTGGGGAATTGTTTTCGGTAAATAAATAAATTATTGGAGGTGGTGTGTGGGTGGGGAATCGTTTTCGGTAAATAAATAAATAAATAATTGGAGGTGGTGTGTGGGTCGTGCAATCATTTTCAGTAAATAAATAAATAATTGAAGGTGGTGTGTGGTTGGGGAATCGTTTACAGAAAATAAATAAATAATTGAAGGTGGTGTGTGGATGGGGAATCATTTTCGGTAAATAAATAAATAATTGGAGGTGGTGTGTGGGTGGGGAATTGTTTTTGGTAAATAAATAAATTATTGGAGGTGGTGTGTGGGTGGGGAATCGTTTTGGTAAATAAATAAATAATTGGAGGTGGTGTGTGGGTCGTGGAATCGTTTTCGGTAAATAAATAATTGAAGGTGGTGTGGGCCGTGGAATCGTTTTCGGTAAATAAATAAACATATATTATATTATTAGAAATCCACAAAGACAGAAATGCCGGTGATTCCATTTATTTTGGATCCTTTTCACTTTGGTCAATAACGTTTGGATCGAGGAGAGATCGAAGGTGGAATGACGGTGTCGTTCCTTACAAACACTGTATAAACACCTTAAATGACGGTAAATAGACACCTGATTTTTGAAGGACTACCATTTGAAAAATAAAACCTCAATCAAAAATCGGCTCGAGTAAAATTTTCTAAATATCTCGAAGTGTTTAATTCCAAAGTCTTGTTTCTCTACATTCAAAACTGGACAAGTATTGAAAATACTGTATGCGGTTTTTCGGCCGCTGCACAGCAACGGGTGGTTGCTAGGCAACGAAATTCAAACGCGCACATTCCCAGTATATATTCCACCTGTTGGCAAAGTTTCATCAAAATCGGTTCGCTGGTTCGTGCTGTGGAGCCTCGCGTTGCAGACACACACACACACACACACACACACACGACAATAAGGGATATCTCATATATAGCGAATCCAACAAACAAAAAAAGTCCATTTAGTTGTTTTTTTGTTGTTGCAAACGAATGGGGATGGGTATGGACAAGGACAGGCACAGGCAATGGGTTGGGGGGAGACTGTAGGGTAGGACCGAGCCCGTCTTCGGACCAGCCAACGCCACCACACTCCCTCCACAACCTCACGAGACCACACAGAGGCCGGCAAGCTTCATATGCCGACCTGTTGTTGTATCGCACCTTACCTGGTCTGCATTTGCTATGCTTTTATCGTTCTCTCCTCAAGTCACAGGTCCTGGGCCATGGGTAGTGTAAATATTAGAAATGTATATCGTTCTGACCCACCTGTTTGTTTGTTTAGTTCCGGCAATGTAGTTAAGTTGGCCGAATGAGTCTATTAGTTTAGTTACGCAACGCACTAGGTTATTTATTTTTGGGACATGTATTCAAAATGTCACACTCAGGGATCCGTAGGTAAAATGTACAAGGGGAACCTATACCTGCATGCCACACGAATGTTGAAGACTCGGGTCGAGTCTCCCAAAAGGGAGGGGGGTAGTGTTACGGTTCTCGGAACCATATGCATACAACAGATAGTTGTCCCAAGTCAGTTATTTCATTAGTATACGTGTAGTTAGGTCCCTACCTTTTGTCGAGTGGGAAGACAAGGGAGTGTGTTGCAATGGGCAATAGTTAGGTTATTAAATCATTTTTCCCCCTTTATTTTATTTCCCCTTTTATTTGATCCATGGTACCTTCATCTCGCTTGCTACCCTCGTCTTGTCTCCTGAGCCCAAATCCCGATGGGCACTTTGGGCTGGACAAGCGCTTCCACTGTCTACCTGCTGTCAACAGAGACTCGTTTTCTGAGGCAGAATCCCGAGGTTCGTTATATTAGCTGCGCCACCATTCACCTTCCCAAACTCAGACACGGTGGTGTGGGCGGTCCTTACCATTGTCTGGCCGAAACCCCGCCCAGAAAGGTGGACCACATGAAGGCCCGGTCCAATCGGGCCCAGCCCGGTCCAACAATGACGTCGGCTTCGCCATGGCTCAACCCCAAACTCCATTATCTATAAAGTATGGGACAATCCTCAGAGTTGATTTGGATGCGAGGGAAGGTTGTCGTTGGATTTGAAAGGTCGCGGTTGGTTTTTGAAAGGGATAAGTCGGAGTTGGTGGATGCGAAGGACCTCGATCAATCCTTTAATCTGGTCCTGCCTACTGCTCATCTCTCGCAAGCAACTTATAAAAGAAAAGGCAACGAAACTCAAACGCGCACATTCCCAGTATATATATTCCAGAGTCCTCTTTGGACTCCGCCAGACACGATTACCACACGTGCGGCGGTGGACCGAACCACACAACTTTTGTCGGGTACCACACCACGGAGCATCCCTCCATCCTCAAAACGCTCAGGTACCAAAAACTGTGACCTCGACTCCCTCCCTTCCTGGCTGCAAAAGGTCCCCCTTTTCTTTTTGTTGGGATTATTTTGTCTGAGTGTGTTGGCGTCTGTCCGTTAGATAAGTCTGTATAAGATCTTCATTATTGCTTTTATTATTCGTGCGTCAAGTCTGCACTGTGTCCGCTTTTATAAGTTGCTTGCATAATTGTCGCATCACACCTCTCTTATCTTCCCCTGCGTAACACACCCAATAAACCTTTTTCCTGTGCCACATGCTTTTCCTCACTTCATTGTAAATAAATAATTGTAGAAATGTTCCCAGCTCGACTTTGTCTTTTCCTCCATTGGTCCAGCATGGTTTGGATCTGAAGTTTAGCCGGGTGTTTATTCCCGATAATCCGTTCATTCTCGCCGGTACGTCCTGGGCAGTGCCGCTCGACTGCATTCGATCCGGAAAGGTAGTCGGTAGTTGGTAGAGTGATCCGGTTCGGGCAAGGCATACCGAGGGCGTGGTTCCCCGGTAGTCGAAACCGTGTGGTTAATTAGGTAACTTGTTTCTAGACAGGACCCTACGCCACGCGGTTGAGGTATTGGCGTCCATGGTCGGTTAAGCGACCTGCCACGTCACGGAACTATCCGTGAGTGACTGCCTACAATTCCGGGGAGTCTGGTGGGAATCAACTTAGTTTCCACCACCTGGTGGTCGTTCTCCGCCAGACCCCGGCCCACAACAATATATATATATATATATATATATATATATATATATATATATATATATATATATATATATATATATATATATATATATATAGTAAAAGAAGGGTTGGTGAGGTCAAGAAGAAAAATAAATAAAAACATGAAAAAGAAAAGAAAAAAAAGAGAAAAGGAATGGAGAGAGGGCAAATTAAGAGGGAGGAGCTGAGGAGGAAGAACAAAATGGAGAAGGTTCAAGAGAGCACAAGGATGAAAATAACCACTATGTATGGATGATCCATCTCGATGACTAGTGGTAAATGACAAAGGAATGAATTAACAGGAAAAGAAGAGTGGAAGTGCAGTAACCTGTAAGTGAGATAGTTAGGTTAGTTTGGGGTAAAGTGAGTAGAAATGATCATTAGTAGGTGTGGATGCAAATTTCTCCAAAATTAGCATAATGGGTTTAAGGGTGATAAAAATATTAAAAAAAAAAATGTTGCCGATTAAACTTGAAAAAGTAAAGGTTTTTAGCTTATAGTACAATGTATTATTTTAACCCTTTAATGGGAAATGTATTTCAATACAACATGATTATTAAATATGTGCTCGAACATGTATCTGTTTTGAATATATATATATATATATATATATATATATATATATATATATATATATATATATATTTGCATTTTAAACGACCTTATATCACTTTACTGTATTGTAAGGTTATCAGTCTGCTAAAGAAAACACCTCTCTTCCCAAAAACAGATTGGCCTTCCAAATAATCTTTATTCAGTCAAAAATAATAATGTGTTATTTTATTTAGCTTATTTTAAGGGATTCTTATATATATAAATAATTATACATTGGTGCCTGAAAATCTGGCTGGAAGCAAGAGTCTGGCTTCAATGGAATCTGCATCAAAGTGATATCCAGATATCTTTTATCAATTTCAGATTTTAAAATCATTCCCCAGCCCTTTCAATTCAGGCTGACATTCTGACCTCTGGATAACCACTACCAAGGGGTCATGTGTGATCCATCCCAGCACCCAAAGGGCTGCAGTCTTGGCACCATTCTGTCTCAAGGATGACCAGACGTTATCATCATCCCCCCCCCCTTTTCTCCCCTGCGTATGATATCAGAACTCAAAAATTCAAAAATAATAATCTGTTAAAAGAATTTGACCTTCAATTTTTTTCCATCCCATGATTATTAGGCACAATCCTGGACGGGTTGCCAGTCTGACACAGAATACTCGAATGGCTTATTCTTCACAGTAAGCTGGTACTAATTTTGCAGACCTCAGAAGGATGACTATCTAAGCAACCCAACTGGTGGTATTTAACAGCATGATGGGGGCTCAAACTCAGGACCCTAACATTTCAAGCTTTTAACTGCTAAGCAAACACCAGGCTTGCCTGCTTGAAGTCAGTGCAAACTATCCCTGCTTTCACAGCAGAAACCTCAACAGACAAATTAAGCATTAAAGCAAATTTACATATGACCGGGACATGATGGTACATCATGAGAAATACAATGGCTGGGATATGACATCAATCACCAAAAAAAAAAAGTAAAAAAAACGAAATAATAAATAAAATACAGTCATGCGCCGCTTAACGACGTTCCGGGCAATGACGGATCGCATATACGACAGATCTGCCAGTTCTGAAAAAAAAAAAAATGTAGCTGAAAAATTCCTATCGCAGAGTGATGTAGCCGACGTAGCGATGCCAGTCGTATAAAAATAGCACATACAATTATGTACACTGTACATTAATAATACCTCATAATGATAATAAAAGACAGTGTGGCCCCGTTATAATGCGATGATTGAGGTCCATAAAATGTAATCGCGAAAAAGCAGGGTCGTGCTAAATCGGGATTCAAGGAAATCAGCTTTCAAACTGAACCAATGTTTGCACGTTTACCTTCCAGCAAGTAAATTACCTTTGAATGGAAGAATTCCGCAAATAAATCGTTGTTGTTAATCAAAATTAAAGCACCAATTTGTTTTTAGTGAAGCTTTTTATTTTGTTAAAACAATTGCACTGTTCCGAAAATATATATCACAATTGACAGGTGCTCGTTTCTTTATTTGTAAATTATAACATCGATGCAATGATTATGTATTTATAAAATCCAAACGCTATTTATTCATCTTTCAATAATCGATGCGAGAGGAGATTGTAAGCTGCTGCTAACAACACAGATGGCCGTCATGAACAGCACAAAGGTAAAACTAACGCGTCTTCCATCTCTCTTGTATGTGTGTTACAATTGCCAACAGTATTCAGTACAGTAAAATGCTGCACAGGTTTGTATCCGAGGAGCAATAGGCTACACCATATAGCCAAGGTGTCTAATTTTGTGTAAGTACGATGTTCGAAAACGAAAACGAAAAAAAAAATGATGTTCGCACAACGACGACCGTCGCTTAACGACGCGTTTCTCAGAACGTAACCCCGTCGTGAAGTGGCGCACGACTGTATACAATGAATTATTTTTATTTTGGGTGAAAATATCATTCTAAAATCCAAAAATCTGCAATGATGTGCACTTTTAACAATGGTGCGATATCAAAACCCCCAAAACCACTGCAAATATGTACCTCCACCGGTGTTTTGCCACCACTTGCCGTGACCGGAACTCCTCGAGCTTTATCGTTAGTTTCAGGCCGTTTGACCTTTGATTCCATGGCCTGATCAGGCTCGGAGCTTTTCTTGTGTGTCTTGGCAGGCTGTGAGCCTGGCTCCTTGTCCGAATCATGCGGGTTTCCTCTCTTCACTTTATTCTGCGCGCACACACAGACACACACCAAATATTTCTTGCAGACACTGAATTCACTGTTATTTTGTTAGTCAGCACCAATCCTTCCTTTCTGAGGAAACTATAGAGAAAACTGTGTATTCCTGGAGGATAAATAAATAAAAGTTAAAAAACCGCCATGATCTCGGTCGAAAACACACCTCAGTCAAGTGTGGCGATGACCGCTTCAAGTTTTTGTTCACATTGGTAAGACCTGTATGATGATAGAAATGAGTTATTTTCATGTGACATCAAGAATGAAAGACAATGTCAATGATATGTTAAAAACCATCACCCTGAAGAATGAAGGTTAGAGGAAGAAAGGAGTTTGGGAAAAAGGACACTCTCTCTTCCCCACTGCTTCCGGGACACTCACTGCCAACCATAGGAACAGCTAGGGCCTACTCTCGAGAGGGTCTTCCCCTGTGAAGGGACTTATCCATGTCCGCTATTAAACACCACAGGGGCCATAGTAATATACTTAGAGTGGCACCTGTACATGTGGAAGAATTGCATTGCGAAGCTGGTGTATCGCCCAGATAGCAGAGCCCTGGTACAGTTTCATAGAGGACCTGGGTTCGATTCCTGGTCTGGGCATGTAATTTTTCCATATAAATAAAATTATATATATATATATATATATATATATATATATATATTTACATACATAATATAATATCGATATATTACTAAAACTCTCATCTTGTGTGTATGTATGCATGTTCCCGAAATACAGCCAAAATGGTACACGATAGCACAAAATTTTTTCGGCCCACCTTACCATTCGCCTGCGGTGTGCAGTATCAAGTTTCGTTAAATCAGGCAACGAAAATTTAAAAAAAAAAATCAATTCCCGATTCAGTCAAGTACTCTTCGGGAGAATTTGATCAATGCAATCAACCTCAGCAGTATAGTTGGCTGGAGCTATCTTTACTTTTTCTTCTTGAAAATATTTTTTATCAACCGCTGTCACAACGGGAACCCAACAGGTTCACGGGTAGTCTAGTATCATATATTTTTATGTAGTTGAGGTTCTGCAAAACCGTATGCCTCAAAGGCAATGGCACTCAAAATAGTGATCCCCAGGCAGTTATTTAATTAGTCTTCGTGTAGTTTGTCCTCTCCTCATGTCTAGTGAGTTAAGGGGACGAAGTGCATTGCTTGAGTCTTGTAGTTAGGTCTAGTAACTGCCGATGATTCATATTCCGATTTCAAACCTAACCCTGTCCTTTTAGCCATAGTACATAACAAGCATGCAAGCACACACGCCATTCAATAGGCAATTGATAATAAGCACACCACAATGCCTCCCATGGCTCGGATCCACCACACACTATACCACCCGTGCATCGCACGCCATTATTTTGTTCAAATATGCACACCAATTCCCATCCGGCACCTCACCTTACTTCGCACCTCGCTCACTAAACCTCACCACTTTGACCACAAACGCCTCCCGCAGATGGGAAAAATATTCCCACACCCCCTCGTACCTCTGCATCGCTACAATTCGCCCCTCTATTTTGAGGAGCACCGCACGTCGGATTGTCCTCGGCGCAGCACAACGCCCAACCACGCAACAAACGTTAATAGCTCGACTGCATCTCACCGGGGACGTCCCGGGTGAGCATCCGGAATTGATACAACCATTATCCAGTAGACAGACCACGACAAGACCAGGGGCAATGAGGAGTCGTCGCGAGAAGGGAGATCCAGGAGTTCGGTTCGGGGCCCCAAGTGTGCATTTTGGCTCATAAGGGGGCCCGTGGGTGGTGGGGAAAGTCCGCTCAATCCGACATTCAGACTGCACCCGGAGCACATTCAGGGCCAGAATGCCGGCTCGAAGGGCATGCCCTATATTAAGTCAGGAGCTCCGAGCCCTGCCGAAGCTGGTCGGCAACTGAGATGGTTTCCGGTCCCGGAGCCTGGCAAGACCTTGCTTTCCAGTCGCCCCACCCTTCACCCGGGGCTTATAAAAGGAGTAGCGTGGAGCCGTTAGAGTCTTCTCTCGAAGACAATTGGTGTGCGATTGCCAGAACGCGCTTCTTCTTCTTCTTTGAAAGCCTGATCCAGGGTGACTGCCAAGACTCCTTGCTCTGCTGTCAACATTCCGCCAGGAGCAAAGTAATTAAGCAGGAAATAACACACCATATCACGAGGTGGGAACGCTCAGGCAGAGCATCCCACGGAGTTACACGCTACACATACAGATATTTACACAGCCAGGTGAGGGATCTCTATCCTCACGCATTTTTTCTTCTCGCTCTCTATCCACCCCTCTATCCAGTCTTCTTTGGATGCACAAATAACATCATTATTGACCTGCAAACCCATTTTCTTCTGGCACATCGCACCCTCCACATTGCATGACACCACACCTCCCACACCTTAGACACAACCAGTATTCCTCCCACCTTCCTCTCCTGAAGCGTTCTGGGTTGGGTTGGTCTGCTGACCGCACAAAGTATTGAGAGGTCGTCCTCACCTGCTTTCTTTCTCTGGCTACCTAGTCTTCCATGTGTGTGTGTATGCACACACACACCCTATCAGTCACTTTGCTGACGGACCAATTTGCCATCCAGTTTGCCAAAAATTTTGGGCAAAAATGAGAAGGAAAGGAAGACAAATTTACCCATGCATAGAGTACTTTAACCCCTACTCCCCACCACCCCGTCCCGTCCTCACGCCCCGCTCCATCCCCCTTTGTCCCCCATTCATCCTGATACCCCTTACAGCTAGAAATTTATCACGATAACAGGACTTTTGTCTTTTTTGGGGGGTGGGGTAGGGGTGTGTAGAGAAGAGGAGAACAAACTTTCCCATGCGAAGAGTGCTGTTACCTCAGCGTTGCCCAGTTTTAAAAAGGAAATTGTAATACCCTCTGTCACCACAACCAGGTGGGGCTACACGGTACTCATTTACAGATAATTTTGTCCCCCCCCCTAACCCGCCAGCATAAGGCTGCGGCCACATAGCTTATGTTACTCCCCACACGAAGTTGTATTTGTTTCCCGAGCTTTGAGTTTGTATGTTAAATGATGTGGCCGTGCATAAGGAACAAAGAAAGATAGACAGCCACTTACAGACAGAGAGACAGAGAGACAGAGACGAGAGAGCGCAAAACCCTATGTTCTCTGCTGTAAAAGCACTGGACTATCAGTCTGAGACTTCTTTGTCTCATGTCTGATTATGCTTGTGTTTTCTCCTCTCTACTTATTAGTTGCAGCATGAACAATGACCAAACCACTCCATAATCCTCGAGCAACTTAAGGCACTCTTATCAACACAGCCAAGATCCCAAATCCTTGTAGACATCCCACTATGCCCTGCCTCGTATCCACCATGTAAATAGTTGCATCACAATGCACAATCTTATCCCCCCCCCCTTGGTGTTTCTATGGCCAAATGGACTCAGCAGTGCCAGTCTAGTCTCTGGGCCAAAGCTGTTAAGTGTAGGGAACTTGGAACTTGGTAAGGGTGCCAGTTATAATATGCCTACTCTTTACTGAAAGACACTATGGGATCTTTGGCATCCACCATGGAAATTGGCAGACATGTCCCCAGCTTAATGTCTCATTTGAAGGATGCTGCAGGTTTTGATGAAAGGTCCTGCCTATGAAACACCAGTGGCAATTTACAGTCATATCCTAATCAAATCCTACCGAGACAGGTGAAAGGCAAGTACACCACTTATGTGCCATCCTGTTGAACTATCACCCAATATAGCACATTATAGGATATTGTACATTAATCCCTAATAAATTAATAAATGGAAGCTTTTCTTCTTCTTCTTCTTCTTCTTCCTTTTTCACTGAAGAGAACATTGGAACAATGGCCAATTTTTCTCTGAAAATATTAATGAAATGAAAACTTGATGGTACTGTTTTTTGATCACACAAGAAATTAAGTAAAATAAAATGAGGCCTTTTCTTCCACAAAACAAGATGTGGTGAAAGCTTATTTGACTGGGATTCAAATTTGATCTGCTGGTTGAATCATTACCGAGAGGTGGCTGTGTCACTGATGCAGTACCCCCATAGTTTAAAACAGATGCTTCAAATTTAGTTAGGATACTGGCACACAATGACCTCGATGTTTTGAGGTACTGTGGGATCTTTGACATTGACACAGTGGTTTGGATGACCAGATTTAACGATTGCACACCAAAAGATGGCATAATCAATTTTGAATACTGCATCAAAGCACCAAGATGACAGTTTACAGTCAAGCTGGGAACCAAATGCAGACTACACATCTCAAAGACAAGCAAGATGAGCAAGGCAGATTACGAATTGGTTAAACCAATAAAAAATGTAGGACAAACCATTCTCATTCTGGGGACGAGCTGTATTCAAGCTCAAGGACAAATACTTCAACTAATACTTGAGCAGGGACTTTGATACACTTTTAATTATTATAATTGATGACCATAGATCCTTACTCTCTTATATTGCATGCCCACCTCTCTCATGATATGGATACGATGGCATCTCATCAACTGCCATCTGTGCTGAGTGTTCAGACAACTCCATTTCAGGCATAGGTCGAAAAGGAAAGCGCTTGACAGCCCGATCGGTGAAAAAGGGTGAGTGAATCGACTGTTGATTCCGGGGAGATGGAGTTGGGCTTCGTGGCATCTCCCATTCTTTACAACGCAATGGGGGAACTGGCTGTACTCTTCGCCTGCAGAATCTGCTGTCTTCATCCTCCATGTTGTCCACATGGCAGTCAAAGGTCCTTTCTGGTTCAAATCTCCAGAACTCTGGGCCTCTTGGCTTCTGCTCCATATGAGAGTCCCTCCAATGATTCTCGTACATCTCACTGCATTGTAAAACAAAATATCTCAGCTCATGATAAATGCTAAAACAAAAAGGACAAGTTTCAAATGCATGTGATGTCCTTTACATCATATCATTACCTAAAAAGCATCTCAAAATGCAAAGCCTGTCCATGTCTGCTTCGTACTCGAACTAAACGTGACAATAAGAACAGTAAAAAAAAAAAAAAAAGTAAAATTTATCAATCAGTGGTGTCCATATTTTCATAATAAAGGTATGTTGAGAATTTGATGACAAAAGCTCAAATGGTAAACTGGTAAGCATCTCAAAATGCAAGCAGACAAAATAGAGAAACACTGAATTTAATTTCAAAAACAAGCAAACAGCCATCTCATGCCAATGCGTGGTGGATGGGTTAATAAGGGCTATTTGCACTCAGTCCGACCTTGCACTTTGACATTTTCACCCAATTTTAAATTATTTTCTCCATATTCTCCTAAGGGTTTATTGAACATTTGATGACAAAAGCTCAAATGGTAAAAAAAAAGTTATGCCCTGGATGCACGCACACACAACCCCATCTCGCATTTGGGGGACAGTGGATACATCAGCTTGGTATTTACAGGTTTGGAACCTGGAATTCTGTGATCAACATCTCATGCCCAAATAGGAACAGTGAAAATGCCAATTCAATAGGGAGAGCTTAGAGAGGGAAGAGGACATTTTTGTAATGCAAAATAAAATGCTAACGTGAAACAGCTCGAATTACAACACTGCCACCAAGTATCACCTGTTTTCTGGTGAGCATCTTGGAGAATAGTGTGGCTGATCCATCCATGGTTCACCTTGCCATTGCTGTTGAAAAAGAAAACACAGGTATAAAGAGTAAAAATGCATACAGGATGCACAAGACCATGCATGCACACTCCTTTACTTAATCTCTTTCCTGACTCCTTTGTCAAACATGAACACATTGTGTTTTGATGATTTTCAGTTGATGATTTTCAAAAGGGCACATGACCTTTGAGCTGTTCAACCTCAAATTGAATCTGTTCATAAGTTTGTCAAGTATGGTCGAAATCTCGAGTGGTTCATAAGTTATTGCAGTAACACAGGTGTTCAATTAAAGGGCACTTGACCTTAGGCCTTTGAACTCAAAATTGAATCGGTTAATCTTCGAATCACAATCCATAGTTATGCCAAGTTTGATCAAAACCCCTTCAGCGGTTCACAAGGTATCACGGTAACAAAAATCTGCTACCTTCAGCTAAAGGTCACATGATCTTTGACCCTTTGAATAATAATTTTTTTTAAATGGAATCAGTTCACCTTAACATCACAATACACCTTTGTACCAAGTGTGTTGAAAGTCCATCGAATGGTTCATAATCCCTTACTTCTAACAAAAATGTAATCATGGACAGACGGACAAACCTAAAACATAATCCCTCTGGTGCCAGAGGCATAAAAATAAAATAAAAAATCCCATCAAGCACCGATTAACTCTATCAGTATAGGTGAAGCAAAAAATTCACCATTTTAATCAGATTATGGAAAGTAAACTGGCGATTGCAATAGCAAGGTCTATACCACTCAATTCACCTTGCATCGCAGCTCATTCCTGTGATTGCATCACAGCGAGGTATTTTGGGTCATTGGGGCAAAAGGAAGTCTTTCCTTGAGAAAATGTACAAGACAGATAGTCTAGTGCCGAGACCCGAGTTCACAACACGTCATAAAATTAAAACTTTTGTGTAAATCGCCATTGAACTATTAAAAGTGAAAATCCTCTTGTACTTTGCATTCACCAGTCGGGACTTGTTCATTATTTCAACAGTGTGTGAAACATGGACAAAGATATCTACTGATTTGTGCAAATTATACTCAGACGCACACAGAGCGAAAAGTAAGGTTAAACAATTGTTTAATTTCTAAAGAATAAAATCCTCAATTTACACCATATCCTTTACAGATAAAATCCTAAATTTACAGGGACCGTTGCTTTTGCAATCTCCAGCCTTCCTCATCAGCTTTTGCAATCATTTCCTCCTTTTACACATAATCAATGCAATACTTCCAACTTCGTTCCTGCAGCAGCACAATGATGCTCCTTCACTACAGATACAGAAGTTTTTCCAATGCCATAATATTCTAATGGCTTCCGATTTATTTTCATGTCTTCTTGAGGGTGAACCTCATTCTGTGAATATGATAGAAGAGTCCAGTATTTAACAAATAAATAAATAAATAACAAGAGCGACATTTGCTTTGCAATACATGTCCCCTACCGATATGATATTTTCTAAGTCCAAAAAGGGGACCGATGACATCAATTTTTTCACCCCCAAAAATTATCATACTGATCGGATAAAGCATTCATCATATGAAATTATGATGACATAACAAAGCTACATATAACATCAAAAAAAAAAAAATGAAAAAAAAAACCACACTTCTTTCCCATGTAGAGTACTTCACATGGGCCAAGTTTCAATTGTTTTCATAGAGCGGTTTCAGAGATGCAGACGTCCAAAATTTTCCTTTTTCCAACATAGCCGCCACACCACGTGAACGATGACATCAATTATTAGAATATTCTCCATGAGTCGTCAAACCTGTGGTGAAACTTTCGTGTCAATTGGATAAGCGGTTGCAGCGAAAACAGAAAAATTAGCACGGACGGATAAACGTACGGACGAACAATCCTGAAAACATAATGCTCCTGACGACTTCGTCAGTGGAGGCATAAAAAAAAGAAATATAAAACTTGTAGCTGCACTTCATTTTGCATCCTTTCAGCACAGCTCAAGTTCTACATTTCGATACAATGAAACTCGTATATTAGATAACCAAATCTATAGGAACTAACAATCTTGAGACAATGGTGCAATGTAGAGGATTATGAGAACCATGGTGTAACTGTAAACAAACGATGAGATTTGCTGTGTCAATAAGGGTGAACAAATTATTTGGGTTTCAGGTGGTGTTCAACAAAATATATAAAAACAGAATGATTGGTAATTTTTTTATTTATTCAAGTTAAGAATATTTTTGGAAAAATGGTAAAAACCACAACAGTTGTCATCTGTCAAATTTAGGAAGAGATTTGTCCTAATTAGAATGCAACTACCATAATAAAAATTCAAACCACCTCGAAGTGTTCCAACACTGTATCATTCTTCTAATGTCAACCAAGCAAGTTAGGCCTATGCAAAGTACATGAATGCACCATGTTAAAAAAAATAATAATAATAATTTAAAAATAAATAAATTCAGTCCATGGCTAAAGCAGTCATTCATTGGCCCTCTACAGTGAGAAAATTTGCTTCAAATTTTAAAAAGGAGATTCCTAATCAAATGCGCTTGTGACGAAAACGTCTGCTCATCTGTTATACAATAAAGGACGGGAAACACGACATTCCGTGGATGGTACGTCCGATGACATTCCAGCAATTGATGTTGCATCATCGTCCTTTGACTTTGCTGTCATGAGGGACAATTTTGACCGAAGAAATCAATATACAGAGACAGACAAAATGAATAAAAAGCCTTTTCTCCATTGGAATAAAGAAATTGCACAAAAAAAAAAATGAACAAAATCTGATAGTCAAATTAAGCATTCATATGGGATTGAAAACCTTCAAGAACAAGGCAAAAGGTAGACCCGACAAATTAACCTATACCATCAGGAAACATGGCCGAACGATACTCATCAGGTCAGGTCAGGTATGGGAGCATGCACTGGAGCAGCGCGTCGATATTTATCCTGGCTCAATTTGTGCTATTGGAAGATGTTTCTGCAAAAAAAAATAAAAAGTAAATAAAAGATACATCATCTTGTGCTGACGTTTGAAGCCTGGTGTTGGCTTGGTGGTTCGGGTGGCTGGCTTGGGATTCCAGGGTCCTGAGTTTGAGCCCCTTTGGCTGATGAATTAACACCAGGTGGGGTCGACACAGCCTGTAATCCTTCCGAGGTTGGCAAAATGAGTACTAGTGTACTGGTCGAGGGGCACAGCCGTACTTCCAAGATATGATAGCTACCTCGCAGCCAAGCTGCCATACGCAAGAACAGAACAGAACAGAACTGTGGGGAAGCAGGGTTCGGTTCCTGGGCTTCGAGAAGATAGATAGGAAGATTGATGGTAGCCATAAATAGACATTATTATTGAAACGAGAAGGGCACTCGATAGAGCGCACATCTCCACCAGGTAATGCCTGATCCACGAGAACATAGCGGGCCCAATACATGTCTGAAATATCATGCTATATGTCGTTTTTGGCCCTATCTCTAAAAAGTGAAGAATGACGGAAATTTAAATAATTATTGTATCCAGATCTTCACCAAAAATCGAATCAATTCTTCCTTCTACACACCCAACGTGTCCACCAAGTTTCGTCCGAATCCATACACTTTAATCAAATCCATTTTCTTGGATTAAATACTTGGCTGTAAATAGTGGTAAGCTTAGATTTAAAATAGTGGTGAGATCATGGCAGGTGATTACACCTACTGGTCTGGTTGCTGTTTTCCTGGACCATCTTATTGTAGTGGCAATGTCCCCCCCCACCACCAAAAACTGCCCTGTACAGCAGCTCTGTGGAGAAAGATGTGTTTGTTGGTTTTAGAAGGGCCACCCCAAAATGGCCTGTATGCCGGATCATGGCCTGTGGTTTTTGTTTGACGGGCCTCCGGCCCGAAGATGAGCAAGAGGAAGAGATGGTGATGACGGCAAGCAGGTGTCTCCTCCTCCAGCATGAACAATGTTTGCTTTTGTGTTTTCTTTTCCTTCAGGTCCTGGGTGAAATTTTGTAAATATTTGATAATTGTTGTATATTGTTACGAATTTGCGCCCGCCAGCGTGCGATCGGCCGCGTACCTCGAATGGCAGCCGCGTCACCCACCGGACAGACAATTCAGTCGTGACCCTCCTGGAACTATCGCCAGGAACCAGTCACGGGTGAGGGTTTAACGTCACCACAGCCCAGTCTGCATTCTACCCAAGCAAGATAAGGTGAATCGCCGAATGTCGATATACCTAAATACCCGCGCGGGTAACCTACCGAGGGGCTGCACTGCGCCGCAGGTCGGCTTGGGACACGGACCACTTAAGCGGTCCATTCCGTTCTAAAGTGATAACCGAGCGGTGTTATCGCCGACCTCGATGGATCCGATTCTCTTTATCGGGCGTTCAAAACCCACTACTCATTCCACGATGCAAGATGGCTTTCAAAAGGGAAATAGGACACGACGAACGGGATACATTTCACACAAGGACTTTTATTCACTAAGCACGTATTACACACACAACACAAGCAAGGCAGTAATGCAATGTACAGGCAAGAAATAGAAAACAAAAGCAATACCACCGACTATAAGCAAGGGTGTATTTACAGCACAGTTCCTTAACAGGTTCTACTTACAGGGACACGGCGCCACAGCAGTCATACAAAAGAAAAGAAATGGAAAGACCTCCTCACAGGCAAGGGGGTAGATGGGGTCCAGAGACCTTTATGGTCGTGGGCCGTGGATGACCGAAAAGGCCCACGAGACCGTAGCAGGTTACCTGCCCCCCTCCCCGTTAGTGGTCGTCGAGTCACTCTCCCACGACCATCAGCGTGGTCGCGCCTGGTTCCGGCCTCCCACGCGGCCAGCGAACCCTCTCCGGCACCCCTCGTCCGGACGCGCAGGTCCCCCACACAGCCGGCTCTGCTGCGCCTTCCGTCTGCGTCTCCACCAACTGGCCGCTCACAGGACCACGAGCGCAGGAACCAAGCGAGGAGAAGAAAAGTCCGCAACCGATAGCATGAACCAAGCGAGAGGCAGAGCAAAGCCCCAAGGGGTGACCAGCGCCACGAGACCAAGAACGAGAGCGAGCGAGAGAGAGAGAGAGCGCGAGAGAGAGTGAGAGCGAGCGAGCCTCGCCTCGCGTACGTCCGCCCTTTATAGGTTGGGGCTCTGCCCTTCGCCCCACCCCACTTTGACAAGCTTCTCGAAAAGGGGCGTGCCCTCACTCCGACCACCTCACGCCGTGCATCCACCAATCGGCAGCGACCTTCCCTGCCTCCTTCCCTTCACACCAAGCGTGGGGAAAATAGGCGGGAAAACCCCCACAAGCTCCGCAAGAGCTTTTGTTCTGCCAATCCTGCCCGCGTTCTCGGACGGTTCCCGACGCGGAAACCGTCGTAGCGTGGACTGTGGAGGATGGTGTTCGGAAGCGGGGGTAGTGGCGAAGATGGTGGTGGTTGTTGTTGTTTGCGTGTAGGTTCATTGCGTGCTTGGCGTTGCGGCATACTTGGTGGCGGTTTTTGTTTGCGTGTAGGTTCAAAATAACGATAGGTAAAGAAAAACGGCTATCTCAAAGAGTCGCAGCCCGGTGAACATGAAGAATTCCCTCTAAACAACTGTGGGGAAACCTATCTGAACACTCACTTACCGACATAGCTAATCGAAGGAACCTTTATGGTGTATTGCGAATTTCCACAGCCGTAACAATATAGTTTTGAATTTTAAAGCTCACCGGTTAAGTGTGTGTTGTTTCAAAATTCTGTCAATTTTGGTGCTACTTAAGGTTGTGTGAGTCAGTTAGGTAGCTCCCAACACATTAGGTGAGACATATCTAGTTAAAATTGTCGCATACACGGGGGATAGCATTAAGGCAACAAGCTAAGTAGGTACAAGGGGGTAATTTCACATGTATGGCACACAAGGATGTCTGTCCCAGACTCTGGGTCAAGTTTGTGTCCAGATCAGGACGACTCTGGGAAAGCGAAGGGGGTAATGTTGTGGTTTTATAAACCGCATGTCGAGATTGAAACACCCACAGCACAGACTCTTTGAATCGTTATTTCCGTAATTAACGTTAAGAATAGCACTTTCCCTATAGGGGTAATTATGCAATTAAATGTGTTGGGTTGGGTAGTTCACGCCCCCTCTCAACCCGTTGGGATAGTGGAGCCATCAGCACGTAATGACGTATGCTGTGACTGCAGTCATCACGTAGGGTGTGCGTGTTTTACTGCAATAGCTGTTCAACATGTGCAAATAACACCAGCATTCTAGCGTGCATGCCAAATTCCCCTTTATTGTTTAAAGCCCCACCAAGTCCTTGTTTGTCTGTTCGTCTGTATGTTCATCGACCTTGTAATGTAACCTATTGCCGTCTACCCCTGTACTGTATTTTGTGTCCCTTATCCCTGTTCATGTCCTCCACTGAAACACGACACAGCCTCTCTAAAATAATTGCCACATTCCCTGGCATGTTGCCTTGGACGTGTGGGGTTTGTCCTGGACGCATTGGAGTAAAAAGAGATTTCCCCATGATAAGTGCGGAGCTCCGCTTCGGGCGACAGCCAAAGACCAAATGAGTGACTCCGGGCGGGGCAGCAAAATGGGTGGGGTTACGGTGGAATCCTCCAATGGCTGGCATAGGGCCAGCTCGTAAGATCTGATGTGGCCCAATAGCCGGTCCCAAGCCACCTCGGAAGATCTGACATGTGGCTCTTTCGCCGCGCCTGCCTCAGGGGCTATAACGCTGCACTCTGTGCCCGATTCGGATAAGTCTCAGTCTCAGTCTCGGTCTCAGTCTCTCTCTCTCTCTCTCTCTCTCTCGTCACACTCGCTTTTGCCCTGGTTCCAGATGCTCAGCAATCACCCTCGCTTTTTCCCTGGTCCTGGACACTTTGGTTTGTGCTCCCGACAGATCTCATGGACCTTCGGTTGTGGAATGCAGTGTCGGGACAATTCTAGAGAGTGGTATCAAGTGGAGAAGGGTGATGGTTAGGTACGTACCAGTTAGGGTGCATCAAACACCCCCTTTTTTGTGAAAGTTTGAAAAACATAACGGCGATAGGACAGATGTGTTTGAATACATGAAAAAACATTTCTCTTTTTTTTTTTTCAGAATTTTCGGTCATCATCTTGGGGGTCCACATCGGGGTCAAAGTTCAGGCACGCAGCTCCTGCGCATTTTTCAGAATGTTATTTTTCACTATATAGTGATCAAAACTTGTGTCTGGTGGTGAAATAATTCTGACATATCAATGTACTGCTCCTTTGGTGATGTTTGTAACACGGTTGGCTTGTAATTTGTTAGCACAGTTTTCTGGAAAATGGTATTTTTTCCCGGAAATTGCGTTTCCCCGGAGGATTGTGTACAAGTGCCATACACGATTTGTGTCTGCATAAAGATCTCATACGCTATGGATCTGTGGACCCCAAGGTTTCTGCATCCGCTATCAAAGCTCTACAGCATCATCTTTGGTACTTAACAGCTGAGTTTGTGCCCTTAGCCTTATTCAGTGAGGATGTTCCAAGTGCAGAGAAGCGTCGACTGGCTGACCGTATCATCTCTGTCAAGCCTGATAGAGAGGAACTTGGACTATTGCCTATTGGGCGCTTTGGTACAGACTTCGGAAAGCCTCACTTCGCCAAGGACATTCACTTGACATCTAGCCTATCTGACTTTGTCTCGGTTGATTCTTGGTTTGTGTTCCGAGAACTTGAACTGGTCGAATCATTCTTAACGTATGAAGTGAGTGAATGGGCAACACTTCCAGCCGATGTGGATTCAAAATCTAAAACCAAAGCACTCAATGCAACTCATGATGCGGCTGAACGTCTAATAAAACTCGGAACGGACTGTCTCGGTGCAGCTACTGTAGGTCTGAAGAACACTTTCAGAATGTGCAACAAGTCACCGAGAATGACAGGAAAGAGAATCCGAATCTCCGGAAACGGTTGAAACTTGATCATTAATGATATTATATGAGTACCTTGATTTGGATATACATAATTCTGGGTAATAAAGCTGTGAATTAGATAGAACCGAGGCATTTGTTACTATTTTGTTGTTTTTTTCTGGGAAAAAATCACCAGTTTCCCGCTTCTCCGGTAAATTTGATTGGCTGTATATCACTGGAACATCACCAAAGGAGCAGTACATTGATATGTCAGAATTATTTCACCACCAGATACGAGTTTTGATCATTATACAGTGAAAAATAACACTTATTCTGAAAAATGCGCAGGAGCTGCATGCCTGAACTTTGACCCCGATGTGGACCCCCAAGACGACGACAGAAAATTCTGAAAAAAAAATGAGAAATGTTTTTTCATGTATTCAAACACATCTGTCCTATCACCGTTATGTTTTTCAAACTTTTGCAAAAAAGGGGGCGTTTGATGCAACCTAGTACCAGTAGGCTGAGGTCACCCTGCCCCTCCCAATTGTCTTCCTGTGTGTGTGGTCTGATGGGTACCCTGTTTTGTTATCTGCTTGGTCAGGTTACAGGTTAAGTCAAGTCTGCAACTTGTGCATTTTCTTTCCTTTTTAATAAATACACATCTTGATTGCTTTTCATTGCATTTCCCCTTTTCCTGCCACGGTTGCCCTTTGACGCCATTAAAACCCTCGAGTTCCCTTCCCTCCTTCCCATACCCTTCATCATTTATTTTAAATACAACTATTCTTGTTATATTTCCAATCTGTACGTGGTTGTCCTTTCTTCCATTGGTCCAGCAATGCCCGTATGTAGATTAGCCGGGAGATTATAATTCCCCAACTAATTGGCTCTTGTATCAGTCAAGCATTCTGACTAGTGGTAAGCTCAGCCACATTAATCAAGATCCAATAAAGAAAACAGCAGCCCAATCGCCAAGGGCGCGATTCCCCCGATAAGGAGATCATGTGTTCCGGTAAATGGTTGTCAGATGGAGGACCATGAGTCACGTGGTCAAGTTTTGGCATTCACAGTCAATTAGCGACCCATGACACGGTTACTTGTGTGCGATGGCCTCAATTCCCGGTGAGTACTGGGGATACCCCCACCCTCGTACCCCCAAACAATATTTTATATACAGTCATCCCACGTTTATTGCGGGGGTTACGTTCCAAACCCCCCACGAGAAGTGAAAATCCGCGATGAATGGATGCCTCCCCCCAAAAAAATAATAAATGAATATTAAAAAAAAGACTCGTCTGGTCTGGTCGGCTTGGCAATGATCGGGTTTGAGGTGCTGGAGATCGACTTGCCTGATCTGGTCGGTTTGGCTGCGCTCGTCCAACCGCGGCAAACCTTTTTCCTTCCCAAAGCATATATCGAGCACTTTAACCTTCTCCTGGAGTGTAAGGACCTTCCTCTGGCACTTCGGTTCCTTGCCAGAAGCCTTAGAAGGTGCAGGGCGTTTGGGCGGCATCGTAGGGCTTGGAGAAAAAAACGTAGAAAATATTCGAAGTTCACAAGCGAAACTGTCTGGTGCGTTGTGTGACTGGTCGAGCACCACGTGTTATAATTTATTGCTTAAATAATTTATATTTTATATATTATTACCGCGATATACCAGGGGAATTAGGTTCCAAGGGAAAACCCGCGATGAACCGGGGGCGCGATAGGTGAACCGCGATATAGCAGGGGATAACTGTATATATATATAAAATGCACGCGCGCGCAAGCACGCACACACGCACGCACACACACACACACACACACACACACACACACAATCGTGTTTCATGTATAAAACATGTAAATCCACAGTCCACTAAAACGACTGCGAACACCAATAACTGGACCACGTGACTCAGGGTCCTCCGTCTAACAACCATTTCCCTTGGAATACGCACGCACGCACGCACGCACAATCGTGTTTCATGTATAAAATCTCATCACTTCCGGTTCCGGTTTTGAGCGGCAAGAGGTCTCCTTCGGGGCTCCCTGCTGACATTCTCAAAGTTAAGTTCCGGTTGTTATTTGTCCCGTTTTAACTGTTTAATTTTCTCACCTACATGTTAATGTGTGTTCCTAGTTCGGTTTTGTTTCAAAAATCGTGCTATTTTGTGAGTATTTATGTCGACGTTCTTACCTGGTGTTTGAGGCCTAGTCCTAGGCTTGAGGCCTACCGGTTCCACTTGGTGTTCGATCGTTTTTTTTTGTTTGTTTTTTTGTTTGTTTGTTTGTTTTTTCTCCCCATTACCTTCAATTTCTATCCTCCCCATTACCTTCAATTTTCATCCTCCCCACTTTCCAAACATCCCCCATTCTCCCAACTAATCTCTTTCTTATCTCAAAAAAAATAAAAATAAAAAAAATAAAAAAAAATATACACAACAACAACAACACGCTCACCTTCTCCCGATTCTGCTACTTCTTCTTCCTCTTAACTTCCTCCTCGTCTTCCTCAATTTCTTTTTTTTTTTTTACATTTCCATGACCTAATCTGTTGAACTCTCTCATACATTAATATTAACAACAAAAACGATCTTATGATGCTTCATCTTCCTCTCTCACACATGTGGTACTCTTTACTGTTTCACAATGCACTACTCTTCTGCTATTTCAACAGACTGCTTTCATTTCGACCTCTCCTTCATTCCTTGCCTAAAAAATCCAACTATTACAGCGCTTCTTCTCTCCATGCTCTGAATTCGCCTTCATTGCATCCATCAAGAATTGTGTTAAATCGCATCTCTGACCTAAAACTTTTAAAAACCACAGTTTGCCATGGATGCTCGCTTTCCATCAACCATTCTTTTTTTCCAACTTCAGTGCCAACTCACCCCCTCACCCCTCACTCTCACTCTCAAAGCAACCATCCCACTCTTCTCCCTCCAAGCCTCCCTCTCACCTCTTTCAAAAATTCCCCCTCACCTTTCTCCCACCTTTCATCCCCCTCACTCTTCCTTCTCTAAGTTGCCCCCCCTCTCATCCACCAACCTGCCTCCCTCCACTGCCCTCTCACCTCCATCTCTTCACTCCACCTCCTCAAATACTCAACTGCCATCTTCCTTGTCTCTTGTCCCCCCTCTCTCCCAGCACCACAGAGCCATTTCTCCTCCTCATTCGGCCCCCTCCCCTCGCTATTCTGCAATACCCCACACTCCTACAGCAACCCTCCTTACCTCCCCCTCGTCCCTCGTCCTATCCTCCCCCGCCCCCTCCACCTCCTGCACCCAAAGCCTCCTCCCCTACCTCTTCATTAAAAGTGTGGACCTCAAATATCCGGGGCCTTCGCTCAAACCTTTCAGATCTTTCCATGCAGGTTGCCACTGACAAACCAGACATTATCTGCCTAACAGAAACTTTCCTCTCCCAAGACGTGTCTGACTCCCAAGTATCTCTCCCTGGTTACTCCCTCTTACGGTATGACAGACCTGAGCCTCGTCCTGGTGGAGGTGTTGCTCTCTTTATCAAAGACTCTATTCCTCACTCTCCCTGCACTGCTCTCACTCCCCCACACCCCCAGGAATACCTCTGGCTTCGGCTTCCCCTCCACTCCCACCTCATGTTTATATGTGTACTGTACCGTCCACCGAACAGTGATGACTCCATCTACACCTCACTCTCCGAAAACATGGACCATCTTCTATCTTCTCATCCAAACTCTCTCTTCCTCTTATGTGGCGACTTCAATTGTCATCACGCCAGTTGGCTAGGTGTGGGTACCTCTCTCACCTGCCATGGGACATCAGCAAAAGCTTTCTGTGACTCATTGGGACTGACTCAATCGGTCAACTTCCCGACCCGGATCTCAACCAATGGTACTCCATCTCTTCTGGATCTGATTTTGACAAATTTCCCTGACAATATCTGCTGCTCTTCCTTCGCTCCAATTGGTTCTTCTGACCACGTCCTTGTTAAAGTGGACATCTCTCTGGCTGTTATCAGAGAACCACCTCACCGCCGTCGAGTCTGGCATTTCACTCAAGCCGACTGGCAGGGTCTCCGAGCAGCCATCAAACTTACAGACTGGTCTCCTATCACTACTTTCTCAAACATCAACTCATCCTGGGAATTCTTTCAAAGAAACTTGCTCTCCCTCATGCACAGATTTATCCCCTCTCGTGTTCAGTTGTCTTACCCTTCCTCCCGCCCTTGGTTTACTGAAGCTTGTGGCGAGGCAGTTGTCCTGAAACAACTTGCCTTTGCCTCATGGAAAGCAAACCCAACTGAGGGCAATCTCAGTTCTTTCCACAAAGCTCGGAACAAGTGTAGCTACCCTCAGGAGAGCCAGAAAACAACATCTTTCTCATCTCAAGTCTGAACTCTCAAACCTCTCTCCCTCCTCAAAATCCTGGTGGCGTTTAATCAAATCTGTTTCTGGTGTATGTTCCCCCTCCATCCCCTCCCTTACCTCAAATGGCCGCACTGCTGATTCCACACGTGATAAAGCTGAATGTCTAAACTCGGTGTTTGCAGCTAAATCTTGTGTCCCAAACCCATCACTATCTCTACCCACTTTACCCAGTCGCACCCAACTGTCCCTGGACTCTGTATCCTTTTCTCCTGACAAGGTGGAGAGCTTGCTTTCAAACCTCGAGTCAGATTCTGCAACCGGTCCAGACGGCATCAGCCCACGTGTCCTCAAAGCCTGCTCCTCTGCTCTTGCTCACCCTCTCTCTGTTCTATTCACCCTCTCATTTTCCCAAGGTCATCTGCCATCTGCTTGGAAATCTGCTAACATCACTGCCCTGCATAAAAAAGGTGCAAAAACAGATCCCTGTAACTATAGACCAATCAGCCTTCTCCCAATCATCAGCAAGGTTATGGAATCCATCATCGCTTCAGACATGAAATCCTTCCTCTTCTCCAATGGCTTGATTTCCAATCATCAATTTGGTTTCAGACCAGGTCACTCTACCCTAGATATGCTGCTACTGCTCTCCCATCAATGGATGGAGGTCCTCAATGCCAGACAGGAAATCCGAGCCGTATCCCTGGACATATCACGTGCTTTTGACACAGTCTGGCACCCTGCCCTACTCACCAAACTCTCTTCCCATGGTATTCAAGGCCATCTCCACTCATGGCTCGCAGACTTCCTCTCCTGTCGCAGTCAACGTGTGGCCCTAAATGGAGTTCTTTCATCCCCTCTTCCTGTGCAGGCTGGAGTTCCTCAAGGTAGCGTTCTGGGCCCTGTTCTTTTTCTGGTTTTCATCAATGATCTCTCGGACTCTCTGGAAAATCCTCTATTTCTCTTTGCCGATGACTCCACCCTCTGCCGTACCATCTGTCATCCCTCAGACCGGCAAGCAGCAGCTTCTTCGCTCACTGCAGATCTGGATAAAATCACAAACTGGTCCAACACGTGGAACATGTCTTTCAATCCAGACAAATCTCACACTCTCACTATGTCTCTTCGAAAGGACCGTTTACAAAACCCCCCATCCACTTTCTCAACAATCCTCTGGAAGAAGTCTTTTCTTTCAAGCTTCTGGGTCTCACTATCTGCCATGACCTTTCCTGGGAAAGTCACATTTCCAACCTTGCCTCAAAAGCCAGTCGCCGACTGGGAATCCTCCGTCGTGCAAAGTCCTTCCTCGGCCCTCTTGAGCTCCTGACCACTTACAAAGCTTTTGTCCGTAGCCTGATGGAGTACTGCTCTCCCCTCTGGGCTGGTGCTCCTGCCTCCCACCTTTCTCGACTTCACGCTGTCGAAACCAGGGCTTTTAAGATCATTGGCATCTCCCGCAATGAAGCTGAGTCTTTGGGCCTCTCACTCAATCACCGCAGGTTGGTCGGTGGTCTTTCTGTCTTCTACCGACTCCTCTCCAGCCTTGCCCCCCTGCTCTCTCTGTGATTTGTCCCAACCACATTTCCACAGGTCGCTCAAGGTCCGCCAACAACCCCCTTCTGGTAAAACTACCAAAATCACGAATCACTGCTCATCTTCACTCTTTCATTCCTCTTTTTCCCGCCTTTGGAATAAACTTCCTCACTCTATTCTTTCCCATTCTTCCCTCCAGGCTTTCAAAACAGCTGTTCACCACCACCTCTTATCTTCCCCCATCCAAATCCTCGATCTTTTCTACCCCCGATAATCCACCCAAGCCCACTTCCTTCAATTCTCCTGCTTTCCTTCCTGAAAGTCCCTTTAATGTCAATCTTCCCCTCGCCATGTTCCCCGTCCCATCCCCATCCCTCTCCCTTCCACAGTTCACCTGTGTCTGTTCCCCAATGTTTTGTCCCTTCCACTCCCGCCCCTCTTGTCTCATGCCTCCTTGCTGTGAGTTGTGTGTTAGCTCTCATACGAGCCTCGACCAAGGTATATAAAAAAAAAAAAAAAACAAAAAAAAAAAAAAAAAACATGTAAATCCAGACCACTAAAACGACTGCGAACGCCAATAACTGGACCACGCGACTCAGGATCCTCCATCTAACAACCATTTCCCTTGGAATACGTGATCTTATTGGGGGATCGTGCCCTTGGCGATTGTACAGTCAAAATAGGCACTTACCAGAATCATGGTTTGTGTCACTGTCAATAGCTGTAAGTTGTGCAGGGTATGTTTTTTTTTTTTTTTTCTTTGCTGGGAATTAGATCATAATCCTGATTTTGACATTGAAGAAATTTTCTGATATCCACCACCAACATTAAATGAGATTATTCCTGGCAATTGTGAAGCATGCCAAAAGCTGATTCGTTTTAAAAAATAAAAATAATAAAATAAATAAAAACTGCCCTCGGGGCACAAGACAAACTAAGCAACAATGGGCCCCAGACCAATAATGGACCCTGAGGGCACTTCAATAAACTAATGATACATCAATACTCTGTTGTGGTCAAGTCTGACTACGGACCCACCCATGTGCGTCATTTATTATAAGAAAATTTTAAATAAAAATAAAAATAAAAACCTTATTGCCAATGATGATGATCAATGATCCTTTGGAAAAAATTACGTGAGTAAAAGCTGAGGTGCTGAAAAAAATAATAATCTGGGTAAACGTAGTTTACGTGCGTTTACACAGTACGACGGCACATGAAGACATGGAAGACAAAGAATAAAAGCGATAAATCACCTTATTTGTTCAATCCACCATTGCTTAACACTCGACTCCTTCGAAAATTATAAGTGCTGCAGGTATGACTGATTGATGATTACAATCTGGAACGAAAGCCTTCTTCTTCACAAAACCACGGCAGGCATATTCTACAAGTGTAAAACCAGGCCATGAGTTGCCATGCTCATATGATGTCATCGCTTCAGTGGTGCATTCATTTTGAAATCCACTGAAATCATTTTTGTAATGATGCAGGTGCAATACCCAAGAGAGAATGTGGCTTCCTTCAGTTGGAATCGTTGTCATCGCTTCAGCCATAATTGTGCTCCGCATGACATTTATCAACATTTTGAGGATGAATAAAACTCTGATTTAGCAATCTCTCGATCTGGTACTTTCGAGACTTTTCCATCCATGTTAGTTCGAGAATAAAAGGTGTGCTTTATAAATGCTTCGGACTTCACCCTATTTGAAAAGCGTATCATTTTCTACACATTTGAAAGGGCAGCCATGGTTTTTCCATGCCATCCCCACACATGGAGTACAATCGTACTCCATGATAATGTGATAGAATTACTTGTTTGCTTTTTTGGTTTATTTTTATTGTCAAGTGAAATAATTGACAAAGGTTCATGGACGGAAGAGGTTGCCCATATATTAAAAGTAGTACATGCAAGATAACTTGGACAAATTTCCATGACCACGAATTTGTTTGCCTTTGTTCTACATGTCACATTTCATGAGATTCATGTTCATTCATGGCATTAGAGTTTTGAAAATGAAGTGTATGATGAAAACATGGTCCATCAAGGAGAAACTTGCTGCTGTTGGTCAAGTGATGGATGTTGAATCTCTGTAGTGTACTTCAGTAGGATGAGATCAGTCTCAGAGAAAGGGCTACAGCTACATTTGCCTTCAACTTCCAAGCGATAATTATTCAGAGCAGAGAAAAAAAAAATCAGAGCAGTAATTTTCAATTTGTTCAGCATGCCGGCAATAACTCATCAACTCTTTATGAAAGAATTGTGGGATCTTAACGTCTACCAACTGACGCAAGCAGACAGGACACCGAGCTCAACGTACGTATGAGGTACGGCACACTTTTTGAAGCAGAAAACAAATTTTGGGCCTTTCAATATAACTTCCTCTCATTATCGTATGAACACAAACTCAAATGTCAACGTAGCGAGATGTTTCCAGTGTCACTCGAGTTTGTGAGAGAAAGAGAAAGAGAAAGAGAGAAAGCTTCGTTGTTGGAAGCTAAAATATAAAATATATATTTCCAATGTGAAATGTAAAGTCAACAAGAAAGCTTTCTATAAAAACCATGTTCCTTGAGCATCCACCTGTTGTTGCAAGAAGAAACAGATTGTCAAATTAAAGGATAAAATAAAATCCTCCACTCACCCATTGCTGGGACATGCACCGTTGCTTATTCCATCTCCAGTCTTCATCCTCCATTGCTGCAATCATTTCCTCCTTTTCCAAATCATCATTGCTATGGGCCCAGCTTCGTTCCTGCCATGATAAAACCATGACCCCTTATACAAATCCAGCATTTTTGTTTTTACATTTCATTGGCATCTGAAATATTTATTCTTAATTCTCTTTTAGGCCATCAGCCGTAAGTAAGCTGTATCGTGCAATTTCGTTCCACTCATCGGGGGGGGGGGGGGGGGAGTAGACAAAACCTTCATAATATGATAGTATATATCCAAATACATACGTATGCAAAAGTTCTCCACTCAAATAGCTGCAGTTATTGTGTATTTTCATCTTGAAAATCGATGCATTCCCCACGTTCTCTCATTTGAACTCTCATCACGTGTGGGCCACGTGACGCCTCAACAGCCAATACATCGGCTGACATCGTATGCAAATTACGTCAGACCGTCACGTGACCAGCTAAGTTGTCCAAGGTGGAAGCTTCCTGCAGGGAGGAAATCACCAGCAGCTGATCGGCGATTTTTGATTAATATGGCCAGTGAGGACGCTCCCCAGTGTATTATTCACCAGGACAATGTCGCGAACGAAAAAGTCAAACATTTTATGTCTGTAAGATGGGATGAATGGAGAGAAAGTGTCAACAAATGGCTCGTCTTAGACGGTCACGAACGACGTTTAGCCGAGAGTGCCGGTGTAAAGAGTTCAAGTTACCCCTGGGGGTAGCTTGAAATCGATTTCATCCTACCCCCTACAATTTCAGATTACCCCCCCCCCCTCAAAATATTATTTATGTTGTTTATTTACAAAAAATAGTAATTTAATTGATATTGAAAACTAATTAGGGAAAAAAAACCATTGACCACGTGACAGCTTTTAAAGAGTTTGCAATGAATTTTGATTTTATTATGAATGATTTTATTTTAATATTGTTTTTAATTGAAATCAGTATTTCTCATACAGTTATAGTTTTTGCCACATTTTTATGAAATCCTTCTTCGATATAGTTGATATCAATAGACAAACTGTTATATCTTTTTAACCAACTCAGACTATATTTACAATTATGGAAACAACGCAATAAAATCAATGTATAAGAAAGGCAATGAAAACAGCTTATTTTTAATTCACAATTTCGTTGTGGTGGTGGTGGTGGTGGTCTTATGGCAGCTTAGCTGCCGGGGTAGCTCTCATTTCTTGAAGTGTGACTGTGTCGCTGATGCAGTGCCCCTCTACCAGTACACACACTGGAACTGGTACTCATTTCACTGACCTCGGAAGGATGATAGGCTGAGTCAACCTCCCGGTGCATTAATTCAGTGGCCGACGGGCTCGAACTCAGGACCCTAGGATCCCAAGCCACCACCCTAACCACTACTCAGGACCCTAGGATCCCAAGCCACCACCCTAAACACTGAGCCAACACCAGGCTACGCACTCAGCCTGTCATCCTTCTGAGGTCGGCGAAATGAGTACCAGTTCCAGTGTTTGTACTGGTAGAGGGGCACTGCATCAGCGACACATTCACGCTTCAAGAAATGAGAGCTACCACGGCAGCTAAGCTGCCATACGACCACCACCACCACAACGAAATTGTGAATTAAAAATAAGCTTTTCATTGCCTTTCTTATACATTGATTTTATTGCGTTGTTCCCATAATAGTAAAGAGTTGGTTAAAAAGATAGACCAGTATGTCTATTTGGATCAACTATATCAAAGAAGGATTTCATAAAAATGTGGCAAAAACTATAACTGTATGAGAAATACTGATTTCAATTAATAACAATATTAAAATAAAATCATTCATAATAAAATCAAAATTCATTGCAAACTCTTTAAAGGCTGTCACGTGGTCAATGGTTTTTCCCTAATTAGTTTTCAATATCAATTAAATTACTATTTTTTTTGTAAATAAACAACATAAATAAATGTTTTGAGGGGGGGGGGGTAATCTGAAATCGTAGGGGGTAGGATGAAATCTATTTCAAGCTACCCCCGGGGGTAACTTGAAATCTTTACACCGGCACTCCGGGTGCAATAGGCCCATGATCGAAGTTGGTCCTCCCACGCCGGCACTCTCGGCTAAACGTCGTTCGTGACCGTCTGAGACGAGCCATTTGTTGACACTTTCTCTCCATTTATCCCATCTTACAGACGTAAAACGTTTGACTTTTTCATTCGCTCCATTGTCCTGGTGAATAATACACGGGGGAGCGTCCTCACTGGCCATATTCATCAAAAATCGCCGATCAGCTGCCGGTGATTTCCTCCCTGCAGGAAGCTTCCACCTTGGACAACTTAGCTGGTCACGTGACAGTCTGATGTAATTTGCATACGATGTCAACTGATCTATTGGCTGTTGAGGCGTCACGTGGCCCACACGTGATCCGAGTGGAGAAAATTCAAATGAGAGAACGCGTGGAATGCATCGATTTTCAAGATGAAAATACACAATGACTGCAGCTATTTGAGTGGAGAACTTTTGCATACGTTTGTATTTGGATATATACTATCATATTATGAAGGTTTTGTCTACCCCTTCCCCCCCCCCCCCCGATGAGTGGAACAAAACTTGATTTTCAAGCACTTTCTGAGCCATGGCTGATGGCCTATTTGTGTCTTCTTTTGGGTGAACCTTCTTTGGTGAATATGACAGTTAAGCATTATTAAAAAAGGACCACAGGTCCTGAAGCTCCCCTGGATCAGGAGCAACAGTCACTCACACCCTCCACAAACCCCTATTTGACCCTGATTTTTATTTTATTTTATTATTATTAAGTTCGAACAAATTTTGGTACATCATGGATGATGAATGTTGTCATCAACATTAATTGAAATTGTGTGTGTAGTTTCGGAGAAGAGAGCAAATACCTATTTTTGGGAGGACAAAACCCTTCCATAGACCCCTTTAAAAGGTCCCCTGACATGCCAAAGTACATAAATTTCATTTATATATGTCCTAGAGGAGTTTTTCATCATGAGTTCAGATCTGACTGTTTTTTCACAATACTTATTCTGTAAAATGTAAAATTAAAAAAAACAAACGTCTTCGGGAACGCCCCTAAAAATTCTCCTGAAAGGGGCGTAACCCACATGACGTCATATACAGTATGTCAAAGGCTGCACGTTAATTACTCGGGTGGGTAGACTACGTGATTCTATTGACTTTCTGTGCGTTTGCACATTCGATTGGTCGACTCAATTCATTTCTGCTTTAAATTCTGTTGCATTTCCGCTTCGTTCATTTCTGCTTTAAAAAAAAAAAAAAAAAAAATATCGAACATTTGTTTTTGAATAATGGATGACATGGACTTTCACTTGTCCAGCAACGACAGTGAGTGTGAGAGAAATGAAGGATTTTGGTCTGAATCACATGGAGAATTGTCGGATAACGTAGACGCGGGAGGTGAAGTTCAGGCAGCTGGAAATGAAATACGGCCTTACCAGTTCGAGCCCAAAGCAGGACAAGCAGAGGAAAATGGCGATGAAATTCCCAGAGTTAATTATGATCGGGAGGACATCGAAGGAAGACTCGGAAATAACAACTGGTTAGACTAAATCCTATTCGTAATTCAATAATGTAAATTCGACTTGCATACTGCTCGATATCAGAAATATTTTAGTGAGGTGATGTGAACAGCGCAGCGGACATGTTTCTCCGCGGCGAATTAATCACGAACAAGGCCAGCCCGTGTCATCGGCCATGTCTCTCCGCGCATAAAACGAAGCAATCCTGCTGTCCGGATACGATGAAAACTTGTGTGCAGAACACACCTTGCGACACAATTATCTCGAGTAGTCTGACAAATCTGAGGTTCTGTTGCATTTTTATTTATTTTATTCCTACTATAGTCATGTAGCGCCAGTAGAAAACAATGAAAAAAAGAGAATAATAAAAGAAAGCTACAGCACGTCAGATTTACCGGCCTAGTCGGACGGACGACGGATTTATCGGACTCGTCTCGACTCTAGAGATCTCGAGTTGACAAGTAACTTGTATTAGCATGCACACAATGTATAAGTCAATGCGTAAGAGTCCCAAGGATATGAGGCCGTGTAATAGGACAGATACATTTGTCTTTCATAGTTGTGCAAACATTTTTTTCCCTTTTCTTTTATTACAGCATTTTGGCTGGTGGTGGTGGTCGTGGTCGTATGGCAGCTTAGCTGCCGGGGTAGCTATCATTTCTTGAAGCGCGACTGTCGCTGATGCAGTGCCCCTCCACCAGTACATACACTGGAACTGGTACTCATTTCGCCGACCTCGGAAGGATGACAGGCTGAGTCAACCCCCTGGTGTATTAATTCAGCGGCCGACGGGGCTTGAACTCAGGACCCTAGGATCCCAAGCCGCCATCCTAACCACTGAGCCAACACCAGGCTAGCATTTTGGCTAAATGTTAATGAATAGCATGCCAATGGAAGCAGTACCTTCACTTTAGATGTCCATATTCTCCGACGATTATCATCTTTCGGGAATACATGAAGGCTTACACAGTCTTTGCTTGTATTGCTGCATCCTGCTACGATACATCTTGCAGGCATTTTCGAAAGTACGGCTAAAACTATTTAAAACTTTTGCCAAACAATCACTGGAATTAAGACGATCACAGAGATTGCACTAACATGTGCAAAATGCATTTGTAGGTACTGTATAAGGCGCATGACATCTCGACTCGAGTCAATCCATTCTGTGCGAGTTACTGTATGTGACGTCACGAAGGGATTCGCTGAAGTCCATTTTTTTAAGGGGTGGGGCATAGCAAGTTGTGAATAGCTCCAGAAATGATCGAAATATTGCTCTAATTATCCCATTTTTGATTAAAAAAAAAAAAACATGGGCGATTTCTTCACTCGGAAAGTCAAGTTAATTTATAAATAAGTTTATTTTGCATGTCAGGGGACCTTTAATGAGCGCAGACTTTAATGCCATTGATACACTTTGGTACATGATGGGTGATGAAGGTTGTGGTCAAGTGTCATTGAAATTGTGTGTAGTTTTGGTGGAGACAGCAAATACCTGTTTTTTTGGGGGGGGGGTCAAACCTGTACCCACTTTGACCCCCCCCCAGTAGACCCACATTTTTAATGCAGTGAACAAAGTTGAGTTGCAACATACTAAATATCATTTTTGCCAAGTTTGGTCACAATCCCATCAGCAGTTTCGAAGAAGAAGTTGCAAGTGTTTATGGACGGACAGACGAAGCGCCATTCCATAAGCTCCCCAGAACTAAGTTACAGGTGAGCTAAAAATGAATATGAAAACCTAAAGCTGGATTTGAATAACCTACCCTCAGTGATTTCATTGCAAATGCAAGTCTTCACTTTGTTCATCAAGACTCATGTTCTGTGTCTTATTGCAATTATACTCCTCGGTTAGATAACCAAACCTGTAAGAATTGACCATCTGGAGAAATAATTTTTGTTTGTATTCAAAGTCGAGGCTCGTGGAGGAGTTAGAAATAAGAAAACAGAGCATAACATCGAAGCAGAAGACAGTGGAAAGCTTGAATCTTTCTCCAGAATAGAGTATAAATATAAAGGATTCAACTGATCGTTTCTATAATTAGTTATTCATGAATATTTACAAAAGATAGAGATAAGTGGGTGAGATAATAAGATGAGCAGAGGGACCATCTTTGTCACTGGTTACCTCTGCACTTCTGTGGTCTTGAAGAACAGCACAATTGTGTGATAACGGTTTTCACAAAGGTCACTGGTTAAACAGGTCAGAGACCAATACGGCACTCAGTACAGCGCATACCTCCGCCAGGCTGAACAGTTTACGTTTTGTAACGCACCGATAGGCCAGATCCAGATCCGAACCGAAATCAAATCGGCTTGTTCTCGTCACCTACCCAACTCATCCACCAAGTTTTGTCCAAATCCATCAACAACGTTTTGAGATATCATGCTATATATATCATTCTTAGCCCCATCTCAAAATGGTGAGGAATCACTTTTCAAATTCTTGTATCTGCATCTTCACCAGTCTAATCAGTTTCTCTTTGTCACACACCAAACCCATCCAACAAGCTTTCTCCAAATGCGTCCAGAAGTTAAGGTATCCTGCCCACAGAACCAGTCAGAAAAACAAGGGCGAATACATAACCCTCGTCCGCCTTTGCTGGAGGAGGTAAAGATTAAAATCGAGTCGAGATGACTTTCAAGCACAATAGCACCAGCGACAATCACATCGGATCAAGGTAGGGAAATCTTGAAAATGCCTTTCAATTTGACTATTTGTATTGACAACAAAGCAGAAGTGTTCCCCCTCACCTCATTTCCAAACACCTGGCATTGCATCCCAAAGGGCAATGATCGGAAGCCAATTATAGTCTTTAGTTGTAATAACCAATCTGTCAACCTCCTCCCTTGAGAAATTATCCTTCTGGTACATCCTTGCCGATTTCTAAAGCAAACCCTTTTCTGCAGTAACATAGTTCTTTTCAATAACATCACAGTGTGCATCAGAAACCAAATTTGCTTAATCACATCAACAACGAGAAGGGCACTCTGTAGAGCGCATACCTCTGCTACGTAATGTCTGATCCACAAGAACATATCGGGCACAATACATTTTTTAAAATATCAGGCTATGTATCATTTTTGGCCCGACCTCTCAATGGTAAAGAATCACTTTAAAAATTAAATAATTCTCGTATCCAGATCGAGATCCGGATCTTCACCAAAATCGAACCAATTCACCCTTGTCGCACACCCAACCTGTCCACCAAGTTTCATCCGAATCCGTACACAATTTTTTGAGATATCCTGCAGATAGACAAACAGACAGAGAGAGGTGAAAACATAACCTCCTTCACCTTCGGTGGCAGAGCTAACAACAACTCTGATCGAAGAACAAAGGCCAACATCTTGGAGCAACTCAGTGCAAATATCCGAGACAATTTGACTTTCCTTCAAAAACAAAATTGTATCAAAATTGGTGCCCACTAGATCTAATCAAAGAACCAATTACTCATGATTTACCAACGATTCTCACAATATTCATGAGGCCTATATGCATAATGGACACTTGTACCTCCCCCCCACCCCACTCGAGGTGGGGTACAAGCTGCGGTCGAGCGTTTTTGCTTGCTAACAAACAACAATGTGCATATACCAGCAGATCTGTTCGTTCAATCTAATGTGGCATTTACCTCTGAATAACTGCCCAGGATTCATAGGAATCGCATTAGTGCACCCAGAAGAGCAATGACAGACCATTGTGCATCACACCTGCTCTGCTCAAAATGAAATTCGAAACCTTGAGATTCAATGGGATTTCTAGCTTGTTATAAAGCCTCTACAATCATTGCCACCAGATACTCCATCTGCCAGCTGTAACAGACTCCAATTTATCCGTTCAAATGTTCAAAAAGGAATCGAGTTCAAAGCACATTGTAAAATGACCTTTCTATGGTGATCCACTTTGGCTTCATCTATTACATCCGTAACACAGCAGAACCCCCATGTTAATATGTATCAGAGCATGCATTGGAACTTCAACAGCTCCGTGATTCAAGGCCATCCTACCAGAACATCCACTGCCATTACAAATAAGCCCCAAACCCACTAAATGACGAACATGAAGAATATAAAGTTTCGTTAAAACATTTTCACCTGCCTTGGGTTGAACAAGAACAAGAGCGTGCTCTCGCGCTCTCTCTCGCGCAGCCTGTGGCTGCATCATTGTTTGGGCCGCGGCTGTGCCGCTGCTGCGGTGTCCCCCTTACCAGTACACTGGGACTCATTTTGCCGACCTCAGAAGGATGACAGGCTGAGTCAACCTCCTGGTGTATATTAATTCACCGGCCAACGGGGCTTGAACTCAGGGCCCAAGGATCCCAAGCCGCCACCCTAACCACGAAGCCAACACCAGGCTGAACAAGAGCTGAAAGTACTTCAATACAGTGATGTGCAAAATAAATGCCTGAAAGATTAAGCATATGCGTCCCAACATGGCCTGGCCACTTATTTATTTATTTACTGCGTGAGGTACAACTGACAATGGGACAAACATCAAAGGAATTAATGAACAGGATAAGAGGAGAAGCAAGAGCGAAGGAAACAATTGAGCAAGTAAGATGGTTCGGTTAGCAGTGGCATAAAAGATCATGGGTCACAATTGGGAATGACATTATGGCGGCGCACTGCTCACTTGAAACTGCTCGGTAACAGCGAGACAGAAAGCCTCGAGAAAGTGGTTCTATAGATACGAGAGAAGTAAAGGAACAAAAGAGTTGAGGTGTGCAGTCACCCTAGATTGTGGAAGCCCAACCAGGAGGGGGTTACTGGAAGAACATGTGCATCCTGGAGTTTGAGGAAAGTTGGAGGCAGAGAGAGGAGAGGGAGCAATATCGGAATATAGATGGTCGAAAACAGAGACACTACCGACATGCCTGCAATGCAAGAGCTTGTGTTTCGCCCTCATCAAGGGAGATTCCAACAATGTTGAGAGCTTCCAATACCACAGAATCTTACAGAGACAGACGTGATACTCGGGCACCAACCCATAATGGAGCGCAGTACTCCAATGAGCTACAGACAAAATCCTTGTAAACTGTGAGTTCCTATGATTTTCCAAGGAAGGATTTGATTGATGGAGAATACTGTCAACGGCTAATCCAGCAGAGGTTTTGGCTGATAGTGAGACTGAGAGATTGAAAGAGACTGAATCTCTTCAAATGGATAACAAAGGAAATATGCGGATTGGCTTGTCAATCCTTCCTGAAAGCATAGGCTGAGACTCAGGTTTTTCGAAGATTGAAGGACATGGATAGATCTACTTGAATACATTGTTGATTCTCAAATCTACTGCAATTTAAATACCGCAGAAAGGCTCTAATGCTTCTGGTCTTGTTGCACACCTGAAATAGAGAAGCATTCCCTCAAAACATTAATACTGTATTTGACATATCTGTTCAACACTCCCATTCCACTTATTTACTGCATATCCACTGATGAGCCAAAACATTATGACCACTGACGGGTGAATGAATAACATTGTTTATCTTGTTACAATGGCACCTGTCAAGGGGTGGGATATATTAGGCAGCAAGTGAGCAGACAGTTCTTGAAGTTGATGTGTTGGATGCAGGAGAAATTGGAAGGAGTAAAGACCTGAGCGACTTTGACAAGGGCCAAATTGTTATGGCCAGACGACTGGGTCAGAGCATATCTGAAACGGCAAGGATTGTGAGGTGCTCCCGGTCAGCAGTGATGAGTACCTACCGACAGTGGTCCGAGGAGGGACAAACCACAAACCGACGACAGGGTGTTGGGCACCCAAGGCTCATCGATGCGCGAGGGCAATGAACGCTATCCCGTCTGGGCCGAACCGATAGAAGGTCTACTGTGGCACAAGTCACAGAAAATTTTTATGGTGGTCACGGGAGGAATGTGTCACAATCCACAGTGCATCGCACCATGTTGCGTATGGGGCTGCGTAGCCGCAGAACGGTCAGAGTGCCCATGATGACCCCTGTCCACCGACGAAAGCACCTACAATGGGCATGTGAGGGTCAGAACTGGACCTTGGAGCAGTGGAAGAAGGTCCCCTGGCCCGACGAGTCCCGTTTTCTTTTAGATCACGTGGATGACCGTGTACTTGGGGAAGTGATGGCACCAGGATGCACTGTGGGAAGACGACAAGCCGGTGGAGGGAGTGTGATGCTCTGGGCAATGTTCTGCTGGGAAACCCTGGGTCCGGCCATTCATGTGGACGTCAATTTGACATGTGTCACCTCCCTAAACATCGTTGCAGACCAGGTACACCCTTTCATGGCAATGGTATTCCCTGATGACAGTGGCCTCTTTCAGCAGGATAATGCGCCCTGACACACTGCACACATTGTTCGGGAATGGTTTGAGGAACATGATGAAGTGTTCACGGTGTTGCCCTGGCATCCAAATTCTCCAGATCTCAATCCGATTGAGCATCTGTGGGATGTGCTGGACCGACAAGTCCGATCCACGGCGGCTCCACTTTACAACTTACATGACTTGAAGGATCTGCTGCTAATATTTTGGTGCCAGATACTACAGGACACCTTCAGGGGTCTTGTGGAGTCCATGCCTTGGTGGGTCAGCGCTGTTTTGGCAGCACATGGAGGACCAACAGCATATTAGGCAGGTGGTCATAATGTTTTGGCTCATCGGTGTATGTCTTCTTGTATGGGGAACTTTAGATGAGTGAAAATAGTGGGAAAGAAAACCAGAAATCATCTCAAAATGAAAACTCAATCCTCTGCTACTTTGTACTAGAACAAAAGTAAATAAATACAACTTGACGAAAACTAGAACGACACCCGGTAGAGTGCATACTTCCACCAGACTGAACAATGTACAGTTCGTATCCCACTGATAGGGCGGATCTGGATGTAGACCTGAACCAAAATCTCATCGGCTTGTTCTCATCACCGAACCAACTCAGCCACAACTTCTTTTTTTTATATCACACTATACCTGTATATCGTTTTTGGACCTCTCAGACCTGGTGAAGAATAACTTGGAAAAAAAAAAACTTATAAAAAATAAAATAAACCACTTGCCAAAAGGTGACCACGTGTGACTTCTTTAAGGTCACACTGAAGTGAACAGAGCTGCTATCCATCAGGAGCGACTCCTTGAGGAATATCTGCCTACGAGAGATTCCGATGAGAATCGTTCTACAGAGTAACCATGAAAAATATGCGTTTTCCTCATAACGTCATAATGTCTCAAGCTTGACATATCTAGAAAGCACTCATCGAGGTGTTCAATTTGAGGTACTACACGATATGTTCCTAAAACTTGAAAATTTGACCTTGGGGTCAAATATGTTTGACCTTCGGCGCTAACCATGAAGGTCAAGGCCAATCGCCACCAAAAATTAATCAGCTGAGCGCCAGACCATGAACTATATTCCCATGAAGTTTGAAGACGATCCGATCAAAATTACTCAAAAAATAAGGGTTTCGTCGACTCCCCTGATTTGCGACAAAGTGACCTTGACCTTTGACCTTCAAAATTTTATGTGCTGAAAGGGACCTCTATAGGCCTCTGATATGCGAAGTTGCAAAAATTTCCAATGATAATTGTGCTCTGCAGAATTTTTTATACATGATTACAGACAAACAAACAAAAAAAAAACATGCAAGCTGACGAACATATCTTGCAAAAACTTAGTTTTGGCAAGATAAAAATTCTCGTTTCCAGATCTTCACCATCGAATCGATTCATCCTCGTCACAGACCCAACCTGTCCAAGTTTCAGCCGAACCTGCAAATAACTTCTTGAGATGTGCTATAAAGTACTGTATATCATTTTGGCCCTTTCTGTCAAAGGTGAAGAATCACTTAAAAAAATTCTAGTAGTCGGATCCAGATCCGGATCCTCACCAAAATCTAATCAATTCGTCCTTGTCACACAATGAACCTGTCCACAAAATTTTGTCTGAATCAGTTCACAACTCTTTGTCTTTGTTTTTCTGTGAGCAGAGTATGTCAGAGACAGAGAAAGACAGGAGTCATTCCATCTGAAATCACCAAATTTAAGAAAATGTTCCCAGTTGACCCCCTCAGATTTACTTTAAACTTTCATAAAATAGTTCCCAGGTATCAAAATGAAGCTGCGTAAAATACTAGGTCTATAGATACAGTCAACTCCGAGATATTGAGGGTTGAAAATGTGGTTGTGGCCTTATTTTTATGGTCGTTGCGAGCATCACCAAATGAATGGCTACTTTTAAACTCCCACAACTTTTTAAATATTAATGCTAGAGCCTTGAAATTTTCAGAGATTATTCTTCTATAACTGCTCTGTAAGAAACAAACATAAATCTGAGTATACCTCTATTAAATTTTATGACCTGATTAGTTGAAATCCAGAAAAAAAGTTTGTTTTGTATGAAGACCCAACTTTGAGACCCCATATATTTTTATTGACCCATCCCAGAAGCTTGAAATTTTTTCATGTAATAACTATGGTAGTCGTATTCAAATGCATGTTTACTTTTCTTAATCAGTCATCTATAATACAGTCACGATCCCTCAGAAATTGAAAATTTTCATTTTGCCCCGAAATTCAGGTGAGGATTGCAAATATATGACAAGGTATACCACTTCAAATTGTTCACCATTGGAAAGAGCATATTCAAGTTTACAAAAGTGTCAAATATCAAAGTGGTATAATTTTTTTTAAATATATTTTCTAATTTTTTTAAAACTGTTGTTAACATAGTCGTGAATACATGAAGTGTGTGCATGGTGTGGGCACGATGGTAATCATGAATGATTAGTTCTATGATTCAAATTAATAATACAAAAATATATCACAAACTGCAATAACAATGTAATAAAACATTTCACGTAAATGATTTGAATAGGTCCTTGATCTGCTTTTCCAAGTCAGGTGCGAGCTTGTACTGCCTCCCAGTTGACGTTAGGGGAGCATCAATAACTTTCATCACATAGACCAAAGGAACCCAACAAATGTCCTCCCTTGAATGTAACTACTATATACACTGCTGACATCAGCAGATCAGCCACTATTCCAGAGTTCTATTTTTAGCCCCAGCCAGATGAGTTAAGCTCTTGCTATTTACAAATGAGAAACAAAGAATTACAAATTCAAATTTCAAAGTATTGTGTTCATGGTATCCTAATAGCAGATAATATGTATGTACATTGTATATACATGTACTACTATACATGTAAAAGTACTGTTCATTAAATAGCACACACAACATGCACAGTACTGGCAGAACATCATTTATTCAAATATTGATAGAAACATTATACCACTTTGATATTTGACACTTTTGTAGACTGAAATATGCTCTTTCCAATGGTGAACAATTTGAAGTGGTATACCTTGTCATATATTTGCAATCCTCACCTGAATTTCGGGGGAAAATGTAAATTTTCAATTTTTGAGGGATAATGACTGTATTATATATATGACTGATTAAGAAAAGTAAACATGTATTTGAATACTACTACCATACAGTTATTACCTGAAACAATTTCAAGCTTCTGGGATGGGTCAAAAAAATATGGGGTCTCAAAGTTGGGTCTCCATCCAAAACCAACATTTTTTTCTGGAATTCAACTGATCAGGTCATAAAAATTAATAAAGGAATACTCCGTTTTATGTCTGTTTCTTCCAGAGGAGTTATAGAAGAATAATCTCTGAAAATCTCAAGGCTCTAGCATTAATATTTAAAAAGTTGTGGGAGTTTAAAAGTAGCCGTTCATTTTGTGATGCTCGCAACGACCATAAAAAAATAGGGCCACAACCACATTTTCAACCCTCAATATCTCGGAGTTGACCGCATCTATAGACCTAAAATTTTACGCAGCTTCATTTTGATACCTGGGAGCTATTTTATGAAAGTTTAAAGTAAATCTGAGGGGGTCAACTGGGAGGCCTCTGGTGATATGAGGTGGAATGACTCAGACAAAACAACCTCAGTCTACCGTCGGAGGCAGAGAGGTAAACAAGAACTTTAAAAATAGAATAAAAATAAAACAAAACAAGTCTGAAGACGACAATGGTTCACGAGCGGTATTGACGACGTAGATCGTTTCAGAAGTCAGGGATGAGACAATGTGATAATTTTTGACCAAGTTATAAAAATGATAAACATGATGTGGTACAGGAGACGGGTTATTAGCTGCAAAATGTCGAAAACGCGGTTTCGTTCAACAACTTTCAAAATTTGACCTTTGCATAACCTTTAAAAGTCACAAAACAATGTTGTGGACATTAAAATAAGGAAACAGGATACGTGCTATAGCTTATTGGAGTTAGTTCGTCGAAGAAGGTCGAAAACCCGGTTCGATTCCCACAACTTTGAAAATTTGACCTTTGTGGCCTTTAAAGGTCAAAGGTCAAGGATTATGACCTTTAGTGCAAAACTTCCTCCAGAACATTCCAGGAACAATACAACGTCATGTAGGCTATATGGCATTTCACATTCCTTGGATTATCCATACTTTGATGAAATTGGCGTAAAAACAAACTTGAAGGGGGTGCCACGAGCAAGGTGTTCGAAATAGAGCAAAATGGTTTCAAGACCTTAGGTGGGGAATGACCTCAAGATTATGCATAAAAAATATTGTCATCCAAGCTCTCAAAGTTTGGGCGGTCGTACGATTTTTATGTCAAAATTTGCAATTTTCTAAGTTTTTGACCTTGGGACAAAAATGAAAAATCGGACAAGTTTTAGATAATTCATTTTGCTATTCAAATACCGAAGAACCCATTCCATTCAGTCAATTCCCTCGGAGAAGATAGATTTTTAATCCGACTACCCCCCAAAAATGGCTATTTTTTGGGCGTGGCTCCGCTCACAATGGGCGTAGCCACGCCCTCATCCAGGAAAACACAACTGCACATTGATATCGAACACATAACCAAGTTTCATCAAGATCGGATCAAAGTCCACGGAGTTATGCTCTGGACAGACAGACACACAGAGACACAGACATAACAAATATAGTGGTCACTCTGGCTGGTGCTCGTGAACGAAAAATTATTTCCTGTTCTCCAGATTCGAATAATAAAGGATTGTGGAAAATTTTAAGACAGAAGTTCAAACGGTAAACAAAAAAAAAAATCATCTCAAACTGCAACAGGAACAAAATCGAGGAACCCAGCCGTCTCGTGCTGAGGCGCGGCGGACGAGCCCCGACGAGGCCCATTGACACCGACTGTGACGTTGTCCTTCACCATGGTAACCGAATCTGAATTAAAATCGTTAACCTTTTTACCATTCGTTACTCATCGTGTAACCAGCTCAGATGACGACTCGATGAGGTGGTAAAAGTTGTTCCTCTCATTTTCACCTCAGGACGAGGTTCTTCCCTCGAATTTAATCATGAGGCCCCGTCTGGTTATCGCGGGTTCTCGGATAACTGGACAACTTTTTTCACCCGTGTTACCTCATTAAAAAAAAAAACTTCATACACCGCTTCACTTCGCCTACAACCGAAACCCCTTATCAGAGGAACGGTGCACGAGTTAGGCCTCAGCCGACAACCAAAACTCTTGAAGGAAGGAATGCGAACACACGGAATTATTAAATTGTTGTACAAAGGGATTTCCAGTCAGCAAATGATTCCATCACGAGGCGACGACACGATCGTGTCCGCCGAGCTTACCGGCCTCGGGGAAAACTGAGAAGGAAACGGGAATCGACGGTTCGGACGATCCCAACCACGGGCGTACATCTTCCTGTGAAGCTGCAGGAGTCTGAGGAGAAAAATAATTTGCTCGGTTGCTGTGCCGCTGTGCCGTCGCACGTCCTAGAGAACCATTAACTGAACGTCTCTGTGCCTGATGCAAAACATCGAAACGCTATAAACGTATGACGCGCGAACTCGAAGGTTTCACCAGCTTTGTTAACGGCTCTCCGAACATACACCGCCCGATCGCGTCACATCAAAACACACGGTGGGGAGGGGGCTTCTGGGGGGGGGAGAGGGAGTGAAGACAGCAAAGACAAAGAGAACATCAACCGTTGCTGGATGCAACGTTGATGTGACCGTATGCATTCGGAATGAAAGATTGACCCGGTGCAAGAAATAAAAAAAGAAAAAAATAAAGAAATAAAGAAGAAAAAAATAAATAAATAAATAAATAAATAAATAAAGAAAAGAAAAAGGGGGGGAGGGAAAGTAAAAATAAAAAGTTCAAGTGGGCGTGGCTCCGTCCACAAGGGGCGTGGGACGCCCCTCATACAAAAAGACACAACGAGACCATGATATCGAGCTTGTGTCAGCCTGGTGTTGGCTCAGTGGTTAGGGTGGTGGCTTGGGATCCTAGGGTCCTGAGTTCAAGCCCCGCCATGCGCTGAATTAATACACCAGGGCGTTGACTTGGCCTGTCATCCTTCCGAGGTCGGCGAAATGAGTACCAGTTCCAGTGTGTGTACTGGTAGAGGGGCACTGCATCAGTGACACAGTCGCGCTTCAAGAAATGATAGCTACCCCGGCAGCTAAGCTGCCATACGACCACCACCACAGCTTGTGTCCAAGTTTCATTAAGATCGCATCAAACGTCACGGAGCTATGCTCTGGAGAGAGTCACAGACAGACAGACAGACAGACAGACACACAGACACAACGAAAATAGTGGCCACTGCTGGCGCCCGCGAACCAATAATTGGGAATGAATAAACTATCGCAGGCGAAATACGACGTATTAAATTCCATTGCGATTCCAGATTTTCCGTTTTGTACCGACAAAAGGGGACACAAATAACTTTGGTGCAGAAGGAGGCCCTTTGGGCCATCATGCCTGCGCTACACCAACCGCAGAAACTATCACCCAATACCCATCCACACACTGGCTACCTTCAAGTCCAGCCACTATGTCCCTCCTCCATCTCTAATGCTTCTTGGTACCGATCGATCTGTCTGATTCCAATTTAAACCGATCTATACTATTTCTGCTGCCACTACCTTTCTTGGGATGAGCTGCATGAACTACTGTGTGAAAGTGCCACCTAACTGGCCTCTTCTTTGACACAGCAGCACCACATTATATACACCACATTTTCGTGGCCATTTATCTACTTACCGAAGGAAATATGGCAGAACGTTTGACGGTGGATACCGTACACCTGTATGCTGTACCATACCCCACACCGTATCTGCTGGGAACGTAAAAGGCTGGTCCACATACCAAACTCCAGAGTCTGGAGGGGTGGTCGTCATTCTTGGTCCTATATTACATAATGTTCTGAAGGATGGGTTAGTGATTGGATCAGTTACTGATTGTTTGGGGGGTGATGAGTGTGGTTAGGGGGTATACCCCCCCTCTACTCTGCATTCAGTGACCCCTTCAAAAATTCCTGCACAAGCTTTAATTATTTTTTTGGTGCTGCAATTCAGTCGAAAAGTAAGGCAAGCACGTTGGCTTTAAGACTTCCTCTTTATCCCATTTATTAAGGCTCACTTTGGGCTTGAGTTATTGCTTCGCGATCACTCCTCGACTTTGTGAATGAATGAGCGAGCAGGGAAGAGGGCAGCAGTGTTAAGCCGTCATCGAGACCTGCCTCATTGCTGAGAACGTGATGCGATGCCAGCAGCAAATCCATGTTCCTGTGTTGTGGTTGCTGTTGATGGACATCGAAACACTTCGACATCACACAATAAATTATGAGCAAAACTTCGCCCATCTCCCAGACTTCTCCACATGTCTCGCATTTCTATCCACATAAGCAACCAGTGGAAGGTGATGATGAGCTCAAAACTCCTTTAAATCACTCCTTTTTTTGCATGTTTAACAATGAGAAAAAGACATAAAATGCCGTAGCCCCCACAGTTTTAATAATTTTGTTGTGTCGATTTGAAAGGCTGGAGGCTATATTTATTTACAACTAATACTTGGCCAGTCCACCAGTCAACCATCATTCATCAGATCACAAAATAAAGTGAGGTGCACATGTATGCCATCATGAGCTGCGCTTGTGCCAAGTTTGAACAAAATTGGACTGTGCATGGCTGAGAAATGGTTGGGGACACGTTGAAGTAACAAAATGGCCACCGGTCGGCCATCTTGGAACTGATCTTGAAAAGAACAAAATGACGTGCATTTGCAAGCCATCATTCTTTATCTGTGTGCCAAGTTTGAACAACACTGGTAAATGCATGTCCGTGGAATGGTTGATGTTGTTCACCGTTGGATTTTACAACTAAAATGGCTGCCAGTTGGCTACCTTGGATCGAATCGTGAAAAAAAAAATGATGCGCATGTTTGCCATCATGGATTGGCTATGTGCCAAGTTTGAACAAAAAAAGTCCATACATATCTGATACATAGCTACAGATGGACATACGGATGGACGAAACCCAATCCATAAGCCTCCATTTCGGACTAAGTCTATCGGGGGGCTAAAAAGTACATTATTTCTTCGATTTATCGTCATCATGCACCATGTCCTTTGCAGTGTGTTGATGCTGCTGAAGCAGTTACAAGGCTACAATTCTGGATTCGTCCCCACTCCAGCTCAGGAAGTTAGGGCAAGACATTGTAATTTGTGCAGGGTGCCGACGATAGCTCACCTACTCCTCACAAAGGACATCATAGGATTGTTAATGCCCACTAACGAATGCTGGCAGACGGGACACCCAGTTTAACGTCCATCTGAGGGATGGCACACACATTGATGAATCACCCTGCTGTGAAACACTGGAATGATAGCTTGTAGCTAGGTCAGGATTTGAACCCAAGCTAGACAGCTTCAAAAGGAGTGTGCGCACCTCTCAGCCAACCTACATTTATGATATTAATTGGAAATAGTATAATATGTACAGTGCTAGACAAACAACCAGTGTGGAGGAAATAAATGAAACGCAAATATCACAAGCATGTGTTTTGGTGGATGATCAATTAATGATCTGAGTACCATTTATCACCAAGATTGGAGCATGTGCATAGTTTGATTAAGTAGTTTCTATTTTTGTCACTGGACTGGATCACTCCTTTATCTACTGCATATCTATTGTACAAGGTTTACCATCACATGCAGTAATCCACTCAGGCATTTTGTCGTTGGTATCGTCAAGACTTCAGAGACCATTGCATATCGCCCTGATACATTCAATGTTCCAACTCTTCCACGAGCTTCAACTTTGTATACAAAACAAAAATCAAAAAAAAAAAACCACTTATTCAAGATAGTCCACCATATTTCCAGAACCATACCCCCAGGGAACGACAATTTGATGAGGATTGCTCAATGTACAAGATAAAGGAAAAGCCATTGCCTATTGGGTGAAGGTACAGGGGGTGGAGTTCAACTGGTTGAATGTTCAGCGGGTAAATATTCGCCAACGAATTGAACGGAAAAAATTTTCGCCAACGTATGCAGGCCGTTTTGCTCATCGAACACAAGTTATACACAAACCCGAGAAGCATGCTATATATAACATGTTGGCCAATGTATGACCACATTTATGTGACGAAGGGGTATGAATATTAAAAAATCACCATTTTTTTAACACAGATCTATGAAATTAGTGGACAAATCAAACAATCTGCACTGTGAAAATGTCTTCATTGCATTTATCATCCAAAAAATGAAAGTTGTTCCAAACAAACACAGACAATCGATTATGCCAGACATCAATTAATATTTACCGACCTTATATCCAGTCTAATCAACAAATTATGTTGACTTTTTTTCTTTTCTTCTGTCATTTCTTCAAGAAAGCATGTACAGTACAAAGTTCAAGAGCCTTGCAGATCACTGCAAGCAACTGCCATGACAAGCTGCATGGAAGCCCCTTCCGATTCAGATGACATCACTGCTGCAGCAACTCCTCCCAGCGAATCGCATCGGAGAAAACCTCTCGTTCTAGCCAGCGCTCGTAAGTCACGTTGAACTCCTCGGGTAGGTCGCTTGTGTGGCCTAGGACACTCTGTGCACACGTGTCCACAGCTGAAAACTCCAGAGCTCGTGAAGCAGACTCGTACCGCCGCCTGTTGAACCGCTCAACGCCTGCACGAAGAGCACACTCCTCAGCCTGGAAATCCCAAGGGCGTGCATCGATGTCTGAAACGATAGACAGAGAATGCATACACTGTGAAAGTGAAATTTCCTGTGTCGCATCATCTTTGGGAAGAAAAGAAAAGAAAAGAAAAAAACGGACAAAAACATGTTTGCAAGATAATTATTTTTGTACACATAAACAAGATCAGCTCAAAATAGGACATAAGTGTTACAATAGTTTTCAAACAAGTACTTCTCCAAACAAGAGCATTCATGGACCACAATCCACCACATTGCTATTCAACTTGAGGGTTTTGAAAGTGCTAAAAAGGTGATTTGTGTACGACAGTGTTCAAGGTTGTATTGAGTACAAAAAAATTCGGAAATTTACCACCCGCCGTTGACGTCTTATAGGCTACCTTATTTAACACGTTACATTATTTCTTTGTGCCTGTTGTTTGTGTCCTTTATGACATCCCAAAAAACAGTAAGTTTCCTGTTTGGAATGATTTTCAATTTTGTTTGACTACCAGGCAGGCAGACGGAGAGAAAAAAAAATTATCTCACTCCTCTCTGCGCATGCACAATCGGGACAAATTCAGAGACGAAGTACTGCTAACCTACAGGTTCGTTTTCTGATTCATGTTCTGATTCCTGTTCAAAATATAACATTCAATTGAAATCAAGTTGTTCCTCGATCATAAACTGACATTCGTACATCGACAGACAGAGACGTGAACCAATTGCTTAACCCCGCTTTTCCCTTCGCGTGTGCGGTGTAATTAAGGAATGTATGCAGTTTATGTTCTCTCCCCTAATATATTAAACCAAATATTGATTGACACTCAGTTGCAAAGCGAAGCTTGCGATTAAACGTACCATTGCCGTAAGCCCAGTCATCATTCAGCCGATGTCGCACTTTTTGGTATATTGCAGACATTGTTTTCATGTTACTTTTCCTCCATTGCCTTCCAAGGTACTTTGTCTGAACCTTCAGAAGCTTTAGGATGTAGAGTTGCATCACGGCTTGTTTCACTTTCAGTGCACGCTTGAGAATCGGAGCCGATTTAAACACGACCAGCATCTGTGTCACATTAAGGGAAAAACAATACAAGTGAACAAGCTGGTTAAAAAGAAGCCAATATTCATGGAAATAGAATTTGTTCAAATGTGACAAAGTTATATAATGGAACTTGCCATCGTTCTTGAATGCTTCCATTTCGTCAGTTTGTTTAGAATTCTGAGAAGGTTGATGCAGGAAAACAAATTTCTCCAGCAGAACTGGTTGTCATCTCCAGCCTCCTACAAAAAACACGACCAGCAACTAAAGAGATGGGATGTATCCGCCTCTTGTAGCTGTGGATGACCCCTCTGACAAAATTATACTAACCAAAATGGCCAACCGCAATGCAACGTATATGAAAAAAAAGGTGCTTTATATCCACCAAATCACCAAATCTTGCATAATGGGACTGAGGTGGTGGGGGAGGGGGATGATTGGCCTCGTGGATACGCTGGGTTGGACCTGATGACAATCACCAAATCCACAAAACATAAATTATTATTTAAATAGTTAAATATGAGGTTTTAGTCAACAAAGGAGAACAGAGTAGGCATCAATTGTATGACAAAAAAAGAAAATGCAAAATAAAATTAAATAAAATATAAAGAGTAGGCCAAAAAGGCCAAAACAAAATAAAAACTTGACATAATAATAACATTTGAGAGAAAGTTACAGCACAAGGAAGAGTTTAGCCATAATAAAATAAGATAATGGGAAGGAAAGCAAAACGACGAGATGACAGTGAGCTGCAGCCTTGAAGCACTGGAGGGTAAAGCATGAGAGAATGAAACAGAAGACTAAGAAGAACCCTAAGAAGTAAAGAGCAAAGATGGAGTCATCAGGAGGAACCTGGATAGGATTCGGGTTTCAGCCACTACTTCACTAACCTCAAACCCATCCATGCACAGCCAAGTGAGGCTTAGAGAAAAAAATTCTGTAAGAATTCACTTCTCCTGAGAGAGATAGATAAGGAAAGAGGAATAGAGAGATGAAAGAGAAGAAAAAAGCAAAAATTCGAATTAATAAAGAGAATTGTGAAAAAATAATGAGAAAGAAATGTGAAAGTAACAAAAAACAAAGGTCAGAAAGAACTTAAATAGATAGATTTCCAGCAGTTACTCCCCAAGCTCAAACACAGCAACATGTACAAGCTACCGGAGGTCTGTCAATGGGGAGCACAGTCCACACAGCATCAGGATATGATGCAAACATAATGAAATGGAAGACCAAGAAGGAACCCGAAGAAGTAGAGAGAAAAGATGGAAGGTTAACAAGTGTATTCGATGCCATTCTTGTGAAGATGAAAAGGGGGGGGGGACTTGAGGGCTGAAATTTAGAGTAATCAAGACCAGATGAGAGAGAGATGGAGAGAACATGGAAAGAAACCATGCCATCCAGTATCCAAAATAAACATGGGCGATGAGCGGTTCCAATTCACGTTTCCATAAACCAGGCAAGATCACCAACAGAAAAATAAATAAATAAATAAATTAAAAAATGACAAAATCACCGACATGCCAAATCATAGCTGTAAAAGGTTGCATTCTTGTCAACAAAAGTCATACTTGTAATAGAATGTCCCCTCATCTTGCAAATTCGCTTAATTCCAATTACAAAATTACATTTTGATACCAAGACAAGTTTATGATGTCCAACTGTTACAAAATTACAACTGTGCACTGCCATCTTTTTGTTGTTTATCAGAAACATTGTGTGCGCATGCGATGGCAGCATCCTCTCGGCACGGCTCACTCGCCTTGAACCTAATTACAGTCCCTAAGGACTTTACAACAAGCACTTGTGCCTGTGAAGGCCCGGAAGTGCACCGGCGGTGCAAACGCTCTGATGTGTGATCATGTTGTTTAGAGGCTCACACATTTACGCTAGGTACATAAACAGGGCACAAGCTGTTAGTCGTTGGCCACGAAGGCCATAAGCATGGATCGCATGGTCACAAGAATCGGTAATTTAAATAAATAAATAAAGAACAAGCCAGTTCTGTGCTCAGTACATCAAGTGCTCTGACTGAAACAGTCAAAGAATTAAAAGAAAAAGACCATTTCAAAGCAAAAAACAAACAACAAAACTACAGCGTCATGGAATGACTGCCTGATCTGCGAGAAAGGCAACGGGAGCCTTCAAATCTACTGCCAAGCCCGTCGCGAGTCACCCAGCATGACCTGCGTGTGAGGTGTTCTAAAGATCGACTCTTTTGTTCAGTTTCTCGGAGTTAATCGTGACCAAGATAAGAATTTCCAGCACAATAATCGCTGTACTTAAGCAGCAATGCTGATGCCATGGTCTTGGGTGTGTGTGTGTGTGTGTGTGTGTGTGTGTGTGTGTGTGTACGTGTGTGTGTGTACGTGTGTGTGTGTACGTGTGTGTGTGTGTACGTGTGTGTACACGTGTGTGTGTACGTGTGTGTCAGAACTGACAGAATATGCAGCCTAAGGTTCTGAATGGCCAAGAGGTATGCACAGTCGCTTCTGGTCTGTCTAACCTGGGTTTGAATCTCAGTCCAGCTATAATTTGTCATTCCGGTGTTTCGTCCCTCAGTTGGTGTTAAACTGGGTGTGCCGTCTGTCGGCATTAGTTGGTGGAGTTAGAGATCCCACGATGTCCTTCGTGAAAAGTAGGCGCGCTATCGGCACCCTGAATAAATTCCAAATTCCTGCCCTTACGTCCCGTGTCGGTGTGGTGACCCGTCCAGGGTTGTAAACCGAGCCAATAAACTGCTGCGACAGCACTGCTCCTCTGCATAGACCATGGTTCATGATCTGATCCAAGTCGAATGTCGAAGAAAGAGATGTACAGCAAATCGATTTTATGTGCTGTGCAATGTACAGTATCTGTGCGTGCCTCTCGTGGTGAAATGTCATCTTTGTTTTTCATTCATCATAAGAATGAACATCCAGAATTCAAATTTTTCTCTGCAAGTCAGATAATCTTCACTGGACAGAAATGTCAGGGTGAGAATGCTTCTTACATGTGCAGTTGCTCATTCAAGAACAGAACTAGCAGTCTGCGTGGGCGGCACAAGAGAATAAAAGGAAAATAAAGGGTCGATTTATCCATCGTGAAAGACGAAAGGGTGCTCACATTTCGGGCTTCACCCTTTGCCGAATCAAGAGAGATGGGAAAACAGGAAATGAAAAAAGCAAATTTCATGCCACCCCTTGGATTATTCCTTTTTGATATCCCAGGTTGAATAACCTGATGATTTATGATGGTGGCGATGATGTTGGAGTGAATTATGACTGGGATTTATTGATGTAGTGTGGTGCAGCTGTTACTGAACTATCAATCATCATATATTGTGATTACGTGATTGTAAAAGCGCTGGACTGTGACAATGTGTGCAAAGCAGTGTACAAAACAAAAGTCAACGACAGCAGCAATCAGTGGAGCGCATACCTCTGCAACGCCAAACAGTTTACGTTTTGTATCCCACCAATAGGCCGGTCCTGGATCCGGAACTTAACCAAAATCTAACCGGCTTGTTATTGTCACTCATCCAACTTATCCACAAAGCTTTGTCATAATCCGTACACAACGTTTTGAAATATCATGCGATACAGTGCCAATACAAAGTCGAAATTTTTTTTTTTTTTACACTTTTCACCTTTTGTTGCCTTATATCCTGGAATTAAATTAAGCCTGGTGTTGGCTTAGTGGTTAGGATGGTGGCTTGGGATCCCAGGGTCCTGAGTTCAAGCCCCGTTGGCTGCTGAATTAACACCAGTGGGTTGACTCAGCCTGTCATCCTTCCGAGGTCAGCGAAATGAGTGCCAGTGTACTGGTCCCGGTGTATGCCCCGGTTAGAATAGGTGTACCATATCCCTGTGTGTCGTAAGAGGCGACCAGGGTTGGCGTCAGGAAGGGCATCCGGCTATAAAACATTGCCTCAAGAAAAAGCCAAACCCCTGCACAGCAGGGAAAAATGGCTGTAAAAAAGGTCATTATTTATTTTTTTATATCCTGGAATTAAATTGCATTAAATCAGACTTTTTTTTCTAAATCGTAACTCACAACTTCCAAGTGAAAAACAAATTCTACAAATTTCAGAAAATTAATTGAAAGTACAAAACTAGAATATCTTGGTTGGATAAGTGTCCACCCCACTTATAATAGCAATTGTGAATTAGCTCAGGTGGAACCAATCACCTTCAAAATCACACACCAAGTTAATTGTCACACACCAAATCACATACCAAGTTAATCCTTGTGTTAAATTGTAGTGATTCTGATTATTTCAGAATAAAATCAGCTTTTCCTGGAGGTTTCCTCTACTGGGTAGTGCATTTCAGAGTAGACTCAACCATGAGCACCAAGGAGCTTTCAAAAGACCTCCTGGATAAAGTTGTGGAAAGGCAAAGATCAGGGAATGGGTATAAAAATATTTCAAAGGCCTTGAATATCCCTTGGAGCACAGTCAAGACAATCATTAAGAAGTGGAAGGTGCATGGTACCACCAAGACCCCGCCTTGATCAAGCCGTCCCTCCAATCTGGATGACCGAGCAAGGAGGAGACTGATCAGAGGCCACTGGCAACTTTGAAAGAGATCAAAGCAACCTTCACAAACTCCCCACTCACCCTTCTTCCTCCAATATACCCCCCCCCATCACTCCTCTTCTCAAAGTTCCCCACACCCCCTCACATCCACAAAGCTTCCTCCTTCCCATGCCCTCTCTCTTCCATCTCATCACTCCATCTCCTCCAATCTTCAACTGCCCTCTGCCCCCTCTCTTATTACTCCTCACTGTACCTCAACCCATCACCACCAAGCCTTTTCTCCTCATCTGGCCATCTCACCTAGCTCTTCTGCAATCCCCCACACTCTTTCAACAACTCTCCTTACTTCTCCCCCCACCCCATCCTCCCTCGTCCTACCCTCCCTCTCCCCTCCCCTGCAGCCAAAACCTCCTCCCCTCCCTCTTCCTTAACAGTGTGGACCTCAAACATCAGGGGCCTCAAACATCACTCAAACCTGACATCTTTCCATACAGGTTGCCACTGACAAACCAGACAAAATCCACTTAACAGAAACTTTCCTCCTTAAAGTCTCTGACTCCCTCGTATCTCTCCCTGGATACTCCCTCCTCCAGTATGACAGATAAGAGCCTCGTCCAAGCGGTGGAGTTGCTTTCTTCATCAAACACACTCTTCCTCACTCTCGATGCACTGCCCTCACTCCCTCACACCCCCAGAAATACCTCTGGTTACGGCCTCCCCTCCACTCCCACCTCATGTTTATATGTGCACTGTACCGTCCACCTAACAGTGATGACTCCATTTACACCTCACTCTCTGAAAACATGGACCAACTTCTATCCTCTCATCCAAACGTTCTCTTCCTCATATGTGGTGACTTCAATTGTCATCATGCCAGTTGGCTGGGTGTGGGTACCTCTCTCACCTGCCATGGCACTTCAGCAAAAGACTTCTGCGACTCATTGGGACTGACACAATCTGTCAATTTCCCCCCTATCTGGATCTCAACCAATGGTACTCCATCTCTTCTGGGTCTGATTTTGACAAATTTCCCTGAAAAAAATCTGCTGTTCTTCTTCCGCTCCAATCGGTTCATCTGACCACGTCCTTGTCAATGTAGACATCTTTCTGGCTGTTATAAGAGAACCACCTCACCGCCGTCGAGTCTAGCATTTCACTCAGGCGGACTGGCAGGGACTTCAATCAGCCATCAAACTTATAGACTGGTCTCCCATCTCTACTTTCTCCAACATCAACTCGTCCTGAGAATTCTTTAAAAGAAACTTGCTCTCTCTCATGCACAGATTTATCCCATCTAGTCTTCAGTTGTCCTACCCTTCGTCCCACCGATGGAACACTGAAATTTGTGGCGAGGCAGTTGTCCTGAAATGACTTACCTTTGCCTCATGGAAAGCAAATCCAACTGAGGGTAATCTCAGGTCCTTCCATAAAGCTCAGAACAAGTGTGTCTAGCCTCAGGAGAGCCAGAAAACAACATCTTTCTCATCTCAAGTCTGAACTCTCAAATCTGTCTCCCTCCTCCAAATCCTGGTGGTGTCCAGTTAAGTCTGCTTCTGGTGCATGTTCCCCCTCCATCCCTCCCTTACCTCAAATAGCCACACAGCTGACACTGCACGTGAAAAGGCTGAATGCTTAAACTCCATGTTTGCTTCTAAATCTTATGTCCCAAACCCATTGCTTTTTGCACCCACCTTACTGAGTCACATCCAGCTGTCCCTGGACTCTGTGTCCCTTTCTCCTGACAAGGTGGAGAGCTTTCTGTCAAACCTTGACTCAGATTCTGCAACCAGTCCAGACAGCATCAGCCCACATGTCCTAAAAACCTGCTCTTCTGCTCTTTCTCTCTCTTTCTCTTTCTCTTTCTCTTTCTCTTTCTCTTTCTCTTTCTCTTTCTCTTTCTCTTTCTCTTTCTCTTTCTCTTTCTCTTTCTCTTTCTCTTTCTCTTTCTCTTTCTCTTTCTCTTTCTCTCTCTCTCTCTCTCTCTCTCTCTCTCTCTCTCTCTCTCTCTCTCTCTCTCTCTGTTCTATTCACCCTCTCATTTGCTCAAGGTCAACTGCCCTCTGCTTGGAAATCAGCAAACATTACTGTTCTGCATAAAAAAGGTGCAAAAACAGATCCCTGCAACTACAGACCAATCAGCCTCCTCCCAATTATCAGAAAGGTTATGGAATCCATCATCGCTTTAGACATCAAATCCTTCCTCTTCTCCAATGCCTTGATTTCTGATTATAAATTTGGATTCAGACCAGGTCACTCCACCCTGGATATGCTGCTTCTGCTCTCCCAACAATGGTTGGAGATTCTCAATGCCAGACATGAAATCAGAGTCATCTCCCAAGACATATAATGTGCTTTTGATTCGGTCTGGCAACCTGCCCTGCTCACCAAACTCTCTTCCTACAGTATCCAAGGTCATTTCAACTCATGGCTTGCAGATTTCCTCCACAGGAAATTTCCGCCTCCACAGCCAGTCACCGACTGGGAATCCTCTGTCGTGCAAGGTCCTTCCTCGGCCCACCTGAGCTCCTGACCACATACAAAGCTTTCGTCCACAGCCTGATGGAGTACTGTTCTCCTCTCTAGGCTGGTGCTCTCACCTCTCACCTTTCTCGGCTTCACGCTGTTGAGACAAAGGCATTTAGGATCATTGGTATCTCCCGTGATGAGGCTGAGTCTTTGGGCCTCTCGCCACAGGCAGGTCGGTGGTCTTTCTATCTTCTACGGTCTCCTCTCTGGCCTCGCCTCCCCCCTCCCCTTGCAATATGTCCCCCCCCCCCATATTTCAGCAGGGCACTCAAGGTCTGCCAGCAACCCCTTCTTGTAAAACTACCAAAATCAAGAATCACTGCTTAACTTCACCCTTTCATTCCTCTATTTTTCCCACTTTTGGAACAAACTCCCACAATCTCTTAAATCCTACTCCTCACTCTAGGTCTTCAAAACAGCTGGATATCACCATCTCTTATCTTCCCCAATCCAAAAGCACAATCTTTTATACCCCCGTTAATCCACCCCAAACCCACCTCCTTCAAATTGCCTGCTTTCCTTCCCGAAAGTCCCTGTCGTGTAAGGACCTGAAAGTCCATGTAGTGTCCATCTTGTTTACCCTGTGTACCCAACCCCATCCCTCTCCCTTCCACAGATTTCATGTATCTGTTCCCCACGGCTTCGTCCTTCCCTCTCCCGTCCCTCTTGTCTCCTGTACGTTATGTGTGTTCGCTCTCACATGAGCCTCCACATTGTCTTTAAAAAAAGAAAAATAATTTTTTTCTTTTTTTTCAGAAAGGCCACCAAGAGGACAATGGCATCTTTGAAAGAGCTACATGACTTTATGGCAAAGGCTGGTCAGTGTGCACGCAACAACAATATCCCAAGCACTCCACAAGTCTGGCCTGCATGGTGGGGTGGCAAGAAGGAAGCCATTAATCAAAAAAAGTCCACCTTAAGTCCCGTTTGAGGTATGCAAAAAGCACTACAGGAATTCTGAAGCCATGTGGCAAAAAGTTTTGCAGTCTGACGAAACCAAGATGGAACTTTTTGGCGTAAATGCAAACCCTTATGTTTGGGACAAACCCAACACAGCACATCACCCAAAGAACACCATCCCAAATGTGCAGCATGGTGGTGGCAGCAACATGTTATGGGGATGTTTTTCATCAGCAGGGACTGGGGCACTTGTCAGGATAGAAGGGAAATGGATAGAGGAAAATAGATTAATAGAAAAACCTGCTGCTCTCTGTAAGAAAGCTGAAGTTGGGATGGAAGTTCAGCTTTCGGCACATGACAATGACCCAAAGCACACAGCCAAAGTTACACTGGAGTGGCTAAGGAGCAGAGAGATAAAATGTCCTTGAGTGGCCCAGTCAGAGCCCTGACCTAAATCTAATCAAAAATCTGTGGCATGACTTCAAGATTGCTGTCCATCAATGCTCCCCATGCAACTTGACTGAGCTTGAACAGTTTTGTTGAGAAGAATGGGAAAATATTGCCCAATCAACATGTGTTAAGTTAGTCAAGACCCATCCCAACACACACAGCTGTAATTGCTGTCAAAGGTGCTTCCGCCAAGTGTTAACTCAGGGGGTGGACACTTATTCAACTAAGATATTCCAGTTTTGTATTTTAAATTAATTTTTTGAAATTTGTAGAATATATTTTTCACTTGGAAGTTGTGGGTTACGATGTGTAACTATAGGTGGAAAAAGTCTGATTAAATGCAATTTATTCCTAGCCTATAAGAAAACAAAAGGTGAAAATTTTGAAAGGAGGTGTAGACGTTCGATAGGCACTGTATATACAGTATTGTATCATTTTTGGCCTCATCTATCAATGTTGAAAATCACTTTAAAAACTTTAAAATTTTCAGATCTGGACCTGAATCTTTACCAAAATCTAATCAATTCGTCCTCGTCACACACCCAACTGGTCCACCAAGTTTCATCCACAACTTTTTGAGATACACTGCTCACAGACAGACAAACAACATCCATCCACCTTCAGTGAAGGAGGTAACAATAAAAATTTGCAGGGATGGACGCACAGACGGACAACCCAAAAACATAAAAAGTACCCCCCCCTCCCCCCTCAAGGAGATAAAAAAATTGGGGGGGGGGTGGGGGGCAGGAGAGGAGAACCTTAAAAAAGGTGAGAGAGAAGTATACATCACTGATGCCATTTATACAGCTTTTACCATTATAACTACGAAGTACGTACCAGACTTTCAGCTGTCAAATCAGGCAAATCATGCACCACAAAGTGCGGAAAGTCAAGGTCTGCGATGCTACAACACATGATCAACACAATCGATCAATATATTTGGAGTTGCATTTATAACTATCTTTACCAAGATGATCTTAAGTTTGAATTTTTTTTTTGCAAATGACAGAAGTGGTGAAGTTCAAAAAAAAAAAAACATAATAATAATAATTAAAAATAAATAAATAAGGAGTCAGAAGTGCTAAAATTGTGGATAATGCATTACATCACTGTGGAATCGTCGGCAGTTCTCACGTACCTGTTCTTTGCAGCGATGTATGACATTATGTTCTGGTTGAAGAATTTAAGAATGAGTGGGATGCAGTTTGCAAACACGAGGTGTTGAGAGATGTATTCAAACTGCAAAAGAAGTTCAGTTCAGTTCAGTTGGAGTGTTTCGCAAGATTAGGCTTTCTGGTTTGCCAAAGAATGAACACATTTGTTGCAAGTGTTAGACAGTGATGTAAAGTTACTCCCTTTGGGGTTTCGCCTTCCATGGTGAGAAAGCAAGCTGCTTTCCAGCAACAGGTTAGTCTGGCTACTTTCAGTCGACAAATAAAGTGAAACTTTGTAAAGTCGGCAAACTCCACGACTTGCCAACTCTTTGCAACATGAAAAAAAAAAAAACACAAACGACCTAAAATGTCATTCATAATACAGGTAAAATACCTGGTAGATGTGGTTTAGCTTGAAATGCTTGAGAAGGAGCAGGAGGAGAGCAGAAATGGCCTTCACAATAATCTCTTTGTGCCTGTTGACATCCACACCCAACTTCATGCTCTGAAGCACTGTGATGCTGGTGAAGGGAATGTGGCACAAGTTTTGATAAACGCATATCAACGCCAAAAGGCCAGAATACATGATGCAATAGACGACAAAATGATTGGGATATATTCGGCCCATCCTTGACGCCACAAACACACAGTCATGTCACCTATATTAAACGGAGTTAATTTTAAAGGTGAAATGAATGGACATTTCAATGATAATCAGTTCCATTTTAATTTCCTGAATATGGTGACCGATTACTGGCGAGGTACATCAATTGTCGGATGCATTTTTGGCTCCTTAAAAAAAGGTAAATGAAGGAAAGGTCAAAATTTCTTTGCAAGTCAGAAAACTATCTCTCCTTTCATTACACACAATATATTTTATAAATATTTAAGCATTTCACAATAAATTGAAGGCAAAAGACGGGATGCCGCCATGACGTATTTTTACCAGGATCAAGCACACAAGATGGCAGTGTCAGCATTTGGCTGCATTAATGAGCAGGGAAAAGTAAAGGAAGAAAGCTTTTTCCAAACACCAATGGCAGTATATACATTCCTGTGCAGTAGGCATTGCTATACAAAGTCCACATTCACAGCACACCGATCACACGTCCTCGTTTAGCTCGATCAAACTATCGTTAACTTCATCAGAACGTGAAACAGGATTTCTACACTCCAATTAGGCTTGACTGTGTCGGTTTAAATGAACATTTTACATTCAAATGAACATTCAAATGAAAACAGAATTGTATTCTTTATAGTGTACAACAGCAATGGAACGAAACTGGCCATTCAATGACTTTCAGCACAGGATATTGGGGCCTGCACATAATTTATGTCGTGGCAGTTTATGTGCATTATCCGTGGTATGTTTTCTTAAAACAGGATCTAAGGCTTGTAGTGGAGCTGACATACACACACACGCACGCACACAGTCACACTTCCTGGAGCACTCTGGGTACAAGGAACGTCACGACAATGGCACCGCATTTCTCCGCACTCAGCAGGGCATTTCCTAAGAAAGGATTTCTTCCTCCCCATGGATGCCGACTTCTTTCTATTTAAAAACCGTTTGGCCTCAGTCATTTCTCCAAATGTAATCATTGGCTGCATGGATTGTGATCTTTTCTTGAGAAAGTTGGTGGCTAATGTATAATTTTTTCCAACAAAGTACTTGGCTTTAATCAAACAAGCCCCAGTGGTATATCGGAGCCAACTTAATACATCCTATAATCAGAGGATAAAACTTTTAGATTCATGGTGACTGAATTATTTTACATTTGCAATTCACAGCAACAAATAGCTGCTTGAGGGTAAATGTGCCTGCTTCATGTTATTCAAGCTCATGTTTGCAAATAACTTAACGAGCAATCTTTAGATCAATGTAAATATCCATACAAAATATCTACATTTGAACGGCATTATCGATCATAATCCCTCACCCCGTTCCAAACTTACGGCATCTCTTCAGGAAGCACATCTGCCAGGATATTGATAGAATCCGTCTTGGCTTTTGAAGTGGGAGCTGCAGCAAGAAGAATTTTCAGCAGTGCAATCTGGAAAAGTGGGTTACAAAAAGTATCATCAATGTTAAAAAGTAATAAAAATGTAACAATAACCCTTTATATTGCTGTATAATAGCTGATCCACCATTGACAAAAAGAGAAATGGTATACACGGCTATCAAAGACTTCAAATATAAAAATATTTGGTCAATTTTCTCATGAATATGCTCAGGAGAAAAACTAATTACAATGTTACATAGAATGGGGGGAAGGAGGTGGTGGGGGGAGGGTCCAGTGCTAGGTTGTATGAAGACAAGTATGGACCATGTGATTACATAGCATACAGTAGGTTCCCCTTGTAATAGCTATTTGTCTAGTGGTTAGTCGTATTGCAAAATGTGTCCTGAGGAGGCAGTGAGTGTTAACTTTAAGACAGTATAGAGTAACTTTGTTGTGTAAAACCTCCTGTTTACGAGAGAGGCCTGGTGAGGACTTGGGATCAAAGGCACCGCACTTTTAAAGGCAACATTACAGACCGTTTGGCTGATGCACTGTGAGCAATGGTGGCGAGGTTGGCTGTAGAGCCCTGGCAGATGGAAGGAACTTTTTTTCAGGCCCGCTCTGCAGGGCAGGATGGTCGGATCGAGGGCGCCGCCCACACCGGTGGGAAACAAATGAGGGGGATGCTGTGTATAAGTGCGGTCCCAAAGTTTAAAAGGGACGTAGCCATGCTGTGCACAGCAGTTGGAGCCAGAACTTCAGAGGCAGCATCTCTCTCTTCATCACCATACCTCTCCAAATCTCCAACCACCAGCCATGGGCAACACCAGCTTGTATGGGCCATACCAGACCAAAACCAGCTCATGCCTTGCTAAAGCCCTCTCTTGTTCCCCATTGTTGTGTGAGTCCTGGTATTTATTTTTGGCACCAAAGTGGGTTGTACACAAGTTTGCATGCTCCCCTCATCCCTACTTGTGTCTGTCGACCACTTAGTTCTTCCTTTTGTTCAGAGCATCTTGTTGGCCCTTGCTCTCCATCTTTTAATAAACCCCATTTAAACAATCAAAACGTTTTCCCGCCTTTTGCCTCCCTCCCACGCGTTGTAACAGCAAGTTTGGCCTTGGATTGGAGCGATCCTTGGGGTTTTGTAAATGGTAAAGAACAGTTGGCTGAATGCAGTGTGAATTTGGTAAGCATGACGATCTTCAGGAGTAGCAAAAGCTGCTAGCGCAATAGGTAACGTTAGTTAGACCTGTCGACATGACAACAAGCAAGGACCATTCATTATGCTGGTGACTAACAATTCACTACCTATAATATGGTATGGTACATCAGGGCAGGAACTTGAAATTTGATCAGAGTGCCAGCAATAGCTTGCCTAAACTTCGTGAAGGGCACCGTGGCATCTTTAATGTCCACCAACTAATGCCAGCAGATGGGACACATTGATGAATCACCCTGCTTGTGAAACACTGGGATGAAAGTTTGTAGCTCTCTCAGGATTCTAACCAAGGCTAGACAGCTTAGAAGTGAATGTGTGTACCTCCAAGGTCACACTGCCAGCCCAACATAGGGGATAATTTTCAGGATAAAGATCACCATATTATGACATTCTTCATCGGGGTGTCCAAGAGAAGAAGCGCGTGCGCACGCACGCACACACACACAACTAAAAAGTAAGCTTTTAGATTAGTTGATGATGGAGACATGTCAGTTTCAAGGAGCATTATCAACTTTTGAAACCTAAAGCACATTGGTTCATTTATTGTTCATTCAAACATTCCTATTCAATAGTTCAGTGGTTCTCAATAAGATATTTAAAGTTTATAAAAAAACAAAATCATCAGCCTCAGATAACCACCAAGTCTTTCATTCAATCGGTTTAATTGAAGGGTATGCACTAAATCTAATGGGTTGGAATAATCCTGTGAACTTAAGCTCATCAGTGTAACAGTCTCAGATAAATAGGAGTGACAAATTATGGCAGAAAAAGAGAATAATAATTCCAGTTACAGGAGAAATGACTTCCAACTTGTATCTTGGAAGCCAAACAAAAAGGGTGAAACCAGGAAGCAGAGATTCACGAGCACGCTGTACAAATGGGGCAGAAAGTTCGGATAAAATCTGTAGAATGGTTTTGGTATCAGGAACTGGTAAAGCCAATCCATCATGGCAGACAACTCTGTAATAGTACTGAATCAGAAATTCCTAATGATTAACCAAAAGCTACTTGTCAATAAATTATACATTTGAAGTTGCACACTTTCTTCACAGGAAACTGCTCACGAGGATTACCATGTATTGTGGAAGGTTTGGCAACATTCCTTGGTAGAGTGTCTCTGCTGGTGTTTGTTCAACTCGCTCCTCATTCTGTCCAGAACGAATGGTGAGAGAAGTCAGGCAATTTTAGTCATCAGAAGTACTTCCCATGATCATCTTGACGTCTTTATCCCCGTCTTTCTAAAACACGACAACACTTTTAAATGAGCACAATTTGTGGCATGCCTCACTGAAATTTCTTTCTATACTATTCACAAATCTCCCATCACCTTCGATAGTGGCATCTTTAAAAGTTCTTCCTCATTCTTAATCTGCACCTCGGCAACAGAGACGTACTTGTGCTGGAAACAGACAAAAAAAAAAAAAAGAGTACAAGGAAACAAGTGACACAAAGAGGCAAAACGAAAGTTTGGAACAACGTATTCCCTCTCCGAAGTTCGTTGTTATATTGACAACAAGGCCTGCATCAATCAATTAATTTTTTTTAAAGATCAGTCAAAATCTGAAGGGCGAACTTGGCCAGGAAACTGGGACACAATGGACAGATTTTATAAACCCATGATGAAAGTATACTTTATGTTGCCACACTTCTTCTTCTTTCGGCTGCTCCCGTTAGAGGTCGCCACAGCGGATCATCCGTATGATCCGCATAGTGATTTGGCACATGTTTTACGCCGGATGCCCTTCCTGACGCAACCCTGGTCGCCTCTTACGACACAGGGATATGGTACACCTATTTTAACCGTGGTATACACCGGCCCAGTATACTGGTACTCATTTCGCCGACCTCGGAAGGATGACAGGCTGAGTCAACCCCCTGGTGTATTAATTCAGTGGCCCAACGGGGCTTGAACTCAGGACCTTTTGGATCCCAAGCCGCTGCCCTAACCACTGCGCCAACACCAGGCTATATACCTTATGTTGCCACACATCAACAAAAAAAAAACAACTCATTTTTTGAATCCTGGTGTACATTTTAAAATCCGCTGCTTTTTTAACCCACACAAAACTAGATCAGGGTTTATATTTTATTACCTGCTTGAGGATTTTGACGCTCTCGTGTATCGGACGAGGCAAACCGACAATGGTGTCAGTGTCTCTGAAAAAGATAACAGAGAGAACTTGAGTATTCTGCATAAAGAATGCTCAAACCTGAGATGCTGTAGTAATTATTTACATTGTTACGGATCTGTAAACCATTTGCATTCAACATACGGATGTCCCAAAAGTCAGTTATGTCGTTAAATATGTGTGTAGTCAGATCCCCTTCCTTTTGTCTAGTGGGAGAATCAAAGGCGTGTCTTGCGATTTCTTTTAGTTCGTGTATTACATCTAACAAGCCATCGAATAACCATCCCATCTGCATGACCCCTCGGCCCATCATGATCCAACACCAACCAGCTGCCTTCTCGCACCCTGATGTGCCAAGGCAAGATCGCGCGGTTCCGGTTTCTCAGCTCGCACAAACGTTGTAACTCTTTTCACGACGACCTTGATACTGTTGCTCGACAAGTACGAACCCGCGTGGAAGAGTGAGTGGGGTTTCCCAGCAGGGGCCGAAATCCCGCCCAGGAAGGGCGAGTCCATGGGAGCCTGCCCAATCAGGGCGGGGAGTGAGGTCTGTTCGAGCAAACCCCGCCCCATTGAGGGAGGTCCATAAATTCCGAGCACTCTCTGAGGCAGAGGTTTTTTGGGGATTATTACGAAGGGGTCGTTACGAAGGGGTTATTATGAAGGTTGTTCGGAGGTTTGATTGGGTTGTTGTTGAGCGTGCAGTTCTTTTGAAGCGGAGGGTTGAGCAGAAGTTCGTGAAGGCGGCGATCGTGTCTTTGCTGGCCCTCTACAAGGAAAGGTAAGAGCGACCCTGACCCCCCTCCGTGGACCTCGCTATTCACCACCCGAGCTCAACCACGAACGAGTCCCACACGTGCGACTGGGGACCAAGCCAATGACCTTTATCAGGTGCCACATCGCGGAGCACCCCCTTCCTCCGACAGTCAGGTACCCAGCTGGACTCTGACCCCCAGCTCGTCTGTACTGCCCAATTTGCCCAAGTACTGTGAACTTGGAGGTTTTGGAAGTGCCAACAAGACAATTTGTGTTCTCGTGTTCAAATATATAATTCAATTGCAATAAAATAAAGGCGATAAAAGATCGGAAGTTTACCACCGTTTGATGCACTCTCTTTTACACCAACTTATTTAACACTTTATAATAGTTCTTAGTGCCTGTGTACCCTATGATGCCCAAAAAACAGGAGGTTTCCTGTTTGGAATGATTTTCAATTTTGTTTGACTGCCCGACTGGCAGACAGACTGAAGCAATTGCTATACCATGAGTGCGCTGCATGCTTGGGTCGAGATTCCGTACAATTTGTCAAATTCAGAGCCAAAGTACTACTAATCTGCAGGGTTGTGTTCCGATTCGTGTTCTACAGTGTTCACAATAGAAAATTCAATTGAAATGAAGTCGTTACTTGATTATCGAATGATGTCCGTCGGACAGGCAGACAGTGAACCAATTGCTTAATGCCACTTTACGCTACACACGCAAGATAATCTAATATATAAAGCTAAGTTTGTGTCTGTGGGTCTATCTGTCTGTCTGTCTGTGTCTGTGGGTCATAAGCACCACCCATTCTACAGGGCTTTTTCTCCAGCCATCCAGAAATTGCCACCATCTTTTTCTCTCACATAGCTCAGATTGTTTTTAAGGCCTCATGTACATTTGAAGACTGAACAACGCATATTCTATCATTAAATGAGGATACTGTTTTGAGGGGGAAAAAAAAGAAGTAACATTTTGATTTCAGCTCAAACGAGGTAATGCATGTTTTGTCCGCAGGGATCGCTGCAGCTCTCTAATATACACCGTCCAATGAAGGTACGTTAATTCTCACATTATGAAGAGGAAAGAAAATGGTGATTTTTAATTTTAATTTTTTTTTTTAACTTTGTGGGATGTCAAACACAGTTACTTTCTGTCTGCGAGACAGTGACGTGTCGCTAAGGCCTAAGTCACATTTGCTCTCCGGCGAGAATACGGCAGCCGTACGCCCTCTGAATTGACAGAAACGTGCGGTGGCCGCAGAGTTTCTGCGGTGGCCTCAGGGTGGCCCTACACCGTTTGGCTATATTTTACAGGCCGTAAGGTCACCGTGGAATTATAACGCGGAGTTATGACTTTTAATTTTACGTTCGCCGTAGCAATTCGACAAGCCGAAACAAAAGAAATGGTAAAAAAAAAAATTAACCCATTCGTTACCGTCTGTCTGGCAGCACGTTCACCTGAGGGCCCCCTGCGGTCGCCTTGCGGGCACCTTGAGGCTACCTTGAAAATTCTATGGCCGCCGCAGGGCCCCCTTAAGGTCACCGTGCGACATCAAATCAAAGACCGTATGGCAACCCCACGTTTTTGGTCTCCACAATTTCTAAGACCTAAGGCCTAAGTCACATTTGCTCTACGGCTAGGATACGGCGGCTGTACGCCCTCTGAATTGACAGAAACGTGCGGCAGCCGCAGAGTTTCTGAGGTGGCCTCAGGGTGGCCCTACGCCATATAGCTATATTTTACAGGTCGTAAGGTCGCCGTGGAATTATAACTTTTTTCATTTCTACGTTTGCTGTAGCAATTCGGCAAGCCGAAAAAAAAAAAAAACTGGTAAAAAAAAAATAAAAAATTAAGCCATTCGTTACCGTCCGTCTGGCCGCACGTTCGTCTTAGGGCCTCCCTGCGTCCCCCCTGCGTCCCCCTGCGGTCGCCTTGCGGGCACCTTGCATCTGCCTTGAAAATTCTATAGCCGCAGGAACGCCCTAAGGACACCGTGCGACATCAAATCAAAGACTGTACGGCAACTTCACGTTTTCGGTCTCCACAATTTATAAATACGCCGTGCAGCTCCCCGAAAAATAAAAACGTATGTGACTGCTATATTGTGTGACCGTGGAAATACTGCGGCTGCCGTATAATTACTAATGGCCGTAGATTTTGGAGACCCCACGGCCGCCGTGGCAAATGTGACTTAGGCCTAAATACGCCGTGCGGCTCCCCGAAAAATAAAAACATATGTGACTGCTACATTGTGTGACCGTGGAAATACTGCGGCCACCGTATAATTGCTCGTGGCCATAGATTTTGGAGACCCCACGGCCGCGGTGGCAAATGTGACCTAGGCCTTATTTACTAGGATTTGCAATGACTGCTACAAGCAAAAATGTCTCGTGTTCGATTCCGTGCGAAGTATGAAAAAAAGACGTCCCGACACAATGACGTCATCACACAGCGATGTTTGTAACAGCAGGAATGCACTCATAATTGGAGCCTTTTTTTATATAACATCCTGAAATTCATGGAAAAAAAATATGATATGATCGAGGATAGAAAGTTTATTTGCAGATTACCATCAGAAGGAGAAGAAGAAGAATAGATTAACAAGAGTAGAAAATATCATACAAACATGGCAATTTCGTACGAGGTGTCTCACTGTCACCTTATTTCATAGTTAAAGCTGAGTTCGTGCCTGTGGGTGGATGTGTGGGTCTGAACAAGTTACGTTTTCATTACAACGAAAATACTTATTATTAATATTTGAAGTGTTTAATTTTAGGAATAAAATGTCCTTTTGTCGGTGTTTTCTATGCACTGTATGCTGGGATGTCCATGGGTGTGCTCAGTTACTAAGCAGCTTGCTCGCACTTGCCAAGCCAGCCGTTCGTTATCAACAGTTTCTCATGGAGTGCTTCAGCCACTTTTTACAAAGAATTACAAGGAAATTATGCACAGGAGGCCATTCGGCCCATCATGCCTGCACCACACCAATACCAGATTTAATAAATCTGTCAATACCCCCTTTCCCTTCGTGTGCAGCCTTTTGGCTGCTTCACTGGTACTCATTTTGCCAACCTCGGAAGGATTACAGGCTGAGTCAACTCCCTGGTGTTAATTCAGCGGCCAACGAGGCTTGAACTAAAGACCCTTGGATCCCAAGCCACCAACCTAACCGCTAAACCAACACCAGGTTGTCTTGGCAAGCGCTCTACAAGAAACTTGGTCACTGAACACACCCGAGATTCATGACATGGCGATGAGGATAAATATCTATAGCATCATTGTTTCAGCCATATCAATGAATTTGTCCCTCAAGGGGTGGGGTGGGAAGAGAGACCCGATGTTGCTCGGCAATGCCGGGTCCAATGCTTGTGGAATAAAAAAAAATGAGTGAGGGGTCGGGGATTGATTAAAAGGCGGGAAATAGCCTGTCACAGTTGGGTGTGTAGCTTGTGGCCCTCATCGAGAGACATGCATGCAGGTGGATGGAGGCACACAAACACAAGTGCAAAGGCACAAACAAGCACATCACGTAACTGGAACAGGTGGCTGGTGTTTAGATATGACAGGCATGCTAAGTGGTGTGAACAGTGATAGAGAGGGAGAGAGTGGGATGCACCTGGACTTCCCTCAGCCTGCCTCATCCATCCATTGCACTGAGCTGCCTGAAGAACTACAATGCACAGTGTTCTTACTCACTATTTACCCAATACCCACACATGCTTCCTCTTACAAAGCCCCACAATGGAAGGAGTCACTACACCATCTTGTATGACACGATCTCCTTCATGCAGAGTAACCAGTTCTAAAGGCTCCACAGTGGGAGGGGGGCAGGCTAAACAATTTCAACAGAGAGGGGGGGGGGTTGAGTAGGGTAGGGGGCCATAATAAAATGAAGAGGGAGAAGTGGGTGAACACAGGCTTGAAATAAAACAACACATTGTCTCATGCTTATCCATTGCTGGGGCCTCTCTCACCAAAGAAGTGCAGACATTACAATTTACAACACCAACTGTTTGTCTTCAAAAGACAGACAGACAGTCTGCAGCCTTACCCTCCGAGTTGGTATCCAATGAATTTGCTACGGCTCATTTCCAAGAAATTTTCTATATCCTTTTCCCTGCAAAAGAAAATAAAACATTTTCCATTCCTTATCTTAAATCCTACAAATGTAACCAATTTTAGCGTAGCACAAAACCATGCAAATCATTCAATTTAATACTTCAATAACACTACCTGACTTTAGGTGCCCAAGGCAAACCCTTTGGAAAAACAAGTTTTTCACCCATGGCAGAAGACACTGGTGGCATTATCTCATCTCTTTCCAAAAGGTCCACCTCGCCATCAATGCCACTATCATTTTCATCACCATAATCCTCATCATCGTGGATGTCATCACTTTTATAAGGGTCCGTTTCATTGAAGGCATCGAGGCTGTCCTGTTTCGCTAGTCCCTGCGAACAGGAAATGTATTCGATAGGTGGGGCCTGCGGGGGGCAGGGGAGATGGCATGGAATGAGAAAGGAAGGGTGACATGGAATGAGAACTACCTGGGATCATGTCAACAGAGAGGTGATGAGACATGACAATCATAAGAGTGAAACTGAGACAAAAGGTGCAAGCCTGCGCAAGCCCACAAGAAATATGACAAAATAGAGAGAGATAGACAGGGAGAAGGAGAGAGAGGGTGATAGACAGAGAGAGACAGAGAGAGACAGAGAGAGACAGAGAGAGACAGAGAGAGACACAGAGAGAGACACAGAGAGAGACACAGAGAGAGAGACAGAGAGAGAGACACAGAGAGAGACACAGAGAGAGAAGACAGAGAGAGAAGACAGAGAGAGAAGACAGAGAGAAGACAGAGGAGACAGAGGAGACAGAGGAGACAGAGGAGACAGAGGAGACAGAGGAGACAGAGGAGACAGAGGAGACAGAGGAGACAGAGGAGACAGAGGAGACAGAGGAGACAGAGGAGACAGAGGAGACAGAGGAAGAAGAAGAAGAAGAAGAAGAAGAAGAAGAAGAAGAAGAAGAAGAAGAAGAAGAAGAAGAAGAAGAAGAAGAAGAAGAAGAAGAAGAAGAAGAAGAAGAAGAAGAAGAAGAAGAAGAAGAAGAAGAAGAAGAAGAAGAAGAAGAAGAAGAAGAAGAAGAAGAAGAAGAAGAAGAAGAAGAAGAAGAAGAAGAAGAAGAAGAAGAAGAAGAAGAAGAAGAAGAAGAAGAAGAAGAAGAAGAAGAAGAAGAAGAAGAAGAAGAAGAAGAAGAAGAAGAAGAAGAAGAAGAAGAAGAAGAAGAAGAAGAAGAAGAAGAAGAAGAAGAAGAAGAAGAAGAAGAAGAAGAAGAAGAAGAAGAAGAAGAAGAAGAAGAAGAAGAAGAAGAAGAAGAAGAAGAAGAAGAAGAAGAAGAAGAAGAAGAAGAAGAAGAAGAAGAAGAAGAAGAAGAAGAAGAAGAAGAAGAAGAAGAAGAAGAAGAAGAAGAAGAAGAAGAAGAAGAAGAAGAAGAAGAAGAAGAAGAAGAAGAAGAAGAAGAAGAAGGAGAAAAAAAAAAAAAAAAAAAAAAAAAGGAGATGAGAAAAATAAAAAAGCAGATACTCGTTTCGGGCGACGGGCTCGACGTTGTTGTTGCTGATCAATGAGGTCTGCAGCAGAGGCTGGTGGTGAAGATGCGCGAAGACCTCTAGTTACTCTAATACTGTCCTCAGGCATTGGGAGGAGGCCCAGCTCTTGCCGCTGGCAAACCTTAGCTTCCTGAAGGTCCTCAAAACCACCAGCTGAAAACTGGTGGCACATGGAATATGATTAATATTTCAATTTTAATTTCATCTCTTGGAAAAGAGAATTATGTGACAAAGATACACAGACGGTTTCATAAAGCCAGAGCAAGCAATAAGACAATCAAGTCAACAATCTGATCTCCTCAAATATGTTTCTTACTTCATGGTGGTAGGAAGTCTCCTGTAAACCGTCCTCAAAACTCTCGACACCAATTCATAATCGACAATTACAAAAACCAAAATCTCAAACCAGTCCTCTTCGTCTTCTCCTTTCGTATCCAACGCAAGGCTGCGCGTAGCATCATAAGCTGAGGGCGTGACTGTGTCACTGACGGCAATGCCCCCTGCAGGTTAGGGCAAGAATTTGTAATTTTTTTCAGGGTACCGGCGATAGCTCGCCGACTCTACGCAAAGAACACCATGGGATCTTCACCTCCATCAACTATTGCTGGCAGAAGGGATGGGGACGCCCAGTTTAACGTTCATCCAAGGGACAGCGCACACACATTGATGAATCACCCTGCCTGTGAAACACCAGGATGATAGTTTATAGCTGGGCTGAGATTCAAATCCAGGCTCGACACCGAAGAGGCGAGTGTGTGTACCTCAAGACCATGATATATTAATGAGTGTGCATACTCGTGATGATATTGTCATGGGGTGGCCGGTTCAGGGTCAACCCCCCGACCCAAATTGTGGTGACCGGCGGTTAACACCACCAGCCCCGAGGACAGCCGAACTTCTCCCTTGGAGGCCTACAGCCGAAACTCTCGGAGATTAATGCGCGCGCGGGAAAAGGGCGCAATGGCAGAGGGATGGAGGAGCACAGCACAGAAATGAAGGCACAGGGGGTTTATACTCAAACCCCATGACAAATATACGGATACAGTTACTTAACATGAACATACTTAATTAAAAAAAGAAAAATATTTACAAAGGACAATTATCAAAATGTGATGATAATAACGTGAAATAAATAAAAAAGTCTTTAGTCGAGACGCCGCCACACACGGAGTTAAATACAGACAAAGGGAAAACGAAATAAAAATAAAACCCCTCCTTTACTCTGGTACTCAGCTTGGCCCAGAGCTTGTCTTTGTGGAACTTGGTATCGAGGCGCTTCCACCAGCACATGCAGACGAGCGCAAAATGGCGCCAAGTCGCTTCTCTCGGAGCAGGACAAACGTACGCCAGGCAATCCACAAGCGGCACTCAACACCAAGGCTCAGAGACCTGTGCAGCTGCTTCATGTGTCGATCATCCTCACCGACTCGCTATTTGACATGCACGAAGCTCGGGGTTCTTTCCTCACAACCCAACCAAGAGCCAAAGGCCAGCGTCTTGCTTCACCACGCGAGCCAAATCGCCTCAACATGAATACAAGAATCGTGCCATCCTCTTCGTGTGTCAAAGGAAAGCCAGCTGTAAAGCCCTGTTCTTACAGGCCATCTCCGAACTAAGTTCTTTCTCAACCGCGTGCGTCCTTCACTCCGCACTCAACCACTGACTTGTGCAGGCGGTCATCCTGAACTCCACTCTCCTCTTTGACATCACGCCTAACCACCGTTTTCTTCTCCGGGGCATGGCTTGCTCACACAAAAACCAGGAAGGCAGGACCTGCACCCACTCGGCTAGCTTCTGACGTCACACCAGTCAATCATCAACCTTGGGGGTGTGACTTCACCCGCCATCACCCTTGGAGGCGGGGCATCTGCCTGCTCGGCACATTTGCTTGTAGTTGTTTTAGGGACGTGTTTCCCCACCTTTATTGCTGATCTTGAAATATAAAAACATTGGGAAAAGTCTCAAGGGGGTAATTACATACTGGGGGAACTTATTCTTACTCCTTAGCTCATTAATACCACACCCCCTCACCCCGCCGTGTGATGACATGTAACACTTAAGCTCACAGCTACCCTACTTAATTACATTGAGATGCCTCCTACGCGTCCACGGACCAAAACTCTATTCAATCCTAAATTCCCTATTTAATTCCTCCATCAACCCCCACAACCACAACAATATATTCATGAGCTCCTCGTTTTACTTTTCTGTCAGCAAGACCAAGGTAATATTGAAGAGAAAGTGTTTGACAGAATATAGGATGCTGACAAGCATGCCATTGATAAACCTACCAGGACAACTTTCCAAAGGAGTAGTAAAACCTTCTTCATGGGAAAGTGTGGAGCATGACCACTGCAGAACTTTGTTACCATGGTGAACAGAAGCACAGCAAATGGCTCGTTGTTGTACACTGGAGAACCTGCAACAATGTCGGTGGAAAAACCGAAAATAAATCAGTCATTTAAAAAAAATCATACTTGCACAGCTAGTATCCAGAAGGATTCTAAACAGTATCCGGTATTAGCATGGAAAGTTAAGTGACCAGTTATATCAGCCTTCCCCAGGAACCAAAAATTCAAGTCCTGGAAAAGTATGTCATTGGGACGAGCTTTATTCCGGTTAATTTTTGAAGCAAGTAGACGGTATGTACTTTGCTCTTCCAACAGTCAAATTCTGCCAAATAGATTGTTTCCAACTGGTATTATATTTGGTTGAAGCATTACAAGAGGTTTACGTGTCCATTCCCGAAGCTGAAAGTCCCATCGCATAGTTCGTCACATATTTGTCATTTTATTACACGGTTGGCCAATATAGTTGATCATACATGGTCTGACTGTACTCACAAACTTTCTCCATTCTCCAATCCACTGCATTTCCACCTCACTCCTTCCAATTCCTTATTTTACAATTTCTTCTCCTCTCGTTTACTTTTCCCTCCTCTCTACTTGTAGCTCAGTCTTTCCTTGCTAATGTCATTTGTGCACAGTCTGTGGTGCACCCATCTACCCAGTATTGTAAGTACTGTATATATTTCAGCTCCCAATTGTCAAATAAGATGCTAATCGACTGGGTAAAATTGAGATGTGGTAACAAAACAAATATTGTGTGTACAGAGAGGCACATATGTCACTTGCTCAGCACCCCACGACAAGTGGCTTCAGGAGAGCAGAATGGTGATTGGCCAAATTGAACGCATGCATGGTAAGAAGTCCTTTGTGGCAAAACCAAATTGAGTTCCGTAGTTACCAGTAGTAGAAAGGCAGGTGAGGGTTAGATCGTTGGCACAGACCTGCTTAAACCTCCAGTGTGATCGGAAGCAACTGTCATTGGTGAAAAACGAACAATGAACTCTCTCCTATCATCTCCAAACTACTCCACCTGCACTGCTCTGCCCACATGCGACAACTTTTTATCGTGCTGACCGCTTCATACCTCCTGGTGCAGCTAATGCCTGTGCACACGACAGATAGAACCACGACAAATTCCAATTTGATTTGGTGCTCGGAATGCTGTAGGTCTCTGGCAGGAGAGACGCGGGTGCAAATCATATTCATACAAGAGGGTGTCGGAGGGGAATCCTGGCCCAAGGGACATCTCAGTGGCTTCAAAATAATAAAAAAAAATCTGACTTCCTGAGTATATTCACAAAACAGTATGGAGACATGATGTTTTACCTTGACAAAACACATGTACACAGGGGGTAACAACTCCTTCACATGCATATAACACACCAACACACACACATACACACACGAAGGGGGATGAATTATGAAAAATACATTCGATTAAAAAAAGCGAAGAGGATAAAGCAAGAGAAGGGAGGGTATGGGGAGTGGGAGGATGGGGAAGAAAATAAGGGATGTTGAGAGGAAATAATATTGTCGTGGGCCTGGCGGTTTTGTTAATTCCCCTCGCTCGACCTAAACTGTGGTGACGGGCGGTTAACACCGCCAGCCCAGATAGCCGAGCGGTTTTCCTTCGGAGGCAGACACATTGATCCTCGGAGATTATAACACATGCAGGAGGGGCAGGGCACGGATGGATGCACAGGGGGGATTAATACTCGAACTCGACAAATCCATGGACATAGCAACTTAAAAATAAACGCGGGAATTTAATGAAAACAGACAAATATTTACAAAGGACAATAATCAGATTATAATAATACACGAGGTAAACTAAAGCAGAGATGCCAACTTTTGGAAATCAGAATTAGGGAGGATTTGCAACCGACACCAAATAATGTGCGCGAAGCGCACATCTCGAGCGCGGAGCGCTCGACCCTTGCGGCGGGGTCCAGGGCCCGCCTTAGGGCCCTGGAAGCTCTGGGGTTCTAGACGCTCTCTAGTGCCCTCTGAGCCTATTTTGGAGCATTTAACATGTTAAGAATTCCCACTTTTTGAACAAAAAAAGGGGAAAATTGTGCACTTTTTAATGTTACATGTATGTTAATATTAGTAAGTTAGGGGACAATCAAAGATTAACAAAAAGCACAAAAGAAGCAATATTTTTCTTACCTTACTGGCTGGTACTACTGCTGCTTGCTTTTTCCATGGCAGCTTTGCTGAGTGACAGCTGTGTGGCTCTTTTAGCCCTTCTGATTATGTCTTTGCTGTATTCTCTCTGGTAGCAAGGGGTGCTATGAGCTAGTTTTTCAATTAAGAGAGCTTCCAGGGTTTTGACACTCAAATTGGGACGAAATTCAGTATGATTATTCCGTACAAGACTGAGTGCCCGCTCACATGATGCGTTCGAATGAGGAATGACCAAGATTCCCTTCATCACTTTGCTCAAATTAGGATACTTCTTGGCACCAGTGCAGGGATCTGTGAGCTGTGAAATCCGATGCCACTGCTCATCCACTCTCACTGTCTCAGTAGCAATTGTAGCTATGGAGGCGTCTGCCTGGTAGTGAGCGAATTCACTCTCAAGACTGTCTATGTCACTATCACCGCCACTGAACAGACAGGGGAATTTCTTGATGAAAAACTCCACACAGTCAAACCCCACTTCTTGGTGTAGCTTAACATCCAGCACCAGAGCATGCTTGGCTAATTCATCATCTAGCGGCCAGGTTTTGAAGATGTAATTGCAGGCTTTCACATAATATGAGCGAACTGCACTGAAGAAACCTTGGATGTCTGACTCACTCAGAGTGAAGGTGGATTTCTTGAGACTCCTTTGTTCCCTTATATACAGTTTGGCATCGTTCCCAATCATGAGGTCCTCATCATTCTTCTGATGATTTCTGTCAGAGAAGGGTACATTTACCAGAGCAACCGATGACACCGATGGTTTCAAAAACCGTACGAAGATATCTTTCAGAAGACCATTCAATTCTCCGTGCAGGAGATGAATACAGGGTTTGTCTCTTTGGAGCAGAAGATTCCCCTTCTCAAAAAGCTTGTTAGCATATCGAAGGAAGAAACAATAGAGTTTTGTTTGTGGAGACAAGAACATCCTGTTGACACGTTTTTCTCTAGATTCCTGCACAGTGTTTGAGGAAGATGCGCTTTTAGTTGTAGAACTCGTAGTACACTTAGCCGCAGGGCGATCACACTTGCGTTTACTGCCAGCAGAAGAGGTCAGACTCGTAGTACCAGATCCAATTTTACGTTTGAGGAGAGAGCTTGAGGTAGGTGCAGCCAAGGAAGAAGACCTCTGATTCGAAGGTTTTGCTGAGCTTCTATCAAGTGATTTGGCAAAAGCAGAACTTAACTTGGGTCCTTCTTTGCCTGTAGATGGGACTATCACAGTCTTTCTCGACTCTGAAGGGATCTGCTTTGTAGATGAACGTGATGAAGGGCCGGTGATGCTACCTGCTCTCAGCATTGGTTTTGGTGCTGTCCCTGCTGTCTTCTTCGCAGCAGATACTGCAGTGGTAGTGGTGAATGCTGCTCCACTAGTGCTTGATCCTGCAGTGCCAGTACTGGCAGTAGATACAGTGCCGTCCTTCTTGCTCGTTGTTAGAGTCTTGGCTACAGTTGGTTGCATTTTTCTTCGTACTTCTTCTTTGAAGAAGAGGCGAAGTGGCTCCCACTGTTCAATCAGCCTGTCTAGGCACTGACCAAGGGACAGCCACCTTGTTGCGACATGCTGCAGAATCTTGTGTGTCGGGGCATCACAGAGTTCTTGCAGTGCTTTCACTCCTTTGACGCGTTTACTACTTTTGTCCAAGTAGTAGTAAATATCGATGAGAAAGTCATCTAATTCAATGGGTAAGGCCTGAGCCGCCTTCTTGGCCGTATTGTGCATCATATGGCAAGGGCATCCCATGATGTAGCACTCTGGATTTTGTTTGTGGATATAAGCAGCGACTCCTTTGTGCTTGCCCACCATGACAGAGGCATTATCAGCACAAAAGGAAACACAATTTCCCCACGGAATTTTCCTGTCACTGAACTCAAGATCAAGCAGTTTGAAAATGTTTTCTCCAGTGGAATCTTGTTTGCACGCAGGCAAACTTAGCAAACCTTGCTTCACAATCCCAGCACTGTTGTCATAGTACGAAATCAGGACAGGATATAGCTGGGCCTCACCACTGTCATTGCTACCGTCTGTAGCTAGGCTAAATGGAGCTAGTCTAGCAATATCGGCAATAGATGAAGCAGTAACATTTGACAACTCACCAATTATTGCTGAAGTTTTTGTTCTTGCACATCCATACTTTGAAGCAACTTTTGAATCTGGAAACATCTTTTGAAATAGAGGTCCAGCATGATCTGAGACTGATATGGGCAAGTTATGTTCCACAATAAATCCACTAAAGAGAAGTTCCGCTCGGGTAACATCCTCTTCCTCGCTTGTCCCTTGTTTGGTGAAATAATTCAGAAGTGTACCGGTACTCGTGCTCGAAGATCTCTCCTTTGCAATGTCTGTGTGCCGTTTGCTTCCAACGTGCTTCCGAATATCATCGCGACCTCCGTGCTCAACTGAAATATCAACGCTGCATACTGTACAATACGCATGATGAATTCCTCTTTCAGACTTTCGAATACACGGGTATTGGAGACTGTATTCGGTCTTGTACTTCTGAGACCATTTCTTGGTCTTCGTAAGCTTCTTTTCTGCCATTTCGTAATCAACATCGAGGGCTTGAAGCATCGGTAACTTCGAAGTCGATGTTCCACAGCTGCAGCGCGACTCGTAGAACTCTAGCGGCTGTTAAACACCGCACGGTGGTCGCGACCGCCGGGCTGGTACGGAGCCCAGCTGCATGCAGTGAGCGTATCGCATGCATATACACTGTGCATACATACCGCATGCACTGTATTGCACACATACCGCATGCACTAAATCTCAGTGCATGATCGCATAAGCGAGATCCAGACCCAATGTTTCGCTGCTCCTCATTTGAATTTGCATTTTTTTACGTACAATTTGGTCACAGCGAACGTTATGGAGTTACCACATGCTATACGTAGCAGACGATGCTTTTCATTCAATTCTCATACTAGTACATTCTGATTAGTGAACAGTGCAAAAATATCAAAATTTCGGGAGGATAAGGATAGTGATCGTAAGGGCGGGAGTTTGGGTGAATTTTCGGAAGCCTCCCGATGAAATCGGGAGGGTTGGCATCTGTGCTAAAGTCTAAGTCGAGGCACCTCGACACACAGACTTAAATACAGACAAGGGGAAACAAAATCAAAGAAAATCCTTCCATTATTCTGGCACTTAGCTTGGTTCAGAGATGGTCTTTATGGAACTTGGAATCAAGGCGTTTCGTCCTCCACATGCAGACGCGCACAAAATAGTGCCAAGTCGCTCTCTCGCAGCGGGACAAACGTACGTCAGGCAATTTGTGAGCGGTATTCAACACCAAGGCTCAGAGACCCTGTGCAGCTTAGAATGACGCCATCCCCTTCGGTGACAAGAGGCTTTGAGACCCGTCTGATATGACCAGCCAAGAGTTGATGGCCAGCATCTCGCTTCACCATGCGAGCCAAATCACATCAGCACGAATACAAGAATCGTGCTGTCTTCTTCATGTGTTGAAGCAAAGTCAGCTGTAAAGCCCAGTTTTTACAGGCCATCTGCAAGCTACGTTTTCTCTCAACCGCGTGCATCCATCATTCCACATTCGTGCCTTCCTCCATATCTCTCCTGAGGTCACACCGAACAAGCGTTCCACCTCCGGGGTGTGGCTTGCTCATAAGAAACCCAGGAAGGCAGGGCTTCTTCCTGCTCGACACGTTTGGCTAGCTTCTGTTATAGTTGTTATAAAAGCGCAACTCCATCATTGCTGGTTTGTTATATAAAAACGTGGGGAAAAGTTACAGGTGGGGGGGGGGCAATTACATACTGAGAGAACTTATCCTTAATCCCTATCTAACACAGCACTACTCCCCCACCCTCACGTGTGGTGATAAGAAACACTTAAGCTCACAGTCTCCCTACTTAATTACATCGATATGTCTCCTACACATCCATGGACCAAACAACTCCATTCAATCCAAACTTTCCTCTGAAATTCCTCCAACTACCCCCACAACCATAATATAAAAGAGGAAAGAAGGGAATTATGGAGCATATGGGGGAAAGCAGAGGTCAAACATTTTGCCAGGTCATATAAATAGTTTCTAGGCCTATTTTATTACTGATCAACAGGTGAGGAATTTGATTTTCAGACAGAAGCATGATGTTCCAGGCACTGTATAATGATAGAATTTTGAAGACAAACTGTTTTTTTAAAATACATTTTAACTAAATTATCTGCAGTGCACTTTATTACCTCCACCACCAAAGGTGGAAGGAGGTTATGTTTTCACCCTTGTCTGTCCTTCTGTTTGTGTGTGCACAGGATATCTCAAAAAGTTGTGTATGGATTCGGATGAAATTTTGTGAACAGGTTGGGTGTGTGACAAGGACGAACTGATTAAATTTTGGTGAAGATGCGGATCCACATCCAGATATGAGAATTAAAAAATTTTAAAGGTAATTCTTCACCATTGGGAGATGGGGCTAAAGACAATATATAGCATGATATTTCAAAACGTTATTGGGCCCGATACGCTCTCGTGGATCAGGCGTTGCGTGGTGGAGGTATGCGCTCCACCAAGTGCCCTTCTCGTCTGCATCTACATCAATACTGTACAAACGCCAAAACAATGGGGCACTTTACATCTTATAAACACATTGTTGCGGTTATGGAAATTAACACCGGGGTGAAGCATTCAACACAAAAGGATTCCCTAGTTAGATATTTTATTAGTAAATGTGCTCAGTCGGGTACCTTCTCCTCATATCAGGAACAAGGAAAATGCATTGAGCGTTAGCATGTTTCATCCCCGTTGTGATTCCTCACTTACTCGGCACTCTTTTGTCCATTAATACAGGCATCCCGCCTTTAGCTTTCCATCCATCCCAACTGCTCACCCTTTTGCTTCTGAACCTCTATTGCCTGTGCTTCAGTAAAAGTTTTCACCCTTTACCTCTCAAACTAGGTAACCCAGATCTTTAATCAATCTATTTTAAATACCTCCCATCCTCAATTCCTTCAAATCATCCCCCCCCCACACCTTCCCACAGCACAAACGACACAGCCATCACAATCACAGCCAACATTAGAGCTGCCATCATGCTTCGTTCAAGGCCGGCAGCACCGCAATTCCAATGGCAACCAAGACGCTAACGCTGCGCTCTCAGGCGTGGACGCTATGGAGCCGACCCGCAGGGCCAACGGAGATGTAACACGAGTGGGTAAGAGGGTGTCTCAAGCACCTTTGCCACACCTCGTCTCAAGCTCAATAAAAGCCAGGACAAACGAACGAACGACACCGTTGCCGTCTGACGAAACTGCCAGGCCACCGCCATCTAACGAACTGCCTTAATGCTGCTGTCTGTCAAGCCACGGGCTGTCGCACGAACCATGAGCTGTCGAACGAACCTGCCGTTGCAAGATATTGCCTGGCCAAGTGCGCTGACACCAGACTGACCAAACGGGCTCCAAGGGCGAATGCAGCACGTGGTCTTCAGGCATGGCGGCTCCAGGAACACGCACACACAGAATTCCCGACACTGCACCGACATACACACCGTATTTCCATTCCATACCATTCCCTTCACTTTGGACCGATGCAAGACCGGCTGTTTACAAGGGACGCAAGGGGCCAACACAAAGCCCCAATCTTTCGATACATCTCTATACTTCTCGCTACTTTCTCTATGGTTTCCCGGAGCGTGTGGCTTATTTAATTAAGATGGTGTAAGATTGTTGAAGGGGAACTTCTGTGCTCGGTGTTAAGACTTTTCTTGTGTTTCTGTCTGTATGTGCCTTGTGAATATTTGCGTGTTAATAACTGCCTGTAAATACATGTCTCAATGAACCATTGGTAAACTATTCCAAACCTGGTAAGTTGTCTTTTCTTTCATTGGTACAATATGGCGTACGTACCAAATAGAAGGAACGCTGCACCCCATTGAGTCGGTATGGTAGAGAACCAATGCCCCCACCTCTGGTTTTGCTCGGCCGTACCACAATAAGTAGACGAGGTGGGACATTGAGCGTGATTCCCTGGTTAAGATAAATCGATCACCAGTAGGTAATGTGATGCTGTGCATGAGTACCCTCCTCGGTTTAGTTACCCAAACCGGTGTCCATGATTGCTTAGCAACCCGTCGGGCAACGGAGTTGTCCATGGTTTGTTGGCTTCCAGGTTCAGAGGTCAGCGAATTGGATCTGAGAAATCCCCTCGTGAAAACCCCGTCGACCCCGAAACCGTAACAATATTAACAGCGCATTTATTCCTAAAATGCAACAGCAATGCAAGTATACGATGCGAGTCAGCAAACTGAAATGCACCATTAAAGCTACAAGACAATGTAGGTCATCTGATGCGTGGGCGATGACAAGAAAGGGATGAGAATAAGGATTAGTTGACACGGGGACATTATTCATAAGTATTCCTTGATGCTTAATGTCATAACAATCAGCTTTGCATCTTTCTAACCAAATTCAACTTTTTATCAGCTAACAATTCCCTCTCCATCTGTTGCTGCTAATATGGACATGGATAAACTTAGATTTACAAAATGTACTCGCTTTTGACATGCTCAAGTTGATTCGACTCGAGAGGTAATTAGATGAGAAGAAAGCAGGAAGGGCCTTGCAATATAGTACGTATACTTCAATTAACACATCTGCAACTAGAGGGGGAGCACTCGGTAGAGTGCAAAACCTCCACCGCCAATACTGCTGGGTCACTCAAGTGAACCTTATATCTTATTCATTGGAGGTCAAAACGGATCAGACTATACTGAACCACGATTGAATAAACTAAACTAGATCGACACGCATGTAGAAATGCCAAAAAAAAAAAATCTAAATTTTTTTCAAAAAAAAAAGGTGCAAAATTTGTTTTTTTCTCCAACAATTTTTTTTTTTGGGGGGGGGGGTGGTTGGAAATCACTTAAAACATGTAGAAATGCAAAAAAAAAAAAAAAATCAAATATTTTTCAAATAAAATAGAAATTTTTTTGAAAAAAAGTTGCAAATTTTTATTTTTTCTCTTACAAATTAATTTTTTTGGGTTGGAAATCACTTAAAACATGTAGAAATGCAAAAACAAAAATTCAAATATTTTTTCAAAATGGCCACCATAGCGGCCATATTGGACTTTGGACCAAGTCCAAAATCTAATGGCATGATCCTTGGACCACACCTAATCCCCCCACCAAGTTTCGTCGAAATCCGTCCAGGAGTTTTTCCGTAATACTGTTCATAAACAAACAAACAGACAGGGGTGAAAACAGTAACCTCCGTCCATCTTCGATGGCGGAGGTTAACGAGAGGGGGAGCACTCGGGAGAGTGCAAAACCTCCGCCGCCAATACTGCTGGGTCACTCAAGTGAACCTTATATCTTATTCATTAAATATGATGTCAACAGTGCTGACAGAGTTATAGTTCTTTTCTCCAACTTTTTTTTTGGGGGGGGGGGGGTGGAAATCACTTAAAACATATAGAAATGCCAAAAAAAGAAATCGAAATTTAGTTGAAAAAAAAGTTGCAAAAATTTTTTTTTCTCTCACAATTATTTTTTTTTGGGGGGGGGGGGTCGGAAACACTTTAAACATGAAGAAATGCAAATAAAAAAACATTTTTTTCTCTAACAAAATTTTGGGGGAGGGGTTGGAAATCACTTAAAACATGTAGAAATGCAAAAAAAAAAATGTTTTTCTTTTTTGGGGAGGGGTAAAAAAATTTGGAGGGGGGGTTGGAAATCACTTAAAACATGTAGAAATGCAAAAAAAATTTTCTCTAACAATTTTTTTTTTGGGGGGTAACAATTTTTTTTGGGGGGTGGAAATCACTTAATACATGTAGAAATGCAAAAAAAAAATTCTATTTTTGGGGGGTAAAAAAATTGTTGGGGGGTTGGAAATCACTTAAAACATGTAGAAATGCAAAAAAATCTCTATTTTTGGGGGGGGGTAACAATTTTTTTGGGAGGTTGGAAATCACTTAAAACATGCAGAAATGCAAAAAAAAAAAAATTCTCTAACAATTTTTCTTGGGGGGGGGGGGGGACCAAGTCCAAAATTTAATGGCATGATCCTTGGACCATACCTAACCCCCCCCACCAAGTTTCGTCGAAATCCGTCGAGGAGTTTTTCCGTAATACTGTTCACAAACAAACAAACAAACAAACAAACAAACAAACAGAAAGGGGTGAAAACAGTAACCTCCATCCATCTTCGAAGATGGCGGAGGTTAACTTGAACAGCACTCGGCAGAGCGCATACCTCGGCCAAGTTGAAGTTTACATTTGGTATCCCACAAATAGGCCAGATCTGAATCCGGACCTTAACCAAAATCGAATCGGCTTGTCGTGGTCACCGAACAAACTCATCCACCAAGTTGTCATCATTCATCCACAACATTTTGAGATATCATGCTTATATCGTTTTTGGCTTTGTCTCACAGTAGTGAACAACAACTAAAAAAAAACTAGAACGGCACTCGGTAGAGTGCATACCTCCACCACGCAATGCCTGATCGCAAGAACATATCCGGCCCAATACATTTTTCAAATATTGTGCTGTATATTGTCTTTGGCCTGATTTCTCAATGGTGAAGAATCACTATAAAAACCAAATAATTCTCATATCCGGATCCAGATTCGGATCTTCAAAATTGAATCAATTCTTCCTCGTCACACACCCATGTCCACCAAGTTTCGGCAGAATCCGTCCACAACTTTTTGAGATATCGTGCTAAACATCATTTTGGCCCCATCTCTCCAATGGTGAAGAATCATTAAAAAAAATTCTAGTAGCCGGATCCGGATCTTCACCAAAATCTAATCAGTTCGTCCAAGTCAAACACTGAACTTGTCCACAAAATTTAATGCGAAGCCGTACACAACTTCTTGAGATATCCTGCACACAAACAAACAGACAGAAAGGGGTGAAAACATAACGTCCATCACCTTCAGTGGCGGAGTTAATAAAAATTGCTCGTATCCAGTTCTGGATCTTCACAAAAATCTAATAAATTAATCCTTGTCACACACCCAAATTGTCCACAAAGTTTCGTTTGAATTTGTCCATAACTTTTTTGAGATATCCTACTAAGAGACAGACAAACAAAGATGAAAACACAAATTCAGTCCACCGCCAGTGGTGGAGGTACCGGAAGAAAGCCAAAAGCCCAGTAGTAAAGGTTCCACAAATACTTATCCAATTCATTTATACTTTGAGCCAATATTTTCTCATTGAGAAAAAGCAAGTACAAGATATTCATAATTATTTATTTTATCTGGACAAATGGGATCGCTAAGGAGCCTCAACTCCGTGCACACAGATAATTTTGAATACTTTCAATCTTGTACTTCTGCATTTTTACAAAGCAACAACAGATCATAAAATGCACCATCATACCTAGTTCCTTTCTGAATGCCTCTCTCATCAATATCCAGTCCTTTGAGTCATCCTCAGATTCATGGCACATGGTTTCCACCATCATGTTCATGATATTCAACAAAACCCTAGGGGGTGGTGAGTGGGGGGGGGGGGATTATTCAGCCAGACTGGTAAATTCCACACTTTGGCAAAGCTTAGGCCTCTTAACAAGGATGGTTATAAGTATTTTGAGGTTTGCGAAAGAAAAAGATGACAGCAATGTCATACAAGACAGAAGCATACAATACGTCGTGAAGGACAGAGTTGGTTTGTGGTGGCGGATGGTTCAAATGACAGGATCTATTAAAGGTATGCTAACCGCAGTGAGAACTACAATGGGCACTCATAGAGCGCATACCTTCGCCGCCACTACTTTTTTTGTTCTTGGTATGAGTGTGGGGAACTGGTTTCATATGAATGGTCTTATGACACAAACCACATATCTATAATGTCATGACCCCCCCCCCACCCCGACTTTCGGGGGCTACGGACTAAACAACAATCAACACACGTCGTTTTGGCGAGTCTTCACTCGCAAGCTCGGTGAATACAACGTTTTAACAAGAGAAGGTAATCTCGTTTGATGCTGGTTTCATGCAAATCGAATAAGAATTGACTGAGTTATGCCGAAAACCGCATATTTTTCAAGGGCGTGACCCCCCCCCCCCGACATTTTACCCCAACCGGTGACGTGTTATGACGTCATTGTGTCACAAGATTGGGCATTAAATTCTGAACATTTTGGTGCTGGGTTCATGTAAAGCGGACAAGAATTGACCGCGTTATGACAAAAACTGCATATTTTCAAGGTCGTGACCCCCCTGACCTTTGACCCCTAACCGGAAACAAGAGTATGGGCATAATTGTGTCATATTGCATATCACAAGATGAGGCGTTGAATTCTGAACATTTTGGCGTTAGTTGCATGCAAATTGAATAAAAATTGACCGTGTTATCGTAAAAAGACGATTTTGACCTTTACCTTGACCTTTGACCCGAACAATCCCAAAATCTAATCGAATGCTTCCTGGCTAATAACCAATCATCCCACCAAATTTCATGCAATTCGGTTTAATACTTTTTGAGTTATACGAATCACAAGATTACAAATAAATAAATAAATAAATAAATACACGCCAACCAAAACATAACCTTTCGCAGAATGCGAAGGTAATAAAAGTGAAGCTTCAGCCAATAGCCGTTTGTCAAAGGAAGAACTGCTATGAAGGACGAGCATTAAAAAAAAAAAAACATGTTTCCCTTTGCTTTCCATGAGTTGGAAAATCTTTAAAACCTTCAGTTTATAAAACCTATCGTGTCACATGAGAAACTGACACATTGGACGGAGGGGCAGGGGTGGAGGAGGTTGAAATTTTTTTTGACTTAATTTTCTCTTTAACTGAAATTCCAAATTTACAGCATAATATCCTTACCTCAATTCCGTGCTGTCTGCCAGAGATATTGCAGGTTTACGTAATGCACTGCTCAGAGCTTGACTATTGCTGCAACGAAAACAGGTAAATTACAATGATAGTCAGTATGTATATGTGTATATATATATATATATATATATATATATATATATATATATATATATATATATATATATATATATATATATATATATATATATATATATATATATATAGTTACGGTTCTTGGAACCGAATGCATACAACATACAGTTGTCCTGAGTCAGTTATTCCATTAATATACGTGTAGTTAGATCCCTTCCTTCTGTAGTGGGAAGACACGGGGGTGCGTTGCAATGGGCTATAGTTAGGTTATTAGATCATTATTCCACTTTTATTTTATTCCCTCCCTTTATTTTCTGAGGTGAAATCGTCTCGCTTGCTACCCTCGTTTCACTGGCCACAGCGTACCATCGTCTATCCAGCGACTCGTTTTCAGAGGCAAAATACCGACGTTCACTATGGAAGCCGCATCGGCATCCACCTTCCCAAACCCAGGCACGCGCGGCGTGGGCGGGCCAAACTATCGTCTGGCCGAAACCCTGCCCAGAAAGGTGGACCATATGAAGGCCCGGTCCAAATCGGGATGCTCGGATCGGACGATGACATCGGTTTCGCCATGGCTCCTCCCCGAGCTCCGTGATCTATAAAGTACGGAGCAATCCTCAGGGTTGGGGCGAAGTTGAGGTGGATGGAAAGGAACAAGCCAGTCGGAGTTGTTGGATGCGAAGGTATTGAGTTGAATGGGAAGGTTGTCGTTGGATGGGAAGGTTGTTGTTGTTGTCGGAGGCCGTTGGAAGGAGAAGTGCAAAAGGGAATTGAAGGAGTTGTTGCGAAGGTGTTCTGGCTGCTTGGCTCTGCTTACGTCTCACCTCGACGGCCAGCCTACTGGTCCCCACTGACACGACCTTGACCAAACCTCTTGTCTGGTCCTGCTACTGCTCAACTCTCACCATTTTGGACTCCGCTCTCCTCCACTTAAGCTCCGACTGCAGACACGATTACCACACGTGCGGCTGTGGACTGAACTGCACAGCTTTGCCAGGTGCCGCACCACGGAGCACCCCTTCCCCCGAACCGCTCAAGTACCAAAAACAGTGACCTCAACTCCCTCCTTTCCTGGCTGCAAAAGTCCTTTGTCTTTCATTGGGTTTATTTTGTCTGAGTGTGTTGGCGCCTGTCCGTTAGGTAAGCCGGGATAAGATCTTCATTGTTGTGATTGTTGTTGCTTTTATTAATCTCGCGTCAAGTCTGCACTGTGTCTGCTTTTGTAAGTGGCTTGTAAAATTGCCGCACCCACACCTCTCTCATCTTTCCCTGCATTACGTCCCCAATAAACCCTTTGCTGTGCCACATGCTTTTCCTCGCTTATTGTAAATAAATAATAATTGTAGAAATGTTCCCAGCTCGCCTTTGTCTTTTCCTCCATTGGTCGAGCATGGTTTGAATCCAGGTTTAGCCGGGTCTTAATTCCCAACAATCCGTTCTCTTTTGCCGGTACGTCCTTGGCAGTGCCGCTCGACTGCATCCGATCCGGAAAGGTAGTTGGTAGAGTGATCCGGTTCGGACAAGGAGTACTGAGGACGTGGTTCCCGGTCGTTAAATCGCGTGGTTAATTAGGTAACCCGTTTCTAGACAGGAGGACCCGAGGTCACGCGGTTGAGTTATTGACGTCCACGGTCGGTTAAGCGACCCACCGCCTCACAAAATTATCCGTGAGCGACGGCCTACAATTCCGGGGAGTCTGGTGAGAATCGACGTAGCTTTTCCCCTAGTGGTCTTCTCCCCCGACTCCGCCGGCCCGCAACAACATACATATATATATGTATGTATGTATATATATATATATATATATATATATATATATATATATATATATATATATATATATATATATATATATATATATATATATATATATATATATATATATATATATATATATCAACTTGTACTTCAGTCAAAGGATTTCTGTGATGAGCATAATGCTCACGATGGTGGGATCAAAGATTTAGAATCAAGAGGTCCATAGCACCAATTGTTTAATGTTCTTATCTTGAATGTAATAAATTAGCTTCCAAAGTTCCTCCATTAAGCTAAACAGGGGTAGGGAAAATAAAATAAAATAAAAAGAGCAGAAAAATAATAAAATTAAATTAAATGATTCGAAATTGGCCAACAAGTCATTTTCAAAGATATCATTACAAGTGGGCTAGATAGCTCTTGGGATGCCAATTCGAAATCTGTTTTTGGTTTTCCTCGACCATGTCCAGATTTTATGATTAGACCGATGAAATGTGAAAGGTTATATTGCCTTAATTAAGGAAATAACCATTCAAATCAGGCAGAAAACAGAAAATTTAAGCTTCTGGGTCTCACTATCCACCATGATCTTTCCTGGGAAAGCCACATTTCAAAGCTGGCCTCCAAAGCCACTCACCAACTGGGCATCCTCTGTCATGCAATGTCCTTCCTTGGCACACCTGAGCTCCTAACCTCACACAAAGCTTTCATCTGCAGCCTGATTGAGTACTGCTTTCACCTCTGGGCTGATGCTCCTGCCTCACACCTTACTCGGCTTCATGCTGTGGAAACCAAGGTTTTTAGGATCATTGGTATCTCTCGTGACGAAGCTGAGACTTTGGGTCTTTCACTTTCTCACTGTAGAGAGGTCGGTGGTCTTTCTGTCTTCTACAGTCTCCTCTCTGGCCTCACCCCTCCCCCCACCCCTTTGCTGTCTGTGCTCTGTCCCCCCCGTATTTACGCCAGCAATCCCCTTCTGGTGAAACTGCCAAAATCAAGAATCACTGCTCACCTTCACTCCTCCAGGTCTTCAAAACAGCTGTTCACCACCATGCCATATCTTCACCCATCCATAACCATTTTCTACCCCACTAATCCACCCAAAACCGATATCCTTCAGATTTCCTGCTTTCCTTCTTGAAAATCCCTGCAGTGTTCATCTTGTTACCCCACGTACCCCACCCCATCTCGCTCCCTTCCACAGATCTCCTTTATGTCCGTTCCCCATTGTTTTGTGCTTCCCTCTCCCGATCCCTTTGTTATGTGTTCTGTGTGTTATACGAGCTTCGACAATGTACACAAAACAAACAAAAAAAAACCCTTTCAAATTTCAAATCAACAAGTGAAAAAAAAAGATATAAAATGTCATAGCCCCTGTTATTTTCGTGATTTTGCTGTATGAAGGACTAGCCCATAGGTGTGTACAACTAAAATGGCTGCCAGTCTACCAGTTGGCCATCTTTGATCAGATCGCAAAATAAAATGAGGGGTACATGTATGCCATCATGTACTGTGCTTGTGCCAAGTTTGAACATCAGTTAATGCTTATCCGAGAAATGGTTGAGGGCATGTTCAACATCGGGTCTTTTGTTCAACAACAACAACAAAAACAACAACATCGGGGACAACAACATAATTCAAAGCCAGAATTTCTGCATTTGCACATATGTAAAGTTCGAGCACACCCACTCAATCTCCATGCTGAGCAGGTCCACGAGCGCACTGAAGGTTCCGGCTTTGTGAAGCATGAAAATGTTTTGCCGGACTGACTTCAGAACATCAGATTCGGTGTCACATTCTCCAAAAACTCCTGCGAAAGAAAACAATCACAGCCACGTCACCCAAACATTGCACAGTGTAGTGTTGAGCCACTGATGTTGCAGCAATTGGTATCAAACCAAAACAAGATAAACTTAACATCTCTTTGGAATCTGTAAGTTACAAATGCACTGCAAAATAAATACAACTAGCATCCGTTGAAGACAAAGTCTTCGATATCCCCCGCCATAGTAAATGAGGATTAACAAACTTGTATTCCGTAAGCGTGTGCAATATGTATGTGAAGTTTCCCTTTGATCTGACCAGCCGTTCTGGAGAAGATGTTTGAAGGTTTCAGGGTAAACTCAATATGGCCGCCAAACCATGTGACCTATCAATTAGAAATTAACAAACTTCTGAAAGGATGTCTTGGGGAAAGTGTATGTGAAATTTTGCCTCAATCTGTCCAGCCGTTCTGGAGAAGAAGATTATTAAAATTTATTAATTTTCAATCCAAGATGGTTGATGAACCATGTGACCTATGACATCATAAACTTATATTCTGCCTCCAGTGGAATACGTGTGTGAAGTTTCGTGTTAATCAGATGAAGTGTTTTTATATCCAAGATGGCCGCCAAATCATGTGACTTGTGACGTCGTAATTTTTACTATGTATGCAGACATGATGGAAGATGAGAAGTTGCAAATTTTCGCTTCGTTAGGTTATGTGATTCCAGAGAAAACATTATTTAATATTTTTCTTGAATCAAACATGGCTGCCAAACCATGTGACCTATCAATTAGAAAATATCAAAAGGTACCAGCTCACCACTTGCTTGATATGTGTACCAAATTTCGTAAATATATCTTGAGGGGATTTGTAGTTAAGCTCCGGAAACGAAATGTGACGGACAGATGGACGGACGGAACCCATTTCTATATCCCCGCCAACTTCGTTGGTTGGCGGGGGATAAAGAAAAAGAAACTGGAATAAAAGGATCAACCGGTTGGATGAGTCAAGTACAATGACGCTACTCACGAGGACATACCCTGCGATAAATAGAGTATAGCTCGGGTGACCCTGAGTCGACAATCACGATTGGTGACTTCCAATCCATTGAGAAGTTTTAGGATGCACAGCTTTTGGGAGTCTTGATCAAGCTGCATCCACCTCGTCTCTTTTCCTGTAATGTTGGTTATAAGTTGGAATGAAAACGGAATTCAACTTGAGTTATTATGATTAAAAAAAAAACCTTGTAGTCTTGTGCTATCATTGGGTTAATGGCCAGTTTTATTTTAGCACATTCTCATAAATCACAGAACAGTTTCAAAACAAACATGGATGCTTATTGACAGATTCAAATGAGGAGAAAAACACCTTTATACAAATCTTTTCGTATTCATAGAAAATACTGTAATATCGAGTGTCAACGAAGAAACGCTCAAGTATTACAGGAATCATAGGGGAAATACCCCTGGGCGCTCACCTGGTAGCGGCTGGATAACATAACCAGGGAACAACTGGCAGACATGGATGACCCACACAACATGTAATGGAGAAGAAAGTAAATACCTATGGATTGTTTTTTAATGCCATGAACAAGCTTTGGTACATCACGGGTGATAAAGGTTGTGTTCATGTTTCATGGAAATTATGCATGTGGTCTCAGAGGAGAAAGCAAATACATATTTTGGGGGGCAACCCCCACTCCCCCCTGTGGAACCCCTTAGACCCCAATGTTTTTTAATGGTGTGAACAATCTTTAGTACATCACAGGTGGTGAGGGTTGTGGTCGTTTGATCAAAATTTGTGTGTGTAATTTCGGAGAAGAAAGCAAATACTTTTTTGGGGGGGGAGGGGTGGGGACAACCCCACCTTATACTCAGATTTTGCTCATGTCATGAACAAACCTTGGTACAACACAGGTGGTGAAGGTTGTGGTCAAGTTTGATCAAAATTGTGTGTAGTTTTTGAGAAGAAAGGAAATAACTCTTTTTGAAGGAACCCCTCCTGAAGACCACTTTAGACCCTGATATTTTAAATACCATGAACAATCTTTGGTACATCATGGGTGATGAAGGTTATGGTGTACGAGGTGCCGTGGAACACGAGAAGCAAGAGTGTTAGCATCAACTCCGCTTTATTGCGCGTCCGGATGTACATTCCTGCCACCCATAGCGGGCGAGTCATGATATACGAAAACCCAATCACGTGATACAGCACACTCCTCCCCTCGTAAAATGACAAGTCACATGATGAAAGGACAATCATAACATGACCAACCGAAACCAATCAACATCATAATCCTCCAAGTACCGCGGCCGCACCCTGACCCGCCTCGGACGGGCAGCGCCGCCAGACAGCCAAGGCTCAGACGCCTCCCGGCTCGGTCGAGGTGACACCCTCGCCGGACTCGCGCCATCCGCAATAACAACCGCCCCCGGCCGACCAGCCTGCCCGACGTCCCTGGGCAGGACTGAATCAGGCGAAGACCCCCTGGGCGTCGGCAAATCCGGGCCTGGCGATACAACGTCTGGCCACGACGACATTACAGGTGGGAGTCCCACATCGTTCGGCCCAGGGGGGGGGGGGGGTGACGCTGAACAGCTATCATGCATTTGGTCCACGTGCCGCTTCCACACCTCCCCACCATCAGTCCGCACCATGCAATTCGCCGGGCCCAGTACCACAGAGACCACAGCCGGCACCCATTTGGAACCGTGGAAATAATCGCGCACCATTACCCGCTGTCCCACATCGAAACCGCGCAGCAGCGTCGGACGCGACACCGTCCCACTCCCCGACCCTCCAGGTCGCAGCAAATCCAGTCTGGACCGCAATGCCCATCCATAGAGACGAATGGCAGGCGAATCACCCGTGACAGGATGAATCGCGTTCCTGTAATGGAGGAAAAAGACATCGACCACTGTCTGCACAGGTGCAACACCCCCCCTGCGCAAAGCCCGTTTCAACATCTTAACAAACGACTCAGCCTGCCCATTCGTCTCAGGATGATACGGTGCGGACCTCAGATGTCGAATACCATTTTGACGCATAAACTCATCAAACACACCTGCGATGAACTGCGGACCGTTATCAGAGACCAGGATCTCCGGTAATCCTTTATTAGCAAAGATCGTCCGCAGTTTCTCGACTATAATGTTTGCTGATGTATGCTGGATTACAACAACCTCCGGCCATTTAGAGAATGCATCGATCACAATCAAAAACATTTTGCCATTAACCGGCCCCGCAAAATCTACATGGACCCTCTGCCAGGCTCTGTCTGGGGTCGGCCATAGCCCCGAGGCTCGACGCGGGTTATCAGCATCTGTTTGACACGTGGTGCAACGCTTAACCAACTGCTCAATGCCTTTGTCCAACCCCGGCCACCACAACAGGCTACGAGCAAGACTCTTGGTCTTCACGACGCTAAGGTGACTGGCATGCAGTACTTCCAAACACCGCTGCCTGAACTTCGGCGGAATCACCGTCCTCATTCCCCACATAACGCACCGTTGGACCAATGACAGCTCCGATGCGCGCGACGTGAAAGGTTGAAATGCCGGTGTCGAAGGTAGATCACTCCAATTCCCCGTAGAAATCGCCTGGACGACACGGGCGAGCACCGGATCACGAGCCGATTCCACCGCGACCTGTCTGGCCGTGATCGGCCCGCTTTGGACCTGGCCCAGCGCGAACACATCAACCCGGTCGGCTGACTCAGATGCAGCTGGACCCTCCGCACACGGCAAGCGTGAGAGCCCGTCGCAGTTAGCATGCTTCTCGGTGGTTCGGAACTGAATATCATAATCGTAAGCAGCAAGAAACAGACACCACCGCTGTATTTGCGCGGCCGCTGCCACCGGTACCCCGTGTTTGGGTCTCAGGGTGAATTGAAGCAGTTTGTGATCCGTCTGCAAAGTGAAATGCTGCCCCAGCAGGTATTGATGAAACCTCCGCACACCCCAGACGAGGCTGAGAGCCTCGCGCTCGATCTGGGCATATTCCCGCTCTGCTGCGGACAAGGTCCGGGATGCAAAACAAACAGGCCACTCGGAACCATCGTCCATCCTGTGGGAGAGCACTGCTCCCATGCCATATGCAGAGCTGTCGCATGCCAATAAGAGTGGACGCGCAGGCTCATAGTGCACGAGGACTGTATCCTCTGTGAGCAGCCGCTTGACGCGGTCGAACGACGCCTGGTGTGCAGGCCCCCAAGCCCAGCGCTCGTCCTTCCTGAGCAACCGTGTTAACAGCGCAAGTTGTGAGCTGAGCCCGCGCACGAACCTTTGGTAATACTGGGCCATACCAATGAACGAGAGCAGCTGCGTCTTGTCGCGAGGCGGTGGCATGTGTTGAATCGCCTCCACCTTCCGAGGACCTTTCAACAGCCCCTCCGGCGTAATGATGTGCCCGAGGTATTCCAATCGCTGCTTGAAGAACGCGCACTTGTCCCTGTTCAAGCGCAGGCCGCACGCTTCTAGCTTTGTCAGCACTTGGGCAATGTTCGCAAGGTGCTCGTCCGCCGTTTTCCCCACAATGAGCACATCGTCCAGGTAGGTCTGAGCGGGCAGGCCAATGCAAACCTGATCCATGGCTTTCTGCCACAAGGTTGGGGCCGAAGCAATCCCAAAACAGAGTCGGGTATATCGATAGAGCCCTTGACACGTGTTGATTGTCAAAAGCTCGCTACTCCCGGGATCCATCGCCAGGTGAAAATATGCATCACGCAGGTCTAGCTTCGTGAAGTATTGACTCCCTGCCAATCGTGCATATATTTCATCGATTGACGGCAGTGGATATTGCTCCACGCTGAGCCCCGGGTTAATCGTGCATTTGAAGTCCCCTCACAATCGGACGTCTCCATTCTGTTTCAGCACCGTGACAACCGGGGTGGCCCAATCTGAGTACGACACCCGCTCGATCACTCCACAGGCCTCCAGCCTATCCAGTTCACCCTTGACCTTGTCCCGCAGGGCATACGGCACCGGTCGTGGTTTACAAAAACGAGGAACCACCCCCTCCTTCAGGAAGAGCTTTGCCTCCACGCCCTTGAGTTTCCCAAGGTCGTCGCAAAACAAACCTTGATGTCTTTGAAGAATCTTCTCCAACTGATCCTCCCACCGGCTCGGCATGGGTTGCACAAGGTGAACCGCAGCCCAGTCTAGCCTGAACTGCAGCCCAGTCTAGCCCTCCCCCGCACGACGTACAACGGAAGCGTGGCGATCTGGCCTTGGTACTGCACAGACACGTCTGCCATCCCGACTGGCGTTATCTTCTCGCGGGTGTACGTGAACAGCGTGAGGTTTGACCTGATATGCTTCAGGCCGTTGAGTCTACGCGTGGTCTGTTCGCCGATGATCGACACAGCCGCTCCCCTATCAACCTGAAGCGTGATCGGCGTTTTGTTCACTTCGATTTCCACCGTCATCGGGCGTGCTGCCGCTGGGCCAATTGAAAACAAGCTCAACAACGGCCGCCGGTTCCGCCCCGGGTCGCCTCGCAAATCGCCGTCCATGACCTTAACGGTGGCCGGCGCCTCACGGCACACACGCTTTAGATGACCCACCTTGTGACAATTTAAACACACTGTGCCTTTATACGGGCAAGCACGGCGCAGGTGTCGACCTCCGCATCCCAAACATGTCCGCGGGGTCACCTCGTCGCTCGGCGACGTCAAACCCGCACCGGAGGTCGTGCGCGCGTCCCGGGGTGCTCGTGACCCCGCGTGGCCGGTGATGGCCCGAACATCTCCGCGAGTCTGCTCGACCGCTGTGACCGTGCTGACCGCCGAGTCGAATGTAATGGCTTCACCTTTCAGCCGTAGAACCGCCGAAACCATCTTCGCATCTTGTAAACCAGCAATAAAACGATCTCTGAGCCGAGCTGGACGCTCCCCCGCCGTGAACTTGCAGGCCACGGAAGAATGCTTAATCCACGCCACGAAATCAGTGACGCGCTCCTCCGCACCTTTCGAGAGGCGATCGAACTGGTATCGAGCGAGCTGTAATGACTTCTCCGGCGCCATGTGTGCTTTCATCTTCTCCACAACGTCCCGAAACGACAGCGCGTCATCACGGGGCTTGTCCGGCGCCACCAAATCACTCAGTAGCCGATAATGCTCCGCCGAAAGCGAAGCGAGCAAGATCGACTTCTGTTTGCTCTCGTCGACCACATCATTCACGTGGAAATAGCATCCCAATTGCTCCGAAAACAATTCGAAGTCGTCTCCGACGAAAACGGGCACATGTCCATCTTCGACCATCCTCGTCAGTCAACTATGGTGTACGAGGTGCCGTGGAACACGAGAAGCAAAAGTGTTAGCATCAACTCCGCTTTATTGCGCGTCCGTATGTACATTCCTGCCACCCCTAGCAGGCAAGTCATGATATATGAAAACCCAATCACGTGATACAGCACAAAGGTTGTAGTCAAGTTTCATTGGAATTGTTTGGAATTCTGTGTGTGGTTTCGGAGAAGAAAGCAAATACATATTTGGGGGGGGCAACCCCCCCCCCCCTTAGAGCTCGATTTTTCTAATGTCATGAACAAACTTTGCTACATACACGATGGTGAACGTTGTGGTAAAGTTTTATAAAATCACACATGTAGTTTCAGAGAAGAAGTTGCGAGTATTTGTGGACGGACGGATGACACGCCATCACATAAGCTCACTGGAACTACGTTCCAGGTGAGCTAAAAACAGAGAAACAAACACGATGTATAGGCAATTGTAATGAAATTATGGCCAATATATATATATATATATATATATATATATATATATATATATATATATATATATATATATATATATATATATATATATATATTGTTGTGGGCCGGTGGCGAGAACGATCACGAGGTGGGGGAGGTTTACGTTGTCTCCCACCAAACTCCCCGGAATTGTAGGCCGTCGCTCGGATAACTCCGTGAGCCGGCGGGTCGCTTACCCGACCGTGGCCGCCAATATTTCAACCACGTAGCATAGAGTCTATTTGTCTATAACCAATTTACCTAATTAACGACGCGATTTCGACCGGGGAAACCACGCCCTCGGCACGCCTTGCTCGAACCGGGTCACTCTACTGACTGCGGTAGAGTTCCAACTTCTGACTACCAACTCCGGTTCGGGTGCAGCCGAGCGGAAACTGCCAAAGCCATGCCGGCTGGAATGAACGGATTATCGGGGATAAAACCCCGCCTAAACTCAGATCCGAACCATGCTGGACCAATTCAAGAAAGGACAGAAACGAACTGGGAACATTTCTAACAAGTTTTATTTACAGTAAATGAAAACACAAAGCAAGACTTAACTCGAATATGCAAGAAGTATTTACAATGATCCAAAAACACTTATTCAGTTCTACTTCAAGACGGGCCCACACGCAGACACACACACACACAAATGAAAAGAAACCCAGAGTCTTTATTGCACCCTCGCAGTCGTGGAGAGAGACAAGCTGGGGGCCAGAGTTCGGTGGTGTACCTGACTGTCGGAGGAATGGCATGCTCCGTGATGCGGCACCTGACAATGGCCGCTGGTTTGGTCCCCAGTCGCACATGTGGGACTCGAGTTTCGTAGTGGAGTTCGGGTGGTGAATAGCCGGGGTCCACAGAGGGAGGTCGGGGTCGCTCTTCCCTTCCTCGTAGAGGGCCAGCAGAGACACGTTCACCGCCTCGACGCCCACCAAAAACTCTTCAAAAGAACTTTTAAAAGACTCTCGAAGACCCCAAAAAAGACTCTCTAATACCTCAAAAAGACCACCTGCCTCAGAGAATGCTCGGGAATTTATGGACCTCCCTCAGCGGGGAGGGGCCTTGGTGAACGTGCAAGAGTTACAACGTTTGTGGAAGGAACGTTGGTGGAAGCGGCAAGGAACGCTGCAAGACCCTGCCTTAGCAAGTCAGAGTGCTTGTAGACAGCAGGTGGGTAGTGGATCGTGATGGGGAATGGAATGGTTGTTGGTTGTTCGTTGGAGGGTTCGTTGGATGTAAAGATTTAATAACCGAACTAAAAAGAAATTGCAACGCACACCTTTGATTCTCCCACTAGACAAAAGGAAAGGGATTTGACTGCACACATACTTAACGACATAACTGACTTTTGGGACATCTGTATGTTGAATGCAAATGGTTTCTATATCCGTAACAATATATATATATATATATATATATATATATATATATATATATATATATATATATATATATATATATATATATACACATACATATACAGCTATGGAAAAAAAATGAGACCACTCAAAATTTTTTTTTAAATCAGCATCTCTACATGTATGGCAGCCATTCCATTCCAGTGTCTATTGAATTCCAACACAGGCACACCTCATTCTACTGAGTGAGGTACTGATTAGGTGATCACCTGAACCGAATCTTATTTAACAAGGAAAAGTATAAAAACTGCTGTGTTCATCACTATCCTCTTGCAATAGGACCAGCTGGATGGCAAAAGCAGTGCTAGTTGTACCTCAAAAGTAATTGGAATCAAAAAAATATCTATTGACCATGCCAAAAGAGTTAAAATGAAAAGTTTTGAGTGAGGAAAAGAAGGGTTCCATTCTGGCTTTACTGGCAGAGGGATACAGTGAGCATCACGTTGCTTCCATCCTTAAAATTTCAAAGACGGCGGTAAATAAGAACAAGGTCAAGCAGCAGACATTGGGGACAACAAAGCTACAGACTGGCAGAGGGCGAAAACGACTTTCCACTGACCGGGATGACTGCCAATTCATTCGAATGTCACTCAACAACCGTAGGATGACATCAAGTGACCGACAAAAATATTGGCAAATGGCAGCTGGGGTGAAGTGCACGGCAAGGACGGTTCGAAACAGGCTCCTAGGGGCAGGGCTGAAGTCGTGCAAAGCCAGAAAAAAGCCCATCAATGAGAACCAAGAAGAGCCAGGCTGAGGTTTGCAAAAGACCATAAGGATTGGACCGCAGAGGACTGGAGTAAGGTTATCTTCTCTGATGAGTCCAATTTTCAGCTTTGCCCAACACCTGGTCGTCTAATGGTTAGACGGAGACCTGGAGAGGCCTACAAGCCACAGTGTCTCGCACCCACTGTGAAATTTGGTGGAGGATCGGTGATGATCTGGGGGTGCTTCAGCAAGGCTGGAATCGGGCACATTTGTCTTTGTGAAGGACTCATGAATCAATCCACATACAAGGTTGTCCTGGAAGAACACTTGCTTCCTTCTGCTCTGACAATGTTCCCCAACTCTGAGGATTGGTTTTTCCAGCAGGACAATGCTCCATGCCACACAGCCAGGTCAATCAAGGTGTGGATGGAGGACCATCAGATCAAGACCCTGTCATGGCCAGCCCAATCTCCAGACCTGAACCCCATTGAAAACCTCTGAAATGTGATCAAGAGGAAGATGGATGGTCACAAGCCATCAAACAAAGCCGAGCTGCTTGAATTTCTGCGCCAGGAGTAGCCTAAAGTCACCCAACAGCAATGTGAAAGACTGGTGGAGAGCATGCCAAGACGCATGAAAGCTGCGATTGAAAATCAGGGTTATTCCACAAAATATTGATTTCTGAACTCTTCCTAAGTTAAAACATTAGTATTGTGTTGTATAAAAATGAATATGAACTTGTTTTATTTGTATTATTTGAGGTCTGAAAACACTGAATCTTTATTGCTATTTTGACCAGTTGTCATTTTCTGCAAATAAATGCTCTAAATGACAATATTTTTATTTGGAATTTGGGAAAAATGTTGTCAGTAGTTTATAGAATAAAACAAAAATGTTCATTTTACTCAAACACATAAACTGATAATTTTGCAGTGGTCTCTTAATTTTTTCCATTGCTGTATCATATATATATATGTTAGGTACAAAAACCGAAATCCGTTGTTTGGGGAGAGTTGAGAAAAATAAAATCGAGATAAGAAAAGGAAGGAGGATGGACAGTGGAGAAAGAGCTTTGTCGAGTCCAGAACGACATTTACAGCCTGCCCAAGAACACTCAACCGATACACAGTTTGTAAGAATTTGTTCTTTTCTCTCCAAGTGGAACAAACTTCCTCAGCATGTTCAGTCCCATTCTTCCCTCCAGGGCTTCAAGACAGCTGTTCACCACGACCTCAGGTCATCCCCAAACCACACCCATGATATCTTCTACCCCAAATGACCCCATTCCCTAGCACTCCCTTTTTCCAGGTTATTGTGATTTTTTCCCCCTCAATCACCTGTTTTTGTTTATTAGTTGTCGGTGGTTTAATTTATTCCTTTTCCATTTTATCCTCACCTCCCCCTTCCTCTTCCTCTTCTTACTGTGTTCCATTCAGCTTGTGAGTAGCCTGTTCACCCGCATGTGTCCTTCTCCGCTCAATCCCCTTGATCTCACTCTCCTACATTGCTGTTGGTGCTTCCACCTTTCCATTTTGTTTCCTTACATCCTGCTCTTACATCCTTACATCCTGTTTCCTTACATCCTTACAAGCCTCGATCATGCAAACCAAAAACAAAAAAAGGAGAGGTTGGGGGTAAAGGGAAGAAAGATTTATATAGATTATAGAATTTACGAGATGGATATGGAGATGGCAAAATTTCACCGTTTTTGCATGTAGTAAACAAAATGCAGATATCGTGAAATGGATATACAAGAAGTCTGTAATGTGAGATAAGTCAATGGCTGCGATGAAGGAAAACAGACACAGACAGACACACTCAGTTGATTTTACTGAGTTTGCTTGTAAATAAAAAGGAAGAAACATTAATTTGTTACAACAAAGGATGTCTACCTCAACTTTATTTTGCCTCACTATGAGGTCACAGAATATCTGCAGGATCGACAGCAATATCTACATCAAATGGCAGGGAAAACTTACCAAAGGTTTTAATCTCCTCTTCCAGGCACATCCTGTTCAGTGCAAATTCTGGTGCTTCAGTGTAACTGTAAAGTTCTGACAATGAAGAGGATGTTAATGAAACACAAATAAAACAAATTTAATATTCATGGAAGCATAAAAATGACTTCGGTCAAGCATCCTTCATACAAGATCATTTCTTTTCTTTTCTTTTTTTTTTAAATTGCTATCGTTTTGGAAGGACTTCACTCTCAAACAAATGTCACAATTAAACAAGCCACACATTTATTAGAATTAGCATTCCACTTTCTTGTAATGATTCAAATAAATTAGCACCAGGTGACAATGATCAGCCATAATGCCAATATGATCCGATGATGGCAAAGAGAAAGGCATTACGAGACGAGGAAAAACACCCCTGGTAACACATTTTGTCTTGTGGCAAGTTGAAAAGCTAAATTCTGAGCAAGCTTTGCATTTACCCGACAGCTCCTGGGTATAGCAGTCCGAGTCGCCATATTCAAATTCCCCATCTGGGGAGTCACCTGGAGTCTGCAACAGTCACAACAAAGAATAAATGAATTGAATATGTGAATACAAAATAATCCTGGTGGGACAGATTGAAAGAGGACAGAGAATCATTAGTGATGACCGTGGAGAACTGGTGGACATTGAAGATTCAACGGATATAACAAATATGAAGCATGCAGGCAGAAATAGAAGCTAGGTGAGAAGGGGAGGGGGGTGAGGGTTTGGTGGATGAGCAGATATTGAGAAGAAATTTTTTTTTTAAAAAAAGAAAGAAAGAAAGATGATGAGTAGAATTTGGATAACATGCGGTGCCATGAGAAAACACTGGAGAAAAGTGTGAGATTGGACTGAAAAAGGTAGTCAATTTCAAGTACAACTAAAAGGGGAACAGACGAGTGGAGGTTAACATCAAGCTTCAGCTTTGGAAGCTAAATATTTAATTAAATTACATTATGAAATGAGGAGTAAAGATTTCAAACCCTCGTCCAGACTTGTTTTATTGTATGCATTTTAGAGAAGTACACACATTCTAGTCGTGCATTCTTTATAGAGGGATTCGGTTAAAAAAAAAAATAATAATAATAATAAAGAAGATGTGTACTTCTGGCTACCACTCGGTGGCATTTGTGGCCGACACATTATGTGCAGGCAAAAGACAAACAATGCAATACCCTCCTCTAGTAAGGATAACTATAACGGCACTCGGTAGAACAGTTTACGTTTTGTACCCCACCGATAGGGCAGATCTGGATCCGGACTTCCAAAATCGAATTGGCTTGTTCTTGTCACCTAACCAACTTGTCCACCTAATTTTGTCGTAATATCGTGTTTGGCCCTATCTCTCAATCTTAAAGAATCATTTTTTTTTAATCCGGATCTTCACCAGAATTGAATCAATTTGTCCTAGTCACACACTCAACCTGTCCACCAAGTTTTGTATGAATCAGTCCATTACCTTTCGAGATGTCCTGCTCACAGACAAACAAGAACAAGAAAGACGTCGTGGAGAGCATGATACTTGCAAAATCAACTAAAACAAATTGAACCATAAAAATAAATGGTGGTTGAATTCAATGACCAAATCCACGAATCCTCTTCAAATTTCAAGTCAATCGGATGAAAATTGACGATTTTTTTTTTTAGATGTTTGACCTTTTGACCTCAAAAATAGTTGGTTTCCCAATTCACTGACCCCCCCCACCCCATGCAAATCCTGTTCAACTCTCAAGGTCAATGGGATTTCAAAAATGACGATTTTAGAAAATTGACCTCAACCAATAGGCTTCTCAGTTGTGACTACCTCTACAACCCGGTAACGTTTCATGATGATCGGTAGGCAACTGATAGATGGACACAATAACGCACGCAGCCAACCAATATACTTGAAAAGTCTACGATTTTCTCAAGTAATAAGACACTGGTGAGAACATATAACCTCCAGATCTGCCTTTGGTGGTCACAAAAAATTCATAATTAGCTTTTGACCATCTTCTTGCCATTTTCGAAAACTTGATATCCAATGAAGAAAAAACATTCGACCACGCTTACAGTAAAACATCAACAATTTGTCTCCGAAGTCAGCAGTAATTGGTCAATTCGAGGCTGTGGGATCATTACTTCCTCGACACAAATACATATAGTCATGGAGTAGATTGTAACAAAAACAACATACGATTGACATTACTGTTATGTTTAGTCGTTTGCATTTATATAGGGTAAAGGCTCATGGGTTGGGGTGGTGTTCCACAAATACCTTCAAATTAAACACTTAAAATGTCATTTCTGACTTTAAGAATGGAATAATGGTTCTGGTGACCCAGAGATCCATTAAGGCTTACAGAAGAGTTTGTGCATCCCGTACGTCACATTCAGGAGAAACACACCAGCAGACAGTGTGCTGTATCACGTGATTGGGTTTTCCTGTATCATGACTCGGCCGCTCGGGGTGGCGGTGATGTACATCCGGAAGGGCAATAAAGCGGAGTTACTGCTACGCTCTCGCTCTCCATGTTCCGCTGCGCCTCGGACACCACATTTGGCTGACAAGGATGGTTGATCGACGAGTCACGGCGCATGGACAGGTGCCCGTTTTCGTTGGAGATGACTTAATTGTTTTGCCCCCCCATAAAGCCCCCCCTAAATAAGAGGACTCAGTGTTATTTTCACCCATAAAGCCCCCCTCCAAAAAGAGGACTCCATGTTATTTCCACCCATTAAGCCCCCCCCTAAAAAAAAAAGAGGACTGTGCTATTTTCAACCATAAAGCCCCCCCCCTCTCAAAAAGAGGAATCTGTGTTATTTTCAACCATAAAGCCCCCCCCCTCTCAAAGTGAGGTATTACAAAATTAATATTGTTGATCATTGCATTCTCCATGGATACTTAATCTCACTTGCAAATGAAAGGAATTGAATATATTTCGAAATGATTACATCACTCCAAGTGATTAGTCCGATGACGTCATTACGGATTTCATTAGGATTCCGACGGCTGCCTTTGTCGGAATAACGTAACAGCGTTCTTTACAATACAATGGATAAACAGACATGGTAGCTGAAGTGTGTGACCACTCCTTGGCTTTTTTTCACAAGATCTTGGCTATTCGTTGTTCACCTTGGAGTCTTGGTTTTCTATAGGTTTTCTGTTATCATCGCTTTTCGAAACCTTGTGAATGCTTGGCTTTTTTCATTGGCTCACCTTGGCATTTATGAAAATGAGGAGTGGTCACACTAATCTGAACCTGGATTTCCATGCATCACGAGCCAGGGGGTTAAGTTGGAAATACAAAACAAACATTTAATCATGATCAACAACAACTCGTTTTTTTGTACACATAATCGAGGCCCTTCCACGAGCCTCGACTATGTGTCATTTATTTATTTAAAGAAAGAAAAAAAAGAATGCAGTCACATTTTTCGAGTCTTTTAATATAATCACAGAACTTCACTCATATGTATTCCCTTGGTAGTTTAAATATATATTCCAACGAAAAGATCCAAAACATATTGACGTCATGACATATTTGTCGCAAGGAATTCTGGGTGGAAAAAAAAAATTGCAAACAGCAAATGGAAACAAGATGGCGGATATAGTCCCAGATTTCCCCCAGAATTCCTTGCGGTAAACATGTCGTGACGTCAATGGGATAGGTCTTTTGGGTTGATGAAATACTAGATGTCCATGTTAAACTTAAACAAGGTGCCGTCACCCGTGCTGCACTTGTACTTGTACCCGACTAGCTTGTGACGTCACAGATCCTTAAGTATCTCTCAAAACCCCCAAGAGTACCAACATCGTGCCCAAAATCCATTTGTCCAATCGAACGACGCCAATCTCAAACGGACAATGCTACTCGATTACTTCCGCAATAACCGCACGAGTATCGTCTGTCGAGCGTCCAATAAAACCTCATCGTTCTCTTTCCGTGACTCGCACCTCCGAATCTTTCCTTGAATTGCGCAGGATTTCTCTGAGTTTGGGAACTCCACGTGACGAGCCTTTTCCGAGAGATTCAGCACCTCCGGGGACAACTCCATGCCCTGACTCGGGAACCGCCGCGAACCCAATTCCATATCCAACGCCAGCAACCTCCATGACACCGGATGTAGCAAGTAAATCTTCTTCTTCCGCTTCATCTACTTCTTCTTCTTCTTCTTCGGCTTTCATTCACCGTCACAGGAAATGATGGTTCGTTGCAGTGCTGAGCTTCTGCAACGTCACTGTTGTGAAAATGTGGAGAAATATTAAATAAATAAATAAATAAATAAATAAATAAATAAATAAATAAATAAATAAATAAATAAATAAATAAATAAATAAATAAATGAATGAATGAATGAATGCGTGATTTAATAAATAAATATCTAACTTCCACCTTTCGAATGTTTCTCCATCAACGACACCGCTCCACATGATGGAGGTGTTGTTCGCAGATATAACATGACGTGCGACGACGGCACAACACGCACACGCAGGCAAACATGACGTTCTTCACGAAGCACACGCTGCTCGGTAAAAGGTGAACGAATGCGAATCGGCCTTCACTCGGCTCGATTTACTTCAGCACCTCACGAGGTAAACCAAATTGGAGCGACCCCAGGTTTGTGTGGAGAATTATTCCGGGTCTCCGATGACACCGTCTTTACAATCACAACCCGTGTCACGTGATTCCAAGCAAAAAGGTACAGGTAAGAAGACTCCGTGTTATCTCCCCCCCCCCCCCCAAAAGAGGATTCCGTGCAAGAACTTCCAGCAATTGTCTCCCAAATCCGAGTCAGAGGGAAAAAACTGATGACTGACAAAATAAACAGAGGGCTCTGATGTTATTTTCACCCCAAAAAGAGGATTCCGTGTTATTTTCAACCATACAACCCCCCCTAAAAAAGAGGAATCAGTGTTATTTTCACCCATAAAGCCCCCCCCCCCTGAAAGAGAGGAATCCGTGTTATTTTCACCCATAAAGCCCCCACCCCCAAAGAAAGAGGAATCCATGTTATTTTCACCCATTAAGCCACCCCCTAAAAAAGAGGAATCAGTGTTATTTTCACCCATAAAGCCCCCCCCCAAAAAAGAGGAATCCGTGTTATTTTCACCCATAAAGCCCCCACCCCCAAAGAAAGAGGAATCCATGTTATTTTCACCCATTAAGCCGCCCCCTAAAAAGAGGAATCAGTGTTATTTTCACCCATAAAGCCCCCCCCCGAAAAAGAGGAATCAGTGTTATTTTCACCCATAAAGCCCCCCCCCGAAAAAGAGGACTCCGTATTATTTTCACCCATAAAGCCCCCCAAAAAGAGGACTCCGTGTTATTTCCACTCATTAAGCCCCCCCTAAAAAAGAGGACTCCGTGTTATTTTCACACATAAAGCCCCCCCCCTCTCAAAAAGAGGAATCCGTGTTATTTTCACTCATAAAGCTTCCCCCCTAAAAAATCAGGACTCCGTGTTATTTTCAACCATAAAGCCCCTCCCCCCCAAAAAGAGGAATCTGTATTATTTTCAACCATAAAGCCCCCCTCTCAAAAAGAGGGATCTGTGTTATTTTCACCCATAAGGCCCCCCCTAAAAAATTTTTTGCACTCAGCCTTTGATGTTTCAGACTCGACTGCAAAAAAACATGAGGAATTCCCATGTTTTTTCGCCGTTTTCCCCCCTTGGAAAAAAAATGCCATGTCAAGGTGTTCCATTGCCAAGCCAGCCGTTCCTTATCAACCGTTTTACTGGAGTGCTTCCTGAGGTGATGAAGCCACTTGGTTTGCAACGTTTTGGGCTGCTCGATTTCATGGTTTTGGAGTTATGGAGGAGACACACACTGACACATTATAGATGCAAACATTTAATGATACATGTGTTCAATACATTAATGATAAAAGCAAATCACTTTGTTTCAACGTCGACTTCCCATGGAACTGATGACTGAAGAAAAAGTGACATCACTTCCCTGAGATGACGTCATATTTTGTACATTCATATCCTTTAAATTATACTAATTTTTTTTAAAACATGTTTTTATATCATCAAGATATGTGAAAATATTAAATGCTATAAAATAATAATGAAATTTAAATAGCAAAAGTACAAAATTAATATTGTTGATCATTGCATTCTCCATGGATACTTAATCTCATTTGCAAATGAAAGCAATTGAATATATTTCGAAATGATTACATCACTCCAAGTGATTAGTCCGATGACGTCATTACGGCTTTCATTAGGATTCCGACGGCTGCCTTTGTTGGAATAACTTTGTCATATCTCCATGATCTCTGAAAAAACAAAAACCTGGAAATCAATTTGGTTCTTATAAGTCTATAGTGCTACTGTTTAATGAGTTATATCACTTAGTTTGGTCATGATCATAACTTGGAAGTCAATCGGACTTGAAATGACATTTTTATCGCAATTTGAAATTTTTGACCCGACCCCCCCCCCCCGACATTCGACCCCCGACCGCTAAGAAGGGTGTGGGTGTGACACCCCAATGAGACATATGGTTGGATGCAGTATTGGAAGATGCACATTTTGGATTTGGTTTGAAGTCGATACGACCATTTTAGCGGATGTTATTGTGAAAATAAGAATTTCGGTTTTTCGGTGACCTTGACCTTGACCTTTGACCTAGATTCACCAAAAACGACAAGTGTCTAAGTTGGACCATGGCCGACATCTGTACCCAGTTTGGTCATGATCACTGAAACGGTGTGGCTGCTACAGGGTAAACAAACAAACAGACAAACAGACACACAGAATGACACACACAACTGACCAACATAATTGCCGAAATCCAAAGGATTCCGGCAATTAACAAACAGACAAACAAGAAGAAGACATCATGCAGAGCACGATACTTGCAAAATCCATAAAACAAATTTGACCTCAAAAATAATTGGTGGTTGAATTCAGTGACTTGATATGCAAATCCTCTTCAAATTTCAAGTCAATCGGATAAAAAGTTAAAATTCATATAATTTGAAAAAGTTGTTGACCTTTGGCCTGTGAAGACCTTTTGACCTCAAAAATAAATAGGATTCTGTCAGACCACAAACTCCACTATTTGGTGAAGTTTCGTGAATCGTGAAGATTGGTTTAAAATTGTGACCTGTCGGCGATTAAAGGTGAACTGACAGACAGACAAACAGACAAACAAACAAACAAACGGGACTGATCAACATACTTGTGTGTGTGTGTATATATATATATATATATATATATATATATATATATATATATATATATATATATATATATATATATATATATATATATATATTTTGCCAAGTCACAAACGGATCCAAATGCAATGCCCTCTGCTCTGGCGAGGGTAATGATATGAATCAACGAGGTAAAACGAACAAAAGTACACTCGTCACAATAACATGTACATTCACAATGGGGGCCTATGACCTCACAATGGGCAGCGGTGCCTGCGGCAGCCTGTTTGGTCTGTACCTGAGTGTCGCCATATATTTTTTTTCTTCAGGCCTGCTCACCCTGGGCACATCTTCCCTCCCACTTTGTGATCCCCTATGCTGGGATACATCACACCTCCCCACTGTAAAATGATGGTGAAATGTTCTCTCCAATCTCCTCTGTGAAACGATGGCACACATGCCTTATTCCCCTCACTCTCATGGGTAGTGATGGCACACATCACCCTCCCCCTTTGCCATCCTGTTATGCAATGAAAGTAATATGTCACAAAAGTCTCTTGTAAAGTATTTATTCCACTGGACCTTATTCCCCGAATGAAAGGAGTATGCTATCCATGTCTGGCATGGTCCTGAGGGCACAGTGGGATTTCTTTTAGAATTAATTTGTAAATCTATCACTTTCAGCCATGCTCTTTCCTTTTCTTCCCCATAACATTTTGTTGTTATAAAATTCCTTCTTCATGAGAACCTGTGCATAGTCATCAGCAGCCGCCTCCATCAGCACGTAGCAAATTAACTCCTTAGACGGGTAATTTGGGGTTTCGTGCTAAAGTTCTTGTGAATGACGAATCACTTGATGGCTCCTTCAGCCACTTCTATTAGACACATTCGCCGAAGTCATGAGCTTTGAAAATGGCAATTAGCACCAAATTAAACTGTTGGATGCAGGGAGTTTGTTGGGCCTTACCTGCCAGCAGCATTGCTGTCTTTGAAGGACTATTAACATGACCATACTTTTGAATTTCTTTTGATGATTGTATCTCATTTGCACATCTTTTTGAATGATGTGTGTATATAGTGTTGTAGAAATGGTTCTTAGGGGATAATAAATGCTTAATATAGCATAGTTATTTCCTCAAGTGTTTCGGATAAGCGTCAATGCAACTAAATGTAATCAGTTATGTGCTGTTATTTTGGAGAGATCGACGGTCACCCACCCACGATGTGCATGTAAATTTATCAACCCATTTGACCCTTTATTCAATGTTTCTACCCTGTGTTTTCAGTCTGAAATGGCTTACCCAGACACTAAAAGGAACATCAGCTGTTAGTTTAGGTGGGAAAAGCCACCTCCACTATATCAACCAGGCCACAGCACCAGCACATTAGGGTGAGAGGTCATGGATGGATCGCCCTTCCATCGACAAATGGTGAGCGAGATCAGAGGGGCATGGCACATCACTGATAAAATACGAGCCTGCAGTGATAAA
>NC_140962.1:93748660-93763660 GCF_056783735.1 Eptatretus burgeri | reverse complement strand
TAAAACTCTATGAATTTTAGCTACTCTCAATCCTTCTCTCAAAAACTGTTTTAAGCTTCTCTGATGCAAAACATATCCCTCTTTATCATAGAATGTTGTTAATAACTTTTCTGTTGATTTACCTTTAATATTAAAACTTTTATGATAATCACTTAACCATTCTTTCTTTGGGGTTTCTTTCTCACATGCAAAAGGAAGATCTTTATGCTTATTATGCAGATCACTCGGGTACCTCAAATCAACTTCAAAATAATAACCTTCTTCTTCGTCATTCAATTCCTCTTGAGAAGAAATAACAATATTCATCAAAGCCTTTTCATAATCCTTTTCTTCCACCCACTCTAATTTACCATAAGGCAGAGATTGAGACATTGCCCATCCATACAAATTATTAGCATCAAAATACATCAAATAATTACTATCTTTTTCACTATCATAATTTGGAAGATATTTATTATTTGCTTTAGCATATCTTTTTGAACATACTTGTGATATTCCACCTCTCTTGGACTTCTCAATCATCAAAAGCATATCAACATCACTGATTAAATCTATATCTTGTTTTGTCATTTTCAACATTGCACTCCAAGCTAAACCAGGAGCTGTGAAATAGTGGGCAGGATCTAATCCATAACAATTTTTATTATGACAGAGTGATCTAAAAGCTTCAAACACATCAGCTAACAATAAAACATCTGTTTTTAGATATAAATAGTGATATTCTCCAAGGTTCTTTATCTTAAATATTTTCCATATTTCTTGTGCGTGTTTATATTCCTTATCACTTATCTCTTCTTCATAAAGGTTATTATAGAAACTTTCTTTTGAAGGAAGTTGTGTTTCTTTAAATCTCATAAATGAATCCATATAATCATAAGGATAAATTCCCTTACTTGTAAGAATTTTCTCTTTACTTTGAATTTCATTCCTTGTTTGAATTTCCTCTCTCGTAAGAATTCCTTCTTTAATCAGAATTTCATCTTTAATCTGAATTTCCTCTTTAGTTCGAATTTTCTTTATAATTAGAATTTCATCTTCAGTTAGAATTTCTTCATTAATTAGAGTTTCCTCTTTACTTTGAATTCTCTCTTTAATCTGAATTTCCTCTTTAGTGAGAATTTCCTCTTTTGGAAAGAATGAATTAAGATTTGGAAAAGAGTCCGTGGAGCTTAGATTTGATGCGAGGTAGGCTAGTGGTGTTCCCATAAACTTGTAAGAATCTAAAAACCTAATACGAGTTAAAGGTTTTGTGAATATCATTTTTGAAAATGAAATATACTTTTGACTTGTGTTTGTTATAGCAGAAATATTCCCTGGTGTTTTTGAAAGTTCATTTATAAATAGATGTGTATCATAGTTGGCGCTGTTGTGAAGAAAGACTGGAATAAAAGAAGGTAATTTATAATTAAGATTACAACAGGAATGAGCGGGACCTCTATATTTACCAGTAAGATGACAATGGTCTCTAACTTTAGACTCCTTAATTTCCCCCTCACAAATATGACAGATATTGTTCATTCTAAATTCTAATTTTTCTTCTTTGGTTAATTTCATCGGTTCATTTGTTTCTTTCATTAATTTAGTGAGTCTTATACAATCCTTTTCTAATCGTTTTACAAACTCTTGTGAAGCATTTTTTCCACGATAATGTTCAAGTTTGTTATACTTTTCTCCAACAGATGATTTGATATAATAACAGAAACCACAAGGAATATGTTTTTGATATTTATTTGTATATGGTTCTTTTGGATTAGGAGAAGTAGTATTTATCTTTTTAAGGATACATTCAAAATCAGCGTATATCACAAATGGGTGCATGATAGATTTATTATAATCTTCAAAATAAATCTTTTCACCAGGTTTAGGCATTGTAATTACAGCTGATTTATGATTACTACAATATTTTGAATGTTGTTCTAATCGTTCTTTTGTATGAAATGAATTAAGACATCGCTTACAAGGATATATTTTGTTTGCTGTTCTGAATACCTGAGAAGAGATTAATCTTGATAAATTATTGATGTATGTGTAATGTGAATTCTTTCCAACACTAAAATATAAAAGGTCAATGTGTGTTTCTTCATTTTTATAGTTGTTTGAAATTTTTAATATTTGAACTTTGTTTGTATCCGTTAATCCATATACATTAATAGAAAGATTATTCTTTTTCTCAAATTTAGGAATATCTGTTAATGGCATTGGGAATTTAAAATCTTTAATGTCCAAGGTATTCTCATATTTCATATATTGTTTTACTCTTTCTGAATTACATTTTGGTGGATGTAAGTGAGCAAGAACAGACCAGAGAAAACATTTATTATCATTGTTCTTAATATTAACAACTGCCTTCTTTAGTTTTATTTCTTTTGGTAATTCAATATAAGAAGAAGCTTTAAGAGGGTTTGATTTTAGAATGTGTATATCTAAAAAGATGATTTTTTTAATATTGAATCCACTTCCTACCACTGTATTATCAACATCCTCCTCTTGTCTTGATAGTTCTTCATAAACCCCACTATTCAAAAAATCTTGAAATGATGTTATAAAATGAAGATCTGTTCTCATATAAGGAGTTTGTTCTTCATCTTGTCTTTTCATATTCATTTTCACTCCCATATAAAACTTTAAAGTTTTCATTTCTTTTAATGTCTTTTTAATAAATTTTTCAACATCGGGTTTCACTATTTCAATTGATTCAGCTATTGATGATGGACCGGGTTCTCCAAATTGAAAAATCCTTATTTTTATATGCCCTTTAAATGCCCCATCAGTGTTTTTAATATAATAGTCTCCCTTTACTTTAAACTCATTTTTCTTGTGTTTTTGTGATTGAAGATGTTGATTATAACTACTCTTCAAAACATCCTTTGAACAGATATCACAATGTTTTCTTTCCAACTCAAGAGGAGATATTTGATGAAATAGATTAAATGTGTGTTTGTTGGTTTGGAGGTGTTTTCTATAATGTTTATTGAAATTTTCTATAATGAAATCTCCAAATTGAAAAATCCTTATTTTTATATGCCCTTTAAATGCCCCATCAGTGTTTTTAATATAATAGTCTCCCTTTACTTTAAACTCATTTTTCTTGTGTTTTTGTGATTGAAGATGTTGATTATAACTACTCTTCAAAACATCCTTTGAACAGATATCACAATGTTTTCTTTCCAACTCAAGAGGAGATATTTGATGAAATAGATTAAATGTGTGTTTGTTGGTTTGGAGGTGTTTTCTATAATGTTTATATTCGTGATTACAAACATCGCAGTACGTTGTATTCACCATATTTATAGAATAAAACTTTGCTTAAACTAAAAATTTTCTTGATGAAAATTTCGTTTAATTTATAGGTGAATCTGTGCTTAAAAACATTTTATCCTCCAACTTTTTCACTTAATAAATACAATGTTTCAAGACACAAAAGACAAGTTTCAATCAATCTCTTCATCTGTTAAAGATACTGAGAAATATGTCAAGGATGTAAAATTGAACAAAGATAAATATAACAACTATTGGATAAAAACTATTATGGTAAATAATATGAGTTCTTCAATTTCCTTCAGTGGAAGGGCTTTTAGTATACCTGGTAGAACATCAATTAAAGTATCTCTAACAAAAGTTTCTCCTCTCCTTCTAGTAATATATTCAAAACTAGAAAAAGCAATGAAACAAGAAAAAGTATCAAAGAACAAAAACCTTCTGGATGAAGCTTTAGAAAGAAAAGATAAGACCATCTGTAATATGCAAGGAGAAATTTGTATTTTTTTCAACAACCCTAAAGATGTAAATCCTGATGAAATAAAGGATGTTAATATATCAGGTGAAATGACATTTCGTTCAATAGTAGTTAACGATAATTTTAAAATTACCTTTAATATAAAAAATGTTGTCGTTGAATCTGATAATGAAAAAAATATATCGATATCGATGGTAATATACAACTGAAAGTATAGATGAATTTCAGTTTAAGTAAAGTTTTACTTTATAAATATGCTAGACTTTCCTGATTCTCCATATGACAAATTTGAGAATTGTCCTGCGTGTGAAAGACGGGGATTAAACACAGAGTCAAAAGCCTATAAACAATGTATATTCTGTGATTATCTTCTAATTAATGATATTAAAAAATATAAAAAGGAAAATAATTCTTTTAGATTTACACCAAAAATGAATTACTTTACAAGATTGATTAGAGAAATGAATGTAAAGTATGAGGATGATAACACACCTTTCCTTACAAGGGAAGAAACTGAACGTATAAGAGAAATGTTCAAAGGATTGTTGTTGTATATTATTCATGGATGTAATTTTCAGGGAAATATCAACACAAGATATTGTATAAATAAAATAATGGATTATCTTGAAATTAAACCTGAACTTAGGATAAAATATAGAGTTTCTAAAAAAGCCAATAATAAATTAAATAACCTGTTTTTCAAATATATAAATGAATGATTTTTTACCTATTTGGGAAAATAAGATAAAATTTAACAACCATAAAAATCTCCCAAATTCATTAAGATGTCTCATAGTTGGTTCAAGTGGATGTGGAAAAACCTGCTTACTTTTAAAAATGCTCCTCACTCCCAACTTTTTAGATTATGATAATTTAATAATTTTCACAAAGTCGAGTTTTCAACCAGAGTATCAACTACTCTCACAAGGTTTTAATGCTGGTCTTCAAAAGAAGATATAATAGGTTTATTTAAACGTCAAAAAAACCTAAATGATTATAACATTGAAGATATAATTCAACTATTTTGTGATACACAGAGATGTAAAAAGAAATCAAATCTTATAACTTGTATTCTTAGTGATAATACGGATGATATACCGTCTCCCCAAGATTTGGATAAATCAAAAAAGAACCTCGTTATCTTTGATGATTGTGTTAATGAGAGAAACCAAACGGTAATGGACAGCTACTACACAAGAGGGAGACATTCTTCTTGTAATTGTATTTATCTTAGTCAATCGTACTTTCAACTTCCTCGTCGTTCCATCAGAAACAATGCTAATACTTTTATTTTATTCAAGTTAAATTCAATAGATATCAATAATTTTTGGAGAGATAATTGTTCTACATTATGTAGTAAAAAGAAATTTGAGGATTATATGAAGCACACGACTGAAAAATATAAATATATTGTTGTGAAACAAGATGAGATATTAAGGGATATATTTTTTGTTTTATAAACAATTACATATATAAATGACAACTATTATTATAAATCTTGTGGGTAAATCTGCTTCTGGAAAAAACTTTCATAAATCAAGGTTCTTGTGTAGTACAAATGAGAATATTGTAAATTTACTTAAAAAACACCCCGTGATACGCATTGTATCAACAACAACTAGAGCAATAAGACCTGGAGAAGTAAAAGGTGTAGATTATCACTATATTTCAGTGGAGGAACATATGCGATTGAGGAATGAAGGACAAATATTTGAGGAGGTTTCTCTTGGTACAACAAAATATTCACATTGTAAGAGTGAGTTAAAGAAACTAAAATCTGGTGGTGTTGGGATATTAGAAACTAATCCAGAAGGAACGAGACAAATTATTAAATATCTGAGCGGAGTGAAGATTTTATCATTCGGTTTTGATGTTGATGAAGAAACTCAACACAAACGTATGAAAAGCAGAGATGCAAGGATTAGTGAAGAAGAAATTACAACTCGCATTAATGTTAATAAAGAATTTGATGAAATATTTAAAGAAAAGGATTTATTTGAACACATCTACTTGAATGATGAAGAAAAGGAAAATTTCCCTGTTGATCTTTACAATTCATTAAATGATATTTTACAATAAATAAATGGATACAAAAGAAAGAGCAAGAAGATTTAAGGAACATCAAGAGTTGGTTTCAAAAGTTGTAAAACAACAGGAAGACATAAAGAAGAAACGCAGACAGAAACTAACGGGCGAAGAAGCATTTGAAAAAAACAAGAGAAATTTTTTAAACCACTTTTAAAAACTTCCCAAGAAAAAATGAAAGATGTTTCCACAGTTCCCACAGTAGAATATACTCCTAGAAAGCTTCAAATGTTAAAAGATTTCAGTCAAATGACGGAGGAAGAATTAGAGCATTTAGGAGAATTAGAATATGATGATGAAGGTTTATTTCAACAACTGGAAGAGATTAATCAACCCCCTGATTATATTGTGAATGCTGTTCAAAACAATGAATATTCAGCGGATTCAAAAACCAAAGCAGGACTCATTCCAACAGAACAACCAGCAATATTTCTTCTTGTTCAAGAAAAGGTATTGATATTTAATGATGAATTAAGGTTCTTAAGTTCTGCTCAACCCCCTGTTAAACTAACTCCGAGATTAATGTTTCTTCTCACAAAAGATGGAAGACAAGGTTCAACTGTGAGGGATGAATCAAAGTATATTGATAAACCATTGGATATGGAAAATAATGATGATAGAGTATATATTGATTTGCTGAACACTCTAAATTATAAGGTTATTCTTTCTGGTAAAAGTAGGAAGAATGAGAAGGAGAAACACATTATTCAGGCTTTAAGTATCCTTGGTTCAGGTATTAGTTTTCTTCCAAATGACCCATCGCAATTAGTTAATAGACTGTTATTGTTGTTCGGCAGTAAGAAGGCTGGAAATAACAATTGTTTTAATGAAGCATCAGCCATTTTAGACCAGTTGATGAACATGAAAATAATTAATAAATCTCAATATAAAGACATTTTATCTCATATTAAATAAGATGAGAAGCACAATCCTGAGTTTTAATTTCACAACAAGCGACCACACATCTTCATTCCCATACCCACTACAACTTGACACAACAAAAGAATATGAGGCATCTTTATTGTCCATGGAGACTTATAATACCTTATTTAATATAACCGAGAAAAATGACAAGTTTAGTTATAATCCGGGAAGTGGATACAAAACGATAACAGTCTCACCCGGAGCATACGAGATTTCTCAAATATCTTCCGAAATTGCTCGTCTTATGAAAGAACAGGGTGATGAACCAAAAAATATTATTATAAACATTCAAAAACATACTTCAAAATCAACGATTAAAGTTAAAAATAACTACAAGGTTGATTTCACAATTGATAATTCATTTAGAGAGTTATTAGGTTTCTCCTCAAAAAAGATTGAAACTAATGGGACGTTTTACAGTGATAATGTCATTCAAATATCCTCAGGAATAAATTCGGTGTTAATTCACTGTGATTTGATTGATGGTGCTTATAATGATGGATTAAAAACAAATACAATATTTTCATTCAGCGCATACTCAACCCCAATTGGTTATAAATTCAATATGGAGCCTAAAAATTTGGTTTATCTACCTGTGTCAGGAAAAACCATACACAGAGTAAATTTTAGGATAACCGACCAAGATAATCGTGTGATCTCTTTTAATGGAGAAGTTATATCCATCAGAATTCACCTACGTGAAGTTTTTCAATAAATAAATACGATGGTTATTGTGAGGAAGCACGAGTTGGGAAAATATAAAATAATTACAGGGGATGGGATGTTCCTTTCCCCGTACTACAAGGGTGAAGGTATGTATCTTGGTAGAGGATACTATAAACCTAAGAGACAAAGGGGTGTCGGACATCAATTTAGAGGAGATGGGATAATTGATACTCTCATGGGTATTGGTTCAACTATTCTTAAACATAAAGACCTAATTGGTTCAACTGCTTCTGCTGTGGGAAATGTAGCAGGTGCTGTAAAGAGTATAAAAGATGCTCAGAAAGAATCTCATAAATTACAAGCAATAAAAGAAATTAAGAAAGGTAAAACTCAGTTGTCCCCCCAAGAACGACAGAAAATAATTCAAATACTTGGATCAGGGTTTCAAAAGTTTTAACATCTTTTTTCCTAAATAAATACAAGTATGGAAGCAATTGATAGTATCTATGATTTGGATGATACTATTATTATCTCAAACTCCACTAAAAAGAAGATTACTTCAAGGTAAATGCAATAACTGGAACAGACTGGAATACAAATGGTACAAAAAGTTTTGAAATAAATAATCAACAAACCTATTTGAATCTCTCCGAAAGTTTCTTGTTGTGTAAATTTAAATTCACTAAGGCTGGGAATAACACAAACGCTACACTTGTAAATGATTTCTTCTGGAAAATGTTTGATAGTGTGCGATTGTATATTGGAACACAAGAAGTTGAAGCGGTTGATTATGTCTCTGCTGTATCTGAAATGATGAAATTTACACTCTATACATTCAGTGATAGAATGGGAAAGGGGTCTGTCGAAGGTTTTATTCCTGATATGTCAACGGGAACAAACACAGACCCTGGATATATTCAAAGGAAAGGAATGTATAATGATGATACAAAAGCAGAAAATAGTTTTACTGTGGCAGTTCCTCTTAAAGGTATATTTGGATTTTGTGATTATGATAAAGTTCTGTATGGTCTTAAAATTAGATTTCAACTACAAAGGAATGATAATGAAAATAGATTGCTTTTTGGTGTTGGTAATGCTTTTGGTGATCAGAATAAATTTGTAATTGAGGAGATGAGTTGGTATATCAGTGAATATACTCCTAATCTTAAAACAGAAGAGATGTTGAATCGAAGACTTAACTCAAAAAAACCACTCAGTGTATCATACCTCAAAAGAAGATGTCAACACGTTAAACTCAATCAAACTACTTACACGTGGAATTTGGGTGTTCTGGAAGGAAAGCCACGATATCTGTGGATGATTTTTAAAAAGCCAGATGGTGATACTGCGACTGATAAGAATAATGCATTGAGTGATAATGCTAAGGTGAAACAACTTCGCGTTTCTCTAGATGGAACATTTTATCCACGAGATAGATTGGAAATTAATTGGGAAAAAAATGATTTTGCTGAAGCATACAAGTCTTACCAAAAGGTGTGTGAAAGTAATGGAAATAAAGAACCTATTTTGGATATGACAGCATTTAAAAGTTTGTATACAATCTATACGTTTGACCTGAGTGCTCAAAAAGAAACTATAAAGTCTAATCGAGTGGATACTTCCCTATACATTGAAAGAGGAGAGAGTGAAGAAGTTGATACATATTGTTTGCTTTTGGAAGAAACAGAATTGCAGATTAATACAGATAATGGTGTGATGATTAGTCTCACATAATTTTTTTGTTAAATAAATGAGTGGCAAAGTACCAACTGGGGTATATGTTAATCAAATCAATCTTCATAAACTATCATCTTGTGTTCAAAATCAAAAGCCTTGTACGATTAACGTTAATACAATTCAGAGAAAAGGAGCAGTAAGAATTGATGTTTTGCTCACAAGAGAACAGGTTAAAATCTTGAATGACACTGGCTCACTTAAAATGAAAATGACAAAACCAATGTTGAAAAAATATTCAATAAGAGAGACGAGTGGAGGATTTCTCCCATTTCTAATTCCTTTATTTGCTGGTTTAAGTGCGGTTGGAGCATTGACGGGTGGTATTTCAACAGCGGTGAAAACTGCCAACGAAAGGAAGGCTCAACTCCAGGCTCAAAAAGAATTGGAAAGACATAACAAAGAGTTGGAGAAACAAATTAGTGGAAGTGGTGTAATTGTAGATTTTGCTGAAAAACTTGAAGGTCTGCCTGATAAAGCGAGATTGTTAGTTGGAGATATGCTTTCTTCTATAGCACAAGCAGGTGTAAAATTAACGAAAAGAGGTAATGGATTATATCTTTCTAATAAATAAATGAGCATTGATGAGTGGTTGAAAGAATTTGGAAAGAATACAACATCAAATTTACAACTTGTCAAATATTGTAAGAAATTAAAAATTCATAATGTGGTTATTTGTATGAGAGATGAATTAACAAATGTGTTGAAACATACAAAGAATATTATTATGAACTTAGAAGATAATGATGGGAACGGTTCTCATTGGGTTTGTATTTTTAATAGTCAAGACAAATATTATTTTGATAGTTTTGGTCTTCCACCACCTGTTGAAGTCATAAAATTCTTACAGAATGGTGTTTATCAAACATTTCAAGTCCAAGAATTAAATTCCAAGTGTTGTGGTCAATTATGTCTATATGTGTTATTTCAACTCAACAAAAATAAAAAATTTTATGATATTATTTTTAATCTAATATAAATGACTTATGTTGGTAAAGATGGTTCTATCTTTGGTGTCTCTCAAGAACTGGATATTGATTTATCAAATTATTATACAAAGGCACAGGCTGAACGATATAAATATAATATAAACAAAAATATTAACATGAAAAATGCTTATAAATTAAAAAATTATCCAAGCCCGACTGACGCGAATGACTTGGTGAGATTAAGCGATTTATCACAATATATATACTTAAATAAAACAGCTGTGTATTCTAAAGATACAGAAGTGTTGATATTATCTCCAGGTCATACAGAATTCACAGTTCGAATTAAAATAAATTTTTATAAAGAAGGGCGTATCGTTTGTATGAGAATAGAACAATGGGGGTATGATATGAATGATTTAGGGTATAATTGGTCATTTAAAATTAACCTCGAAGACCTGGAACAATTAAATCAGTCTCGTAAGGAAGAATATTATCCACTTGGTATCGAGAATGAGTTTTGTGGAGCCACGATTAGTAAACAACAAATAAAAGAATTTAATAAGGGTAAATATAATAATGGTTTTGCCCTTGTTTATCTCATGAAAACGGAAAAAACAGGATTATATATAATAAGTAAGGAAATACAAAATGATTTAACTATGGGAAGATGGGGAGGTGTTTCGTGCCATAATATTATTCTAACATATATTTCTAATACATAAATGACAGCAAGAAGGCTTCAAGAAAATTATCATTTCTGTGTCCAAGCATACCTTCAAGAAAAGGGTATTCGGTATTTTAATAAATATGTTCTACAACATAAGAATGAGGTATTTTCAATAAAAGATTGGCATTATGCTGATGTTGATAAACCGACAACTTTAGATTTAATTAGAATGTTAAATAATGAAAAAATTATAAGGTTAAGAAAAGGTAAGGCTCTTTTAGAAATTCAAAAGAAATTTTATTGGTTTCCTGTTGTAAAAAATTATTTTGGATACAGGAATAACAAGAAATCCTGATGAATATATGTATAATATTCTATGGGGTGTAAACGATTCAAGTATAGTAAGGGATGAGGAAGGAGTTGAAGAAGAGAGGGAAGAGGAGGAAAAGGAGAAGGAGGAGAGAGAGAAGGAGGAAAGAGAGAATAGAGAGAGGGAGGAAAGAGAGAATAGAGAGAGGGAGGAAAGAGAGAATAGAGAGAGGGAGGAAAGAGAGAGAATGAATAAATATCAAAATATGGAAACCAGTGAGATTCAAAAAAGAATAGAGGTATTAAAGAAATTAACTCATCTCACCAGGAAGGAATACAAAGAATTAACAAGTCTATTTGCAATACTTTCAACAAAACTATTAGCATCGTCAAGCTATTCATTTTAATTCAAGTTTTTTCTTAAATAAATGGAGGAGAGAGTGAAGGCATTTCTAAGGATTCTTTATGTTTTAAAAATTAAGATTCAAATGTGCATGTTGGAAACTAAAAAGGTTTTTGCACTCTGCAGGAATTTTTCTCATAAATAAATGAGTTATTGTCTCAAATGTAAAAAGAAAACTAATACTAAAAATATTTCATATATTAAAAGTAAAAATAACAGGGTTATACAAAAAGGTATATGTTCGGTGTGTGGTTCAAAAAAAAATCAATTTATCTCCAAACACAAACTCGGAGGAGATATACAAAAGTTTTTATCAGGAAGTAAATTTACAACTACTGGAATACCAGGGGAATTACATCTTCCAGGTTATTCTTTCTGTGGTCCAGGCACAAACTTAGATAAAAGATTAGATGAGACAGACAATCCTAAATCCTGGAGTAAACCAATCAATAGAGTTGATGAAGTGTGCATGAGACACGATATTGATTATGGGAATACCACAACGTTGGAAGAAAAACATGAAGCCGATAGAGAAATGTTGTATAATTTGTCTCTGATACAAAATCCAACCTTGAGAGAAAAAGTTGATAGGTTCATCGTGAAGAAGATGATTAGTGCTAAATTGAAACTTGGACTTGGAAATTCAAAAAACTTATAGGCTCTAATGATGCCATTAAGACTGAAGAGCAATTCGCTGATGAATTACATAAACCAATATTCACAAAGTTTCAGAGAAGGAAAGTTTATTCCAAGGAAGTTGATTATATCTGGTCTGCTGATTTGATTGAACTCAATAATGATAAGGGGTACAAGTATGCTTTAACCGTTATTGATTTGAGGAGTAGATATGCGTGGGTTGTCCCTTTAAAAAACAAAACAGGTAATACTCTTATGTTAGCTTTTCAACAGATATTTAATAAAAGTAAGAGAAAACCTAAGAAATTGTGGACTGATGAGGGTCGAGAGTTTTATAACAAGACATTTATGAATTTTCTAAAAAATAACAGTATTACATTATACAGTACCTTTAATGAAGGGAAGGCAGTTGTTGTTGAACGTTTTAATCGTACCTTAAAAGAGAGACTATATAAAAAATTCACACAACTCGGTTCACAACAATGGTCATCTTTTATTCAGGATATTGTGGATAAATATAATGACACGATTCACACGTCAACGAATATGAAGCCATCAGAAACATTTACAAAATTAAAATATGAAAAAGAGATTAATGTCAGAAAACCTAAGTTCAAAGTTGGTGATATCGTAAGAATATATAGGTGGAAATCTCATTTTGAAAAGGGTTTTACTGAACGATGGACGAAAGAACTTTTTAAAATTGTTGATGTAATAGATACAGTTCCTTGGACTTATAAAATATATGATTTGGAAGGGGAAGAGATTTTAGGTTCATTTTATTCACAGGAATTACAAAAGACAAAACTAAGCAGATAATACACCTTTGTGGACACTCGAGGGCCAAGTCCGAGGTGTATAACAGTATATAATGTGTGTCAAGGGGTGGACGTTCTTACATCTGTGAACCCCAAACACAGAATCCTCAACTGAATAGTCAAGGTTTAACTTTTGTTTGTGTGTGTGTGTGTCATGGGAGCAATAGGTTGGCGCTTCACTCCCTCCTACTATACACCGTTGTGGACACTCGAGGGCCAAGTCCGAGGTGTATAACAGTATATAATGTGTGTCAAGGGGGACGTTCTTAGATCTGTGAACCCCAAACACAGAATCCTCAACTGAATAGTCAAGGCTTAACTTTTGTTTGTTGATGTGTATGTGTGTGTGTGTCCCAACCCTCACATTCAAAATCTCAACCCCAACCCTCACATTCAAAATCTCAACCCCAACTCAATCCTCACCCAACACAGTCTTTTTCAAAATGAGATTTCCACCTATATATATATATATATATATATATATATATATATATATATATATATATATATATATATATATATATATATATATATATATATATATATATATATATATATATATATATATATATATATATATATATATATATATATATATATATATATATTTTACGTTTTTTTTTTTTTTCTCTTCTTCCAATTCTGTCTTTTAAGGCTTTCAGGTTTGATGACGTAGAAAGGGGGAGTAAGCCTGCACTTTCTTCCCAGAACTTTCTTGATCTTGCTCCCATCAAGCACCATCCGACAAAGAACTACATCGATAGGTTTAGATCCCAAAGAGTGATAGCAACTCCAAAAGTCTCCAAAATATAAATAAATAAAATAATAATAATAATAAATAAATAAATAAATAAATAAAAGCCCCCAAAAAAGTTTCAAGTGTCCAACATAAACCCAACTTTCCAAGTCTTCAAGGTATAACCACATTCCCGTTGAGTTTCCAAGATATGTATCACATTGTGAGTTATCAATCCAGAACCCACATTTCAAGTATTCAAAGTAAAACCAACTTACAAAGTCTCTTAAGGATAACTCATTTACTGATTTTTTCAAAATTTGTGAGTCTCCAAGGTAGGCCCCATATTTAGAACCATCTTGGCAGAACCCTTTTCCTGAGTCTCCAAGGTAGTTATTTAAACCATCAAGGCAGAACTCATTTACTGATTTTTTCAAAATTTGTGAGTCTCCAAGGTAGGCCCCATATTTAGAACCATCTTGGCAGAACCCTTTTCCTGAGTCTCCAAGGTAGTTATTTAAACCATCAAGGCAGAACTCATTTACTGATTTTTTCAAAATTTGTGAGTCTCCAAGGTAGGCCCCATATTTAGAACCATCTTGGCAGAACCCTTTTCCTGAGTCTCCAAGGTAGTTATTTAAACCATCAAGGCAGAACTCATTTACTGATTTTTTCAAAATTTGTGAGTCTCCAAGGTAAAACTTGTATTCTGGCTCATCAAGGTATAACTTGTTCAGTGGGTATTGTCTTGATAACTCACAATGAGTACTATTGCTGTAAAACTCTTTTTCAGGATTTTGCTGGTCTCCAAGGTATAACTCTTTGGTTGGGTCATCAAGGACGAACTCGTTCTGTGGGTCTTGGTCGCTCATAAGGTCTTCAACCAAGCCAACAATTTCGCCCCAAGTTGTAGCAAAAGCAGTATTTTCATTTCGTATTTCAGACACAATTTCCTGTGAGAGAAAATAATAATGTATTAATTAAGTTATTTAATTATTAAATGAGTATGCTTCAATCAAAGTTTGAAAATAGGAAAATAAAAAATCTTACCTCAATAGATAAGAGGTTTGAATCCAGTTCATCAACTTGAAGGTTTAGTTCCATTCAAGACAGAGAGTTCCAAGGAACACCAAAGTCATCCCACTCAAGGTCTTCAACCAAGCCAACAATTTCCCCCCAAGTTGTAGCAAAAGCAGTATTTTCATTTCGTATTTCAGACACAATTTCCTGTGAGAGAAAATAATAATGTATTAATTAAGTTATTTAATTATTAAATGAGTATGCTTCAATCAAAGTTTGAAAATAGGAAAATAAAAAATCTTACCTCAATAGATAAGAGGTTTGAATCCAGTTC
>NC_140962.1:93631160-93743660 GCF_056783735.1 Eptatretus burgeri | reverse complement strand
AGAAGCAAGATGGCGTCTCAAGGCGAGCGGGAGCCGGGGGTATTAGAAATGGATGTAGAATGTGTAGGATCCATGGCCCAGGATGGAATGCCCGTACAGGAAAACGAACTCGCCCAACTGAACCCAGAGCCCGAAATGGGTGCGGCAGCGGCCGCGGTGTATGACACCTCCCCCCCCTCTCCACCAAAACCCTTCCCCAACCCTTGCCGAAACGGCTCAGCTGAGTGCATCCGACATGGCCCAGCTATGCGCCATGCTGGCGGCAATGACAGCAAGGATGGATGCAAATACAAATGAAATGAAAAACGAAATGAAAGGCATGAACGAAAAGATGGATGCGAATACACAAAAGATGGATGCGAATACACAACAAATGAACGAAAAGATGGATACAAATACAAATGAAGTAAAAACGAGGATGGATTCGAATACACAGCAAATCAACGGAATGGAAGCAAACATGAAGGAGGAAATGAAAAAGCTCCGGGGTGAGACGCAGAACATGGGCCGATGCCTGCAGGCGGGCATGAAGGCCGTGACCAGGGAGCTGGGAATGGCGACTCCACGTGTGGGAGCAAACGAGCTGGAAGGGGGTGCAACGGCTGACAGGCCCGCGGTGGAGGCGGGTAAGGAAAAAGTAATTCGGGAGACAAGAGACGAGGTGAAAGTAATTGCGAGGGAGAGAAAAGAACAATTAATACGGAGAGCAAGGATGAGGTACGCGGAGATCGTGAAAGAGCAAGGAGTGAAAAACAGGGAAGGACGGGAGCGACTTAAAGAGAAAGCAAGGTTGACCTACATAAAGATAAGGGAAAGACGCCAGAAAGAAGCGGAGACGAAGAGACAGGAGGGGACAACAGAAACTTATAAATGTATAGAGACACGGGAGACAAAAAAAATAGAGACTGCATGATAATGACAAGGTAAGTGACGCACACACACACACGGAGGTAGTGGAGGATAATGGGGGTGAGCTCGCGGAGCGTGTAGGGACCCAGTGCGAGCACCTGGGTGGCCTCCTCGAGGAACGAGGGGAGGGAGTATTCCCCCTTGAGGCGAGTCACGACCAGGTGAGTTCGGTCGTGCTTAGCGAGGTCGAGGGGAGGAGTGCTGTGGACAGGTGCACGGAGAGCTTGGGGGGTATAGAGGCCCCGGAGACCCTTGTGGGGGCACGAATCCCCAGTGTGGTTGTCCCTGTGTGTATGGTGCAAGGCGTGAGTGCGTCCCCGTGTGTGGAAGCGACCCCGTGTGTGAGTGGTGTGGTGGCGATGGTGCCGGAGTGCGTGCTTCCCAGCACGCCGTGTGTGGAAGAGGCCGTGTGTGTGGATGAAACGGCCAGTGTGGATGAGGCACCGCGGGTGAGTGCCCCCGCGTGTGTGAGTGAGGCACGGAGTGTGGATGAGGCACCGCGGGTGAGTGCCCCCGCGTGTGTAAGTAGTATGGTTTGTGTGAGTAGTGAGGCACGCGTGAGTGAACGGCCGTATGCAAGGGAGACCGTGTGTGTGAGAGAGCGGTATGTAAGGGAGATGTCGGTCGGCATGCGGGAGCACGCAGCCGCGTCTCCCGGTGTGAATGTAATGGTATGGAGTGTGAGCGTCGTAACACGCAGGTGTGCGTGGGTCGAATGGCGACGACGACGGCGACATGTGAACAAAGAAAGCCGAGTTGCGGCTGTAGCTGTTTCGGGGACCGTGCCGGGTTCACCCAGCAGTGAGCACGAGGTCCGTGCTGTGCAACGCACGAGACCACCACGTGCTCGCTTGCGAGAGTGAAGTCCCGGTCCGGAAACGCACGCGGTGGATTTGCCGATCCCGTGGACGGACAAAGTTTAGGCAGGATTTCGGATTTGGACCGGACGGGTTCTCCACGCGATCGTGTGTGTTAAGCTCCAACGGGCAAAGCACATGTGTTCGCGTGGGGAACCCCTCGAGACGTGGGGCTTGTGTTTTTTTTATGCGCACGGTGACGCCATGGCTGCACGTGGGGTTGGAATCCGGCAGGAGGGGTATCTCTGCCGGATGGTACCGTCCAAGGAGGGACGAGGAACACGTGCAGCTGCATGACGTCACGGGCAGGTGCAAAGTGCGCGAGTTGCCGCGCTGGTGCTGCGCATGAAAAAAAAAAAAACAGCAAGCCTCACTTTCGGGTGCATAGGATTCCTGGGCAAGGGGTGGAAGACCCCCTTACCTGGGCACAGGATGGAAACTAGTTAGGGGGAAGGGTTAGCTTAGTTAGACCGACTTCATGGGGCAGGGGTAAGTCCTCATGGAGTCCGTGGAATGGATTAGTTAGAGGGATGATAGTGAGCTTTAGGTTGGGAAATTGATTTTTGGGACATTAGAGGACATGGACAGACTTGTGAATGCATAGAGGGGACGTAGTTTAGCTACGTAGTGTTAAATGGAACGTGCTTTAGTGTAAGGGATGACGTGGGAGCACGAGTTAGTTAGGGGATGTAGTTAGGAGGATGGCAGAGTTCAGCGGTGTGTGTGTTCAAGAGTTGGTGAGTTGTGAGGTGAGTACTTGGTGAGTGAGTGAGGCCAGCGGGTCTGTGTGTATGGAGCGAATGGGGAATGCATGGTGCGATGAGTGATTGGGGGGAGGAGTGACTCCCGCCCAAGGGACCCCGGGGTCAGAGTAAAGTGAGTTAGCTGGGTTAGTCAAATTGAGAAATGGAGGTCGTTTTGTTGTTGGTGGGAGTGTAGGCTCGAAACCCGTTTGGAGGGGTGCAGGAGCCCTGTTGACGGGCTTGGGAGCGTGGCTGCGAAAGGTGAGTATCGCTGAGTGGATACCCCGGGCACCAGGCTAGTCGGCCGTGGTAGGCCAAGGGCCCATGGGGGGCCGGGATAGCGTAGTGGGCACGGGTGCGCCTGCTTGGTGCGGGGGCCCGGGGCGCCATTAGCCGCGTGGGCAGTGTTGTGGGCACGGGTGACCCTTGGAAAGGGGCCTGGGAAGCCAGCCTGCCGCGTGTGCGTTTCAGGGGGAGGTGCCATGGGGGGCACTCCCCGGTGTTAGGGAGCTGGTAGGCTCGGAGGCAGTGTAGTGCCCGGGGGTGCCATAGCGGGAGATTCGGCAGAGGGTCGTGCCTGCCAAAGGGAGCCACGTGTCCCAGCCAGGAGACCGTGTGAGGGCACGGAGAGAAAATTGGGGGGCGAGGCCCGAAATTGTGAGGACACCAACACAGGCGACGGGAATCTGGGTTGTTAGAACCAATAGTTTAAGCGAGAGGCGCTTGTTGAAAGCCCCGGGGTAGTTTAACAGTTAAATGGTTAGGGTAGATTAGGAGATGTACCCCTCCGCACCATCCATCCCCTCGCTGTCGTTGTGGGCCGCTGGACCCACTTGGTGTTAAGATCGCCGAACTCTGGGGAGGCCATTCTGAGGCTTCGTTGGGCCTCGACACAGGACGTTAGCTCTCCCTTGTTCCCCTCCGGGAAGGGAACGTAGGGGTTGGGAGTAGGCTAGGTGACAGGATAGGTTAGCCGAACAAGGACGATAAAGGGGGTTAGGGGACGATTTATAGTGGGGGAGTAAAAATAAAAACAACAAAAAAAATAAGTTGGGGGCTAAATTGGGGTTTGACAAATTAAGGGAGTGGGTATGTACAGTGACAGGCAAAGGCGATAGGTGGGAGGGAGACAGGTAGGTAGGTCCGAGCCCGCCTTCCAAGTGGCCAGCACCACCGCACTCCCTCCACCAACCTCCACTGAACGGCAAAGGTTGGCCAGCTTCATCTGCTGGCTGCGTTGCTGCAAGGCAGAGGCCGGCCCACTTCATCGGCAGCTGTTGTTTTGCTGCAAGGCCTGTGCCGGCTGGATCGTCTGCAGCTGCTGTGCTGCAAGGCCTGTGCCGGCCAGTTCATCTGCTGGCTGTTTTTCTTCAAGGCCTGTGCCGGCCAGTTCATCTGCCGGCTGTGTTTGCCTGCAGCGGCCTTCTTCTGCGGGCTGTGTTTGCCTGCTGCCTTTGCCATGCCATGCCCACTGCCCCTGTTCACCAGCCCGTTCAATTTTTGCTTTGCCCCCCCCCCCCTGTTCATTTCCATGTGCGCCAGGATCCGCAAGGCAACAGTTTGCAAGCTGCGAGAACTGCCCTGTTGGCAGCTACAACACGGGCCTGCAGTGGCGGCCCGTGCACCATGTTTGTGTTCATGCATCCATTCGTTGTGCTCATTGCGTGTGCCACTTGAGCTGGCACGGAGACTGCGTTGTGCAGCCCATGCACCGTTGTGGTTCACTGCGTTCAGTTCAGAAGGGAAGGCCTTGGACTGCGTGTGAGCAGCCAGCCACGTTCCCTGTCACCTGCATTGTTTTGAGCCAGAGACTGCATGCGAGCAGCCTGGCTCCCTGTTAACTGCTTTCTTTTTGCAGAGCTCATTGATCCTGGGCCATGGTTTAGTGTAAAATTTGTAAGTTAAGGTTAAGATGTACTGTACATATGAGTGCGCCCCCGGCATGTTTGTCCTAGCGCCGGCAATTTTATTTAAGTCGTCCGTGTGAGTGAGTTTGTTTAGGTAGTTACGCAGCCCTCAGGTTATTTATTTTGGGGACACGAATACCATGAATGTCGCACTCAGGGATCCGTAGGTAAAATGTACGAGGGGAAAACTACACATGATGGCACACGAAAATTTGACGACTCGGGACGAGTCTGTAAAAAGGGGAGGGGGTAGTGTTGTGGTTGACCAAATTCGCAAACCACCATTCAGGTCCCTTAGGTGAGATATCTCGGTAAGTATATGTGTAGTTAGGCCCAAACCCGTTGTCTAGTGGGAATACATGTCATTTATGCGTGCTGCGACTCTTCAGGATAGCCGTTTTTCTTTTACTATCTTTATTTTGGACCAACCGCCATTGTTACCACCACCAACCACAACATCAACCACCCACCGCGGCGCCGCTTCACGTCACACCTCGCAACCGTCGCATCACCACCGTTCTTGCGCCGCTTGTGGGTACCGGTGTTGGACTCGTGCAGGGCGCGCGCCGAACAGCGTGTACAAAACCACAGATTTTCAGCTCCAAAAACGGATCAAAAACGACACACGCCCACTTTTGTTCCGTCCAATCGGTGAGCGAGGGGCGATTTGGCCCCGCCTCCAGGGCGTTGGAGGGCGGTCGCTATATGCAAATTTATGGATCAAAAAGCATTCACGCCCACTTTTTCTCGGGCCAATGGGGAGCGAGGTGAAAGGTCGAAGGCAGGGGGTCAAAGATGAGAGAGCGAAGCCACGGGGCTTATATAAGCGACCGCGTTCGTCAAGTCAGGGGAGTTAAGACTTCGCAGCCGGTGGAGTTGGGAAGAAGAAGCAAGGAGTTGGTCGTCGTCGTCGTCGTGTGCGTTGGAGTCGGAGCGAAGAGGACGGAGCTGTGGAGAGGCGGCGAGGGCAGACGATGGGGTGCTCGCGTCGTGCCGGGAGCTGCACACCAGGGAGGCCGACGGCGCGACCTGGTCGAGGTGGAGACGCTCTTCGCGGGACTCGAGGCAGAGTAGAAATCCTCCTTTCCCCCGAGCATCAGCAACCCCCTCCTGTTTCCCCCCCGCGCTGAGATAGTGCGACCAAGGGGGCCCCTTTCCCACCCCCTACCAGACACTGTCCGCGAGGCCCGCGGAGTTGAGGCACCATCGCCGCTCCGCGTCTCATCACCAGACGGGTAGGCCCGACCCGGTCTCGGCCTCAGGCCCGCCTCATCCTTGAGGGTTCTCTTCTTTTTCTTGGTTTTGGATATGTGTTGTCGGCGCCGTCTGTGAAGTAAAATTATTATAAGTGTTGCCGTGTGCTCGTGTAATCGGTATTAGATCTGCATTGTCGCATTTGCTTTTTGTGTAAAATTGCATTGTGTTTCTTTTCCTTTTCTATGTGCTTTTGGTGGAATTGAATATGTGTGCTTTCCGTTCATCGCGAATAAATGTGCTTTGTGTTGAACTGTTTCCCGCTTCGCTTCGTCATTTCTTTCATTGAATCCTCATCTTGCTTCACGTAAAGGGTTGGTAGTGGGCTGAATACGCCCGATAATTAATCGAACCGTCGAGGTCGACGAATAACACCGCTCGGTTATCCCGATAGTACGGAACGGGTCGCTTAAGTGGCCCGTGTCCGAAGTCGACCTGCGGCGAGGTGCGATCGCCCGGTCTACCCTCCGTGTGGGTACTTAGGTAGGTCGAATTTTGGCGAGCAACCCTATCCCACGCGGGGGCCGATTGGCTCGATCGCGGTGAGACCGAAAGGTCCACCCGTGACTGGTTCCCGGCGTTAGTCCGAGAGGGTCACGACTGGATTGTCCGTCCGGTGGGCGACGTGCCGCGATTCGAGTTACGTGGCCGTCAGCACGCCGGCGGGTGCGAATCTGTAACAATATATATACATATACATATATATATATATATATATATATATATATATATATATATATATATATATATATATATATACATATACATATACATATACATATACATACATATATATACATATACATATACATATATATACATATACATATACATATATACATATACACATATACATATATATACATATACATATATACACATATACATATATATATATATACATACATACATATATATACATACCAGAGATGCCAACTTTTGGAAATCAGAATTAGGGAGGATTTTCAACCGACACAAAATTATGTGCGCCAAGCGCACATCTCGAGCGCGGAGCGCTCGACCCTTGCGCCGGGGTCCATGGCCCGCCTTAGGGCCCTGGAAGCTCTGGGGTTCTAGACGCTCTCTAGTGCCCTCTGAGCCCTATTTTGGAGCATTTAACATGTTAAGAATTCCCACTTTTTGAACAAAAAAAGGGGAAAATTGTGCACTTTTTAATGTTACATGTATGTTAATATTAGTAAGTTAGGGGACAATCAAAGATTAACAAAAAGCACAAAAGAAGCAATATTTTTCTTACCTTACTGGCTGGTACTACTGCTGCTTGCTTTTTCCATGGCAGCTTTGCTGAGTGACAGCTGTGTGGCTCTCTTTGCCCTTCTGATTATGTCTTTGCTGTATTCTCTCTGGTAGCAAGGGGTGCTATGAGCTAGTTTTTCAATTAAGAGAGCTTCCAGGGTTTTGACACTCAAATTGGGACGAAATTCAGTATGATTCTTCCGTACAAGACTGAGTGCCCGCTCACATGATGCGTTCGAATGAGGAATGACCAAGATTCCCTTCATCACTTTGCTCAAATTAGGATACTTCTTGGCACCAGTGCAGGGATCTGTGAGCTGTGAAATCCGATGCCACTGCTCATCCACTCTCACTGTCTCAGTAGCAATTGTAGCTATGGAGGCGTCTGCCTGGTAGTGAGCGAATTCACTCTCAAGACTGTCTATGTCACTATCACCGCCACTGAACAGACAGGGGAATTTCTTGATGAAAACTCCACACAGTCAAACCCCACTTCTTGGTGTAGCTTAACATCCAGCACCTGAGCATGCTTGGCTAATTCGTCACCTAGCGGCCAGGTTTTGAAGACGGAAGTGCAGGCTGTCACATAATATGAGCGCACTGCACTGAAGAAACCTTGATTGGCTGACTCACTCAGAGTGAAGGTGGATTTCTTGGAGACTCCTTTGTTCCCTTATATACAGTTTGGCATCGTTCCCAATCATGAGGTCCTCATCATTCTTCTGATGATTTCTGTCAGAGAAGGGTACATTTACCAGAGCAACCGATGACACCGATGGTTTCAAAAACCGTACGAAGATATCTTTCAGAAGACCATTCAATTCAGAAGACCAGAAGAACAAGATCAGGAGATGAATACAGGATTCGTCTCTTTGGAGCAGAAGATTCCCCTTCTCAAAAAGCTTGTTAGCATATCGAAGGAAGAAACAATAGAGTTTTGTTTGTGGAGACAAGAACATCCTGTTGACACGTTTTTCTCTAGATTCCTGCACAGTGTTTGAGGAAGATGCGCTTTAGTTGTAGAACTCGTAGTACACTTAGCCGCAGGGAGATCACACTTGCGTTTACTGCCAGCAGAAGAGGTCAGACTCGTAGTACCAGATCCAATTTTACGTTTGAGGAGAGAGCTTGAGGTAGGTGCAGCCAAGGAAGAAGACCTCTGATTCGAAGGTTTTGCTGAGCTTCTATCAAGTGATTTGGCAAAAGCAGAACTTAACTTGGGTCCTTCTTTGCCTGTAGATGGGACTATCACAGTCTTTCTCGACTCTGAAGGGATCTGCTTTGTAGATGAACGTGATGAAGGGCCGGTGATGCTACCTGCTCTCAGCATTGGTTTTGGTGCTGTCCCTGCTGTCTTCTTCGCAGCAGATACTGCAGTGGTAGTGGTGAATGCTGCTCCACTAGTGCTTGATCCTGCAGTGCCAGTACTGGCAGTAGATACAGTGCCGTCCTTCTTGCTCGTTGTTAGAGTCTTGGCTACAGTTGGTTGCATTTTTCTTCGTACTTCTTCTTTGAAGAAGAGGCGAAGTGGCTCCCACTGTTCAATCAGCCTGTCTAGGCACTGACCAAGGGACAGCCACCTTGTTGCGACATGCTTCAGAATCTTGTGTGTCGGGGCATCACAGAGTTCTTGCAGTGCTTTCACTCCTTTGACGCGTTTACTACTTTTGTCCAAGTAGTTGTAAATATTGATGAGAAAGTCATCTAATTCAATGGGGAAGGCCTGAGCCGCCTTCTTGGCCGTATTGTGCATCATATGGCAAGGGCATCCCATGATGTAGCACTCTGGATTTTGTTTGTGGATATAAGCAGCGACTCCTTTGTGCTTGCCCACCATGACAGAGGCATTATCAGCACAAAAGGAAACACAATTTCCCCACGGAATTTTCCTGTCACTGAACTCATGATCAAGCAGTTTGAAAATGTTTTCTCCAGTGGAATCTTGTTTGCACGCAGGCAAACTTAGCAAACCTTGCTTCACAATCCCAGCACTGTTGTCATAGTACGAAATCAGGACAGGATATAGCTGGGCCTCACCACTGTCATTGCTACCGTCTGTAGCTAGGCTAAATGGAGCTAGTCTAGCAATATCGGCAATAGATGAAGCAGTAACATTTGACAACTCACCAATTACACTGGTCAACAACAAATTTGTTGTCTGCATTTTTTAAGCTGATTTAGGACGAATCTGATGCGCTGAATCCAAAACTCACATTAGTTTTGTTCAATCAGGTCAAGTTTTTGAGATATGGCCACATGTCGTTTTTTACATATTTGTTCACATGTACGCATGTGTGGAGCATTTTAGAAGAAGTTGGTGGGGGTAAAATGTCATGTCAAATAATTGTTTTGATTGGAAATAATTATTTTAATGACAAGAAGTATTCAGGTACGATAGTTCTAGGTGATTATGTCGAAAAGGGATCAGTTTGAAGTCATAAAACCTCAAAATCTTCCAAAAATTGGTGAGGCAAAGCATAAAGTTCGTGGGACAAAAGTAAAGTTAATGGGGCAGATTTTGTAATAATGTGATACAAAAAAGTTGTATTTCTTGAAATAACGAACTCTGAAGAATGTACAATACCTACATGCGCCAATTTATGACATGCGCTTCTGCTCAAGCTTGGAGTGCCACAGTACGAACCCAAAGATTGGAGACTGTTCATTGACAGCAGCAAGCGATCACTGAAATGTGTTCTGCTACACAACGGCAACCAGTTTGCCTCTGTACCCATTGCTCACTCGACTACACTGAAGGAGAAGTATGAAGCGGTGAAGTACGTGCTGGAGAAAATTGGTTATGATCAGCATAAGTGGTTTATTTGTGTTGACCTGAAGATGGTGAACTTTTTGTTGGGACAACAGTCTGGCTTCACCAAGTACCCATGTTTTCTGTGCATGTGGGATAGTAGGGACCGTGCTCAGCATTACACGAAGAAGGACTGGCCTGTGCGGGAGGAATTGGTGCCATGCAAAGAAAGAAACGTCATCAACGACCCTCTGGTGGACAGAGACAGAATACTCTTCCCACCGCTGCACATCAAGCTCGGCTTAATCAAGCAGTTCACCAAGGCTCTGGACAAAGATGGTGACTGCTTCACTTACTTGTGCCAGGCTTTTCCAGGATTGACCATGGAGAAGTTGAAAGCTGGCATCTTTGATGGTTCTCAGATCCGTCAGCTCATCAGAGATCCAGAGTTCAAAAACTCAATGAACGAAGTGGAACTGGAAGCGTGGAATACATTTGTTTTGGTAGTGAAGAACTTTCTTGGCAACAATAAGGCCAGAAACTACGCAGAACTTGTCAACAACATGCTGACTGCTTTCAGAAACCTGGACTGCAACATGAGCATCAAGATGCACTACCTATTTTCACATATGAACCGGTTTCCTGAGAACCTGGGTTCAATGAGTGACGAGCAGGGGGAGAGATTCCATCAGGACATGAAGGAGATGGAGACCAGGTATCAGGGTCGCTGGGACGCAGTCATGATGGCTGACTACTGTTGGAATCTGAAGAGAGACCTCCCTGCCGCTGAACATTCCAGGAGTTCGAAGAAACGGAAGTTCAAGCCCTGAAGTTTGAACAGTGGTGACGCAACATGCAATTTACTTGTACTTACCTTTATCAATGCCCACCATTCAGATGACAGTATATCGATGTTTCTATCATGTATATCAATAAATGTTGTTGGCAAAACATTTTTTCTAAAAACATGTTTAGGATGATATGTGTTGACAAAAATCAGCTGATAATGCCACAAAAATGTAATTGATTTTGTCACAAGATCTGATTTTTTTCAAATCAACTTAGCACAAAAACCTGACCTGATGGAGAGAAACGGATGCCATTTCCTGATTCAGCAGTGCCAGAATACCCTAATTCACTTGTAGAAATCTAGACAACATTCAGAAAGTAAAAAATTGTTGACCAGTGTTCTTTTTTTCTTCTTTGTTCTTGTTCTTTTTTTTTTTTGTTCTTTTTTTTTTCTTGCTTTTTGTTCTTGTTTTTTTTTTTTTTTTTTTTTTTTTTTGTTCTTGCACATCTTGCACATCTTGCAAGTTTTTGTTCTTGCACATCCATACTTTGAAGCAACTTTTGAATCTGGAAACATCTTTTGAAATAGAGGTCCAGCATGATCTGAGACTGATATGGGCAAGTTATGTTCCACAATAAATCCACTAAAGAGAAGTTCCGCTCGAGTAACATCCTCTTCCTCGCTTGTCCCTTGTTTGGTGAAATAATTCAGAAGTGTACCGGTACTCGTGCTCGAAGATCTCTCCTTTGCAATGTCTGTGTGCCGTTTGCTTCCAAGTGCTTCCGAATATCATCGCGACCTCCGTGCTCAACTGAAATATCAACGCTGCATACTGTACAATACGCATGATGAATTCCTCTTTCAGACTTTCGAATACACGGGTATTGGAGACTGTATTCGGTCTTGTACTTCTGAGACCATTTCTTGGTCTTCGTAAGCTTCTTTTCTGCCATTTCGTAATCAACATCGAGGGCTTGAAGCATCGGTAACTTCGAAGTCGATGTTCCACAGCTGCAGCGCGACTCGTAGAACTCTAGCGGCTGTTAAACACCGCACGGTGGTCGCGACCGCCGGGCTGGTACGGGGCCCAGCTGCATGCAGTGAGCGTATCGCATGCATATACACTGTGCATACATACCGCATGCACTGTATTGCACACATACCGCATGCACTAAATCTCAGTGCATGATCGCCTAAGCGAGATCCAGACCCAATGTTTCGCTGCTCCTCATTTGAATTTGCATTTTTTTACGTACAATTTGGTAGCAGCGAACGTTATGGAGTTACCACATGCTATACGTAGCAGACGATGCTTTTCATTCAATTCTCATACTAGTACATTCTGATTAGTGAACAGTGCAAAAATATCAAAATTTCGGGAGGATAAGGATAGTGATCGTAAGGGCGGGAGTTTGTGTGAATTTTCGGAAGCCTCCCGATGAAATCGGGAGGGTTGGCATTGCTGACATACATATATATACATACATACATATACATACATACATACATATATATATATATATATATATACATACATATACACATACATATACACATACACACACAGTAATACCTTAACCGGGCGTAGTGGCGTGCGCCTGTAATCTGGCTACTCGGAGGCTTGGGTTGGAGGATCGCTTGAGGACGGGGGCTCTGCACTGGGCAGGGTGTAGAGCAGCCCGGAATCATGGTGAAACCCAAATCCTGATCCCTGTGTCGTAAGAGGCGACCAGGGTTGCGTCAGGAAGGGCATCCGGCGTAAAACCTGTGCCAAATCAGTATGCGGATCATAACGGATGATCCGCTGTGGCGACCCCTAACGGGAGCAGCCGAAAGATGAACAACAACAACACACAGTAATACCTTGACATACGAGTTTAATTCGTTCTGTGACCGAGCTCGTAACTCGGCTTGCTCGTATATCAAAACAATTTTCCCAATTGAAATTAAAAATACCATTAATCAGTTCCAGCCAACCAAAAAACACCCCAATTTCTTTGTTACGTAGTTTTAAAAATGAGAAATGTATTTATAAATAATAAATAATGAATACAAAGATAATAAAATAGAATATAAATAAATAAATAAACTGGTTTTATAAAGTGTATTTACCTTGGAGATGAGATGACTTCGGCTTACGGAAGATTCTGGTGGAGGTGGCTGTGGCGGTGGAGGTGGCGGCAGTGGTGGTGATGGAGGAGATAGGCGGAGGAGATTTGAAGGTCTCATCACACTTTATCGCTAAACGTAATTGATACAATTTTTTTTTTTAATTCACTTTATCGCGAAACTGAATTGCTACAATTTTTTTTTACATTTTATTTTTTTATTCCCTTTGCCATTGCACTTAATTGCTACAATTTTTTTTTCATTTGTTTTTTCTTGGCAAAATAACTTGGTTTTTTCTTGCCAACAGCTTGGCAAAATAACTGCACCAATGAAAAAACAAGAGGTAAACACAACACAGATTACTACGGTACGACCCCACTCAACGAGATAACAAAGAGAACTGAACGAGTGAGTGGCAGGAGATGCGTGAAAAGGCGGGAGATGCGGGTGTTCGCTTGCTTGGCTGCGCACGTCTAAAAGCTCGCTCCACTCGTAACTCGGATCTAGACTCGTAACACAAAGCAAACTGGAACGGGCACTCGTAGAGCGCATACCTTCGCCGCAGCCACTAGTTACCGTTATATTAAGTTGTCCACAACGCATCTCAATACAAATATGCATTTCGTGACCCCCATGACCTTTGACCCAAAACCGCTACCTAGGGTGACAATAGTACTATACCTTGTGTCATTTCAGAAGATGGGGAATTGAACACTGAACAATTTGGAGTTAATTTGATGTAAATCGGAAACATATTAACCGTTTTCATCATGAAAAAACGATGTTGACCTTTTTGTGACCTTGACCTTTGATCCGATCAAATTGATTGATCTTTTTGACAAAATCTAATGGATTTGTCCTTTCATGATGCCAAACAAATCCAAAACAATTAAAGCCTCTCTGCGTTTTGTTTTTTTTTGCGTTAAGTTGTCCACAATGCTTTCCGATATAAATGTGAATTTGTGTGACCCCCTTGACCTTTGACCCCCAACCGCTGCCTTGGGTGACAAAAGTACTATACCATGTGTCATATTAGAGGATGGGGAATTTAATTTTGAATATTTTGGAGTTAATTTGCTGTAAATCAAAACAAAAGTGACAATTTAATCGTGAAAAAACGATTTTGACCTTTTTGTGACCTTGACCTTAACCTTTGATCCGATCGCTCCCAAAATCTAATCGATTTGTCCTCTCGTGATGCCAAACACATCCACAAAATTTCATGACAATCTGCGAAGTGGTTTTTGTGTAATGTTGTCCACAATGCTTCCCAATCAAAAACTCCATTTTGGTGACCCCCTTGACCTTTGACTTCCACAGACTAACTAGGGTTGCAAACACTATACCATACGCTATATCAGTGGATTGGGATTTGAATACTGAACATTTTGGACTTAATTTGATGTAAATCGGAACAGAATTGACACTTTAATCGCAAAAAAACGATTTTGACCTTTTTGTGACCTTGACCTTGACCTTTGATCCGATCGCTCCCAAAAGCTTCGCCTGGCGTCCTTGAGTAACTGCACATCATCTCTGAAAATTTCATGCAAATCGGTCCAGCAGTTTTTGTGCAATGTTGTCCGCACACATATTTACCAATAAATAAATACACAGGGGTCAATACAATACCTTCGTAAAACGAAGTTTGCGAAGGTAAAAATTGTCCGAGCAACGGCTCGTAACTCGGAGCATTCGTATGTCAAGGTATTACTGTATATTATATATATATATATATATATATATATATATATATATATATATATATATATATATATATATATATACATATAAACATACATATATACAGTGTTGGGCACCGATAACCAAAAAGTTAACTTCGATAACGATAATCCGATAACCCCAATTTTTAAGTTGGATAACGATAATTATAATAAAGTTATCGGAAGTTAACGATAATCCGATAAAGATAACTACTGTTTAACAAAAATTCAAAAAACAAGGAAAAAGCTTCAAAACCCATAGAAAAGGCTTATTTTTGCTAAACCCAAGAATAAAATAAGCATTATGCGTCTTCTTAGAGTCTATGACACTATGTGCTGGTTGCCCTTGAGGAAGACTAACTTCTCAAAGTTAGGCCCAGCTGACAGTCTTGACCTCTTGGGCCTCAGGATGTCCTTGCCGAGAGAGAATAGCCGTTCCACTGCAGCAGAGGACAGAATTGGGGTGTTGTACTTCAGGAAGAGGTTGGTGAGGATCTCCTCCCCCATGAAGTCAGAGTCGACCATGCCCTCCTTCCCATCAATGTCCAGCCAGGTGTCGACAAGTTTCTTGGCCTTCTGCTTGACACTAGTACGTGAGCCAGCGGCCGTCCACCCAGCGAAGAGGTCGTCATGTATGCTGCTTTCGTCAGAGCTGGTGGTGTTGTCGCCGTTCCGGTCCCTCACGACCCTCAATGCTCTCTCGACCTCGTCCTCCATGGCGGTCTTGACAGAGACCGTTAGGTTTCTGTCGAACCTGTGCAGCCAGTGGAGCCGGAACTTTGGATGGAAGGCAGCTGCCAGCTGGCAGTCCCGGTCGTTCAGGTAGTGGTTGAACCGGGTGGCGATGGCTACTACCAGGACGTCAACCAGTGGCTTGCAGACGGCGAAGCTGTTCCTCATGTTCCTGAGCTTCGTGAGGGTGATGGCCACTGTGGGAAGGAGGGTTCCAAGGTAGGCGTTCTTCTCCCCCTGGATGGTGTCAAGGGCGATAGCCACATGGGACATGACTTTGGCCCACTCCTTCAGGAAGGTTATCTCCTGGGTTATCTCAATGTCAAGAACTTCTTCTTGGTGTTCCATGGTTGTAGACTCCAGTCTTGTAAGTTGCAAAGAATGCTTGGTAACTGGTAAGCAAGAACTGAACGCTGTCAAGTTGACGATGATACTGAAGAACCTGCAAAAAAGTAAAACGATAAAAATGTTATCGGAGGAAAAAAAAATCGAGTTATCGGAAGTTAACTGGTCCGATAACGATAAATGGAAGTTAACTTCTGATAAAAAAGTTAACTGATAATTATCTGTTATCAGATTATCGCTTTTGTGCCCAACACTGCATGTATATATGTATGTATGTATGTATGTATGTATGTATGTATGTATGTATGTATGTATGTATATATGTATGTATATATATATATATGTATATATATGTATGTATATATATATATATATATATATATATATATATATATATATATATATATATATATATATATATATATATATATATATATATATATATATATATATATATATATATATACAGTGGGGAGAACAAGTATTTGATACACTGCCGATTTTGCAGGTTTTCCCACTTACAAAGCACGTAGAGGTCTGTAATTTTTATCATCGGTACACTTCAACTGTGAAAGACGGAATCTAAAACAAAAATCCAGAAAATCACATTGTATGATTTTTAAATAATTAATTTGCATTTTATGGCATGAAATAAGTATTTGATACATCAGAAAAACAGAACTTAATATTTGGTACAGAAACCTTTGTTTGCAATTACAGAGATCACACGTTTCCTGTAGTTCTTAACCAGGTTTGCACAGACTGCAGCAGGGATTTTGGTCCACTCCTCCATTCAGATCTTCTCCAGATCCTTCAGGTTTCGGGGCTGTCGCTGGGCAACACAGACTTTCAGCTCCCTCCAAAGATTTTTTATTGGGTTCAGGTCTGGAGACTGGCTCGGCCACTCCAGGACCTTGAGATGCTTCTTACGGAGCCACTCCTTAGTTGCCCTGGCTGTGTGTTTCGGGTCATTGTCATGCTGGAAGACCCAGCCACGCCCCATCTTCAACGCTCTTGTTGAGGGAAGGAGGTTGTTGGCCAAGATCTTGCGATACATGGCTCCATCCATCCTCCCCTCAATACGGTGCAGTCATCCTGTCCCCTTTGCAGAAAAGCATCCCCAAAGAATGATGTTCCCCCTCCATGCTTCATGGTTGGGATGGTGTTCTTAGGGTTGCACTCGTGCTTCTTCTTCCTCCAAACATGGCGAGTGGAGGTTAAACCAAAAAGCTCCATTTTGGTCTCATCAGACCACATGACCTTCTCCCATTCCTCCTCTGGATCATCCAGATGGTCAATGGCAAACTTCAGACGGGCCTGGACATGCACTGGCTTGAGCAGAGGGACCTTGCGTGCGCTGCAGGATTTTAATCCATGACGGCGTCGTGTGTTACTTGTGGTTTTCTTTGATACTGTGGTCCCAGCTCTCTTCAGGTCATTGACCAGGTCCTGCCATGTAGTTCTGGGCTGATCCCTCACCTCTTATGATCATTGAGGCTCCACGAGGTGAGATCTTGCATGGAGCCCCAGACCGAGGGAGATTGACTTATCTTGAACTTCTTCCATTTTCTACTAAATGCGCCAAGTTGTTGTTGCCTTCTCACCAAGCTGCTTGCCTATTGTCCTGTAGCCCATCCCAGCCTTGTACAAGTCTACAATTTTGTCCCCGATGTCCTTAGACAGCTCTCTGGTCTTGCCCATTGTGGAGAGGTTGGAGTCTGATTGATTGAGTGTGGGCAGCTGTCTTTTATGGAGATAACAAGTTCAAACAGGTGCAGTTAATACAGGTAATGAGTGGAGAATGGGAGGGCTTCTTAAAGACAAAACTAACAGGTCTGTGAGAGCCGGAATTTTTACTGGTTGGTCGGTGATCATATACTTATTTCATGCAATAAAATGCATATTAATTATTTAAAAATCATACAATGTGATTTTCAGGATTTTTGTTTTAGATTCCGTCTTTCACAGTTGAAGTGTACCGATGATAAAAATTACAGACCTCTACGTTCTTTGTAAGTGGGAAAACCTGCAAAATCGGCAGTGTATCAAATACATGTTCTCCCCACTGTATATGCTATTCTTCAAATTTCCCTAGTTGAGCAAGTAAAATGTACTAATAACATCATTTTCATCAATCAAGGAGAAGAACATACTTTCACATACACCTATTTAAAGCAAACAATGGAATGTGTAATGCAATTTACCATTTTGCATTGTTCCATTCATGCAGCAGGCAAATTGTCATACTGTTCACATTAACACAGGACAATTAATTGCTTGTGGACCATGTCCGATTATATCCATTTTTAATCATGGAATTTGGAAGGGTGTTTAAAAAGAAAGAAAGGAGGCATTATGAACTTTGGGATGGTAGCAATTGCAACTCCATTAAAGCCAAAGGGAAAATGTTTGATCACCACAAGAAAACATTTATATAATTACAATCAAAGGAAACCATATGGAACATTTTGCCTTATTTGTAGCAATGAAATAGTAAAAGTAACTATTGTCCTCAAATAATGAGTAAACATCTGTCCAAATTCCTTTTACAATCGAAAATTCAGTAACAGTATCCAATTGACAAAAAAGTGGAAATTATATGACACGCCCAGCGAGATTACACCCTCGGTTAACAATCTGCCAAAGCAACTTTCCATTGTGTAAACAATCAGGATTTATATGAGCGTTTAATGATGAAACCCTTGCTTGCCAAGGAAAAAAAATTCAAAAACATTACAGCATTTGAGCATATCAAACGAAAACAGCCTAGAGAAATAGGTTGATGTTCTCATCATCATAGATGCAGATTCAACATCTGCTGCCATCTGCTAGAATGAAATTGGCCTCCAACATTCCAGTGAGGTATTACGAGGATCATGTGACAGCCAGACTACGAGCCCATGCAGGTGGGTGGCTTGCATAACCACCCACTTCATCCCTTCCCATTGTCCCAGCTTCATCTGTGTCCTCTTCATGCTCACTCTTTGCCATGGCACCGAGAGGCAGTGATCTACCAGCATGTGCCAGTTGCTCTTCTTTTTCAGGTTGATCAGTGTATGGCTGCTCCAGCAGATGCATCACACGTCTCGCCTGTATGCGCACACCACAAAATCATCCATTCTGTCAAAATATAACTCCAAGGGCACTCTTTGACATCGCGACATCACCAGATATGCTTCCGCCCACATTATTCCATCAACATACATACTTGTACCAAGTTTGATTTAAATCCCTGAACCAAGATTAAAAATATTAAATAATTCAGGCTGCCAAACCATGCATCCAATCTGGTTGAAATTTAAAGCAAATGTTACCCATTATTACCAGATTATAATTGTGAAGTTTCACTTCGATTGATGAAGCGGTTCAAGAGAATTTTTTATTTTTTTAAAGATTTTCATTCAACCCAATATGGCTGCCAGATGATGTGGCTTATTAATTATTCGTGAACACCCTAGTGTCCCCAAGGTTTGGGGAACATGTGGGTGAAGTTTCCCTATGATCTGTCAAGCCATTATGGAGAAGATTTTTTAAAGGTCTATTCTTTAAAAGAAAAAAAAAATCAGATGCCAAACCATGTGACCCATAACATCATAGGTGGAGAACACTTTGTTCCTCATGGATAGGCAATCATTCCTGTAAAGTTTTGCCTCAATCTGTTCAGCCATTTCGGAGATTTTTGATGTTTTTTTATTTTTTTTTTTAAGTAAAAAAACAAAAAACAACGGAGCAGAGATACTAAGTCGGCGGTGACATCACGATGCAACCATGTGACCGATGACATCAATTTCTTCCCCCTGTACAATTTGGTCCTAGATGACCCTCAAATTTTCATACTGATCAGATAAAGTGTTCGACATATGCAATTATGATACAACAACAAAGCCACCATATACAGTATGGTGGACACCATATACAAAGACATACGACATCACACCAAAACAAAACAAAACAAAAAAACTCATTTCCAATGGGGAGTATTTGACATGTGCCAAGTTTGAATATTTTTCCATGATCCCCCCCCCCCCCAACACATCATGACCTATTATGTCATAATGATCATTAAACCATTCTACACAAGTAGTCACACCTATGGTGAAAATTTCATGTCAATCATATAAACGGTTGCAGAGAAATCAGAGAAAATTAGCACGTACATATGGACGGACAACCCAAAAACATAATGCCTCCGGCGACTTCGTCAATGGAGGCATAAAAACAAAATAAACATTTACTCTGGGTTTACAGTATACAAAGCCGACAAGCAAATAAAGAGGACACTTGAACACAGATAAAAAATATTTTGCCCATCACACCTGTGTCCTATCCAGTTGAACTGTCTATTTGCTCATCTTCCAAGGAAACCAAAAGCAGACTTTATCTTATTCTCTTAACCATATTCCAATTAATCAGTAAGGTACATGGCTATGATAGACACCCAAAGGCTTGGCTTGTATGGTATTTCCATCTTGGCACTTGCCTAATGAGATGTGACAAAGTTCCATAAGTGCCCAACTATCCAAATCTCACCTCTGTGAAATTTCCTTTTTCAGCAGCATCAATGGCTCTTTGTGCAATGTAGTTCCGGAGAATATACTTGGGGTTTGCTGAATTCATGATTTTTGTTCGACTTGCATTCCACTCCTCCAATGGAACTCCAGAGACCTCAAAGTCTTTCTTCAATCTCTCCCTTTTCACAAACAAAAAGAATATTATGACAGATCAGGTATATAAAAAAATGATGTGTTTAATATATTGTTACGGCTGTGGAAATTGGCAAACCACCATTCAGAGCCCGTCGGTGAGATAACTCTAAGTACATGTGTAGTTAGCCCCAAACCAGTTGTTTGAAGGGAATTTATGCGATTCATTCGGGCTGCGACGCTTTGAGTTAGGCGTTTTTCTGTTCTATCTTTATTTTGAATCAACCGCCATAACCATCAAACCACCACCGATAAACCCTCCACCACCCTCACCTCTCTCCTTCTACGGCCATTGGGCATCACCTGTGAACACTGAGCGTCGGGCTGTCTTGGGCTCGTTCAAGCGATACGCACCGAGCCGCGAGTGCAAATAGCGGCCTTTCCGAGGGAAAATTCGGATCAAGAATTCTACACGCCCACTTCTGATCCGTCCAATCAGCAAGCGCGGAGCATCTTGGCCCCGCCTCCAGGCACGACCGTGTGAAATCGAAATATGCAAATTCTAGGATCAGGGGAGGTTCACGCCCACTTTTCCTACATCCAATGGGTGAGCGTGGCTCCGCCCCCGAGCTCATCCTGATCCGGAAATTTGCATATGGGTTCTCCTGCCGGCCTATCAAGCGCCGAGCGCAAAGAGAATCGGAGAGAGTTTTGTGGCAGAAAGGAGTGAGTTTTGAAGGCAGAGAGTTTTGGCAGTCAAGTCGGGTTGGAGAGCGGAGTGAAGTCGGGAGGCGAAGGCGTCAAGGTAGTTTCCGCAGTCGGCTGAGCAGAATTGTGGGAGGAGGCCAAGGAGCTCGGGTCCGAGGCAGGGAATATGGCGGTCGGCGACGAGGTCGCGGTGGGATCGCTCGTCGCGGGACCTAAGCCAGCCAGCCATTCTCCTCCCCCAGGGCATCAGCAATTTCCCCCTTTCCCCCACGCTGAGAGTGCAAAAAGGGGGCCCCATTCCCACCCCACTCCAAGCGGTGCCAACGAAACCCGCGAAGGAGCACGAAGTCGGGGCACCGCCGGGCAGCAACATTTGCGGCTCGTCACGAGGACGCGGGTAGGACCCACCCGGTCTCGCGGACCTGACCGCTCCTTCAGGTCCTGCGCACACATTAGCCTACGGGCCCGTCTGTCCCCTTGCCTATGAGGGTGGCTTCTTTCCTTTGCTTTTGGGTAAATGTGTGTCGGCGCCGTCTGTGAAGCAAAACTGTATAAGTGTTGCCGTGTGTTCGCGTATTCGGTCGTAGCTCTGCATTGTTGTTTTTGTTTTAAATTGATATATGTGCATTCTGACTGATTGTATATGTGTGCTTTTCGTGAGCTGGGTAATAAATATGCATTAAGTTGAATTGTTCCCCGTTTCGCTGCGTCCTTTCCTTCGTTTGAATCTCCATCTTGCTTCACGTAAAGGGTTCGTAGTGGGCTTAATACGCCCGATAATTAATCGGAACCGTCGAGGCCGACGATAACACCGCTCGGTTATCCCGATAGTGCGGAATGGGCCGCCCAAGCGGCTCGTGTCCGGAGTCGACCTGCGGCGAGGTACGATCGCCCGGTCTACCATCCGCGTGGGTACTTAGGTAAGTCGAGTTTGGCGAACAACCCTATCCTACGCGGGAGGCCGATTGGCACGATTGTGGTGAGGTCGAAAGGCCCACCCGTGACTGGCTCCTTTCGAGCCAGTCTGGTGACTGGTGATAGTTCCCGGAGGGTCACGACTGAATTGTCCGTCCGGTGGGCGACGTTCCGCGATTCGAGTCACGTGGCCGATCGCACACCGGCGGGCACGAATTCGCAACAATATATTGTTACGGATTTCAGAATCCGATCCGCCGAACGCATACAAACATCTAGGTCCTCAGACAGTTATTTCCTGAAATGCATGTCCAGGATAGACCTATCCCCATGTCTGGTGGGATTCCAACTTGATACGTTGATAAGGGTAAAGAATAGATTCCCTCTCCTATGGAAAGCTCCTTTTTCTATTTACAACAGACACATTCATGCACATGAGATAACCGTTAGCCCAATGGAGGCTCACCCACCTCTTTTCATCGATGTTGACACCCGCCTTTTTCCATCGACGTTTGACACCACGTTCAGCAGCTCTATGGACGCTAACTGGCTCTTTTTCGTATCGGCCTGAACGTTGAGGTGATAATTGTTGTTGACGTTTTATGAGCGCTTCATATTTTCGCTTGGTAATTCTGGCAAATGGCTGCTTCATGCCGTTCGTCCAGCACTACAAACGGCATAGTAGGCCAGGAATGATCACGAGACTGGCAGTTTGTTACGTGCAACAATGCGCAAATGGGCGGGGTGGATTTTGCTAGTCTGCTTAAGGCTTCGCCCAGACAGGCTGCCAATAACGAGGACGAGAGGACCGTTTTTTTTTTTTCGAGTGAGTTGGCGATAGCTGGTTGTGGTTCTGACAGCTTTGAGAGCATTTTGTCAGTTCCAGTCAGACGGTCGGCTCGTCGGTTCCAGTCAGACGGTCGGCTCGTCGGTTCCAGTCAGACGGTCGGCTCGTCGGTTCCAGTCAGACGGTCGGCTCGTGGGTTCCAGTCAGACAGTCGCTCATCGGTTCCAGTCAGACGGCTATTTCGTCAGTTCCAGTCAGACGGTCGTTTCATCAGTTCCAGTCAGATGGCTGTTTCATCGGTTCCAGTCAGACGGCTGTTTCATCGGTTCCAGTCAGACGGCTGCTTCGTCGGTTCCAGTCAGACGGTCGTTTCCAGTCAGACGGCTGTTTCGTCAGTTCCAGTCAGACGGTTGGTGAGCTGGCGACAGTTGGTGACGGCCTTGCAGCCTGACAGTTTCTCACAGCGCCTCAGCTTCTCACAGCTCCTAACAGCTGTCTGTCGGTTGTGGCTCCTGGTGGTGGGTAACGCTCTGACCGTTAATGCTGGTTCTGCTCGAGACCGGCTCTTGGCGTACCTGATTCTTGGGGGTGACGTCGACTGGTGTTCAAGCCCGTTTGCAAGTGGGTGCACGGCAAGGCTGGGCGCTGGCAACGGACAAAGCACGCTCACACATTTTAGGACATTTTATTTGCCGTACGACAACTTCTCTTTGGTGAGTGAGACTGGATTTCTCTCCCCCCCTAAATGATCTGCTGGGTACCCTTGTCTCGTGTTTAATTGTTAAGTAAGGCATAGTGATAAGCATCTGCTCTTTGTCTCTTTTTCTATCAGTGCCCGATTAATTTTTTATTTGCTTGCGATTATTTTGATTGATTTGAATTTACTTATTTTACTACACGGAAATAAAAAGTTCTTTTTATTTATTTTTCCCTTATTAATAAATTCCTTTGTCGACGTTCCAACCTCTCCGTGCTTGTTCTTTCCTTCCATTGATCCAGCATTGTCCGAACCTAGATAGACTGGGAGGTAATTACCAAAGTAATTGACCTGCCAGTCGGCACGCACCAGCGGTTAAACGCTTGGCCGCCCTCATTAAGATCTAATCAAGATAAGATTGGTGCATTGCCGAGGGCACGCTCCCAGTTCAGGAAGCCAGGTGAACTCTAGTTAAATGGCATAATTAGACGGTGGACACTGGAACTCATGGTTAACTGATTGGGGTTAATGGTTCTAAAGCAGCCTACCATATCACGAAGTTGACTGTGAGCGGTGGCCCCAGGTCTGGCTCTTCCGAGGACAAACGGGGATTAAACGCCCTCATAATACACTCGGTACCCGTGGCCGTAACAGTATGTATGTATATAAAATTACGGGTAATATATGCATACAATCGGACCCCGACATTTGCGGGGGATATGTTCCTGAAAAATGCCAGGAATGTCAGGGCATTGTTTATTTATATGATTTAATTTACATTTACATGGTTTGTGCTCGTGGAAGAGCAATTACAAAGAAAAAAAATCAGGACAGAACATAACAAAGGGAACAGCAGGAGAAAGGGAAAACACCAACAGCAGGGAAGAGGGAGAAGTAGACAGGGACAGACAAACAAGGGATGCAGCTCACAATGAGGGGTAAGGGAGAACACAAAGGGTGGACAATATGGATACATAAGCAAAATCGCGTTTGACCAGCTTGGAATTTTATCCAGATCTGAGGAGAGGGGAAGAGGCTGCTGCTTTCCGATCTGAGGGATGACAGATGGTAAAGCAGAGGGTGGAGTCATCAGCAAAGAGATAAAAAGGATTTTCCAGAGTCAGAGAGATCATTGATGAAAACCAGAAAAAGAACAGGGCCCAGAACACTGCCTTGAGGAACTCCAGCTTGGACAGGAAGAGGGGATGAGAGAACTCCATTAAGAGCCACACGTTGGCTGCGACAGGAGAGGAAGTCAGCGAGCCATGAGTGGAGATGGCCTTGGATACCATAGGAAGAGAGTTTGGTGAGCATGGCAAAGTGCCAGACTGTATAAAAAGCACGCGATATGTTTGGGATATGGCTTTGATTTTATATCTGGCATTGAGGATGTCCATCCATTGTTGGGAGAGCAGAAGCAGCATATTCAAGATCGAGTGATCTGGTCTGAATCCAAATTGATGATCAGAAATCAAGTCAATGGGGAAGAGGAAGGATTTAATGTCTGAAGCGATGATGGATTCCATAACCTTGCTGATGATTGGGAGAAGGCTGATTGGTCTGCATTTGCAGGGATCTGTTTTTGCACCTTTTTTATGCAGAGTGGTAATGTTTGCTGATTTCCAAGCAGAAGGCAGATGACCTTGAGCAAATGAGAGGGTGAATAGAACAAAGAGAGGGTGAGCAAGAGCAGAGGAGCAGGTTTTTAGGACACGTGGGCTGATGCTGTCTGGACCGGTTGCAGAATCCGAGTCGTGGTTTGACAGAAAGCTCTCCACCTTGTCAGGAGAAAAGGACACATAGTCCAGGAAAGCTGGGTGTGACTGGGTATGGTGGATACAAAAAGCGATGGGTTTGGGACACAAGATTTAGAAGGAAACAGTTTAGGCATTCAGCCTTTTCACATGCAGTGTCAGCTGTGCGGCCATTTGAAGTAAGGGAGGAGATGGAGGGTTAACATACACCAGAAACAGACTTAACGACACCCCCAGGATTTGGAGGAGGGAAACAGGTTGGAGAGTTTAGACTTGAGATTAGAAAGATGTTGTTTTCTGGCTTTCCTGAGGGTAGACACACACTTGTTCCGAGCTTTGGGGAAGGAACTGAGATTGCCTTCAGTTGGATTAGCGCCTCCCATGACGCAAAGGCAAGTCGTTTCAGGACAACTGCCTCGCCACAAGCTTCAGTGTACCATGGGCGGGAGGAAGGGTAGGCCAACTGAAGACGAGAGGGGATAAATCTGTGCATAAGAGAGAGAGGAAATTTCTTTGAAAGAATTCCCAGGATGAGTTGATGTCAGAGGAAGTAGAGATGGTCAACCAGTCTAGAGGCTTGACCAACTTGACACCCAAGTTGTGATTTTTTTGCAAATACCATTTGAAATTCAGAGTCCTATGAAAAAAAGAAATTAAGCAACAGGGAACCATGCAGCCGTAAACAATGCTTTAAAGAAAGAAAACGGGTCATACCCGCAAAATATGGGATGGATGGAACATGGAAAGGAACCCCGCACGACTGAGGGATGACCAAACGGCAACGGGATTGAAGGCAAGACCGATGGGGTGAAGGAGGGACTGTTGAAAGATGTTTGATGGAGGGGAGATTGTTGGTGGACCGTTGGAACAGGCCGATTGGGGGGGGGGTGAAGGGATGGTTGAAAGTAACATAGGGATTGAACAGAACGATTGTGTGAAGGAATAAGAATTGAAAGTAACAGAAGGGGAGGGGGAAAGACATTACATGGGACAAACAGCCGAGCCAATGCATGCCCCCCCCCAAAAAAAGCCCTTTCACAAGGGACTATGGACTATCTATAGAAAGAATAATGAAATAACTGCTCCTCGGGTCACCTACATGTCCATGTGTGTTCTCCCCTTGGGGTAAGTGTTCCACAACAACATATATATATATATATATATATATATATATATATATATATATATTGTTGCGGTCTTCGCGCCCGCCGGCGTGCGACGGCCACGTAACTCGAATCGCGGCACGTCGCCCACCGGACGGACAATCCAGTCGTGACCCTCTCGGACTAACGCCGGGAACCAGTCACGGGTGGACCTTTCGGTCACACCGCGATCGAGCCAATCAGCCCCCGCGTGGGATAGGGTTGCTCGCCAAATTCGAACTACCTAAGTACCCACGCGGAGGGTAGACCGGGCGATCGCACCTCGCCGCAGGTCGACTTCGGACACGGGCCACTTAAGCGACCCGTTCCGTACTATCAGAATAACCGAGCGGTGTTATCGTCGACCTCGACGGTTCGATTAATTATCGGGCGTATTCAGCCCACTACCAACCCTTTACGTGAAGCAAGATGGGGGTTCAATGGGGAAAAGACGAAGCGAAGCGGGAGAACAGTTCAACAATAAAGCACGTTTATTCTCGGCACACGGGAAGCACACAAATACAATTCCACCAAATGCACACAAAAAAGAAAACACAATTCCATTTACACAAAAAGCAAACATAAAAGTGAAAACACAGTGCAGAGCTAATACCGACTACCGAGCACACGGCAACACTTATACAATTCTACTTCACAGACGGCGCCGACAACACATACCCAAAACCAAGGAAAAGAAATACCCTCAAGAATGAGGTAGGCCTGGGGCCGAGACCTGGTCGGGCCTACCCGTCTGGTGATGAGACGCGGAGCGGCGATGGCCCCGCAACCCGCGGGCCTCGTGGACAGTGCCTGGCAGGGGGTGGGAACGGGGCCCCCTTGGTCGCACTATCTCAGCGCGGGGGGGAAACAGGAGGGGGTTGCTGATGCTCGGGGTATAGAGGATCTTTATTATGTGCGCGACGAGCGTCTCCACCTCGGCCAGGTCGCGCTGCCGGCCTCCCAGGGGTGCAGCTCCCTGCACGACGCGAGCACCCCCTCGTCCGGTGTCGCCGCCTCTCCACAGCTCGTCCCCTCCGTTCCGACTTCAACGCACACGACGAGCAGCTCCACCGCCCGCGAAGTCTTGACTCTCTGTTCCGACTCCTTCGCCTCGTTCCGACCTTTACTACTCCTTTGACTGACGAACACCGTCCTTTTATCCCCCCGTAACTTCGCCTTTGACCTTTCAACTCGCTCCCCATTGGCCCGAGAAAAAGTGGGCGTGAAGGCTTTTTGATCCACAAATTTGCATATATCGATCGCCCTGGGGGCGGGGCCAATTCGCCCCTCGCTCACCGATTGGACGGCAAAAAGTGGGCGTGTGTCGTTTTGGATCCGTTTTTGAAGCAGAAAATCCGTGATTTTGTACACGCTGTTCAACGTGCGCCCTACACGAGTCCAGCATCGGTGCCCATGAGTGGCGCGAGATGACGGTGATGCGATGGTGGCGAGTTGTGACGGTAAAGGTCATGGCGGTTGTGGTGAAGCGGCGTTGTGGTTGTGATGGTGGCGATTGGTCCAAAATAAAGATAGTAAAAGAAAAACGGCTATCCTGAAGAGTCGCAGCACGTATAAATGACATGTATTCCCACTAGACAACGGGTTTGGGCCTAACTACACATGCACTTACCGAGATACCTCACCTAAGGGACCTGAATGGTGGTTTGCGAATCTGGTAACCACAACAATATATATATATATATATATATATATATATATATATATATATATATATATATATATATATATGTTGTTATGGTGAGGGGTACCGAGACACCAGATTGTCACTCAGGGGGATTGTGGGGGAAAAATTTATATTAAATGTATTTTAAATTGTAACAAATGGAGTTTCAGAAATGTAACTTTTATGCTGCAAATTGAATTGGCTGTCATTTCTGGCCAAAAGACTTTTGCCCGAAATGATAAGAAATGTGTTGTTCTGGAGCAGAGTGACCGAGCTGATAAATGAACCTTTGCTTAGAAAATGTACGAAGTGGCTTTTTGTCTAAAGGACACGTCTACAGTCTGGGTGAATATCCAAAGGCGAGAAGTGTATGGTGTATAATTAGGAAATAAATTGTTTCACAAGGAAGGACTTGTGTGGACATCAGTTTTATCAGTGTCGATAGGGTTTTTTGTAGGGTTTTATAATCAAATCGGACAAACGTTAAACTCTGTCTGAAGTCAAATAGGATTCCACAATCGACCAGTTAGAATCCTTCAGGAGGACAACGATCACAACAAAGTGGGTTTAAAAAATCCACATCAGGATTAATCCCCAGTCGTCCTCGGTAGAGCCAGATGTGGGACCACCGCTCACAATTAACGTTGTGGTACGGTGGGTTGTTTTAAAACCACGAACGCCACCCAGTCAACCACGAGTTCGTGTCCGTCGTCTAATTATTCCGTTTTACTAGAGGTCACGTGGTTACATGAGCGGGGAGCGTGCCCTCGGCAAAGCACCAATATTATCTGATTAGATTTTAATTAGGGCGGCCAAGCGTTTTAACCTCTGGTGCGTGCCGACTATTTTTGGTCAAATCTGTGGTAATTACCTCCCCGTCTATCTTGGTTCAAACAATGCCAGACCAATGAAGGAAAGGACAAACACGGACAGGTTGGAAATCGACAAATAATTTATTAATAATAAAATAAATGAATAAAAAGAACTTTTTATTTGCTGAGGTAAATAAAGAATTTCAAAGCAAAAGCAATCAAAATGCCAGGAAAGAGACAAAGAGAAGAAGCTCAACGGGGGTTGACTTACAGCTAAATACAGACAAGGGTACCCAACGGATCATTCAGGGGGAGGGAGGGGGAGAAAATTGTTTCGCTCACCAGAAAGTCGTCCGTGAAGCAAAAACGTTCTGAAATGCATGCGTGCGTGCGTGTCACGTCCGTCACCAGCACCCAGCTTTGTCGTACAGCCTCTCGCGGGGCAGCCCTGAACGCCAGTCCACATGCTCGCTTTCCGAAAGCTCTGGGCAGGGCGAACCGTCTCGCTGTTGGTGATGGCCAGACACCCACACTTCCTTCTCCTCCTTTGCATGCATACACCCACTTCATGCTCACTTCTGTCTCGTACCTCTTTCGTTCACGTTTTTTTATTATCTCAGAACGTATCTCTTTCTTCTTCAGAACGTATCTCTTTCTCTTCAGAACGTATCACTTTCGCTTTTTCTCCACTCTCAAAACGTATCTCCTCACAGAACATCTCTCTCGCTTCAGAACGTCCCTCTTTCGCTTTTTCCTCTCCGAACGTCTCTCCTCACAGAACGTCTTTATATCTTCATGGCGTCTCTACGCGGTGCCGTCCACCCCAAGCTCACCCCACCTAGAAAGAAGTGTGTGGTGCGACAATAAACAGGCAACTTACAAAAGGGGACACAGAGCAGACTTAATGCAGAAATAACAACAATAACAATGACAACAATCTTCTACAGTCTTACTTAAGCAACCAATTTACAAAAGCAGACTTATCCCGTTATGTCTTCTACAATCTTAACTTATGCTATGACAAGTGCTATCACATACATACATACACACACACACACACACACACACACACACACACACACACACACACACACACACACACACACACACACACACACACACACACACACACCCCGATGAAGAGTAGTTTTGCAACCGGGGGGGGGGGGGGGTGGTTGAGGCTATGATCTCGGTACCTGTGCGCCCGATAGCACGACGTGCCACCAATACGTTTCGGGGGAGGGGATGCTCCGGGGTGCGGTACCCAACAGTGGGCGCGTTGCCTCTGTACCAAGCCGCACATGTTGAGACTGTGCTCGTGAAGGAGGAGCTTGAGTGGAGAAGGGGCGGAGTCCAGAGCGCGAGGGTGGAGCAGTGGGTGGGATCAGGTAGGCGGGTGGGGTCGACGTGGTGTGGGCGGAGACGAGGAGGCGGAGTCGAGGAGCAGGAAACACAGACAGTCCGGGCAAGAGGGACTGACCCGACCTTTATAGGGCCCGCAGCTCGGAGGGAGGGGCCATTCTGAATCCAAACGTAATCACCCGAATCGGGTGCTCCGATTGGCCCTGATCCCTTACGTGGCCCGCCAGCTTGGGACGGAAACCGCCTCACTTCGTTTCCGGCAAGGCCACCCCAAACAGCGGCAATATTGCGCTCCGAACCCAGAAGACGACATGAATCGCCCACACTGAAATTGGGACGCGAATCATCCCGCAAAAACCCCTGGGCGGCCGGCCGAGGGTTCCGAATGCCCGCTCGGGCGTTTGACCAGCGTCGATCAACGCGCTCGTTCCACGCACGCCAACGTGGCCTGCACTGTACATTCCCTGGGTCGATCGCAGCCTCGCTGGCCGCAGAGACTAGAAGATATTCACCATCCGTGGAGAATCCACCGCTGCCAGTGAGGACCGAAGGTACATCACCATGGTTAATACATGCACGTTTCACGAGCGGCGTACGTGTCTGCTTTCGAGCACATTCCATAGAGTGCACGCGGTTCTGCGATTACGCACGTGGCCAGCGCTCACGTTCACAAGACTCCGCTAGCGTGTGCGCGGGGCAAACACCAATATGTGTCGGGTATTGAGGTTAGAAAAAAAACAAGCCACTTCTACCCGCACACTCGTATCCTGCCCAACATGGCGTGGAGTCGGCTTTATTGGCCTCTGTACGTGTTTCGTGCAGCATGGGCGTCGTGCTGGCAGTGTTTCCCGTGCTGTGAAAAACACCATTCGTGCAGCCTCTTAAGAGGTATTTATTTGCATGCCTTTCTAATGCAATCGGCAATTCTCCCCAGACCATTGGAAGCTTGAGTCGACAATCCCACATTGCCAAGCGCACATCACTCGCCACACACGCCGGGTTTAGGGCTTGCCTGGGAACGAGAATCTCTGAGCAGCAGATCCCTCACCGCGGCGCCGCACGCACTGGCCTCCAAGGCGCACGTGGCTGACTTACCTCAGGAATAATCAGAAAAGAAGAATAGTGGGATGAAATGAAGGAAAAAATGATTGAAGCAACCCAAGCTATTAGATCATCACAACGCACTCCCTTGTTGTCCCGCGAAACAAAAGGAAGGGGACTATCTACACATATAATAATGGAATAACTGTCTTGGGACACCTATCTGTTGTATGCATGCAGTTCTAAGAACCGCAACACTATATGTATGTGTATATATATATATATATATATATATATATATATATATATATATATATATATATATATATATATATATATATATATATATATATATATATTGTTGCGGGTCTGAAAAACTGCATGCCTCTAAGGCAATGGCACCCAACATACAGTGATCCCCAGGCAGATATTTCATGAGTCTTTGTGCTGTCAGACCTTCCCCTCATGTCTAGTGAGTTAACGGGACGAAGTGCGATGCATGGGTCTAATAATTATATCTCTTTCTTCAATACTGATTTCCATCCAACCCTTTCCTTTGAATCATGGTGCAAATCAAGTCAAGCACGGCACTCAGGCAGCCGCCAGTGAGAATCACCACGAAGAAAGACGCTGCCCGGTGCACGCATAGCGCGCCCTTTCATTCAAGATCTGCACGCCAATTTACAACGGCATCTCACCTTGCTCAACCTCCACTCACAAAAAAACTCACCATCTCGACCACCAACATTTCCTGCACATGGGAAAAATCATCCCACGCCTCCTTGCATCTCCGCATCGATACAATTCGCCACAAACAGAGGCGTGCTGCACGGCCCAGGCCACTCGGACCACGTGGTGCAGAGACCGGCCAAGCACGTTAATAGCACCAACCGCATCTTGCCGGGAATGCCCCGAATATGGGTGTGCGGGAACGACATGGCCCTCGCCCAGTTACCAGAACATGGCGGGTGGGGCAATGGGGGGGGGCGAGCTGTGTCATGGCAGATGTGCACGAGACCGCTTCCGGCCCCAGGAGCCGGGCACGGCGGGGCTATGACCGCCGTGGCCCAATAAGGTAGCCCGATTCGGGTCACAGCGCTACTTCGGGTCGTCACCCCACCCTTCGCAAGAGGCTCATAAAAGGCGGATCACGAAGCCATCCGCTCTCTGCTCCTTTCGCCTGCCTGCCTTGCCTTAGTCTTGGCCTGTTTGCCTTGCCCTTTCCTTCGCTTCTCTGCTCCGCCTTCTCTTCACCGCTCCTCGTCTGCCTGTTGCTGCATCTATACTCGTGGTCGGTGTGTGACAGACGTTCTTCTGGGACCAGCGCGGAGCACACGTTTCCATGAGCCCCAGCAAAGTGACTAAGCAGGAGATAACACGCCGACTGTTGAGGTGGGAACGCTCAAGAGGAGCATCCCATGGAAGTACACGCTACACTCACAGACCTATGCACGACTAGGCGAGGAATCTTTTGCCTCACGCATCTTCTCTCCTCTCTGTCTTTCCACCCCTCTATCTCATCCCCTTTGGACGCACAAAACAGCATCCATTACCGACTCATAATCACAGTTTCCTCTAGCAAAACGGCAACCCCCATATTGCACATCACACCTCCCACTCCCACACCTTAAATGCCAGCATTTCTCCCTCCTACCTCCCCCGAAGCGTAATGGGTTGCGTTGGTCGCCCGACCGCACCAGGTATTGCGAGGCCGTTATTTCGGATCTGCTCTCCTTCCTTCTGGTTGTCTAATCTTCATCTGGTGTGTGTGTGTGTGTGTGTGTGTGTGTGTGTGTGTGTGTGTGTGTGTGTGTGTGTGTGTGTGTGTGTGTGTGTGTGTGTGTGTGTGTGTGTGTGTGTGTGTGTGTGTGTGTGTGTGTATGTGATAGCACTTGTCATAGCATAAGTTAAGATTGTAGAAGACATAACGGGATAAGTCTGCTTTTGTAAATTGCTTGCCTTTTGTCGCACCCCATGAATTCCTTGCTCTCTCTGCTGTACATAATAATAAACCCCATTCACTGTGCCACATACCTTTCCTTACTCAATTGTAAATAAATGCTTTGTGTAGAAATGTTCTCAGCTCGTTTTCATCTTTTCCTTCATTGGTCCAGCATGGTTCGTATCCTAGCTGAGCCGGGATGTTATCCCCCAACGATCTATTTTCCTAGCCGGTACATCCTTGAGCAGTTACGCTCAGCTGCATCTGATCCGGTAAGGTGATCCGGTTTGAACAAGGTATACCGAGGGCGTGTCCCCTGGTAATTGAATCACATGACCATTATGTAACCGGTATTCATTATACGGAGGACGCCAAGTCACGTGGTTGAGTTATTGGCGCTCATGGTCGATTAGCGACCCGCCGCGTCACAGAGGCCGTCACGACGGCCTGCGATTCCGGAGAGTCTGGTGGGAACCCGAGGTAGCTTTCCTCCCCATCGTGGTCTTCTCTCCCTCGACCCCGGGTCTGCAACAATATGTTTGAGTATATATATATACATATTTTTTTATATACACGCATGCACGCACGCACCAGGACTTGTCACTTTTATCCACTTGGGAAATTTGAAATCAGTCAACATCACAGCATTACATTAAAAGGTGCAAAAACGGATCCCCTTAACTACAGTCCAATGACCTTTCTGTCCCTTCCAATCATCAGCAAGGACATGGAATTTATCATCGCAGTTGACATAAAATAATTCCTTTTCTCCAACAGTCTCATGTCAGATCATCAATTCAGATTCAGACCTGGTCACTCTACCTTGGACATGTTTCTTCCACTCTGCCAACAATGGTAGAGGCCCTCAATACCATACATGAGATCAGGGCCATCTCTGGAAATATCTTGAATTTTCAATACAATCTGGCATCCTGCCTTGCTCTCCAAACTGTCTGCCTATGGAATCCAAGGCCAACTCCACTCTTCGATTACTGACTTCCTCCACTTTTGTAGACAACGTGTGGCTCTCAACAGAATCCTTTCATCTCTTTCTGTCCAGGCTGGAGTTCCTAAAGGCAGTGTTTTTGGCCCTGTGCTTTTTCTGTTTTTTAATCGATGATCTCTCCAACTCTCTGCAAAATCCTCTTCACCTCTTTGCTCATGACTCCACTCTCTGCAGTGACATCTCTCATCCTTCTGACAGATGTGCAGCAGCCTCTTCCCTCTCCTCAGACCTTGACAAAAATCACAAACTGGTCAAACACAATTTTGCTTAAGTATCCATATTGTCCACACTTTGCATTCTCCCTTAACCCTCATCGTTACCTGCATCCCTTGTTTGTCTGTCTCCATCTATTTCCCCCCACCACACTGCTGTTGGTGTTTCCCATTTCTCCTGCTGTTCCCTTATGTTGTGTCTTGATTTGTTCTGTGTAAAAACTCTGCCACGAGCCTAGACCATGCAAAACAAACAAAAAAACAAACAAAAAGTAATGCCCTGACATTTGCGGCATTTTTCAGGAACATATCCCCCCGTAAATAGTGGGGTCCAACAGTATTTATAGATGCATCAACCAACATTCATAATTAAGTACATATGTTGGCACATTTACCACTGCTGCACACTGCCTCTGGTCGTTCACCTGAAGTGAGCACAAAGCTGCACTTACTTTCAGATATTTTCATTTACTGACGCTTTCTGACGGTTCTGTGATTTTTCCCGGTGTATCGGCTTTGACGTCTATCGGCACCCAAAATTTCAGCTTTCTACGTTACCTGGAAGGTACCGAACATTAACATCAGTCATTCAATCAGTAGTTAGAATAAGCTTTATATATTAGATATATCTCATTTTAGAGAGCGCAGGGTTCACGAAGGGGTTGCATCACTCAACCTCTGACCCTGAAGCCGCAAACTACGGATAACTCTGCGGCCCGACGGATTTCCACGCAACCGCGTATGCCGGTTGGGATGACTAGTTTGAGCAGGATCCTCACGCTCAGCGTCGCATTACCTCACCTGGTGAGCTCATCATCTCAACTGGGGAACCGCACTCTCAACATCCCACATAGCAAATTCATGGGGCACGCCTCCCTGTCTATTTATTACGTACATACTATATCAAAACAATGAAGGAAAAGATACCAGAACAGGTTTGAAGCAGTTTACCAATGTAAAGCACTTATTTACAAACACGTATCAAGTATTCACAAGCAGGCAAACACACACAAGACAGCAATTTACCCTTAGCACATAAAAGATCCCTTTACACAATCTTACTTGCACTAGAACACAAAACAGAAGTGCCACAATAATCCAGAAAAGGAGAGAGACAGAACAAAATAAAAATTAAAAAATGATCAGGCTTTGTGGGTTGGCCCCTTGCTCACCCTACGCAGACAGGTGGACCTGTGTTGATCCAAAGTGGAGGGAAGGGAAAGGAAAGAAAGGAATGTGGTGGTGAGTGGGTGTGGGATGTCTGTGCGGCGTGTCGCGAGTATGTGTGATTGTAGCTGTTGCGCCCAAGGATTGTGTACTTCCGTCTGCCCTCGGAGTCCTTTGATCAGCGCAACTGGTCTCACCGAGCACAACTCGTACTGGCAATGACTCGTTCAGGCAATCCTTTGTTTCGTCTCGATCCTCGGTGCAACAGAGAGCTTGTACAGGCAATAAGTAAAGTGGGCAGGAAAGCAGCTTGGAAGGCAGGCAGTTTTTGGGTTTGTACCAGTCATTGGCACGTCAGACAGCTGGTGGGCACCACACTGGCTTATATAGGGTTTCGAGCGGGGCATAGAAAAAGATGGTAGTTGCTCGCTTATGTCTGTCTTCATTGTCCCGCAGGCACTGTTGTTGACCGGGCAGCCCCGCCCACTCGCCACACGGCATTGTAGGTATAGGTTACACAACGAGTTTCTGCCATGTGGTTTGCACGTAGCCCTTTAGCTTTTCCCTCACAAGCAGCGCAGAACTGGCATTGTCGTGTTTTGTGGTGCGTGTGCGTGTGCATGTGCTTTTTTTTTTACTGGGGTAAGGTGAAAGGGGAAAGATTGGAAATAAGATTTAAATGAATAGAGTATGAAAATGGATTAAATGAAGGGGGAATAGGGGTTGGAGACCATTTAATATTACTTTTCACAAAGCTACAAAGCCCAAGGCTCTATAGAGTAATTAAAAGAAAAAACAAACAAACAAATAAATCCAACGTTTTTTTCAAAGTTGTGAAAAAAATGTCCCCCCCCCCTCCGAAAACACTCCCCGACACACTGATGAACCTTTGAAAGTTTGACAAAGATCCGTTTGGCCATCCATGATAAAAAAGGACTGTGCAGTCTGAAGCTCACCTGGATCAGGTGCAACAGTCATTCAAACCCCCCGCAGACCCCGTTAACCCCGATTTTTTTGTTAATACCATGAACAAACTTTGGCACATCATGGGTGCTGAAGATTGTGGTCGTTTCATTGAAATTATATGTGCAGTTTCGGAGAAGAGAGCAAATACCTATTTTGCGGGGCTCAAACCCCCCGTAGATTCCCCTCAACCATAACTTTTTTATATGCCGTGAACAAACTTTGGTACCTCACAGGTGATGAAGGTTGTGGTCAAGTTTCAATGAAATTGTGCATGTAGTTTTGGAGAAGAGAGCAAATACCTTTTTTAGGGGGTCAACCCCCGCCCCCCCCAAGATCCCCTTAATGAGTGCAGATTTTGATGTGGTCAATACACCTTCGTTAGGCATCAGATATGAAGTTTGTGTCTAAGTTTCAACAAAATCGTGTGTTTGGTTCAAGCGATAATGACTGAAATGTTTACTGACTGAATGACTCACTCACTCACCTACAGACACTGCTCAATCGCAAAAGCTCACCAGACTAAAGTCCAGGTGAGCTAAAAATGGTGACACACAGACAGACATTTCTCTTTTTGTATCGATAAATTATATAAAATGTGCACATGTATGCACACACCTTAACCTGTTGAAATTGAAACTTGCGATATCTGAACTTGGATATGCGAGCAGTCAAAAATTAGATTATTATTTTGCATGCAGATTGTAACTGCAGGTTACATCAATGCTGGGAGTGCTGATGCAGTGCCCTGCTTCCAGTAAGCTGGTTCTCATTTTGCCCAACATCAGAAAGATGACAGGCTGAATTAACCCACCTGGTGTTATTGAACAGAAAGACAGGGGCTTCAACTCAAGACCCTGAGATGTTAAGCCAACCACCTTAACTGTTCAGTCAACATCAGGCTTAAAAATGAGATACAACTGCCTCTTTTGAATGTAAAACAGAAAGAGTGCTTTTCTCAAGAAGCATGATTGTACTTTTGATTACAAGGCTTGAACTTTACAAGAAATACCCATTACTTGAGAAGGGGACAGTTAAACGAGTAAAAATATACACATAAACAGCTTCTTCCTTACCTGACAGTGATACATGTATGTTTACAATGTAATAAGTTATGACGACATCCATGATAACCCCAGTGCAAGACAGCCAGTCTAATAGAGAAAAAAAGCCAGCAGTGGTGCTTCTGAGCTGCAACAATGGTGTGTGTGTGTGTGTGTGTGTGTGTGTGTGTGTGTGTGTGTGTGTGTGTGTGTGTGTGTGTGTGTGTGTGTGTGTGTGTGTGTGTGTGTGTGTGTGTGTGTGTGTGTGTGTGTGTGTGTGTGTGTGTGTGCGTGCGTGCGTGTCAGAGTGAGCGAGCGAACACAAGGCTGATTTAGCATATGTACCGGTACGCCTGCAGCCAGGCTGTCCACATCTCAGAGTCTCGTTCGCTTTTGCTCAACTCAGACATGTTCTGCAGTGCAAGGAGCTTCTTGGTCCTCTCAAGCTCTGCCTCAAGTCTGGCCTGGCCTCCAACACGAGCCAGCAGCATAGGGTTTGATTCTGCTAAGCTCATCAACAGGTGAAGTTGTCTGAAATGCACATGCCACAAAGATATGTTATATTTTTTTAATGTGTGAGATGATGATCCCTTCTGCCATCACCCTGACATTGCACTTGCATGGCATGCTAATACAAAGACCAGGACACAACAAGCCCTTCATGATTTCAATGATTTGACCTTGGTGGGAAAGAATTTCTCTGGACTTGCCAAGAGAAAGTGTACATCCCCTTTCAAAATTTTCATCTTCAGTTGCCTTATAGCTTGGAATTGAATTGCATTAAATCAGACTTTTTCCATCTTTATTTGCACATTGTAACCCACAACTTAGAAGTGAAAAACAAATTCTACAAATTTCAGAAAATTAATTAAAAATACAAAAATTGGTTGGGGAGGTGTCCACCACCTTATAAAAGTAATTGTAAATTTGCTCAGGTGTAACCAATCACCTTCAAAATCACACACCAAGTTAATTGGCCTCCACCTGTGTTAAATTGTAGTGATTCTGATTATTTCAGAATAAAATCAGCTGTTCCTGTAAGTTTCCTCTGCTGGGTAGTGCATTTCACAGTGAAGACTCAACCATGAGCACCAATGAGCTTTCAAAAGACCTCTGGGATAAAGTTGTGGAAAAGCACAGATCAGGGGATGGGTAAAAAATATTACAAAGGCCTTGAATATCCCTTGGAGCACAGTCAAGCCAGTGATTAAGAAGTGGAAGGTACATGGTATCACCAAGACCCTGCCTAGATCAGGCTGTCCCTCCAAACTGAATGACCAAGCGAAGAGGAGACTGCTCAGAGAGGCCACCAAGATGCAAATGGCAACTTTGAAAGAGCTACATGCCTTTATGGCAAAGAATGGTCACTGTGTGCATGTGACAACAATATCTCAGCACTCCACAAGTCTGGCTTGTACGGTAGGGTGGCAAGAAGGAAGCCATTACTCAAAAAAGCCCACCTTGAGTTCCGTTTCAGGTATGCAAAAAAACACTCCGGAGATTCTGAAGCCAGGTGGCAAAAAGTTTTGTAGTCTGACGAAACCAAGATGGAACTTTTTGGCTGATATACAAACGTTACATTTGGCACAAACCCAACACAGCCCATCATACAAAGAACAACATCCCCACTGTGAAGAATGGTGGTGGCGGCATCATGTTTTGGGGATGTTTCTCATCAACAGGGACTGCGGCACTTGTCAGGATGGAAGGGAAAATGGATGGAGCAAAATACAGAAAAATCCTTGAGGAAAACTGGCTGTCTGCTGCAAGAAAGCTGAAATTGGCAAGGAAGTTCACCTTTCAGCGCATGACAACGATCCAAAGCACACAGCCAAAGCTACACTGGAGCGGCTAAGGAACAAAAAAGATAAATGTCCTTTAGTGGTCCAGTCAGAGCTCCGACCTAAATCCCATCGAAAATCTATGCCATGACTTAAGAATGCTGTCCATCAACGCCCCCCACGCAACTTAACTGAGCTTGAATAGAAGAATGAGCAAATATTGCCCAATCAAAGTGTGCAAAGTTGGTGGAGACCCATCCCAACACAGCTATAATTGCTGTCAAGGGTACTCCCACGAAGTATTAACTCTAGTACAGGCATTTTAGCAGAAATATTTGGTCAACCTCCCACAAATTGCAACAAAAGCAAACTCAACAGATTTTGATTCCTGGATATGTCCTCAGTGACAGAAAGAAAGTCCTAAGGGATCCTCCGGGGGGAAAGTCCTGAAATCATGGAAATCCAATATGGCCGCCACCCGGCTTCGGGGAAAATGGGAAAATTGTAAAGATTGATATTTTAATATGTAAATATATGCTTTTCTGCATTATAATTATTTCTAGTTATGGTGAGTATATTGATATACAAGAATAATTATAAAAAAGTGAAATGTATTGAGGGTAAAATGAAAAATTATAGCTTTTTTTGTCCAAAAATGTCAATTTTTTGTCCCGAAAATTTTTACCTGATATTGATTTTGGCTCCTGGACAAAAAAAAAGAAACGTTGAAGACACAAGATGAAATAAAGTCTATGGCAATACAATATAATTATGTAAATCATTGAAACATGACAAAATTCACAATTCCACTCGGGGCAATTACATCTGCCTTATGAAGGTTTCAAAATGAAAATGAAAAATCGCATTAAACTCAGAAACTACATCCATTATAAACTTACTATACATGTTGAGAAAAATCAAGTGAAATGAAGTGAGAACTCGACAATGTCGTCATTATCCTCATCATTGTCACATGGAGTGTTTGTGCAGCCAGAGCCCCTGCAGTTTCCACAAGCTGGAGTGCACTCAATGTTGTGCTTCTTGCATGTGCATCTCATGGTACTACATTCAGCCTGGCAGTTGCACCTAATGACACGTAACATCTTTTCAGGAGCTAGAGCTATTGATGTCTGAAGTGGCACAAAACCCTCGTCACACTTCTGCCAACCCCAGTCTGTGGAAGAAGTATGCAAGTCTGACGTCTTGAAACGAAAAGACCACCTTCAGAAGCATGCAGAGTCTTCAAAGATATCTTCTAGAACTACAGCGCTCTGGGTTCAGGATATGGACATGCTCGACATTCTACGCAAATACATCCGGGCAGAGCGCACTGGACACTGGGCACTACATCTACAGGCCATCCAGGAAATGCAGCCTTACCTGGCAGCCTCGGGCCACAACCTGTATGCCAAATCTGCGAGGGTGTATCTGCAGCAGATGTCCAACCTCAAAACTCAACATCCCAATGTCCAACAACGTTTTGATGAGGGGTTCCATGTGGTTCGACGAAGTTATTGCCTGTGGGCAGGTCTTTCATCTGATCTGATCATCGAACAAGTTTTGATGAGAAGTTTGAAGACCAGCGGGGGGCTCACACGAGGGCGAGGAATGACAGAGCAACAACGGCTGGTATGGCTACTATCAATGCCTGCCTGTGCAGAAATAAACCAGGCAATGCAGGAGCTCACAGGTGTGAACTACAACACTGGAGAGCAGAAGAAGGACATGACCAAGGCAAGACAATCTCGTGACTGGAAGGACACACTATCAGCTCTTCAGTATTTACAGGAACGGAATCCATTCAGTAGTGATCCATGTCTGAGGAACATTGCCACTGAGTTCATGCACACCCCACAGTCACCGTCGATACAGCACATGCTGTAGGAGCCAAAATATTGAAATCTATGGATGGGAAAACACCTGCCGAGTACACATTTAAGAGGAAAGGCCTAGTTGTCACCCTCAGCATGAAGTCATCTGTCAAGATTAATGGAGAGCAAGTCCAGGTTGACCCACAACTCCTCTTCCAGAGACTGATCACTGTTGCACAGACAGCAGAAGAACTGGAGTCGGCCTTCAAATATGAACTGTGCAGCTATCCACCAGCCCTCTTTGATTCCTTTCTTCAGCTCCAAGAAGCACACAAGCCAGTCTTTGCTGATGCCATCTGGGATCTTCTTGGATCCGATGTCACAGCAGATATCCCCAATGATGGGCAACAGTATGTTTTGGATGGCGGGGCACTTGTTCAACGCATTCCATGGTCTCGTGGATCTACATACAGAGACATATGCCACCAGTACACTGATTATGTAACGAAGAAGTACGGAGATGCCATAGTCGTGTTTGATGGTGAGGAGAGTACCAACACGAAGGACATGACACACCAGAGACGGTCTAAAGGGAATGCTGGCACTACTGTGACATTTACAGCTGATATGCGTCTCACAATTAAGAAGGAACAGTTTCTTGCCAATAGGCAGAATAAACAGCGATTCATTTTTATGTTGAGTGAAGAGCTTCAGAATAAGAACTGTAGGACACACCATGCCTCAGGGGATGCTGATCTCCTGAATGTACTGAAGGCCGTGCAGTCTGCTACTGTCACCAACACTGTGTTAGTTGGTGATGACACAGACCTCGTCCTCCTATGCTACCATGCAAGGTTAGAATCCCATGACCTCTTCTTTTGTCCCGAGCCAAAGAAGAACACGAAGAAGCCTCGCATCTGGAACATCAAGGCTACAAAGAAAATGATTGGTACAGACATATGCAAGCACAGACTGTTTCTACATGCAGTTCTTGTGTGCGACACAACATCTCGTCTTCATGGGCTTGGAAAGGGAGCTTCCCTCAAAAAGTTCAAAGCAAACAACACATTCCATGAGCAGGCCAAGGTTTTTGATACATATCCAGCTTCCGTATGTGATGTGGCAGATGCAGGACAAAAAACATTGGTGATAATCTACAACGGAAACTCAACTGACACCCTGGACACCCTCCGGTATCAGCGGTACTGGGACAAGGTGGCTTGGAGGTCCTCTCACATGCAACCAGACGTTACCACCAACATCAGAAGCAGCAAAGTATCACAGCCTGCGCATGTATCTGCAAGTCCAAGAATGGAAGGGATGTGCAGATGAACTTCTTCCGACAGACTGGGGTTGGCAGAAGTGTGACGAGGGTTTTGTGCCACTTCAGACATCAATAGCTCCAGCTCCTGAAAAGATGTTACGTGTCATCAGGTGCAACTGCCAGGCTGAATGTAGCACCATGAGATGCACATGCAGGAAGCACAACAATGAGTGCACTCCAGCTTGTGGAAACTGCAGGGGCTCTGGCTGCACAAACACTCCATGTGAATGATGAGGATGATGACGACATTGTCGAGTTCTAACTTTAATACGCTTGATTTTTCTCAACATGAATGGTAAGTATATAATGGATGTAGTTTCTGAGTTTAATGCGAATTTTCATTTTCATTTCAAAACCTTCGTCAGGCAGATGTGATTGCCCCGAGTGGAATTGTGAATTTTGTCGTTTCAATGATTTACATAATTATATTGTATTGCCAAAGACTTGATTTCATCTTGTGTCTTCAACATTTCTTTTTTTTTTTGGTCCATGAGCCAAAATCAGTATCAGGTAAAAAAAAAATTTCGGGACAAAAAAATTGACATTTTTGGACAAAAAAGCTATAATTTTTTATTTTACCCTCAATACATTTCACTTTTTATAATTGTTCTTGTATATCGATATACTGACCATAATTAGAATGCAGAAAAATATTTATTTACATCTTAAAATATCAATCTTTACAATTTTCTCATTTTTCCCCAAAGCCGGGTGGCGACCATATTGGATTTCCATGATTTCAGGACTTCCCCACCCCCCCCCCCCCCGGAGGATCCCTTAGGACTTTTTTCTGTCACTGAAGACATATCCAGGAATCAAAATCTGTTGAGTTTGCTTTTGTTGCAATTTGTGGGAGGTCATCCGACATTTTGACTGTACTACTTGGGGAGACGGACACTTGTCCATCCAAGATATTGTTGCGGATTTCGCGCCCGCCGGCGTGCTGACGGCCACGTAACTCGAATCGCGGCACGTCGCCCACCGGACGGACAATCCAGTCGTGACCCTCTCGGACTAACGCCGGGAACCAGTCACGGGTGGACCTTTCGGTCTCACCGCGATCGAGCCAATCAGCCCCCGCGTGGGATAGGGTTGCTCGCCAAATTCGACCTACCTAAGTACCCACGCGGAGGGTAGACCGGGCGATCGCACCTCGCCGCAGGTCGACTTCGGACACGGGCCACTTAAGCGACCCGTTCCGTACTATCAGAATAACCGAGCGGTGTTATCGTCGACCTCGACGGTTCGATTAATTATCGGGCGTATTCAGCCCACTACCAACCCTTTACGTGAAGCAAGATGAGGATTCAATGGGAGAAAAAGACGAAGCGAAGCGGGAGAACAGTTCAATAATAAAGCACATTTATTCGCGGCACACGGGAAGCACACACATTCAATTCCACCAAAAGCACACAAAAAAAAAGAAAACACAATTCCATTTACACAAAAAGCAAATATAAAAGCGAAGACAATGCAGAGCTAATACCGACTACCGAGCACACGGCAACACTTATACAATTCTACTTCACAGACGGCGCCGACAACACATACCCAAAACCAAGGAAAAGAATACCCCCAAGAATGAGGCGGGCCTGAGGCCGAGACCGGGTCGCGCCTACCCGTCTGGTGATGAGACGCGGAGCGGCGATGGCGCCTCACTCCGCGGGCCTCGCGGACAGTGTCTGGCAGGGGGTGGGAAAGGGGCCCCCTTGGTCGCACTATCTCAGCGCGGGTCGGAACAGGACGCGGCTGCTGATGCTCGGGGTATAGAGGATCTTTATTATCCCTGGTGTGCGTCTCCACCTCGGCCAGGTCGCGCTGCCGGCCTTCCTCGGGCGTGCAGCTCCCGGCACCGTCGCGAGCACCCCCTCGTCTGCCTTCGCCGCTGCCGCCTCTCCGCCTCTGGACTCTCCACCCTGGACTCTTCTTTGGGCTCTCCTCGTTCGACTCTCTTCAGCTTCTCCAGCTACTGCAGGCTTCGGGCTCCAGACTTCCACACACGGGTCTGACTGACGAACACGGTCCTTTTATCCCCCCGTAGCTTCGCCTTTGACCCCCTCCCTTTGACCCTTCACCCCGCTCCCCATTGGCCCGAGAAAAAGTGGGCGTGAAGGCATTTTGATCCACAAATTTGCATATATCGATCGTCCTGGAGGCGGGGCCAAATCGCCCCTCGCTCACCGATTGGACGGCAAAAAGTGGGCGTGTGTCGTTTTTGATCCGTTTTTGAAGCACAAAATCCGTGATTTTGTACACGCTGTTCGACGCGCGCTCTGCATGAGTCCAACACCGGTACCCACAGCGGGGCAAGAACGGTGGCGATGCTACGGTTGCGAGGTGTGACGGGAAGGTCGTGGCGGTTGTGGTGAAGCGGCGTTGTGGTTGGTGGTTGATGTTGTGGTTGTGGTGGTAATCATGGCGGTTGGTCCAAAATAAAGATAGTAAAAGAAAAACGGCTATCCTGAAGAGTCGCAGCACGCATAAATGACATGTATTCCCACTAGACAACGGGTTTGGACCTAACTACACATGTACTTACCGAGATACCTCACCTAAGGGACCTGAATGGTGGTTTGCGAATTTGGTAACCACAACACTACCCCCTTCCCTTTTTACAGACTCGTCCCGAGTCGTCAAATTTTCGTGTGCCATCATGTGTAGTTTTCCCCTAGTACATTTTACCTACGGATCCCTGAGTGCGACATTCATGGTATTCGTGTCCCCAAAATAAATAACCTGAGGGCTGCGTAACTATCTAAACAAACTCACTCACACGGACGACTTAAATAAAATTGCCGGCGCTAGACATACATGCCGGGGGCGCACTCATATTTACAGTACATCTTAACCTTAACTTACAAATTTTACACTAAACCATGGCCCAGGATCATTGAACTCTGCAAAAAGAAAGCAGTTAGCAGGGAGCCAGGCTGCCCACATGCAGTCTCTGGCTCAAAACAATGCAGGTGACAGGGAACGTGGCTGGCTGCTCACACGCAGTCCAAGGCCTTCCCTTTTGAACTGAACGCAGTGAACCACAACGGTGCATGGGCTGCACAAACGCAGTCTCCGTGCCAGCTCAAGTGGCACACGCAATGAACACAACGAATGGATGGATGAATGGATGGACCGAATGCAGTGAACCACAACGGTGCATGGGCTGCACAACGCAGTCTCCGTGCCAGCTCAAGTGGCACACGCAATGAGCACAACGAATGGATGCATGAACACAAACACGGTGCACGGGCCGCCACTGCAGGCCCGTGTTGTAGCTGCCAACAGGGCAGTTCTCGTAGCTTGCAAACTGTTGCCTTGCGGATCCTGGCGCACATGGAAATGAACAGGGGGGGGGGGGCAAAGCAAACATTGAACGGGGCTGGTGAACGTGGGCAGTGGGCATGGCATGGCAAAGGTGAGCAGGCAAACACAGCCCGCAGAAGAAGGCCGCTGCAGGCAAACATAGCGGGCAGATGAACTGGCCGGCACAGGCCTTGAAGAAAAACAGCCAGCAGATGAACTGGCCGGCACAGGCCTTGCAGCACAGCAGCTGCAGACGATCCAGCCGGCACAGGCCTTGCAGCACAGCAGCTGCAGATGAACTTGGCCGGCCTCCGCCTTGAAGCAAAACACGGCCAGCCGATGAAGTTGGCCAGCCTTTGCCGTTCAGTGGAGGTTGGTGGAGGGAGTGCGGTGGTGCTGGCCACTTGGAAGGCGGGCTCGGACCTACCTACCTGTCTCCCTCCCAACCTATCGCCTTTGCCTGTCACTGTACATACCCACTCCCTTAATTTGTCAAACCCCAATTTAGCCCCAACTTATTTTTTTGTTGTTTTTATTTTTACTTCCCCACTATAAATCGTCCCCTAACCCCCTTTATCGTCCTTGTTCGGCTAACCTATCCTGTCACCTAGCCTACTCCCAACCCCTACGTTCCCTTCCCGGAGGGGAATAAGGGAGAGCTAACGTCCTGTGTCGAGGCCCACCGAAGCCTCAGAATGGCCTCCCCAGAGTTCGGCGATCTTAACACCAAGTGGGTCCAGCGGCCCACAACGACAGCGAGGGGATGGATGGTGCGGAGGGGTACATCTCCTAATCTACCCTAACCATTTAACTGTTAAACTACCCCTGGGCTTTCAACAAGCGCTTCTCGCTTAAACTATTGGTTCTAACAACCCAGATTCCCGTCGCCTGTGTTGGTGTCCTCACAATTTCGGGCCTCGCCCCCCAATTTTCTCTCCGTGCCCTCACACGGTCTCCTGGCTGGGACACGTGGCTCCCTTTGGCAGGCACGACCCTCTGCCGATTCTCCCGCTATGGCACCCCCGGGCACTACACTGCCTCCGAGCCTACCAGCTCCCTAACACCGGGGAGTGCCCCCCATGGCACCTCCCCTGAAACGCACACGTGGCAGGCCGGCCTCCCGGGCCCCTTTCCGAGGGTCACCCGTGCCCACAACACTGCCCACGCGGCTAATGGCGCCCCGCACCAAGCAGGCGCACCCGTGCCCACTACTCTATCCCGGCCCCCCATGGGCCCATGGCCTACCGCGGCCGACTAGCCTGGTGCCCGGGGTACCCACTCAGCGATACTCACCTTTCGCAGCCACGCTCCCAAGCCCGTCAACAGGGCTCCTGCACCCCTCCAAATGGGTCTCGAGCCTACTTTCCCACCAACAGCAAAACGACCTCCATTTTCAATTTGACTAACCCAGCTAACTCACTTTACTCTGACCCCGGGGTCCCTTGGGCGGGAGTCACTCCTCCCCCCAATCACTCATCGCACCATGCATTCCCCATTCGCTCCATTCACACAGACCCGCTGGCCTCACTCACTCACCAAGCACATGCTTCCAATTCACTCACCAACAACTCTTCAACACACACACCACTGAACTCTGCCATCCTCCTAACTACATCCCCTAACTAACTCGTGCTCCCACATCGTCCCTTAAACTACAGCACGTTCCTTTTAACCTACGTAGCTAAGCTACGTCCCCGCTACACATCCACAAGTCTGTCACTGTCTCCTAACTCAAAAATTCATTTTATTTCCCAACCTAAAGCTCACTAAATCCCTCTACCTAATCCATTCCACGGACTCCATGAGGACTTACCCCTGCCCCATGAAGTCGGTCTAGCTGAGCTAACCCTTCCCCCGAACTAGTTTCCATCCTGTGCCCAGGGTAAGGGGGTCTTTCACCCCTTGCCCAGGAATCCTGTACACCCGAAAGTGAGGCTTGCTTTTTTTTTTTTTTTTTCCATGCGCAGCACCTGCGCGGCAACTCAGAGCTCGCGCACTTTGCACCTGCCCGTGACGTCATGCAGCTGCACGTGTACCTCGTCCCTCCTTGGACGGTACCATCCGGCCGGGATACCCCTCCTGCCGGATTCCAACCACACGTGCAGCCATGACGTCACCGTGCGCATAAAAAAAAAACACAAGCCCCACGTCTCGAGGGGTTCCCCACGCGAACACATGTGCCTTGCCCGTTGGAGCTTAACACACACGATCGCGTGGAGAACCCGTCCGGTCCAAATCCGTTTACCTGCCTAAACTTTGTCCGTCCGCGGGATCGGCAAATCCACCGCGTGCGTTTCCGGACCGGGACTTCACTCTCGCAAGCGAGCACGTGGCGGTCTCGTGCGTTGCACAGCACGAACCGCGTGCTCACTGCTGGGCGAACCCGGCACGGTCCCCGAAACAACTACAGCCGCTACCCGGCTTTCTCTCCTCTGTCGCCGTCTCCGTCTCCATTCAACCCACGCACACCTGCGTGTTACGACGCACACAGTCCACTCCATCACATTCACACCGGGAGACGCGGCTGCGTGCTCCCGCATGCCAACCGACATCTCCCTCACATACCGCTCTCTCACACACACGGTCTCCCTTGCACACAGCGACCTTGCACACGGCCGTTCACTCACGCGTGCGGGGGAACTCACCCGCGGTGCCTCACTCGCACTCCGTGCCTCATCCACACACGCGGGGGCACTCACCCGCGGTTCCTCATCCATACACACGGCGACACTCACACACGCGGTCTCTTCCACACACGGTGCCTCACCCACACACGCGGGGGCACTAACCCGCGGTGCCTCACTCACACTCCGTGCCTCACTCACACACGCGAGGGCACTCACCCGCGGTGCCTCATTCACACACACGGCGACACTCACACACGGTGCCTCATCCACACACGGCGTGCTGGGAAGCACGCACTCTGGCACCATCGCCACCACACCACTCACACGTGGTGCCTCACTCATACTGGCCGTTTCACTCACACACACGGCCTCACTCACACACGGTGCCCCATCCACACCCGGCGTGCTGGGAAGCACGCACTCTGGCACCATCGCCACCACACCACTCACACACGGGGTCGCTTCCACACACGGTGCCGCACTCACACCTTGCACCACACACACAGGAACAACCACACTGGGGATTTGTGTCCCCACAAGGGTCTCCGGGGCTTCTACACCCCCCAAGCTCTCCGTGCACCTGTCCACAGCACTCCTCCTCTCAACCTCGCAAAGCACGACCGAACTCACCTGGTCGTGACTCGCCTCAAGGGGGCATACTCCCTCCCCTTGTTCCTGGAGGAGGCCATCCAGGTGCTCGCACTGGGTCCCCACACGCTCCGCGAGCTCACCCTCATTGTCCTCCACTACCTCCGTGTGTGTGTGCGCGTCACTTACCCCGTCTTCATCGTGTTTATTGGTCTCTGCTTCTTTCTGGCGTCTTTCCCTTATCTTTATGTAGGTCAACCTTGCTTTCTCTTTAAGTCGCTCCCGTCCTTCCCTGTTTTTCACTCCTTGCTCTTTCACGATCTCCGCGTACCTCATCCTTGCTTTCCGTATTAATTGTTCTTTTCTCTCCCTCCCAATTACTTTCACCTCGTCTCTTGTCTCCCGAATTATTTTTTTACCCGCCTCCACCGCGGGCCTGTCAGCCGTTGCACCCCCTTCCAGCTCGTTTGTTCCGACACGTGGAGTCGCCATTTTAAGTTCCCTGCTCACGGCCTTCATGCCCGCCTGCAGGCATCGGCCCATGTTCTGCGTCTCACCCCGTAGTTCTTTCATTTCTTTTTTTTATTTGCTGTGTATTCGCATCCATCGTCGTTTTCACTTCATTTGTATTTGTATCCATCTTTTCATCCATTTTTTGTGTATTCGCATCCATCTTTTCGTTCATGCCTTTCATTTCGTTTTTCATATTCGCATCCATTTTTTCGATCATTTTCGCATTCATCTTTTCGTTCATTGCCGCCAGCATGGCGCATAGCTGGGCCATGTCGGATGCACTCAGCTGAGCCGTTTCGGCAAGGGTTGGGGAAGGGTTTTGGTGGAGAGGAGGGGGGGGGGAGGTGTCATACACTGCGGCCGCTGCCGCACCCATTTCGGGCTCTGGGTTTAGTTGGGCGAGTCCGTGTTCCTGCACAATCAACATTTCCTGCACGGGGATTCCATCCTGGACCATGGATTCTACATTACTACACATATACATTTCTAATACCCCTGGCTCCCGCTCGCCTTGAGACGCCATCTTGCTTCTCTTAAAGGGTTAATTTCGCTCGCTCGTAATTTGGAGGGAATCGGGGGTCGCTTCTCTCACCCCTGGACCGATTCCCGTGAATTTAGCCGGAGACAGGAGAGCCCGTTTTCCTGTTCTCCGATACCAGTGCCGCGAGGAGGGCGATGAATTTGTATCGCACGACCTGACACCAGTGTTGCGGATTTCGCGCCCGCCGGCGTGCTGACGGCCACGTAACTCGAATCGCGGCACGTCGCCCACCGGACGGACAATCCAGTCGTGACCCTCTCGGACTAACGCCGGGAACCAGTCACGGGTGGACCTTTCGGTCTCACCGCGATCGAGCCAATCAGCCCCCGCGTGGGATAGGGTTGCTCGCCAAATTCGACCTACCTAAGTACCCACGCGGAGGGTAGACCGGGCGATCGCACCTCGCCGCAGGTCGACTTCGGACACGGGCCACTTTAGCGACCCGTTCCGTACTATCAGAATAACCGAGCGGTGTTATCGTCGACCTCGACGGTTCGATTAATTATCGGGCGTATTCAGCCCACTACCAACCCTTTACGTGAAGCAAGATGAGGATTCAATGGGAGAAAAAGACGAAGCGAAGCGGGAGAACAGTTCAATAATAAAGCACATTTATTCGCGGCACACGGGAAGCACACACATTCAATTCCACCAAAAGCACACAAAAAAAAAAGAAAACAAAATTCCATTTACACAAAAAGCAAATATAAAAGCGAAGACAATGCAGAGCTAATACCGACTACCGAGCACACGGCAACACTTATACAATTCTACTTCACAGACGGCGCCGACAACACATACCCAAAACCAAGGAAAAGAATACCCCCAAGAATGAGGCGGGCCTGAGGCCGAGACCGGGTCGCGCCTACCCGTCTGGTGATGAGACGCGGAGCGGCGATGGCGCCTCACTCCGCGGGCCTCGCGGACAGTGTCTGGCAGGGGCTGGGAAAGGGGCCCCCTTGGTCGCACTATCTCAGCGCGGGGGGGAACAGGAGGGGGTTGCTGATGCTCGGGGTATAGAGGATCTTTATTATCCCTGGTGTGCGTCTCCACCACGGCCAGGTCGCGCTGCCGGCCTTCCTCGGGCGTGCAGCTCCCGGCACCGTCGCGAGCACCCCCTCGTCTGCCTTCGCCGCTGCCGCCTCTCCGCCTCTGGACTCTCCACCCTGGACTCTTCTTTGGGCTCTCCTCGTTCGACTCTCTTCAGCTTCTCCAGCTACTGCAGGCTTCGGGCTCCAGACTTCCACACACGGGTCTGACTGACGAACACGGTCCTTTTATCCCCCCGTAGCTTCGCCTTTGACCCCCTCCCTTTGACCCTTCACCCCGCTCCCCATTGGCCCGAGAAAAAGTGGGCGTGAAGGCTTTTTGATCCACAAATTTGCATATATCGATCGTCCTGGAGGCGGGGCCAAATCGCCCCTCGCTCACCGATTGGACGGCAAAAAGTGGGCGTGTGTCGTTTTTGATCCGTTTTTGAAGCACAAAATCCGTGATTTTGTACACGCTGTTCGACGCGCGCTCTGCATGAGTCCAACACCGGTACCCACAGCGGGGCAAGAACGGTGGCGATGCTACGGTTGCGAGGTGTGACGGGAAGGTCGTGGCGGTTGTGGTGAAGCGGCGTTGTGGTTGGTGGTTGATGTTGTGGTTGTGGTGGTAATCATGGCGGTTGGTCCAAAATAAAGATCGTAAAAGAAAAACGGCTATCCTGAAGAGTCGCAGCACGCATAAATGACATGTATTCCCACTAGACAACGGGTTTGGACCTAACTACACATGTACTTACCGAGATACCTCACCTAAGGGACCTGAATGGTGGTTTGCGAATTTGGTAACCACAACAATATTTTAGTTTGTGTTTTTAATTAATTTTCTGAAATTTGTGGAATTTGTTTTTCACTTGGAAGTTCTGGTTTACAATGTGTAAATCAAGGTGGACAAAGTCTGATTTAATGCAATTTAATTCCAGGCTGTAAGGCAACAAAAGGTGAAAATTTTGAAAGGGGGTGTACACTTTCTGTAGGCACTGGACACCTTCCCTACCACCAATTTTTTGCATCATAAGAATCAATCTAATCATTCCATAATGTGCAAAATTGGCAAATTTCCAACCCGCCCCACCCACCCCCTCTACATGTGGAATAAAAAGTTGAAAAAGACAACACAGGCAAAAAAAAAAAACTTTCATGAATACGATTTGTAAATCATGTAAAATGAATGAAACAAGGAAATGAATCATGTACAGTAAACAAACAAGACTAAATTATGTTTATTATTTGAGTGAAAAAAAAATTGTGAGCTCAGACATATTAACTTGTGCTGTAGCCCTGTGAAACCAAATTAACCAATTAAATGAACACGTGACATGTCATGCTTGTTTTGTTCGAATATTTGATGCAAGAAATTATTTTTGTGACTGCTAAGTGAGCAGAGTAGTCATGCCAATTTCTGTGATGTAAATTGTGTGGATGTGCTCGACGACTATGTCGGAGGATTGTCAGCTTGCATTGCTAATCGACATGGTCAATTAAATGTATGAGCAAGTTAAAGGCATTTTAGGTGTTGACAAAAATGGAATATCTGCGTTTACATTAATTATTTTGGATGGTTGCGAGGGTTCTTTAAACAGCCCTTGGGAGGAGGGACCGGTCCCGGGAGCCTGGGGACACCAACGCAGAGTTAGCCCGGGCTGGTCGGCGACCCACCTCACGGCACATTTTTATGTGTGGGAATTGCAGCTTGCTTCTCTCATTCCAGGTCAAGGAGCCTCACTTAGCTTGACCAGACCTAAACCAAGCCTCTTTCTTTTATAGTCTCCGCAATTTTCCAACCCTTATTCTCCTCCTTGAGAGATAGACTTTTTAGGATAGGTCAAGTATATTAGCCGAACAATTCTTGTAGAGTTATCAGCATGATATTTTCCAATTGGGAGGATGTCCTCCTCTTCTTAATTTTCCTCTTTCTTTGCTCCCATCCCTGGCTTTTGTTTTCACGTTTTTATTAAACATAATTATTTATTATTCCTGTTGGTTATTGGGTTTCATGACCATCTCTGTGAGCGAGTAAATCATCAGCGGACACACAAGTTAGGTTCTCGGCATGTGCAAGCAAATTGAAGATCTTAACGTTTTCAAAAGCCGCCATTGGTGCTTTGCAATATTTAAATCAACACCTCAGCTTGGGAGTTTATCTCCAGTGGTCTTGCGGCACCAATTATGGAGACAGAGAGCATTACATTATATATGGTATAAGGCCATAAATCGTGACACACCACCCACCCACCCATGCACCCTAAGACAAACATACTACAGGTTTTTAGCAAATTAAAGGAGAATGACTGAATGGTTCAATTAAATACAAGACCACAACGCACATGGGGGAATTTTGAATAATATTAGCACCAGCACGCCATCCTTATGCTTCGTTCCACCAACACTTGGGCTGATGAGGTTTAGCCTTCATTATGAAAGATTTCAACAACTGTGGAGACATCAAAACCATGAAACCACCTCACTTTTATACACCAACTACTAATCAAATGCACAAAAAAGGGAAAAGGGATGAAACAAGAACATGTAGATTGACGATAAAGACAATGGGGGAAGTCTGTGTGTGTGGGCGTGGGCGTGGGGGAGGAGGGGGAGGGGTAGTGCAAGTCTATTGAAAGCAGGAGAGAGAAAGAAAAACATTCATGAGAATATTGTGGGAAGAAAGGAATTGGAAGGGAAAGAATGTTTGGAGGAAATTAGAGTAAATAAAAGGAGTGAATTGAAGGAGAGTGTGGACATACATAAAGCCATATTTGCATGTTAAAAAAAAAAAAACTAGACGCCCCCCCTCTGGAGGAAGCACTTCACCTTGGGTGCATACGTGCTCTGAAAGCTTCCTGCATCTCAGCAAGAGAAGCACAATTGTCCAGCAGCAAACACAGGAAGTTGGCTAGCTCCATTGCCCCCTCAGCTTCAGGCAAAGAAAATTGAGATAGCAAGCGGAAACAGTTGGTGAAATCACATCCTGTAAAAAAAAAATATTATTATTATTTTAAATGATGAGATTTATTATATAAAAGAAACATTTTGGGGTATTTGAATGTGCATGTAGGTAACACCGATATCGTAAGTTATTCTACAACGTCGCTTCTAATGTTGTTAACCACGAGGGGAGCACTTTCCAACAACGTCAACGTTTCCATATGATGTCGTCGGTTCCCGTCAGTGTGCTTTTATTTTGAAGTGAATTTCTGCGAAACCTTTATCTTTATTAAACATCCACCTGGTAAATTTCCACAAAACATCACGACATGGAGGCATTGCAGGAGGTGAATTCTGCTCCATCTTCATCCGCCTCGCAATAGCCCACTCCCCTTCCATTTTCCCTCACTCCACCTCCACAAGCTCCATCCATGACCATCGTCGGGAAGTACAGTACTGCACATGTTACTTCTATTTATTTATTAGGTATTTTATTGTATGATAAGGATTTTATTGAATGGAAATGTAGAAAAATGCTTTTTTGCACTCATTAAAAATGTTTTTGGTGCAAAAACAAAATTTATACCTGGGACATTAAATGTTATTTACATTAACTAGCAGATACCAGTCGACGATGGGCATGGGGGACAGGATGGATCACAATATTCGGTTACGGTAGTTTCGTTGGATGTTTTGCGTCGCATTCAACAGCTCAGTTCATATTGGTGGCGTGTCTGGGTGCCCATGGTAGCGTTTGAGACCGGTCGCTTTAGATTGTTGGCCTTGACACATAGTGCCGGATGAGTAACACGAACAATTTGACATAATAATCATTTCTATATTACCTCCATCAACAGATTAACAACATGGCAGGATAAAAGTCGTAAATGCTGAGTTGAACAAATGTCCTGAACTCATGGACTTAGTTAAGTAAAGCACGTCGTCTGGGACCCGGCCGGCGGTTTGCGACGTCATAGATTCCCTCTGAAAATTCGATCTATATTCGATATTTTGAATCCGCTATCACCTGCGAAATACATGGAACACATATAATGTGAAGATTTTGGAAGTATGAACAGAATATGTTCGGAGAAAAGTGTGTTCGAAGTTCCAGGCTTACGCCCATTATATTACGATTTAAATGGGAAAATTTGTTTCCAACAACATAGTTTCCTCCAACGTCGCACTTTTCAGGGACACATCAACGACGTTGTAAGATAACTTACTGTATGTGATTTAAATGCCTGTGCAATCATATTTTACTCGGAATGATATGTGTAACAGGAGAGATTTATGGGATGGAAAATAAATAAATAAACAAAAACAAACAAATAAACAAATAAATGGGCAAAATGTTTTCCTTCCATGGACAATGGCCTTTAAAAAATCAGACATCAAGTGCTAATGAAACATCAGAATGGCATGTCTTTTTCAAGAGTCCTCAACAAGAGAATAATATGACAAGTCATACATGATCGACATGATTATTTTCACTTTGTCCTAGCTTGATAAAAATACAATATACAATTATCCACTCACCGAATTCAAGAACACCGAGTATGCTGACTGGATTTAACAGGCTATTCATGAGATTTATTTCAAGACTGTTGTCAACAAATGCAACAAGGACAAATGTGTCCAAGAGCAGCATCCTAAAGGTTTTGTCAGCTACAACAAAACAAAACAAAAAACAACAACTTCCGATATTTTGTCACGTGCCTTGATTAAGCCAATAGCGAGACCCGTCATAATGTATTTACGTATTTACGATATATATAGTGTATTTACGAAATAAATAATGTATTTACGAAATTACAATACGGTAAATGGAATAATCTTTAAATAGTAACGTGAACTTTTCGAAACTTCAAAGCAAATGTCCGAATATATTGAAAAAGTTCATGATAGACGCTCTCAAAAGGCACCGTCAATGCGAGGATGTGTACATGTGCTTAGTATTTAAGGAGATCCGGATCTTGTATATACAAGAGCAGAATCCTAGAGGTTAAAGGTCCCCTGACATGCAAAATAAACTTGTTATTGATATATTAACTTGACCTTCCGAGTGAAGAAATCACCCGTTTTTTTATCAAAAATGGGATAATTAGAGCAATATTTAGATCATTTCTGGAGCTATTCACAACTTGCTATGCCCCGCCCCTTAAAAAAATGGACTTCAGCGAATCGCAGCGTGACGTCACATACAGTAACTCGCACAGAGTGGATTGACTCGAGAGTCGAGATGTCGCGCACCTTATACAGTACATACAAATGCATTTTGCACATGTTAGTGCAATCTCTGTGATCGTCTTAATTCCAGTGATTGCTTCGCGAAAGTTTTAAAGAGTTTTATCCGTACTTTCGAAAATGCCTGCAAGATGTATCGTAGCAGGATGCAGCAATACAAGCAAAACGGTGTAAGCCTTCATGTATTCCCGAAAGATGATAATCGTCGGAGAATATGGACATCTAAAGTGAAGCTGACGAGGGGAAACTGGAAAGGCCCCAGCGACACGAGCATCATTCACAGCGCCCACTTCAAAGACAGTACACAAAATATAAAGTTTGACTGTTGAACCTTTCCATTAAAAAAAAAAAATTACAGTGACATACAAGTAAAACACTAACGATTAATATTGCATTATTTCAAGGCACAAGGAGATAATTTTAAAATCAAACAATGTGAAAAACCTGCACCCACATTTTGCAGCTTATTGAATTGTTCGTTGAAACCAGCCTGCTGGGACAGGTACGATTCCACATCCATGCAAGCCAGGTATGGCTGCACTCGACATACATGCGTTTATTTCAAAGTGAAGGTACTGCTTCCATTGGCAAGCTATAAATTAACATTTAGCCAAAATGCTGTAATAAAAGAAAAGGGAAAATAAATGTTTGCACAACTATGAAAGACAAATGTGTCTGTCCTATTACATGGCCTCATAGCCTCGGGACTCTTACGCATTGACTTATACATTGTGTGCATGCTAATAAAAGTTACTTGTCAACTCTAGAGTTGAGACGAGTCTGATAAATCTGTCATCCGTCTGACTAGGCCGATAAATCTGACGTGCTGTGGCTTTATTTTATTATTCTCTTTTCTTCATTGTTTTCTACTGGTGCTACATGACGACAGTAGTAATGAAATAAATAAAAATGCAACAGAACGTCAGATTTATCGGACTACTCGAGACAATTGTATCGCAAGGTGTGTTCTGCACACAAGTTTTCATCACATCCGGACAGCGAGATTACTTCGTTTGACGCGCGGAGAGATACGGCCGATGAGATGCGCTGGCCTTGTTTGTGATTAATTCACCGCGGTGCAACATGCCCGCTGCGCTGCGCTGTTCACGTCACCTCACTAAAATATTTCTAATATCGAGCAGTATGCAAGTTGAATTTACATTATTGAATTACGAATAGGATTTAGTCTAACCAGTTGTTATTGCCAAGTCTTCCTTCGATGTCTTCCCGATCATCATGAACTCCGGGAATTTCATCGCCATTTTTCTCTGCTTGTCCTGCTTCAGGCTCGATCTGGTAAGGCCGTATTTCATTTCCAGCTGCCTGAACTTCACCTCCCGCGACTATGTTATCCGACAATTCTCCATGTGATTCAGACCAAAATCCTTCATTTCTCTCACACTCACTGTTGCTACCAGACAAATGAAAGTCCATGCCATCCATTATTCAAAACCAAATGTTCGATTTTTTTAAAGCAGAAATGAACGAAGCGATTGAGTCGACCAATCAAATGTGGAAACACACAGCAAGCCAATAGAATCACGGAGACCACCAACCCGAGTAATTAACATGCAGCCTTTGACATACTGTACGTGACGTCATGTTGGTTACGCCCCTTTCAGGAGAATTTTTAGGGGCGTTCCCGAAGGAGGTTTGTTTTTTTAATTTTACATTTTACAGAATGAGTATTGTGAAAAAATTGTCAGATCTGAAATCACGATGAAAAACTCCTCGAGGACATATATAAATGAAATTTATGTACTTTTGTATGTCAGCGGACCTTTAAGGTTTTGTCTTCACAAGAAGAAGAACAACAACAACAACGCCGAGCTCTCTATGAGCAGCGTTCGCTACGCGAGACGCTGCTGAAAATCAAACAAGGACAAACCTGTGGAATGCATCGTTTCAAGAAGGCTGCTGACCAAGTCAGGATCATGAGGCAGTTCCTGTTGTCGCAGGCCAAGTTTCCGGTGCATGTTTTCTGAGAAACGGGCATCAAACTCGGGCTGGAAGTCGTTGAGCAGTGGGCCACTGCGCTCAGAAGGTAACTCCGGTGACAGAGCTTCCGCAAGGCGTGCTAGGTTCCAATGGCAAATTCCAGGCTGCTGTTTGAATGCGTAGCGCCCGCCATCATCAGAAGCGTTGCACACAAAGTTGGGGTCAAACCTTTGAGGATAAAAACATGCAATTAATTTCAAACTAGGATTCAACAGCAGTGGAACAATACATTTTGATATTATTGCTTCTCCATGCAATACCTGTTGGGATCTGTTTATTGTTCCCATCTCAGCAAATTGTTTGAAGCTGGGATCCTAGGTTCAAATTCCACGACTGTACTGCATCAATTTGTTAATTGTGTTCCAAAGAGCTGATGAAACGTATATATTTTGCAGTCATCTCAAGCTCATGGAGGAGTTTATACATTGTGTGAATTGCTTGCATTGCCGATACTTGTGTTTTCCCACAAATTCCTGATTTGAATTCCAACCGCCATTTCTGCTCGCTTGTAAATGCATGAAATATTTGGCGTTATGTCTCAACTTAACCTGCTCGGGTTTTATCCAAGATAGCACTTCTGGGGGTATTATCCCAAGCGGTTGATTGGCTATTTGATAGACGATAGGGTGCGGTGAGCATAACGTTGGTTCACTCTGCCAATCTACTATACTAAAAAGATAGAATATGTTTGTATGTTTGTTTGTTTGTTCGTCCTTTATAGGTGGCCGAACCGTTGGATGGAATGAGATGAAACTTGGCATGAGTGATCCTTGGGACATGAGAAATGACATGGGGGCGGGGGGGGGGGGGGTCAAGTTCAAGGTCAAAGGTCACGGGGTCAAGGTCACCGGGTAACTTCAATCTCTCAATTTCATCCGATCGAGACGGGACCAACGCCATTCGACAGATAATCAAAATTAAATGACACAGTCCATTGACGCCATTCACTTCCGACTTCTGGTTTTCGAGTTATGACATCATAAATTGACTAAAACGTTAATTTTTCATGTTTGTTTGTCCTTTATAGACGGCCAAACCGTTGGATAGAATGAGATGAAACTTGGCATATGTGATCCCTGGGAACGGACATAAGGGGATCAAGGTCAAGGTCAATGGTCACGGGGTCAAGGTCACCGGATAACGTCAATTTCTCAATTTCATCCGATCGAGATGGGACCAACGCCATTCAACAGATAACTGTGGGCGGGTACTTTGCTAGTTAACATCTGTTATGTGACCACCGGCACAGTTCCCCATCTACTTCAGTCATCTTTCCAGTTCAGTAAACAGACATTGGGCATGAGGATCCGACCAAAGGTGATTGTTGTAGACGGCAGCCGTGGTCATTTTATAGATGCATCGGCCTTTCGGAGTTATCTGGGTCATATCCAGGACAACACAATTCAAGAAGTGTCTATTTGTTTGTTTTATATGAATACACTCCTGAACTGTCGAGTCAAAAACTGATCGTTGTACTCGGGGTGTGCCCGGAATGTTCTAGCCAGTCAAAAAAAAATATACATGTTAATAGCCCGGGGTTCAGGGTAGGGGTGGAGGACACAAGGTCTACGTAAATGTGTTGCATCACATAACACTGCCTAGTGCCGAGTGGGAGTGGGTATTACAAGTCATAACAAGAACGGCACTTGGTAGAGCACATACCTCTGCTACGTAAGACCTGATCCATGGGAATATATTGGGCCCAATACATTTTTGAAATATCATGCTATATATCGTTTTTGGCCTCATCTCTCAGTGGTGAAGAATCACTTTAGAGATTAAATAATTATTGTATCCAGAACCGGATTCGGATCTTCACCACAATCAAATCAATTAGTTCTTGTCCAACACCCAACATGTCCACCAAGTTTCATTCAAATCCGTCCACAACTTTTTAGATATTGTACTATATATCGTTTTAGCCGGATCACTCAATGGTGAAGAATCACTGAAAATTTTTTATCAGATCTGAATCTGGAATCAAATGTTCACCACATCTAATCAGTTCGTCCTTGTCACACACCCAAACTACCTACCAAATTTCATGCAAATCTGTCCACAACTTTTTAGATATTGTACTATATATCGTTTTAGCCGGATCACTCAATGGTGAAGAATCACTGAAAATTTTTTATCAGATCTGAATCTGGAATCAAATGTTCACCACATCTAATCAGTTCGTCCTTGTCACACACCCAAACTACCTACCAAATTTCATGCAAATCTGTCCACAACTTTTTGAGATATCCTCCACACAAATAAAGAAGAAGATGTCATGCAGAGCACAACACTTGCAAAGTCAATAAAACAAATTTGACCTCAAAAATAATTGGTGGTTGAATTCAATGACAAAATATGCAACTCCTCTTCAAATTTCAAATCAATCGGATGAAAATTGACAATTTTAGAAATCCGGCCTATGTTGTCCTTAAAAAATAATTGGCTGGTTGAATTCCATGACTTGATAAGCAAATCCTCCTCAAATGTCAAATAAATGGGATGAAAATTGAGGATTTTAGAAATACCACCGATTTGTTGACCTTTCCTCACCAAAGTTATCATTTCCTCACCTCACCAAATTTGAGGATCTCACCGAAGTTGTTGACCTTTGGCCTAAGTTGACCTTTGGACCTCAGAAACAATAGACTTCTTCCTTATGACAAAATCTACCATGTGGTGAAGGTTCGTGAAGATCGGTTTAAAATTGTGACCTGTAAGTGATTGATGGACAGGCAAAGAAAATCGACAAACCAATATACTTGAAAATTCTTCGGTTTTGCAAGTAACAGACAGACAGTGGGGAAAACATAACCTCCTTCCACCCTCGGTGGCGGAGGTAAAAAAAAAAGTCACTCGGCAGAGTGCATACAGTACCTCAACCAGCTGAACAGTTAACCTTTCGTATCCCACTGATAGGCCAGATCTGCATCCGGACGTTTACAATAATGTAACCAATGTGTTCTTGTCACGTAACCAACTCATCCACCAAGTTTTGTCATCCATCCACAACTTTTTGGAATATTGTGCTATATAGCATTTTTGGCCTCGTTTCTCAATGGTGAAGAATCACTTTAAAGATTCTAGCATCCAGATCCTCAACAAAATATCATCAATTTGTCCTTGTCACACATCCAATATGTCCACCAATTTTTTGTCCGAATCCATCCACAACTTTATGAGATATCCTGCTCACAGACAAACAAACAGGTGAATACCGTTACGTCTGAGGCTCACCAATGTGCTATGCCTCATTGCTGAAGAATTTTTGTCTGCCTCCACGGACTTCTGAAATGGTCCTACACTGACTGCGTTTAGTTATTCCTTCCTTCCTTCCATACAAGTGCTGCTTCATCAGGATAAACATTACTGCACTGCAGTTGCAGGCATGAACAGCGCCGATACAACCATTATACGAGCACACTGGTACTCATTTCACCGACCTCTGAAGGATGACAGGCTGAGTCAACCCTACCTGATGTTAATTCGGTGGCAAATGGGGCTCAATCTCAGGACCCTAAGATCCCAAGGCAGCCACCCGAACCACGAAGCTTGCACCAGCTTTATTCTTTGCTACTGTACTCTTTACCGATTGCACTTGTACAAACATTAAAATTTCAGGCGAGGACTTTCCTTTGGCGATGCGTGGAATGTAGATGCAGGACTTCCTGGAGCTCGTTTGACGCAGGAGCTAGATGACGATACCAGCTTTGAAGAGCGCCCAAGATGACGAGAGCCAATGATGAAAACTGAGCCAGAGACGAAGACAGAGCCAAAGGCGAGGCAAGCCAGCCACAAAGAGCACCAGCGTCGAGGAGAAACTCGGGATCCTCTCTATCTTTTCCACCACACGAGTCCTCCTGGTCTGCCCTCCATCCTTTCTCAAGGCACTTCTTGACATCATGTGCCCTCTCAGTTCCTCTTCGTTCTTCTGGGCCTCCTCCTCCTGCAAGTCCTCCTTCAGGTCGTTTCACCCATGGGGTAGCCCCAAAAATAATGTCTTTCTCCATTTCTGGACCCCACAGTGCATTATGCCACAATGGCTTGCACACATAGGTCTAAGAGATTGTTATGGCCTTTTTTTTTTAAGTGTGTGGCGCTTTCTCCGTGTGCCTTTTTGTGACCGGAAGTCCTCACCCGGTCCCACCCGCAAACAAGAGGTGTTTACGCATTTAATTTTATCCTGACAATTCTGTCATAAATTACATATGCTGCCCTCTCAGTGTCACGCGTAACAAAACGACTTACTCTTACAAGTTCCTGTTACATGCAAATCTAACCTACAAGTAATCACATGGACCATACCACACTTACCACAATCTAGCTGTGGATCCACCCCCTACCCCTCCCCCATTCCACATAACAATACATAATCTCCGTGCACTTTCAGTGGCGGAGGTGAATATGCCAATTCTGCAGGACTTAGGCCATCTGTAATTTTAGATGGAATTAACCCATCTAATTTTTTCTCCCACCCCCCCCCCACCCAATAACGACTACCACAATCACCACAAATTAGAAACGTTGCGGCAATGATCTTTAGGGGCTAGATCATCTTCAGTATAACAGTAGTTATTTCTAAAGTATCCATTTGGTTAAGTGTATCGGATTACATGTGAAAGATGCATTGCGTATGTAATTGATAGCATTTACCTCACCAATTGTTTCATTTCTAAACCCATTTTTCAATCTCATTCCTTGTTTCTTCCCCCACTTCGTCTCCCCGAATGCTCATAAAGTCTTCACGGGCTGAGCGAGTCACAAACCAAGTGGATAAAGAATGACTATAGGAAGAGTTACGTGCCGGGTGGCAGAAATAAAAGTACTAGTAATTTCTCACTCTTGTCGGTGTTTGGTTGTCGGTCCTAGGCTCTCTAACCTCCTCGCCTCACCGCTGGTGATAGATGGCTCTGCGCTGGGTGTGCCGGGTCGTGCTGTTCAAGATGGGCCTGGCACAGACGTGGAGGAGAGCAGCGCCACAGCCTTTGCATCTCAGTGCCCTGGAGTGGGAAGGGGGTCGTTGGTGCGAACCTCACGGCCATTGATGTTTGGTACCAGAAGACTGAGCATCAACCATAAAAAAAGAAAAGTACCATCCACAACTGTCTTGGGAGGAACTCCACACCCTCCAGGAGCTGCAGGCCTTCAGCTCATGCAACCTCTGAGCACCGGGCTCTCCAGAGTCCACCGAACCAGGTCGGGGGGGGGGGGGATGTCGATAACCAAATTGTCTTCATCTCTGCTGAGCAAATGTGGGGCCGAGGTATTTCGTTAAGTTGACTGTACATATCTGATTATTGCATGGGTGTCGCATAGTGGGTAATTTGGGAGATTGTTTGCTGCTGCTTTATTATGTTTGCTGCCATTTTAATGAATATGTACATCTAGAAACCTGACTTGGTCTCTGACTCATAATCCTTGCTTGCGACAGTTTTGTCTGATGTCTCTAATCTAGTTCTGTTAAAGGCAGATTAATTGATTGATCTGATAAGATTGCATCATGTGATTTGGTATGCTCGGCCAAAGATATGATCTGTCACGTGACTGCCTGAGCACGTCACTCACCCAGAACAGAAATTTCAATCGGCATGGTAACACGGCGTCCGGTGAGGGACCCAACCGGGAGTCTCTGCGATGGGAGGCTGACATCGTCACTGGGAGGCTGACCAGATTCAAACTGGGCCACCGAGTCGGATGGTAGACCGCAACAATATCAAGCCTGCTGTGAGGAGACTTGGCACAGGTGAGATGAAGGTCTCCATGGGATCTTACACCCACGAGTAGTAGTACATAGTGCAAACAAATTAACACCACTTCTGAAAGAGGTGCACTTCAGGGAGCAACACTATGCCCATGCAGCTGCAAGATAGTTTGTAATCATAGCCTATTTCATCAGATGGCAAAATGAGACCGGCAGGCTAAAAATGCAAGTGCACCAAGTCAAAGCGATTCTGTCACTTTCCTGAAACACAAAAATATCACTGGAGAAGCACCTTCACTATCTGTGCAGTACCTGTCCATAAAGCCAAAGGGTCCATAATCGATGGTAATGCCCAAAATGCTCATGTTGTCGGTGTTGAGGACGCCATGGCAGAAACCCACACACTGCCAATCAGCCACAAGGCGTGCTGTACGTCGGACAACCTGCAAGACAGATGGCAAGTTAAAGTCTGGGAAAACTTGGCGTGATCATGATGTACAAATCTAAGTGGCATGACTACTCGTATAATTCACGAGAGCTAGCTCAGAGTTCCAACTTGAAATGTAGCCACCTCCAATTGCAACATTACATTTGAAAGCGTAGCTATATCCATGTTCTGCATTATGCCATTCTTCTCTGCCGATACGTCATTTGTTCCCAATGACATTCAATCAACGGAAAGAGACATTTAATGTACAGGGAAAAGAGGTGCAAGCCCATTTCAATCAGATTTTCAACAACACTTGGAAAAACCATCGCACCTCTCCAAAAAACCTGGCATACATCTCTGTAGATTGATGCTTGTACTTTGCGTAAATGTCAGGGTAGAAGGTATGAATAGTGTAATCTAGCATGGTGGCCTTCATGTCACTACGTCCTACACTTGGACCACAGTGACCAGTCACTGGATCTGAAGCCTTGAAGATCTCAAATGAACCAAACCTGCTCCAAAAAAAACAAAGAAAGAAGATACACTTCATGCATTAGTGCAGTTTGTTGTGTTGACAACATCCCATTTTACCTCTTTTCCTGAAAGTTAGCCACACAAAGCACTAAATCACTTTCAGAAACAGAACATTGTGATTAAAAAAAAACTTAACATGAAAATAAATGCAAATGCCTTCTTGCCAACTATTTCTGCAGCCATGTTTACCCCAATCAATTGATGGGAAAGCTTATACCGTAGGAAGGTGGGGGCGATGCGAAGAACCACAGTGCAGTGCTCCATTTTGGAATTTCCGTCGTAGAAGGGATCTCTAAGCACTAGCGTGTCGGAGGTGGTACACGAGGCAGCACGAGTCGTTGGGATACCCAGGTGGTGCATCGCCTCACTGCACAGGAATTCCCTCAAACTGGAGCGTAACACCTTTCTCCCATCAGACTGCCTGTGACCAAGTAGACCATAATTAATCCCATTCAATTGTCTGGAAGTATTTTTTGGGTCACAAGATATTGCAATTGGATTACCATGGAACTGTACTTACAAGGCTGTCTGGCAAATAAAAGGGTATCTGGTTATACGGTACTTGGGGAAAAGACGGGAGGGGGTGAAGGGGTGGCTGATTGGTGTCATGATTTGAACGTCCTCTTCTCTATAAATACAATTATTACCTGCACCACCGAAGGTGAAGGAGGTTGTTTTCACCCCTTTCTGCTTGTTTGTTTGTTTGTGTTCAGGATATCTCAAAAAGTTGTCGGTGGATCCAGACGAAACTTGGTGGACACGTTGGGTGTGTGGCAAGGTCGAGTTGATTCAATTTTGGTGAAGATCTGGATCCAAAGATTATTTAATTTATAAAGTGATTCTTCACCATTGAGAGATTGGGCCAAAAACGATGCATCACCTGAAATTTCAAAAATGTATTGATTGGGCCTGATCCGTTCTTGTGGATCAGGCACTACATGGCAGAGGTATGCACTCGACCGAGTGCCCTTCTCGTTATTATTATTATTGTTGTTATTAGGAATACTCGTCTCATGATGATGTGACCAAAATTTTAACTTAAAATCTTAGAGAAACAAGTCCATTATATTTAATTACCTTTATCTCAAGTTGCTGATAGTGGGATCAACTTCAATCCTTTATCATTTTAACTCCTGATCATCTTGGCCCAAACTCTACCACCTCGGCACAGGAACTTCACTGCCCCGACCTTTAAAAACAACCCATACAATATAATAGTTATTAAATGTACCTGCACTATAAGGCTAAGGAAAAAAAAAAGCAACAACTATTTTTCCACTTTTCAACTCAGTCTTCCACGGGCCTCAACGGATGGCCGATGCCTCAGTAGAGCTTCTACAGTGCCAAGTTGAGTTGCTCAGAGTCAAGTAAAGTGTAGACTGAAGGAGGTCTTCATCTGATGTATGGGTCCCCACTCAGGGATGGTGCAGCTCTTCCTCATCTTGCTCACCTGCAGGCAATCGAGCCAAAGGCTCGAGGCATTACTGACACATCTCAGCAGGAGACAAAGTCCCAAGGTCTGGGGCTCGCATACTGCAGGCAGTTTGAGACTCCCATGTTCTATCACCTAACTTTGGCCTCGCTTGTACTGGACTGTTGTCTGTCAGTCTTCTCCCAACCTGCTCAGGTTTCACCACATGTTATCCAAAGATCCTCCACCTGGTTACCCTTCACAATTCCAATCAGAACACTCACCTACATTCTTTCATCTCTATATTCTCATCTGTGGAACCAACTCACTCACTGTGTCTGTTGTATTGTGCCCCTCCATCCTGTCATTCAAGAGTGCTGCCCATGGTCACCCCATTATCCAACCCTGGTGTCCTACCATTGCTGATGCATACACACAGTTTGAAAACTATATTAGTTAAATACAAAGGGTCTGTTTATGATGATGCATCTTGAACCATTCCATGGCATCTTACCGACTGATAAGTTTGAATACTTCTGCACTTATCAGATTATTTTGACACAGGTGACCATTCTTACATCCACCATCTGCAATGGACAGAGGTTATGTTTACACCTGTCTGTTTGTGTGCAGGATATCTCCAAAAGTTATGGACGGATTCGGAAGAAATTTGGTGGATAGGTTGGGTGTGTGACAAGAACGAATCGATTCAATTTTGGTGAAGATCTGGATAGTACAATTTGTTGTTTTTTTTTAAGTGATTCTTCGCCATTGATAGATAGGGCTAAAAACGAAAAACGATATCTCAAAAAGTTGTGGGCGAGTTATGACAAAACTTGGTGGATGAGTTGGCCAATTCGATCTCGGTTCAGGTCCGGTTCCAGATCCGACCCATCAGTGGGATACAAAACGTAAACCGTTGAGCCTGGCGGATGTATGCGCTCCACGTGTCGTTATAATGAACACCGTTTTAGTATCCCTATAGCTGCTATTCAGTGGTTCAAATCAAATCGATCTGAGGGTGTTCCCCTGAGATATCTATTATTGGTCCACTCTTGATTCACATCCACTTGTTTTTTCGTTCAATTTCAATATCAACTATCACTGTTACACTGATGATACCACAATCTACTTATCCATTGACCATGATGGTGCTCACACATACTCCGTGGCTCAAACATACTGTACACATCTTGTTAAACTCCCAAGCCCCAGGCTCTCTGCTCACCTATACTCATTTGTTCCTCTTTTCTCTCACCTGTGGAACCAACTTCCCCCAGTCTGTTCATTCCCATTCTTCCCTCCAAGGCTTCAAGACAGCTGTTCACCACCACTTCAGGTCATCCCCCATCCATACTCATGATCTCTTCCACCCCAAATGATCCCATTCCCAAGCACTCCCCTCTTCCGGATTATTATCCCCACACTGTTTGAATAAGGCAAGTAAATAAATAAATGAATACTAAAATAAACTTCAGGTCACAGGGGTCAAAATGGAAAAAAAAATATAAAAAAACCTCAAAATTTGATGTTGGATCATCCCTGGTGGAACTTTTTGCCATCTTTCAACTCCACTTTAAGTGGGAAGTGTGGGGATTTGTGGCGTGCCATCGACGTTGCTCCAATTGTGACCCCCCCCCCCACCACCCACCTCTTTTAGTTTGTTGGTTGAGGGTTGGTTTGTTCCTGTTCTGTTTTATTCCCAGGTTCCCCTTCCTCTTCTTGGTGCAGCTTGTTCACCCCCATGTGTCCTTCTCCCCTCCTCTTGATCTCACTCACTTCCACCCTGCTGTTCGCGTTTCCCCCTTTCCGTTCTGCTCTCGCTCTTCCACAAACTTCGATCATGTCTCCAAAAAACAAAACAAAACATTGATGTCCATTAACTTTTTCAAACGATATGTTGCTGCTCATGCTCTCTCGCTCGTGTTCTGCCCAAAGGCAGGTTCAGAGCTGTTAAAACAGTCGCATGGAGGGGTCTGGTGGTTTGCCTTTGGCTTCTCAGTGACATCCAGAGCAGGAATTCAAAATTCATAAAAAGACACCATGGGATCTTTCAGGTACACATCTCATCCAAGGAGACTTGTCCCCAGTTTATTGTCTATCAGAGACGGAGTACTTTGTGATACAATGCATTGCCTGCAAAGTACCAACCAACAGTTTAGAGACGGACCAGGAATCAAACTCGACATATCTCAAAGGTAAATGCATTACCTGATGCATTTACCATTACCACCATGTAGTACTGCAGCATAGCAAACCAATTGTTTGACTTTTCATAAAAGCACCAAAATTGGTACATATGTTGACTAATGCATTCTGAACAATTCTGGATATGGAGCCACTCGAAGTTTTGCCTTGGTCAGCTTTGGCGGCCATTTTCCAAAATGGCCACCATTCTACTTTAACAACATTGGATATCTGTCATTGTTAGTCTCTTTGTAGGTTTCTCAGAGGTGATAAATACTCCATGTGATGTGCATTTACAAAGGAAAACAATACAAATGTCATTTGTGTTGATTTATTATATTTCCAACCATTGTTTTGGGGAAAAATGGTCATTTTAATGGGAAAATCCATTTTCGCACACAGCATCAGTGACAGGTTCAGAAGTATTTTGTTGTGGTGGTGGAAGTGGTGTTGTAATTGGTAATATTGGTGTAGTCAACATCCAGGATGACACAATGCACTGCATTGAAAGGTTTGTGGTGCTCCTCTATGACCGCACCAGTCCATATACAAACGTCAACGAGGCCAGAAAGAAATTCTTCGCCAAGAGGAACTCCGTCCCACGCATCCCACCTACCTACAATGCTTTGGAACAGCATGTGAAGAGATCAGTCTTCCAGGGTGGCTATGTCTGGGGGCAGGTCTTGGTCCCTCAACCCATACTTGCATCACCAAGCTGGGGCTGGCGGCAAACAGAGGATGGGTCCTACGAACCGCTCTGGACCACACTCCCTGAGGCTTCAAAAAGCTGCTTCGAGCTGGTGTCGTGGGGCTGCAAAAAAGGCTGAAGAAACCTATGCAAATGCAAGAAGGATAATCTGCAATGCACTGGACTGTGTGCTTGTGAAGGAGAATGCCAGTAGACAGATGCAGTAGACACAGACCGAGATATCGGCCTAGCTTAGAATGTGCAAATGCAAAGTCGCATTGCTTGTAAAAGTGTTGACTTCTTGATCCAGAGCCAGTACACTTGAGCTCAGAAACTCATATTGTACCATGTGTCCTGGTAGAATGGTAGTAGACAGTAAACCGTAGCCGCTTCAAAGTGAAGTGTGCAATAATTTGACATTTTCTGAGTTTGTCATTATCACGATTATCAGTTCCCTTTTCAAAATAGAGTTGAGTATGTAATCTATAATGCTATTTTGTTGATTCCAAACCCATTGAATGTGATGAATATCATTTGACTCTTGTTCTCCAGGCAATAATGGGTACTTTTCAGCGAAAAGTTTCAGGAGAGCAGCAATTTACAAATCAAACTAGAGGGGGAGCATTCGGTAGAGTGCAAAACCTCCGCCGCCAATACTGCTAGGTCACTCAAGTGAACCTGATATCCTATTCATTCGATTTGACGTCAACAGTGCTCACAGAGTTATAGTTTGCAATTTTCCCTTTTACATACTCAATTCATTCGTCATAACTAGATTCCTTGAGATAGAAATTGATTTTACGTGGGTATATCCACCTGAAGTTCCAAAATCAGCCGCAATTATAATTTTGGCATGTTTTTTGTTGGAAATCACTTATAACATAGAAATGCAAAAAAAAAAAAAAAAAAATCGAAATTTTGTTGAAAAAAGTTGCAAATTTTGTTTTTTTTTCTCTAACAATTTTTTTTGGGGGGGGGGTTGGAAATCACTTAAAACATGTTGAAATGCAAAAAAAAATGTTTCTCTCACAATTTTTTGGGGGGGGGTAACAATTTTTTTGGGGGGGTTGGAAATCACTTAAAACATGTAGAAATGCAAAAAAATTCTCTTTTTGGGGGGGTTGGAAATCACTTAAAACATGTAGAAATGAAAAAAAAATTCTATTTTTTTTTGGGGGGGGGTAACTTTTTTGGGGGCGGTTGGAAATCACTTAAAACATGTATAAATGCAAAAAAAAAAAAAAATTTCTCGAACAACTTTTTTTTTGGGGGGGGGGGGACAAAGTCCAAAATTTAATGGCATGATCCTTGCACCATACCCACCCCCCCCCACCAAGTTTCGTCGAAATCCGTCGAGGAGTTTTTCCGTAATACTGTTCACAAACAAACAAACAAACAAACAGAAAGGGGTGAAAACAGTAACCTCCGTCCATCTTTGAAGATGGCGGAGGTTAATAATGGCTTTTTTACCGAAAAGACTGGCTCATATTATTTGAATGTCTTTTCATGGTCAATTTACTGAATTTTACACTTTCCTTATATCTACCACCAATACAATAAGAAAACTAGAGGGGGAACACTCGGGAGAGTGCAAAACCTCCGCCGCCAATACTGCTGGGTCACTCAAGTGAACCTTATATCTTATTCATTAAATATGATGTCAACAGTGCTGACAGTTATCGTTCATTTCTCCATTTGGGGGGGGGGGGGAGGGTTGGAAATCACTTAAAACATGTAGAAATGCAAAAATAGAAATCGAAATTTTGTTGAAAAAAAAGTTGCAACTTTTTTTTTTCTCCAACAATTTATTTGGGGGGGGGGGGTTGGAAATCACTTAAAACATGTAGAAATGCAAAAAAAAAATTTTTTTCCTCAAACAATTTTTTTTTGGGGGGGACCAAGTCCAAAATCTAATGGCATGGTCCTTGGACCATACCTCACCCCCCCCCCCACCAAGTTTCGTCAAAATCCGTCGAGGAGTTTTTCCGTAATACTGTTCACAAACAAACAAACAGAAAGGGGTGAAAACAGTGACCTCCAATCTTTGATGGCAGAGGTTAATAAGAGCATTTTGCCAATTTTGCAAAAGTAGAATGGTGGCCATTTTGGAAAATGGTGGCCGAAGCTGACCAAGGCACAATCTCGGGTGGCTCCATATCTAGAATTGTTCGGAATATATTATTCTACATGTGTACCAATTTTGGTGCTTTTATGCAAATTTGAACAATTGATCTGAAATATCAGACAACGCTGCAGGACTATAAAACCTTGTCTTACCGAAACAAAAAAACCCTTAAATCCCAGAAACAAAAACTTAGGGGGAGGGTGGAGTGTGTGTGTGTGTGTGTATGTGTATGTGTATGTGTATGTGTATGTGTATGTGTATGTGTATGTGTATGTGTATGTGTATGTGTATGTGGTGGAGGGAGGTGGGGGGAGGGGGGGGTCACCGCCGAACCTATGGGTAAACCCTAAAATTAAATAACGTAGAATAATGTGTTTTGAGATGATGGGGTTCAGTTTCAGTTTCAGAGCTTTATGCAGCAACAGGATACAAGTCTCACAAAAACAGACTGAACTTACAATTACAACTGGAGAGATCACAGAATACCTCACACCGCAGTGTTCCAGTATATAATCCAATTCAAACAAGGACACTCGGTAGAGCACATACGAGAACCTGATCCACGAGAACATATCGGGATCTGATCGGGATAAAGAACATATCGGGCCCAATACATTTTTGAAATATCATGCAATGCAGTACTACATCGTTTTTGGCCCCATCTCTCAATGGTGAAGCATTACTTTGAAATTAAATAATTCTCTTATCCAGATCTTCACCAAAATCAAATCAATTTGTCCTTGCGACACACCCAACCAGTCCACCAAGTTTCATCCGAATCCGTCCACAACTTTTTGAGATATCGTGATGTGTGTGTGCATATATATATATATATATATATATATATATATATATATATATATATATATATATATATATATATATATATATATATATATATATATCTTCTTTCGGCTGCTCCCGTTTGGGGTCGCCACAGCGGATCAATGATCCGCATAATGATTTGGCACAGGTTTTACGCCGGATGCCTTTCCTGACACAACCCTGGTCGCCTCTTATGACACACAGGGATAATATATATATATATATATATATATATATATATATATATATATATATATATATATATATATATATATATATATATATATATATATATATATATATTGTTGTGGTTACCAGATTCGCAAACCACCATTCAGGTCCCTTAGGTGAGGTATCTCGGTAAGTGCATGTGTAGTTAGGCCCAAACCCGTTGTCTAGTGGGAATACATGTCATTTATACGTGCTGCGACTCTTCAGGATAGCCGTTTTCTTTTACTATCTTTATTTTGGACCAACCGCCATGATCACAACCACAACATCAACCACCGACCACAACCACCGCTTCACCACAACCGCCACGACCTTCACGCACACCTCACAACCGTAGCATCGCCACCGTTCTTGCCCCGCTGTGGGTACCGGTGTTGGACTCATGCAGAACGCGCGTCGAACAGCGTGTACAAAATCACGGATTTTCTGCTTCAAAAACGGATCAAAAACGACACACGCCCACTTTTTGCCGTCCAATCGGTGAGCGAGGGGCGATTTGGCCCCGCCTCCAGAACGATCGATATATGCAAATTTGTGGATCAAAAAGCCTTCACGCCCACTTTTTCTCGGGCCAATGGGGAGCGAGGTGAAAGGTCAAAGGGAGGGGGTCAAAGGCGAAGTTACGGGGGGATAAAAGGACGGTGTTCGTCAGTCAGAGTGGGTCGGAGAGTCAAGAAGAGGAGAGTCGGAAGCAGAGGGTCAAGACTTCGCGGGCGGTGGAGCTGCTCGTCGTGTGCGTTGGAGTCGGAACGGAGGGGACGGAGCTGTGGAAAGGCGGCGACACCAGACGAGGGGGTGCTCGCGTCGTGCAGGAAGCTGCACCCGAGGGAGGCCGACAGCGCGACCTGGCCGAGGTGGAGACGCTCGTCGCACATAATAAAGATCCTCTATACCCCGAGCATCAGCAACCCCCTCCTGTTTCCCCCCGCGCTGAGATAGTGCGACCAAGGGGGCCCCGTTCCCACCCCCTGCCAGGCACTGTCCACGAGGCCCGCGGGTTGCGGGGCCATCGCCGCTCCGCGTCTCATCACCAGACGGGTAGGCCCGACCCGGTCTCGGCCTCAGGCCTGCCCCATTCTTGGGGGATTTCTTTTCCTTGGTTTTGGGTATGTGTTGTCGGCGCCGTCTGTGAAGTAGAATTGTATAAGTGTTGCCGTGTGCTCGGTAGTCGGTATTAGCTCTGCACTGTGTTTTCACTTTTATGTTTGCTTTTTGTGTAAATGGAATTGTGTTTTCTTTTTTGTGTGCATTTGGTGGAATTGTATTTGTGTGCTTCCCGTGTGCCGCGAATAAATGTGCTTTATTGTTGAACTGTTTCCCGCTTCGCTTCGTCTTTTTCCTCCATTGAATCCCCATCTTGCTTCACGTAAAGGGTTGGTAGTGGGCTGAATACGCCCGATAATTAATCGAACCGTCGAGGTCGACGATAACACCGCTCGGTTATTCTGATAGTACGGAACGGGTCGCTTAAGTGGCCCGTGTCCGAAGTCGACCTGCGGCGAGGTGCGATCGCCCGGTCTACCCTCCGCGTGGGTACTTAGGTAGTTCGAATTTGGCGAGCAACCCTATCCCACGCGGGGGCTGATTGGCTCGATCGCGGTGAGACCGAAAGGTCCACCCGTGACTGGTTCCCGGCGTTAGTCCGAGAGGGTCACGACTGGATTGTCCGTCCGGTGGGCGACGTGCCGCGATTCGAATTACGTGGCCGTCAGCACGCCGGCGGGCGCGAAATCCGCAACAATATCGTTTTTAGTCCGATCTCTCAATGGTAAAGACTCACTTTAAAAATTCTAGTAGTTGTATCTGGTTCCAAATGTTCACGAAAATCAAATCAGTTCGTCCTTGTCACACACCAAATGTGTCCACAAAATTTCATCAAAATCCGTCGACAACTACGAGATATCCTGTACACAGGCAAATAGACAAACAGACACACAGACAGAAAGGGGTGAAAACATAACCTCCTTCACCTTCAGTGGCAGAAGCAATTAAATAAAATAATTATTTTAAAAGGTTGGATAAAAAAATTTCCTGAAGTTTAGCGCCATTGATGCAGTGTCTTATATACCACGCTACATTAATTCTTTGTGCCTGTTGTTTGTGTCCTTTATGACGTCGATAAAACAGTCGGGTTTCCTGTTTGGAATTATTTTAAATTTTGATGTTGGATCATGCATAAATGTGACCCGATTTCCTTGATCTTCTGGGACGTTTCATTTCGACGGAACAGCCTCATGAGCAAGCCAAAGTCTGAAGCCTCGGCCGAGTGTCAGGTGTCTCGTCCTTATTTATTAGACATCCTATGGACTTAAATGAACACTCGTTTTACTCTGCGCATGTTGCACATCATGTGCAGTGAATTTCACCTCCCTGTGCCTTATATTTATTTTTAGGGTACCCAGTCAAATGGACTGGGTAACCCATTGTTTTTCTTCTGTTTATTTCTTATTTCGTATTTTTAGCCACGTCTCGCGGAGCGAACGCTGGCTCCAAGAGAGCTGAGTTGTTGTTGTTTTTCTTCTTCTTCTTGTTCTTCTGGTGAAGACAAAACCTTTAGGACTCGGCTCTTTTATATACAGGATCCGGATCTCCTTAAATACTAAACACCTGTACACATCCTCGCATTGAGGGTGCCTTTTGAGAGCGTCTATCATGAACTTTTAAATATATTCAGAAATTTGCATTAAAGTTTCAAAAAGTTCACGTTACTATTTAAAGATTATTCCATTTAATGTGTTGTAATTTCGTAAATACACTATTTTCTCGTCATGAACGAGGAGCCTCCATGACGGGCCTCGCTATTGGCTCCATCAAGGCACATGACGAAATATCGGAAGGTGTTATTAACCTCCGCCATCTTCGAAGATGGATGGAGGTTACCGTTTTCACCCGTTTGTTTGTTTGTGAACAATATTACGGAAAAACTCCTTGACGGATTTCGACGAAACTTGGTGGGGGGGGGGGTTAGGTATGGTCCAAGGATCATGCCATTAAATTTTGGATTTGGTCCCCCCCCCCAAAAAAATTGCTAAAGAAAAATTTTTTTTTTGCATTTCTTCATGTTTTAAGTGATTTCCAACCCCCCCCCCAAAAAAAGTTAGAGAAAAATTTTTTTTTTTGCATTTCTACATGTTTTAAGTGATGTCCAACCTCCCTCCAAAAAGTTAGAGGAAATTTTTTTTTGGCATTTCTACATGTTTTAAGTGATTTCCAACCCCCCCCCCCAAAAAAAAATTGTTAGAGAAAAAAAAAATTTTGCAACTTTTTTTTTTTTCAACAAAATTTTGATTTCTTTTTTTTGCATTTCTACATATTTTAAGTGATTTCCAAACCCACCCCCCCCCCCCCCCCCCAAAAAAAAAATGTTGGAGAAAAGAACTATAACTCTGTCAGCACTGTTGACATCATATTTAATGAATAAGATAAGGTTCACTTGAGTGACCCAGCAGTATTGGCAACGGAGGTTTTGCACTCTCCCAAGTGCTCCCCCTCTAGTTGTTATTGTGATCAAAATGCTGATTTTTCGACTTTCTGTAATGAATTTTTAGTCGCGTTGCGAATGCTGGCTCTCAGAGAGCTCAGTGTTGTTGTTCTTCTTCTGGTGGTGAAGACAAAACCTTTATGACGCGGCTCTTGGACACATTTGTCCTTGTTTATTTTTCTTCCGCCGGCAATTTGCAGGTTCTTTCGCTTTAAAAATCATTTTCTCAGGAACGGCAAGTCCGATTGACAAGAAATTTTCACCATAGTATGTTTCTTTTTTGATAGCATACTTAGTTTATAATTGTGACGTCATAGGTCACGTGGTATGGGCGCCATCTTGTAAAAAACGATAAACTTTGGACCTCTGTATCTCTGAAATGGTGCAATGGAAAAATATTTCGCTTCATACATTGTAATGATAGTAGGGAGGCAAAACCAGAAAATGACATTTTAAAAATCATTTCATATTAGAAGCTGGCATCCACCATGGATAGTTCGGCCATGGGGTGGTGCTTTGGACCAGGGTGGATGCCACCCCATATTTCTCCGAAAAGGGTCATAAATGAATCCTTTTCCCAAAAAACACAATTTGGAAAATTGTCCAAAATGTGGGCTGGAGATTTACATTATTGCCCATTACTAATTAGCCAATAGTCAGAAAGCAGCAAATGACCACTTATCTTGTAGCTACAAACATTAGCTACAAGGTGATAGTAAAAACATTTCAATGGTGTGATTATTAAGGGCTCCAGGGTCCAAAACGTCATGCGACCCTTAAAACCCCTAAATAAATATTAATATTCAATATAGCTCTTTAAAACAAATATTGTTTTGAAGTAGACATATGTGGGCAGTTTTTGAAAAACGTCCCATTACTCATTCTTAAAAGGGGTATGAATTAAAGAGGGTCAAATTTGGCCCCTTTTTCCCGAAAATCTGAAAAATCTGAATTTCGGATTTGTCAACTTTATTTTCAGCAAGGATCACATGGATACCACAGTTCATATAGTTTGCATATTTGGGCCCTATGAGATGAAGATGTAAGTGGATACAAGGGGTACGGGGGAAAGGGAGGAATTTGGACCCCTTTAAACCTAAATTATGTGTAGGGGCCCACAGCAACTGCATAATGGTCGATTTTTTTAGTTAAAAAATGGTTGCTGCAACAATTTAATCAAGGGCAACAAAATAATAAATTCTCCCATAAAGTGTTGCTTTCAGTCAACAGAGGGCACATTTGCTGTTGAGTTCACTGAAGTGAAAGTTCATTGTTGTCATTCTATTATTCCATCTTTCAAAATATATCTCATTTACATGACTGATGGATACAATTGCTAGGTAGGTTGGTTTATTAAATCTGTTTCTTCAATCACATATTGAGCTATAGATATACAATGCCATAATAACAGACAAGAAATCAGAAACTTGTGCATGAGCCATGATGCAATAGTCTCTGTGAGTTGAGGGGTCATCTCATTTAGATATAAATTCAGAACTAAGTGAAGTGCAACTAAGGTAACTATCATCATGAAGATGCATCATATGGATAATTTATGTATCTGTGCATTATCATAGAAGTAATTGCCATAAAGACATGTCTTCTGGATGTAAATCATGGGTAATAGCCACTCAATGAACCTTTGAAATGGTCCATTGTAAATCCCTCGAGGGAGTATGAAGTTTTTTTTTTTTTAATGTTTATTGTTAAAAAAAAAAAAAGATTGATTTTCAACTTAAATATAAATAAACATTTTAATTTGTTGAATTTTCTTCTTTCATTCCAGAAAATGGATTCTGCAGCAACTCTAAAACGAAGAAGAAGTGATAGTTTTTCAGTGGAAAAATGCCTACTTTGCCAGAAGGGTGGGAAAGACGGTATACGCAAATGCACTCAAGGTATTCACACCCTGAAGGAAGCTCTAGCAACAAGACTTAAATACAACTGTGACAAGTATATGGACACAATAGACCGTTTGCAAGGTGATGCAGTGGACCTCGTTGATTCGAGTAAACCATTACTGTGGCATAAGAACTGCTTTTCGTCATTCACAAGTTCATTGCACCTTGATCGGCTGAGGAGGAGATTTGAGTCCTCCATGTCCAGTTCAGACAATCCTATTGAAAATTCCGCAAATGTCACATGTGTTGATGTGAAACAATGTGAACCACAAAAACCGCCTTCCGGGCAAAGTTCAATATCGGCTGTACAGTGGGACAGGTGTATATATATATATATATATATATATATATATATATATATATATATATATATATATATATATATATATATATATATATATTGTCAATGTGAATCTAAAGCAAAGGTTCATCAAATATTGACTTTGGAAACATCTGATAGGATCCTGAATGGGGCTAAACGAGACTGTATTCTGAGGTATCGTTTGGCTGGCATATCAGACCTTGTAGATGCAGAAGCTAAGTATCATCTACAGTATCATGCTTCGTTTATGCAGAGTCTGAATAAAACCCAAGCAGCAATCGGTGCAGACAATTTGTCAAGTTACAACCAAGCTTGCTTTAATGCTGCAGTCCAAGAACTGGAGAAAGGGCTTGATGGGAGTAACATATACACTGTAAAAAGCGTGTGGGACAGATATTGTGAACTCATGACTACTACTAGTATTAACACTGTACTCTATCTAGTTCATCTGACAGTAATGCGCTTAGGGCATTCAGAAAGAAATTGGAATCAAGCCCAGGTGACAAGGTAGAGTTTATTACAAATACAAGTAAGAAGGAGTCCCTCTTAATTGTTCCAAGTGTTACCAAGGACTTTATTTTCCAAACTCTGAAAGATACTGCAGTTGATAAAGATACTAAAGACACCGAATGCGCTTTTCAGACATTCTCCTTGATAGGGGAACGTGACAATATTTTGAAAGCTATATACTATGTAAGTTGTAAAGTAAAAATGGATATTAAGAATGGTGTAGGACATATAACATATAGTGGCATTGACAAAGACCACACTGAAGAGGTTGTGCCACAGTCACTGTTCCTCCTTTTGAGTGTGATTCGAGGTGAAAATGAGGAGTGTGACAATCATGATAGAATCCTTAACATAGCACAAGACAGTCTATGCTCAGTCAAAAGGGCGAAAATTAACTCCCAAACACATTGGCTTGGGTGTAACACTCCACCACTTAACGATAAGCAAACAGGTTATTCAGCTTATCCATGAAGCTGGGCACTGTGTTAGTTATGAAGGTGTACAGAGGGTTGATACAAGTATTGCCAAATCTGAGCTGTCCCGATATATGGCCAATGGTAATATGTTGGTTCCATCAAATATAGTGGAAAATCAGTTTGTGCAATTCGCTGCAGACAATATTGTTACGGCTGTGGAAATTCGCAATACACCATAAAGGGTCCTTAGATCAGTTATGACGATAAGTAATTGTGTAGTTAGATTTCTCCACCATTGTTTAAAGGGCTGTGATCCTTTGAGTTAGAAGTTTTTCTTTTCTGTCATTATTTTGGACCAATCATACCCCCACAACATCATTCCCGAACAACTACAACTCAAACACCACCACCTTCGCCTCTTTACCTCCACAACTCCACCACGCAAACATCGCTTCACCGCCATTCTCAAACGACGCCCGCCAACAACCAAACTCCCACCACCTCCGCCTGTCTACCACACGTCGTGCCATGGGCTGTGAATGCGTTCCTTTCGCCTCAAAAAGCGGACCAGGAGTGCTTCACGCCCCCTTTTCATCCGCCCAATCGCTGAGCATCGGGTGGTGTGGCCCCGTCTCCGAACTCGCTGTGATCCAGAAATTTACATAGACGCCCCTCCCCCGGGCTATACAAGCACAAGCACAACGCAGCTCGCGGGGCAGTACGTCGGCAGAAAAGTCAAGAACCAAGTGGGAGCAGTGGAGTGGCAGCGGCAGTGTCGACGGGGCAGTCAAGTCGAGTGCAGTACGTCGGCAGAAAAGTCAAGAACCAAGTAGGAGCAGTGGAGTGGCAGCAGCAGTGTCGGCGGGGCAGTCAAGTCAGCAGTGTCAGCGGGGCAGTCAAGTCGGGGGACGGAGCTCGAAGCCGACGGGAAAGGCAGACGGGGAGCGCCGGAGAGCGCTCGCCGACAACGCCAGGAGCACGAAGCCAGGCGCAGCTACGCTGACATCACAGCTTGCCCGCCATCGCGCCACGAGGGCATGGGTCGGACACTTCGGTCTCGTGGACCTGGCCGCTCATCCAGGTTCCAGGCGCATTCGGCCCACGGGCCCAGTCTGACTCCCTTGTCTATGAGGGGGTCTTTTCTTGTGTTTTCTTTGAATGCGTGTTGTGGTGCCGTGTCTTGTAAAGTAGAAACTGTTTAAGTGCATGTAAATAAACATTGCTTCATTCGGTTGTAACTCTTGCTTGTAAATTGCATTCTTACTGTATGGCTGTGAATACGTGCTTGCCTTGTCTGAGTGCGTAATAAATGTGCTTGTCGAACTGTTCCCCATTTCGTTGCGTCCTTTCCTTTGTTTGAAAGTTCCATCTTGCATCATGGAAGGAATTGGTAGAGAGGTGTAAGCACCCGGTAAATAATCACGTCCGTCAGGGCCGGCGATAACACCTCTCGGTTATTACTGAAGCACGGAACGGACCGCTTAAGCGGTTCGTGTCCTAGGCCGGCCAGCGGCGAGGTACCATCGCCCGTTAACTACCCGCACAGGTACTTAGGTAGGTCGAGTTTGGCGAACAACCCTATCCTGCGCGGGTGGCCGATTGGCACGATAGTGGTGGGGTTGAAAGACCCACCCATGACTAGCTCCTGGTGGTAGTTCCAAGGAGGGTCACGAATGAATTGTCCGTTCCGGTGGGTGACGCGGTCGCGATTTGAGTTACGTGGCCGATCGCACGACGGGCGGACCGAAATTCGTAACAATATAGATATAATTGAAGATGTTCCAGATGGAAAAGGCACATTTCATGCCACACAATGTGCAGCGTTTCAGCATGGTGGAAATAGAGACTCAGTAACTGACACATGTAAGACTATAGGAAAGGAGAGATCACTGGGCATATTACTTCCAAATGATTTCCACGAAGTAATGGATTCTGGTTACTGTGCAAAACAACGTGGCTCCCATTTTTGATGTAGAAATCCAACAAGAATGGTACAAGTCAGAAAACACCATCCTGAACCAAGCCAAGGCAAGGGATATGTCATGGTTACCATGTCGCATGGAAGATCCAGACAAACAGCGTATCCCTGCATGGACAGGATTTAATCATGTTTCCCAGTATGAATCTGACGTTACATGAATAGGACACATTCCAATCCTCCCAGTACCAGCAGATGATATGGACACAATCTACACTGTGATAGCAAGATGCAAGTATATTGCAGAGTTGCTAAACATTTCACATACCATCATGACCTTCGACCAGGCCCTTTACTGCAGAGCAAAGGAACTTGTGTGGTCCAACCAACCAGGTTTTAAGAATGTGATCATATGCCTTGGATCATTTCACACTGCAATGAACTTTATGAAGGCTATTGGGCAGCACATGGAGGGATCTGGTCTGAAGGATATATGGGTGGAGAGTGGAGTGTTTGGAGAAAGCACAACCAATAGCATGCTCACAGGAAAAGCATACAACAAGGCGATTCGAGGTCACAAACTCACTGTGGAAGCATTGTGGCGGGTGCTCTGGCCGAAATTTATCCAAAGGATAGGGGAAAACTCACACATAAAGCAAGTGCAGAAGGCTGCTATAGAGGTTGTGGAACAATTGAAATATCATGATGAGAAGCCCGATCATGATTATGAACACCTTGTCGGTCTCATGTTGGAAATGTTTAAATTAATTGATCAGTTTGACGAAAGTAACGTCAACAAGAAAACGTGTGCTGTGGAGACAGTATATGGATATGGTATTCACACTGTTGGCTTTCATTCGAGCAGACAGAGAAGGAAATTGGAGTCTGCACCTGGAGTCATTTGCAAAGATGTTACCAATGTTCCATCAATACGATCACACAAATTATGCACGTTGGGGCACAATCTACCTTGCGGAGATGCGCAGCCTCCCACAGACGGCACCCATGGTCCACCGCCAATTTGAAAATGGACAATTCTCCATCAAGCGTTCAGAATCGAAGTTTTGTCAGGTTGCAACAGACCAAGCCTTAGAGCACATAAACAAACAGAGTGGCCAAGGTATGTGGAAGATTGTTGGGATCACAAGGATTGATTCTGCAAGGGACAAATGGTGTTTAACTCTGAATGAAAAATCTGCCATATCTGATGCCACATTTAAAATGTTTAACATGGATATTGATGATATAAACAGTGACTGGGGACACCAAGAAGCTGGACCTGCTCGACTTGAACGTGACGAATCTGATATGAAGAAGTTGGTCCATGAACTGGAGCGCTTCCAAGTCTTTGACAGTTTGTCCAATGAACTTGTTGTCATCACCACATCAAATGTGGCACCTGATGATATAGCCAGCACTCTAATCAATGCTGAATCCATGGGAGAGAAGGCCTTGGAGGAGTTTGTCACAGCGCGACTCAAGGAAAAGTCAGAGGACTTTTGTTCAAAAATGAAGCGCCATAAACCAAAAATGCGAGAGAGCATGTACCATGTCAAAGTCCGAGATGGTGGAGGTAAAGAGAAGACCATAAAGGCTGACAGAGATCTTCTAAGAAGACTATTAGTTGCATCTCAGGGTTGTCGGGAAATCGACATAAAAAGCATTTTAGAACATGAATTGAGTCCAGTCCCACTTTCCCTTGCATCTACCAATTTCAAATTAAATAAGGGCAATTCGGCAGACCTAGCTACACTACTGATTGAGGATGTGGATGTAAAGAGGAAGATGGCAAAGAGTGACAAGAAGTCATTTGTAGTAATAGATGGACCAGCACCAATTCAACAAACTGGAAAACCAGATGGTGCAAAGATATTTGGAGACTTGGCTGACACATTCGTAACCAAGGTGTTGAACAATTACAGTGCCACATGTTGTAGAGTAGATGTTTTATTTGACAGATACAATGACTTGTCTATCAAAAGCGGCACAAGGGAACAGCGGACGGGGTCAATTCAACCGATCAGGCGGCGTATTGACAATAGAGAAGTGAAACTTCCCCAAAACTGGAAACAATATATCAGCTCATCTGTCAACAAGGAAAACCTGGCTTCTTTCCTCAGCAACGAGCTGAGGGCCCAGTCTGGCAGGGTTCCTACAAATGGAGAACTGGTCATAGCAGGGGGATTTGAGAACGTGATGGAGACATTCACCACTAGCGAGAGGGACATATCCCATTTATGTGCAAACCATGAAGAAGCGGATACTCGTATTCCGCTCCATGCGAAAGATGCTTTCGAACAAGGATTTGAAAAAATAATTATAAACTGCAAAGACACAGACGTCTTGGTGATGGCCACAGAATTGTTGCCAGGGTCCACTTCAGAAATTTGGATGAGAGCAGGAACACTAAAAAACCAAAAAAAAAAACATTCCAGTTCACTTGATAGATATTCCATCAGAAGTGAAGCAGAACCTGATCCCATTCCATGCCCTCACAGGGTGCGATTCCATGAGCCAGTTCTAAGGGAAAGGTAAAAAGAGTGCCTGGAAGGTCTTCCTGCAATACCCATCTTGCTTAGTGGCTTGGGAGAGCACGAACGTTCTGAAATGACATTTGGTGAAGTTGAAAAGTTTGTGTGCATTTTGTATACAGGGAATGACAACATGGAACATATCAATGAAGTGAGACACCACTTTTTCGTCAAGGGAAGAAAGTCACTTGAATCCCTTCCTCCTACTAAGGATGCCCTTAAACATCATGTTGAAAGAGCAAATTATCAAAGCTGTGTCTGGAGGCAAGCACTTGAACCCAAACAAGTGCTCCCCGATACAATAACTATAGGCTGGAAAAAGGAAGGGAACACATTGAAGCCAATCCTTACGACACTGGAATCTGTACCAGAGAAATGTCTGCAACTCGTTACATGTCAATGCCGAGGTGGTTGCACAGGTCGATGTGGATGTGCTGCTAATGGTATACCTTGTATTGCTAGCTGTTTCTGTGGTGGAGTGTGTCACAACTCAAACAACCATGTGGATGAGGACAGCAGCTAGTTATTCCATGGAGGTATACCTCCATGGTTATTCATGTAGTAGTACTTCTTGCACATTCATGTAGGCCAGTACGCCTACCTACAAATGCCTAACATTTTACCACAGGTACTGCACATGTAGTGTGCTGCTGGACCCTTCAGTTCGACTATCCAATCATTTGAATCATAGTTAATTAGTCCGTATTGACATAATGCACTAATTTCACAATACATGTAGGTACTTGTCAGATCCTATCAAGGCATTTGACTAAAATTAAGTAATTTAGGATTCAAGGGGTCCAAATTCCTCCCATTTGCCCGTACCCCTTGTATCCACTTACATCTTCATCTCATAGGGTCCAAATATGCAAACTATATGAACTGTGGTATCCATGTGATCATTACTGAAAATAAAGTTGACAAACCCGAAATTCGGATTTTTCAGATTTTTGGGGAAAAATGGGAAAAAGGGCTTACATTGACCCTCTTTAATTCATACCCCCTTTTAAGACTGAGTAATGGGAGTTTTTTTCAGAAAACTGCCCACATATGTCTACTTTAAAACAATATTTGTTTTAAAGATCTATATTGAATATTAATATTTATTCTGGGGTTTAAACGAAGCAGTAGCCTAAATTTAGGGGTTTTAAGGGTCACATGACGTTTTGGACCCTGGAGCCCTTAATAATCACCCCATTGAAATGTTTTTACTATCAACTTGTAGCTAATATTTGTAGCTACAAGATAAGTGGTCATTTGCTGCTTTGTGACTATTGGCTAATGAGTAATGAGCAATAATGTAAACCTTCACCCCACATTTTGGACAATTTTCCAAATTGTGTTTTTTGGGAAAAGGGTTAATTTAAGACCCTTTTCGGAAAAAATCTGGGGTGGCATCCACCGGGTCCAAAGCACCACCCCCATGGCCTAACTATCCATGGTGGATGCCAGCTTCTAATATGAAATGATTTTAAAATGTTATCCAGGCCTCTTTTTTCACTTCGCCTCCCTACTATGACCTCTCAATGGGGAAGAGGGGTGATTTTTCGTGACATCATCAGTGAAGTGGTATCCTGGTGAAAATTCGTCAAGTAGAACGCTGCATATGAAAAAATCTGAAATTTCTTTAGCCTCATCAACACAACAATTCCCGGTAGAAAAAAGAAATCATAGGTGACTTGGTTCGGCAGCCATCTTGTTTTGAAGTCAAAAAAAAAAAAAAAAAAAAAATCTCCATAACGGTTGGACAGATTGAGGTGAAACTTTACACACACATTCCCCATGATGTCCTTTTTCAAGTTTGTTAATTTCTTATTGACATGTCACATGGTTTGGCAGCCATGTTGGATTGAAGGATAAATATTAATTAATGTTTACTCTGGAACCGCTGCTTCTATATATGCGAAACTTCACAATTATAATCTTGCCGACATGTGAAACGTGGCTTTAAAATTTCAACCCGATCAACCACACGGTTTGGCAGCCAGAGTTATTTAATTATTTAAATCTGAGAACTTTGAGTTTTTTTTCCAGAAGGCTTACTTGGCTGCACCTGAATGCGTTTGAGGGTCCAGGAATAGCAATTCAATTGATACTGACAATGTCCCCAGGAAAAAGGGATAACTGCATACATAACTTGAGGGGGAGCACTCGGGAGAGTGCAAAACCTCCGCCACCAATACTGCTGGGTCACTCAAGTGAACCTTATATCTTATTCATTAAATATGTCAACAGTGCTGACAGTTATAGTTCTTTTCTCCAACATTTTTTTTTTTGGGGGGGGGGGGGTTGGAAATCACTTAAAACATGTAAAAATGCAAAAAAAAAAAAAAAAAATTTGAAATTTTGTTGAAAAAAAAGTTGCAAAAAAATTTTTTTTCTTTAACAATTTTTTTTTGGGGGGGTTGGAAATCACTTAAAGCATGTAGAAATGCAAAAAAAAAATTTTTTTCTTTTTTTGAGGGGGTTTGGAAATCACTTAAAACATGTAAAAATGCAAAAAAAAAAAAATTTTTCGAAATTTTTTTGGGGGGGTTGGAAATCACTTAAAACATGTAGAAATGCAAAAAAAAAAAATTCTCTATTTTTTTGGGGGGGTAATTTTTGGGGGGTTGGAAATCACTTAAAACATGTAGAAATACAAAAAAAAATTCCTTTTTTGGGGAATTTTTTCTCAAACTATTTTTGGGGGTTGGAAATCACTTAAAACACGTAGAAATGCAAAAAAAAAATTTCTCTATTTTTTTGGGGGGGGTAATTTTTTGGGGGGTTGGAAATCACTTAAAACATGTAGAAATGCAAAAAAATTCCCTAACAATTTTTTTTTTGGGGGGGGGTTGGAAATCACTTAAAACATGTAGAAATACAAAAAAATTCCTATTTTTGGGGGGGGGTAAAAAAAAAATTGTTGGGGGGGGGGGGAGTTGGAAATCACTTAAAACATGTAGAAATGCAAAAAAAAAAAATTTTCTCTAACAACTTTTTTTGGGGGGGGGGGGGGGAGGACCAAGTCCAAAATTTTAATGGCATGATCCTTGGACCATACCTAACCCCCCCACCAAGTTTCGTCGAAATCCGTCGAGGAGTTTTTCCGTAATACTGTTCACAAACAAACAAACAAACAAACAGAAAGGGGTGAAAACAGTAACCTCCATCCATCTTCGAAGATGGTGGAGGTTAATAACTAGATTGAACACTTGGTGCGATCCAGTTCGTAACTCGTCTGTCCCACACTGTCCCGAAGCAAGGCTGCATTTGTGTCACTATTAAATAATGTTTTCTCTGGAACCACTTATCCTATCGAAGGGAAACTTTGCGACTATCATAAAAGTCTCACACTTTATCAACGGCAGACGTCTGGGCGGCATCACTGCCAGCAGTTATAAAGTGGCAGTTCTAGTTTTTTTATATCCTCATGGAGGATCTCTAAGTCTTACTCATGTTGTTGGTCTTGTGGACTTTTTTGTTTCACAGCCTACACTTTTCATCGAAACCTGGCATATATATATATATATATATATATATATATATATATATATATATATATATATATATATATATATATATATATATATATATATATATATATATATATATATATATATATATGTAAAAAATACCTGCGCAGACAGTAACGATTTCCGAATTTGAAAATTCCTCCTAGAAAAAAAGGTTATGACGTCAAAATATCTCCGCGAATGGAAATCACCTAAAAAATTATCTCTGAAACTCGGCAAGCTTTTTTGAATTCTGTTTGCGGTAATCGAACAGAGCATTAGCAGAGATGAATTACTGCACATACAATACATCACTATGACGTCATATCAATTTTTATGATGTCGTTCCTATTTTTTGACATTTGTTGTTTCACAACCCAGAGTTTTCATCGGATGTTCGTGAAACTTGCCATGTATATGCAAAAAGTCCACGCACAGGCAGTAACCATCTCCGATTTTGGAAATTCTGCCTAAAAAAAAGTTGACGTCATGATATCGCCGCTAATGGAAATCGCCTACACCATTATCTCCGAAACTAGGCAAGCTGTTTGAATTTTGTTGTGGGAATCAAGCCGCGCATTAGCACAGATAACTTATCGCAAACCTGAAAAATCACAATGACGTCATATTCGTTTTTATGACGTCATCATTAAGAGGGCGAGGATCTTGGCTCATTCGAGCTTGTTTTAAACGCTTCTGCACACCGCCCTTGAAGCTCGGTTTGCAAGTCACCATCTACAATTCCAAAAGATGAGACGTAATTACTCTTTGATGAAAAATCTTTTTCGACTTTCCGTAGTCCTGAAAAAAAAAAAAATAGACCGTGGTGAACACACACACACACAGTCTTGTTAAAAGCTTGCCCTTTAAACCATACTCAAATCATCCGTATGAAGAGGGACAAACAGACAAACGCATTAACGTCTTAAGATGGTCAACTGAGCAACTTTTGGAAAGTGAGAGCCGAGTTAAACCTGGAATGTAAACCTAGTGTTGGCTTAACAGTTAAGGTGGTTGGCTTAAGAACTCAAGGTCTTGAATTCGAGCCCCTGTCATCCATTGAATTAACACCGGGTGGGGTTGACTCCGTTTCCGAGGTAGGCGAAATGAGCACCAGCGTACCGGTACCAGGGAGGCAGCAAATAAAGAAACACCAAAACGGTCCTAATACCTGGAGTACGGTGTCGGTCCAGCGCCCTTGATTTGCAGCTCCCAGCGGTCTCCCTGCGGTCCCAGCACTTCACCCAAGTACATGGCGGCGCCATCTCCCAGTTGCCCGGCGAAGTTCCCGAACTGGTGTCCGCAATAGCAATGAGCCGCGGCCTCGGTCCCAGGGAGCAGCCGGTTCCCACACAAGATTTCCGCGGCGATCTCCCGCTCTGACTGCGCCGGATCGAGTCCCAACAAGCGCAAGGCCGGCGCAGAGGCGGCGACGATTCGCGGAGCAGATACTGGGCTCGGACTGACTCGAGAGAAACACGCTCCGGGGACCTGCCTCGACCCTGGTGCTCGGTTCGTGTCCACGGGCAGGCGACGCAGCGCCAGGTTATCGAAGCTCAGAGACTCGAACGCCATGTCCCGACGAATGCTTCGCACGGACGTCGAGTGGATCAGCCGCCGCACGACGGACATCGGATAAAAAACCACGCGGCAACGCCTCGACCATGACCGGAAGTCACCGATGGCGATTTCGGTGCAGATGGTCTTCGTCAAGTTATTGCTTCACGGACCGTGTAACAGCGATTGTGTCGATATATTTTTTTTACCAAACGCTTCTCTGTTTTGGTAAAGTTAATTATGTAATCGTGAAAAATAATTACGAAAAATTATCACAACACTCCATGTAAACAATTACTCTTACCATACACAGCTCGAATGGCAAACCTACCTTTTTGTTGACCGGTGGCTTTTATTTGCACAGCTCGGCCTGTGGTACGAAAAACCAGTAAAGGATCACCCACATCCGCCGGGAAGGCAAAACGACTCGAGGCCGGTTGTGGGAGAAAAATAACGTTTATTCCACGACCATAGACCAGGCACCTCGTCCGTTTGTTACGCGAGTCCCTTCCAAAGCAAACATGATCGATACAAAGATCGTACACCCCTCAAGGAGGAGGAGGAGGAGGAAACGCTCGAACGACGGTTAACGAGACCGTCAGTTACCTCACATAAACTGCAGCACCATTTTCAGAGCGCAATCTTCTTGATGCGCAAGAAAACGGCCCGAGCTGTTGCAGTGGAGGTTCCTCTCCATTGAAAAAATCCTCCCCCCCCCCCAAATATCAAATTCCCTCAAGCCACGGCCCAGTGCTCCCAATCGCGTCTTTGGCACCGAGTGATCACGTCATCGAGGTCGAGTCACCATTTCTTCCTCCCAGGAAATGTTTCTGCAATCTTCTTCTCCGCACAGGACATACATCATCCACGAAGATCACAATCACACTTAAATACAAGCAAAGAGCAAGTGTGCTGTTTTTTAAACGCACACCCTGAACACAGGTCGAGAGGGGGCAGAGGGGTGTAGGTGTGTCGCCGACACCGATGGTAGTGTTACTGGTGACACCGAATGGAAAAGCACACATGCACAGCAATTTCTTAAAACTTTGGTTTGACAGCAGTTCAAATCCATCTGCATCATAAACCCACAGTTTAATAAGAATTTCAAAGCAAGATAAACAAGGTGGTGATCTTGTATTTGAGTATGGTTTGGAAGGGCAGGAGGGGAAGGGAAGAAATCAATATTCCATGGCTGGAATTGAATGATTACAGATTGATTTTCAAGAAATGATGCAGAGCTCACAAAGCAATGCTCGTCTCCCAAAGTAATTTTCTCATCGGATACCCCCCCCACCAAGAAAGCCATTTTCTAATATATATATTTATATTCAGTTGGAATATCACGGTGCATATAATTAAATGAACACCGTGCTGAAATACCATCTGCAATGAAAAAAGAAAATAAGCTCATGGCATCGTTTCACTGCAATATAATCCACAGGCTTGAAGGAAAGTAAATGATAAGTTGACCAAAAAAAAAGGCCCAGGAACAAAAAAAATTTTTTAACCTAAAAAGAGGGAAAATAAACATAACCCTGTATCCAAGTCAAACCCGAATTAAATTTGGATAGTTCAATCCAAAATCAGTGCAAAATAAAAAAAAAAGGCACAAAAGCCTGTTCTTCGAAACAACGAATAATGTACATTTTTCAAAAAGCCGAAGAAACAGTATGTGATGATAAAAAAAAATTAAAACCCGAACAAAAATTACTTTCAGCATTTTTCATTTCCAAAAGACGAGACAGAGGAGGATTCCAGATAATATGGTGATGAAAGTGTAATCTAAGGGCACGTTGAGGCCTCACATCAGATGCAGCATTCCCGTTAATGCTCTTCAACTTTCACTCTTGTTCCTTAAATGCACACCTCACGACCATTGCCAAAGAAAAGAAAAACTCCAGAAGCATTTACACACGAGCAACAGAAATGATACAGGAAGGCTGCTCTCAAACGATGAATATAACCTCCATGCACGCACATAACGGGGTAAACGCTGCAAAACAGACTGTTTTGGTTATCTCAGAGAATCAAAAGCTGGGAGGGAGGGACACAATAGGACAGTATAACAAAAAAATAAAAAATAGGGGGAAGGTGACAAAACCTGAAGAGGATCATGACAGCCAAGGAAAGGCACGGAGGAAATGAAAAAGGACAAGAGCAGGAGTAAAAATGTAGAAGATGCAAAATCAAGAGCCACATTTCACGACCCAAAATGGTGCCACGCAAGATCTCCGCAATATGAGAAGCACTCAATGGCCATCTTTTTTTTACCACCAGGAAACGAAATAAAAAAAAGAAAATAGAAAGCGAACAAAAACAAACAGCAACCCCAGAGTATTCAGCAGGCTCGGGGAGTGAGTGAGAGTGTCAATATTTTCACTGATGGTCAGTACGCGTCAGGTGGTGGGGAGTCCCTGTGTGTGCCAGAATTCTTCTTCTTCAAGCTGTCCAGGTACTCTTGTTGGGAGGCAGCTATCACAGAAGCCAATATATCATCATCTTCCCAGTCGGTCAGCCCTGCGGTGCATGTGGTTACTCACACATGGCTTGAAGCAAGGTATTATGTACACATTTAGGACACGGGGGACCAAAAAATGAAAGTCAATGTATGATTAAGTTTTGCATATCATTTGTTAGCAAACATCATGGGGATTCAGGATCTATTTGGGCAGAGCTTAATTCTTCCTCTTTCTATTGCTCTGACAGGGTCAAAGTTGGTTATCAAATATCTGTATCAAAGAACCACTCATATCATTCTAAAATTGGTCTGATGGCTTAGATATGTATTGTACACTAATTGGAAACCACATATATGGAGAATATTTGGTTTACCTGATATTTGACCTAAAGCAAAGAGGTCGAGGTCATATAAAATTAACAAATTGATCAGTGTTCATTCAGGTCATAAATATATATGCACATAAACTTAACCATAGAAATACATGCTGTGATGAACCAAACTAACATCTTCGGATTGAAAGTGCAGATTTCTTAAAAACGTTACGTACTTCCAAACAACCTTTGATGCTCTGTATACTGAACACAAATTGGCCTTTGGTATTGATTTTTATATCATAGGGCCATCTTGGTAAACTTATTATCTGGTTATAAAATCAAGATTAAAGGTACCAGTAATTTTGTAGCAGCTGGGTAAATGCAATTTGTTACGTACTTCCTCACATTTTTTGACCCAATCATAGAAGTGAACCTATAAACTAGTATGTGGTAATGATCCATGTTGAAACTTGCCATTTGAAATCATCACTTTATGCAGAAGTAAATTGCTATTTAAGATGTTCTATCAGATGCATTTCAAATTTCTGGAATAAGATTTTGTAAGTTTCACGATGGCTGGGGGAAATTTTGCAAAATCTGAGATTTTACACATTTGAAGGTGCCAAGATATGCAGAAGGTCATAAGAAATGTACTGTTTCGAGGAATTGTTCTATTCCTATGTATAATGATATATATCAAACAAAAAATGCATTTTCAACCATTTTGGACAACATATACAATCATACATGTAACCCATTTCTAAAAAATGAGCCATAAAAATGGGAAAAATAGCCTGTGTTTGGATAAAAAACATGCTTTGTAAGCAACTATATCCATAGGAACCATAGGAAAGTATACATTTTCTGAAAGCACAGACACTTGGGAATTATATAACATTAAGATTGTTTATCTTATTAAAACTGGGTTCAAGTTCTAAACTTTTGCCTCATTTAGGACCACAGTGCACACAATACCATGCTCCAAGCCACATGTGAAAAGTGGATCACACGTACAGGAACATTTTGAAAATGTCTAATCACATCAACTGTTGGAAATAATTATGCAAACGTAGAAATAAAACGTGTACTGGAGTCACAAACGAGTAACTGAAATGAGATGATTAATGTGTTGGTGTTATAATACAATTCTTTCAAGGATACAAAATAAAAGAAGATCATGGCCAGGTACAATGCACCATTACTTTGTGTATGGCCCTTACCTTCATGCTACAACATGGTTTATCAATGGACGACATGGAATATTGTTCCAAATGTTCGGAATTCAGTCAATTTGCTTGGTCTCCATTTGACTCTCTCAGCTTCGAGACAAACCCATGTTGCCTTTGTCTTGTTTACCTATCAGGATTTTGTATGTGAAGTTGTGATTGTGAATTTTCCATCAGCATCATTACCATCAAGATATTTGACTATGTTCATAGTTTACTTGGCTAGTTGGTCTTGCTGCAAGATGAATTCCTCCCCAAAGAGTCATGCTCTTTAGAGAACACCTTGATGAATAATCACTCTCTTGATTGCAACGTGTGTGTGTGTGTTCTTTATTCCCTCTGTATGCTGCCATCATCGGCTAGGGGACAGAGTGAACACGATGGATATAGTTGCAAACACTCAAACACATAAGTGGAAGGAAAAACTGGAAACCTAGAAAGGGCTTGGGTGAGAAAATGTGGGGAGAAACGATCATGGTTGTGGATGGGTGTTGTCAAACTTGATGGGTGTTATCTTTGTGTACTCAAACTAACACTCATTTATTTTACAGTAAGTATTGGCAACATCAATTATAACGATCTTTGCTCTGACATAATGAACATGCCAGAGGATTCTAAACACAACTTTATTTGGAGTTTCAACTAACTTGACTACTTTTCTTGTGAAGTGCCAGTTTCATGTACAACCACAGGAACATGGAGTCTTTTCATCATTTTTCATATCAGAGTATCCTCCGCCAACTAAAAAGTTGGGTTTAAGCATGCATGTCATGCAGTCAGCTTTAAACGTTCATTGCGGTGTTTCACAGTCAGGGTGATTCCTCAATGTGTGCCATCCCTCAGATGGATGTTAAACGGGTGTCCTGTCTGCCGGCATTAGTCTGTGGATGTTAAAGATCCCACTGTGTCCTTCACGACGAGTAGGTGAGCTATTGCGGGCACCATGAACAAATTCCAAATTCATTCCTCAACTACTGCTGAGAAGGCAATGGTAAACCACCCAGCATTGTAACGCTTGCCAAGAAACAGCTTTAACAGTACTGAACCTGTCTTCGAGCAGAACCCCAGAATATGAATACGACATGCATTTCACTTTTGGGAGTCATTGCTGGATTCCCAATACCATTACTGATTGTGGTATCGCTGCCTGCAGTTTCACATGCTTTGCAATGGTTGGTTGAATGAGAGTGTATCACAGTGTAAACCAGGTGCATGTGTGACACTCATTTGGAGTTCAATTTTGGTTCAGTTACAGATGCAGATCTGACCTATCATTGGGCTACAAAACGTAAACTGTTCAGCCTCGCAGAGGTATGCGCTGCATTGAATGGTGTTCCAATTTCTCTCGTGGCCCCAGAACCAAAGAAAAAAAAAACACATGGATATTTATATTGGCACACACAGCTTCCAGAACTCCGACTCACACTCCACCACCCCCCCCCCACCCGCCATCCCCTCCTCCCAAACATGATTAATAGTAAGTATCATCATTTTAAAAAAACTTACCCTATGCATTGATAAGCCCCAGATATGATCTTCCCATCAGTATTAAGAAGTACGAAGGTTTGGGTAGAACGCCTATTCACGAACCTTTGGACCCTTCACGGCCCACATCGTCGGGAGTATTTGCAGTATGGGCTGCAAGATGTCAACTTTTTGGATGAGTTGATGAGGAAGCTCTCCAACTGCTTCGTTGTGCAGAGGCATACCCCTTTCTCCCAATTACTTTTCCAAGTATTTTTGGCTTCTTTAAAAGCTTGGAGAGCCGTTTCATGCTCCAATCCTTATCTGGCTCGTGATATACATCGATTCCGCCTCAAATGACTGTCACGAGGGGGTTTCAGCGCATGCGCACCGAGCAATCTGGGGTGGATTACATCATTTTGAAAGTGCCTTAATGTAATCAAGTCTCCCTTCTGCAGATGACCTTTTCTGAAGCTTATTGATATACATCGTATTTAATGTGAGAACTGCTGTGCACTTTGACCGAGCATGTAAAAATTTTGAAGCAGTGTGGTTCTCAACAGAAATGCACATTTATACTGATAAATAAGCCCAGTTGCTATTGACATTGTGTCAACAGGGGGAAAAAAAAAAAGCAAAGACAACACATAACTTCATGGATTACCTTCTTAATTGACCAATTCCAAGGGAAAAGGAGAAAATATGCTAATTGGAGAAAGTCTTGCAAATCTTTTCAATGTTTTTGGCATTCCAGTAAGGTTGGGATTCAAACTGGGAATAGGAATGCCAGATGGGGAGTATAGGATGCAAAAGGGCAGTGCGTACCAAACGCAGTAGGGGACATCTGTTGCATGACTGTTCTGCAGTCCAGGAGTGGGGAAGAAAATGTCATGCTTGCAGAATCCTTACTAGAGTGCGCCTGGCTGCTGGACGGCTGGGGTGAACAGGGGTGGGTACTTGTTCCTGCAAAAATACACACGGTCCAGTCAATCTCTCAACAACATACACGAATGTAGTAAATTATTCTGCTGAATCCTCTTGTATATGCCGAGGATGATTTTGCTTAATATAAATTTGCAGTGTTTAAAAAACCGTGGAGGGTTAAAGGAATTTCCTCTATACACCTGGAGATGGCCGGTGAACTGCAAAATACCATGTGGCAGCCACGCTGCACCAGAAAGGCAAGTCCACAATGAATAAACACTGGTCCAGCTTTCACAACTTCAAAACTATCATACGGTAAATGGGAAATGCTGAGAGCAAACTACTCAAGAACTAAATAACTTGCGGCCACAGACCAGCAGCTGGGGACGGTGGCTTTGAGAAGCCAGGTGAGGCTGGCTTCAGGCTTTCTGTAGATGTCTCCTGGTGCTCTGGCGAGCTGCAGAAGGTGGAGCGTTGTCTTGGTGATCGTCCCCCAAGTTCATCGATGCCGATGGCTGCCGCTGCTGTGGCCGAACTGCAGGTAGCTGTCACCTTCCGTGGCTGGAAGCACACAGTCAGTCCTTACACATTCCGTTCATAATCTCTGCTTCTCCCATACCTAAATTATCTCACTATGCATCTCTCAGTCTCTGCATTCGTACCTAAAATTAGTAACTTATTCCATATCCAGTTTAATACGTCAATGCAAGTTTAACCAACCCGTCGATCATTCTTCTCTTGGTCTCTTAGCCATTGCAGGTATGACTCCCTTGCCACTTGCTCTTCGATGGCCTCGTTGGTTGCCTCCCAGTCTGTGGCACGCTTCTTATCCTCCAACATCTGCTGCTCTATCCACGATTCCTCAGAAGTCGTGATAGCACTTTGCATCAGTGTTTTATCTGCGTTCTAAATAAAATAAAATAAAATATACACGACCACATACGCAAAAGCACACACACAATGAACACTTGCTTACCCCATACCATGTCAAACTTCAATTGTCTCTTTTAAAGATGGCTTCATGTCATTCTCTTGTGACTATTTAAGACCATTATCAATATGCACCAAATCGATTGCTTTTGAGAGCCACAACAAACATTTTTTTTTTTTATTATTACTATCAGTTACAGTACACTTATTGCACATTCGTAAATTTTGTTGCACATTCTCATTACTGGGAAAAAAAGCCTTACAACTCGAGAGGTGGAGTGCATGGTGCTTAGGCATCCAACAAAAAGGGTATGACACTCACTTTATCAAAGAAAACAAAACAAATGAATTGCTCACGTCGAGCAGCCGAGGACAAGAAGCTAAACTAATATGGATGTGTTTCACCAAACAAGCAAATGTATTCCTTCATCTTTATGTGTACAAAGCCGAGGCTTATAGGAAAACAAGGTGACAGGAAGAAGAGAATGTACCTAGTGAGGCAGGAATATAACATGGAGCCAACCCGTAGCAGAGAGCAGTACTCCATCGAGGTACTGGCAAAGGCCTTGCAGATTGTGAATCACTCAAATTTTCCAGGAAGACTTAGATTGATGGAAGATTCCAGTCTGCGACTGGCTGTGGAGGCTGGCTTGGATATAACATTGGCCCAAGAAAGGTCTTGGCTCATGGTGAGGCCTAAATGTCCAAGAGACTGAACGTCTTCCAGTGGATCTCTTACATATGAATGTGGCCGTGCTGTCTCCCGAGATGAACGATGGTGAATCCTTTGCTGTTTATTCTTTGCTTCCCATCTCCCTCCTCCCCTTCTCACCCTCCCACCAGGCACACTACCATTTCCCCCTTTTTCTGGGAAGTCAGAGATAGATTCATAATGATCGATTATGCATGTACAGTGTATCCTTCACAAAAGCATTTCATAACCCTACCTTTAATACATGTGTGTTGCCATATTGCTGAGAAAGTTTTCTCTTTTAGAATAGCTGTCTTGCTGAAAAATGCAGAAACATGGATGTCTCCTTCCTGATAAACCCCCACTCAATCTCTCCTGTCTAATTTACTCAAACCTTCACCTCACACTCACCACTCCAACCCCCACGACCTGTGCCCCCCCCCCCAAACAACATCCATGCCCCACACTCCACTCCACTAACTCTCTCATGCTCAGCTATGGCATGGCATTGGCATGGCAGTTATGGTGGCTGGCTTGGAATCCTGGGGTCCTGAGTTTGAGCCTGTCAGCTGCTGAATTAACACCAGTTAGGATTGACTCAGCCTGTCATCCTTCCGAAGTGAGCGAAATGAGCACCAGTGTACTGGTAATAGGGGCACTGCATCAGCGGCATAGCCACATCCCCAACCAATGAGGCAACTAGCAGCCTCAAGGCTGCGTGTGTGTGTGTGTGTGTGTGTGTGTGTGTGTGTGTGTGTGTGTGTGTGTGTGTGTGTGTGTGTGTGTGTGTGTGTGTGTGTGTGTGTGTGTGTGTGTGTGTTTTCTCAGCGATGCACTACCCCACCTTTGATATCTGCTCCACGAACATCAGAAACCTGCACTGCAATGTCATGCATCTCTGATTTAAGGTAGCTGCCTCATCTCCCAATTAAATATGTCCAACAAACTTTTCTTTCACAGGATACCCCCAACTCACTTGTTTCCCAAATTGTGTGAGGACCGATGGAATATCTCTAGATTGAGGTTTCTCTCCATCACTTGTTTGTACGAGTCATTTCTATTTGTGGTCTACTATACTCCCAAGCATGGGGACACCGTGTATGAGGCGCTCTCAGGCAACCGATCCTATCCTCTCATACAAACTCTCTTTTCAAAATATGCAATGACTTCATGTCAGGTCAGGTTCGATCTGTGACCTGCTACAGGTACCATGTAAACCTGTACTAACCTGTTCCATGGTCGGGTTGTCGGCGACTAAACCGTCTCCCCCACCAGGTTTTCTGGTGAGGAGGGTGTTTGGATATGGACACCCAGCAGGATTAAAAACAAAACCTGTCAAAGGGCGGAGGAGCTCTTTGTGAGCCAATGGCCATCCATATCTGGTGCCCAACTGTGTCTGCGGACGTCCTCCTGCAGTTGGGTTACTTTCATTAGGAGGTTGGTGGCAGGATTTGCACTCCGGCCACCGTAAAACCCTTCATTCCGCAAAACGCAAAAACGCAAAAAAATCTGAAAACCCGCTCCGTGGGAGTACCTCCTGTGCAGCTTCCCTTCGCAGGGCAGCTCACCGGATGACGAGATTGGGGCAAAGCCTTCGGGACCCCCGATCTTTGATGATAGGAGGGAAACCACGGGGTAACATCCCTGGGTCAGATTGCGGGAGAGTGTGTCGGAGTGGTGCTGAGGTGTCGTCCACCAGACGGCGGTCTCCTTGGGTTAACCTGAGGCGGTCCCTTCGGGTGGGTGCCTGGAATGTCCTATCCCTAAGAGAGGATGATCACCTGTCTCTGTTATCATCTGAGCTCAAGCGTTTGGACATCGGGATTGCAGCTCTTTCTGTGGTTCGGAGACCGGATTGCGGCGAGATAATGGTGGGTGGTTACACCTACTATTGGTCTGGTCGCTCTGATGGTTACCATACCGAAGGAGTTGCTGTAGCTGTGTCCAATAAGCTGACCCCAATGATAATTGAGGTAACACCGGTCAACGAGCGTATTATGAGATTAAGGATTCGTCACTCCTTAGGTGTCATTTCCCTGGTCTGTGTTTATGCTCCGACTGAGGCGAGTGATCTCACCGTGAAGGATGCATTCTACGCCACGCTCGAGTCTGTGGTTGATCAGTGCCCCAGACGAGATACACTTCTAGTCTTGGGAGATTTCAATGCATCGACTGGAACTGATAGGGATGGTTATGAGGTGTGTGTTGGTCCCCATGGGTCAGGAACTATGAACCAGAATAGCACGAAGTTCCTTGACTTTGCAAGAAGTCATGGACTTAGGGTGGCTGGTTCATGGTTTCAGCACCCACAAGCTCATCGCTGGACTTGGTATTCCAATGCTGGCGGTGTGGCAAAGGAGATTGACCATGTCCACATTGACGGTCGTTGGAGGATGATCCAGAACTGCAGGGTCTACCGGAGTGCTCAGTTCCTCAATACTGACCACAGGCTTGTTGTAGCAACTCTAAAGCTGCACTTTAAATCCTGGAGAATGGTACCATCCCAGCCTAGGCTGGATGTTGGCAAGCTCAGGGATGAGAGAGTAGCTGAGGAGTTTGCGGACAGGCTGAGTGGACACTTGGGGGGTCTGGGTGCTTTGGGGGATCCTGAAGAGTTGTGGAGTGCCTTCAAGACCACCATCCTTGATGTTGCCGGTGGATGTCTTGGAGCTCACCGCAGGGCAAAGAAGAATTTTGTCTCTCAAGGGACACTGGATACCATTGACCAGAGTCAAAGGGCCAGGCTGAATGGCAGAGCTGAGCTGTTCAGGGAGCTGAGGCGTAAAACTGTACGTGCACTGAGGGTGGACAAGGAGGCCTATGTGCGAGGAATCTGTGAGGGGGTAGAGCATCACCTGTGGACAGGTGATTCTCGTCCTGCTTACAGGGGAATTCGCGCATTGCGTTCATCCAAGCCCATCCCTCGGAGCACTGCAGTTCGAGCGGAGAGTGGTAGGCTCTTGACAGAGGAGTCTGAAGTGAAGGCCCGCTGGGCCGGTTACTTTGAGCAGTTGTACCAGGCTGATCCCCCAGCTGTCGAGTTGGACGTCAAGGGTGTTACAATCCCTGTTGCTGACCCTCGAATCAACTGTGGTCCACCTTCGCTTGTGGAAACACGGGCTGCGGTGAACTGATTGAAACGGGGAAAAGCTCCAGGGATCTGTGGCATCCATGCTGAACTTCTCAAGACTGGTTGAAATGCTGCACTCGTGTCGTTGCATGCAGTTTTGTGCTCTGCCTGGAACACAGGCATCATCCCAACTGACTGGAAGAGGGGCCTTGTTGTCCCTCTCTGGAAAGGGAAGGGTGATCGCCAAGACTGCAACAACTACCGAGGGGTGACGCTGCTCTCAGTGCCGGGCAAGGTCTTTGCTCGGATAATTCTTGAAAGAGTTCGCCACCATCTGCTTGAGCACTAGCGTCCAGAGCAGTCAGGCTTTACACCAAAGAGGTCAACGATTGACCGTATCCTTGCCCTTCGTGTCCTCACCGAACGCAGACGAGAGTTTCGGCAGGGGCTGCTTGCAGCCTATGTTGATCTCTGTAAAGCGTTCGATTCAGTGAATCGGGATGTACTCTGGAGGATTCTTGGTCTTCGTGGGGTGCCACCAAAACTGATCGATCTGATGTCTGAACTCTACTCTGGTACTGAGAGTGCTGTGAAGTGTGGTGGTACCATCTCTGACTTATTTCCAGTTGTTACTGGAGTTCCTCAGGGGTGTGTACTGGCCCCCACACTTTTCAGCACTTGTATGGACTAGATTTTAGGGAGGATGTCGGAGAGATCAAGTTGTGGTGCATCGTTTGGGAATGTCAAGATCTCGGACCTTGACTTTGCAGATGATGCAGTCATCTTTGCGGAGACTTTAGACATCCTTTTGGGGGCCCTGGAGGTGTTGAATGAGGAGTCGGAGCCGCTGGGATTACGGGTTTCTTGGGTCAAAACTAAGATCCAGGCTTTCGGTGACATCTTGGATGCTGCTGTCCTGTCTGTGTCTGTTTGTGGTGAGGATATTGAGGTTGTGGAGAGATTCACTTACCTTGGCAGTGATATTCATGTCTCTGCTGGCTGCGAGTCAGAGGTCAATAGACGTCTGGGTCGGGCCTGGGGAGTCATGGATTCACTGGATCATGGGGTGTGGCACTGCCGGTACCTGTGCGGGAGGACGAAAGTCCAAGTCTTCAGGTCCTTGGTACTTCCAGTCTTGCTCTATGGATGCGAGACTTGGACTCTGACCAAGGATCTGAGATGGAGACTTAATTCCTTTGGTACCAGGTCTCTTCGGAGAATCCTTGGCTATCGCTGGTCGGATTTTGTGTCCAACGAGCGGTTGCTGAGAGAAACTCGGATGAGATTTGTTACCTGCATAGTCCGTGAGCGTCAGTATATGGACATGTGGCTCGTTTTCCTGACGCTGATCCTGCTCACCAGATTCTCTCAGCGAGGGAGTCTCATGAGTGGAGGAGGCCAGTGGGCCGACCACATGCCTCGTGGTTGCAGCAGGTTGACCATCATCTCAAGGAGATAGGGATGGGCCTGGCATCTGCCTGGGGGATGGCCAGACGGAGGCCCCTGGAGTACCGGCGGAAAGTGGATGCAGCGACGCGCTGTTCTGGCACATGCTCCCATACCTGACCTGACCAATGACTTCAACAGTCATAATTCCAGCAAGCTTGATACATCAATACAAAACAAATCTGTTGGATCCCCATCTGAATCCCCCCCCAAAGTGCCACACTTTGCTTGACTTTATCATATCCAACTTTCCTTTCTGATCTTCTGCTCCAAATGGCTCTTCAGAAGAGGTACTATTGAAAGTGTCTCTTCAATGGTATCTGGGGAACCACCAAGGTGCTGATGTGTCTGGCATTTTAATCAGGCAGACTGGTATGGTCTGCAGTCAACCATTGCTTCCACTGACTGGGCCATGATCTCTTCATTTCCAGAGAGTGTGTGAGACTACAACAGATGACCTCTCTCGATGACTCCACCAGTTCAAACAATTCCAAGTTACATGGTACGATTCATGAGGTGAAGCAATTGGCAGAAAGCAGATTTAATTTCCTCCTCTAAAGCCAACCCCACTAATGAGAACATTCTACTCGCCGCAGTTTGTAACCATCGTTTCCATATTCAGACATTCCAGGATCAAGCACACCTGCATTGTCAGAATTTTCACTTTTTTTTTTCTTTTTTCACCATTTGCAAAACAGGGTTATCTCATAAAGTTGGTCTCTGGAACATGCTCCACATCCATTCCTTCAGTCTTGAAAGATGGGATCAAGATAAGCAATGCTCATGCTGTGGCTGACTACCTTAACTGTCTCTCTGTAGAAAAGTCCAACATCCCAAATCATTTTCCCCACACCTATCCTGAAACTCGTCATTTGACAACAACTGAACTTTCCTTTCCTCCTGCAAAGGTGGGGAAATTCCTAACCTCTCTCGATGACTCCAAAACTTATTCTTCTGGCAGTGCCATAATACTCGGAAACCGTTCAACTGTTGTATACCGGTTTCGTATTTTCCCATTGTTTGAGAGTGGCCTGCCTGCATCATTTAGAATTGTCAAAGGTACATAAACATGAGAGCTTAAACTAACCATCTTAACTAAAGTCCAGGCAACCTTCTCCCCATCATAAGCAAAGTAATGGAATTGATGATTGCAGTCGACTCCAAGACTTATCTTTTCTCAAATGCCGCAAGTTTCTGATGATCCACCTCTGAGGCTCGCCACCAGTAGGGCTTCCGGTCAGGTCATTCCACCTTGTATACATCCTGCCTCTTCGATGTCATCAATGTATGGATGCCGTCATTCTCAAACAAGAGGGTCGCGTCATCCAACTGAACATCTTCCATGGATGTTATTCTGTCTGGCACTCTGTCTCGATTTCCAAACTGTGAGCGAATGGCATCAAAGGTTCCCCCCCAGACTGGCTATCATATTTCCTGGGCACTCGCAAGCAAGAGGTTACTTTGGATCAACTTGGATCCGATACTGTACCTCTAGACTCGAGAAGCAGGTGTCCCTCAAGGTTTTTTTTGAGCTTAAAGGTCCCATGACACCCAAAAGTACTGAAATTGCATGTATATATATATATATATATATATATATATATATATATATATATATATATATATATATATATATATATATATATATATATATATATATATATATATATATATATATATATATATATATATATCCTGTAGTAGTTTTCCATCGTGATTTCAGATCTGACGATGTTTTTTCACAATACTCGTTCTGTAAAATTAAAAAAAACCTCTTCGGGAACGCCCCTAAAAATTCTACTGAAAGGGGCGTAACCCACATGACGTCAACTGCAGGATGACAAAGGCAGCACGTAAATTACTCGGGTTGGTGGTCTACGTGATTCTATTGGCTTTCTGTGCGTTTCCACATTCAATTGATCGACTCAATCGCTTCGTTCATTTCCGCTTAAAAAAAAATCAAACATTTGGTTTTGAATAATGCATGACATGGACTTTGATTTGTCTGGTAGCGACAGTGAGTGTGAGAGAAATGAAGGATTTTGGTCTGAATCAGATGGAGAATTGTTGGATAACGTAGTCACGGGAGGTGAAGTTCAGGCAGCTGGAAATGGAATACGGCCTTACCAGTTCGAGCCCGAAGCAGGACAAGCAGAGGAAAATGGCGATGAAATTCCCAGCGTTCATTATGATCGGGAGGACATCGAAGGAAAACTTGGCAATAACAAGTGGTTAGACAAAATCCTCTTCGTAATTCAATAATGTAAATTCGACTTACATACCGCTCGATATCAGAAATATTTTAGTGAGGTGACGTGACCAGCGCAGCGCAGCGGGCATGTTGCACCACGGCGAATTAATCACAAGCAAGGCCAGCCCATGTCATCGGCCGTATCTCTCCACGCATAAAACGAAGCAATCTCGCTGTCCGGATATGATGAAAACTTGTGTGCAGAACACACCTTGCGACACAATTGTCTCGAGTAGTCCGATAAATCTGACGTTCTGTTGCATTTTAATTTATTCTTACTGTCGTCATGTAGCGCCAGTAGAAAACAATGAAGAAAAGGGAATAATAAAAGAAAGCTACAGCACGTCAGATTTATCGGACTAGTCGGACAGACGACGGATTTATCGGACTAGTCTAGACTCTAGAGTTGACAAGTAACTTGTTATGTATTAGTATGTACACAATGTATAAGGCAATGCGTAAGAGTCCCGAGGCTATGAGGCCGTGTCATAGGACAGATAAATTTGTCTTTCATAGTTGTGCCAACATATTTTTCCGTTCATTTATTACAGCATTTTGGCTAATTGTTAATGAATAGCAAGCCAATGGAAGCAGTACCTTCACTTCAGAATAAATCCATGTATGTCGAGTTTAGCCATACCTGGCTTGCATGGATGTGGAATCGTACCTATCCCAGCAGGCTGGTTTCAACGAACAATTCAATAAGCTGCAAAATGTGGGTGCAGGTTTTTCACATTGTTTGATTTTAAAATTATCTCCTTGCGCCTTGAAATGATGCAATATTAATCTTTAGTATTTTACTAATTTGTCCCTGTAAGTTTCTTTTTTAATGGAAACGTTCAACAGTTACATTTAATATTTTGTGGACATGGTATAGCCCTTTATTGTGCATACATGTATTGGATTTGTACACGACTACGACAAGGTAGTAAAGGGATAAATAATTGCCTCGTGATTGTTGTGCATACACGGCTCAGAAGCATAATTTCTTTTCCGCGAAACAATCACAAGAATTAAGATGATCAGTGAGATAGCAAACACATGTGCACAATGCATTTGTACGTACTTTATACGGCGCGCGACATCTCGAGTCAATCCACTCTGTGCGAGTTTCTGCAGATGATGTCAACGCTGCGGTTCGCTGAAGTCAACTTTTTTAAGGGGTGGGGCATAGCAAGTTGTGAAAAGCACCAGAAATGTTCGAAATATTGGGCTAATTATCCCATTTTTGATTTTAAAAAAGAAACATGGGTGATTTCTTCACTTGGAAGGTCAAGTTAATATATAAATAACCAGAAAGTTTTGAGTGTGATGGGACCTTTAATGCCATTCTCGCTCAAAAAAGAAATCCAGTGTATGACTTTGCAGATGACGATACTCTGTGCAGAGTAGTTTGCACCCCTCTGCTGGGAAGGCTGGAGCAACATTCCATTTGACTCATCTGGAGAAAGCATGCAATTGGTAATCTACTCAGAACATAACTTTTGGTGCAAATAAGATCCACATTCTCATTGTGTCGCTCAATAAATAACCGACAGTGAGAGAAGTATACCTCTGGAGCTCCTGGGCCTCGGTATCGGTTATAACTTTAGTTGAGCAGATCATATCTATATTCTGGCATACAAAGACAGCCGCTGCCTTTGCAGGGCCAAGTCCACGTCCCCAACCAATGATGCAACCAGCAGCCTCAAGGGTGTGTGTATGTGTATGTGTATGTGTATGTGTATGTGTATGTGTATGTGTATGTGTATGTGTATGTGTATGTGTATGTGTATGTGTATGTGTATGTGTGTGTGTGTGTGTGTGTGTGTGTGTGTGTGTGTGTGTGTGTGTGTGTGTGTGTGTGTGTGTGTGTGTGTGTGTGTGTGTGTGTGTGTGTGTGTGTGTGTGTGTGTGTGTGTGTGTGTGTTATTTTGCCACATTTACGGCCCCAAAAGCAACAGTTAATGATGCGGATGAGGAGCTGTAAAACACTGAAGCAGTTTATTCGTGAATGGCCAGCTCAAGGAGGAATCTTGTCGTTAACACACCTGGGTGGAGAATGCACCAACATGCCGAAAGAGCTAAACTTCATCGGCAATCTGCATTACTAGCCAAAAACGACAAAATAGCACATGTTGCACAGTGAATAGTGAGTTCCCATGTCCAAAATAATACAGCAAAATAAAGTTTTTTTTTTTCTTAAAGATAAGTACTGCTATGCACTGTTAATGCAAAACATTGTGGGGTCAGAGCATCATGAGCAAGGTGCTCAGGTAGGGATGCTAAACAGATCAACGAACTTCATAATCGAGCTGCAGAGCCGCTCTGACAGCTTGGTACATGCAGCAAAAATAATGCAGTTCTTGCATGCATTGAATGTTATGTCCTTTTTATATGTCCGAGCTCTTCTATTTTTCTTTTTTAGTTTACGGACCTCAAAGAAGCTGCTCTATCCTATAAATGCCGAGTGTCAAAAGCAAGGAGTCAATATGGACTGTTATTAAAGTGTTTGGTTTTAACTCGGCCAAGGTCAGAATTGAACAGACTTCCCAGACTCGTACCGGTCACTCTAACCATTACGCCACCAAATCTGGTGCTGGATACTCTGATAATTATTCAATGGAAAAACAAAACACAAAAACGGTAAACTGAAGCAAACTTACCCCAGGTTTGAAAGAAGGCAGGCCAAGTCCTACACCAATAGTAGCCTTGTTTGGGTTCACAACAGAGTTGTAGTGTGCATTTTGGTGGTAGCTGACTCGAATAGGCTCATTATCAGATTTATATATACTGTGAAAGGTATTTATAGGATCTGAAACGAAAGGCAAGACACATAAAAAAACCTCAAGAGATTGAAAATTATTTGCATTAGAATTGGAAATATATAAAGGGATAATTCTACATATTCACTCATGAATCATGTATGGTACAGCATAGGTTCTGCCAAGAAGCTTCTTTGGCAAGGGGTACAACCTTTGATGGGTCACTATTCCAATGCAGAAATCTACATATTATGTACTCAAAGAGGAAAGGGTTGGGGTTTAAAAGAAAAATAAAAAGTATGATTTTTGTGTTTGTGAAATAATTTGTAACTGGCTTTTCAGTGCAGTGAAGTAATTATTGCAATAAATTAATAAGAACAGGCAAATAAATGAAAAAAACATCACTTTCATCTTTTCAAAGCAATAAACCAATTTTTTTTTTTTCGACAAGAGTGAGACTGTGGTTCGCACAGACCAAATTTCCAAGAGTCTTCAAAGACAAAAAAGTTGTTTTCCAGGACTTTTAAAACAAATGTTTTATGTTACAAGTGACAATGGAATAAACCCAAAGAACAAGAATGAAACTGTTTGTTTTCTGTTATCCCATTGAATATTTCAGCAATAGTCAAGCTTCATCCAACGTGCCATCTGCGGCTGCATTTTTGCCTTTACACAATCGATCTATAATTCCAGCAATCTGTGTGTGTGTGTGTGTGTGTGTGTGTGTGTGTGTGTGTGTGTGTGTGTGTGTGTGTGTGTGTGTGTGTGTGTGTGTGTGTGTGTGTGTGTGTGTGTGTGTGTGTGTGTGTGTGTGTGTGCGCACTGTTTCTCGACAACCTCTGGTCCGATCTAATTGAAACTTGCCAGGTATATTGCTGGGTACCTGAGGATGTGCCTTTTCAAGGTTTGATATTAATCGGACAAGTGCTTCCCAAGTTATGGCCATTTATTTACCAACCAATGGCAAGACACGTTGTTGCGTGGGCGTGGCCGATGGGGAAGGGAAGCTCAGCCACGTTCCCCATTACGGGTTACAACGTTCGGGCTTCCGGAGAGTGATGACTTCGTGTATTCTAATAATTTCTCAATTTCTTATGCGCATTTATAGATAAACACAATGGCCCAAGTTATGATCGTTTTCATCTTAGACTGTGTATAAATTTCGGGAACATCAGAGTGCTGGTATGCTCCAAACCAGGAAGCAAATTTTTTTCTCTTCTCTTTTTGTTTTTCCTTGCCACGACATTGCGAAAAGGTAAAATACGTTGGCGCTAATTGAATAATTGGGTATTAAAAATAAATTGTGAATAATCATAACTGCGAATAATATCGAACTTCCGGGTCACACACGTACAGGCACGTGAGAACGAAGAAACGGCCTGTGTGGTTTATTTATTTATTTATTTATTACGGGCACGTACTAGTGGATTGAATGCAACAAAACCTCCCTAACGCGAGGGCGTTTCACAATTACCTGAGTGCAGCAAGCGGAGCATACACAATCGATAAAGCCAAGTGAAAATTTCATACAATTTGTATTTCATTAATTTTATTTCGTTCAATAAAATTAAATGTACTTTATGTACATTCACAGTTACATTATGATATCAAATAAAGTACAGTACTGCACTGGAGGCCAAGTACATTTGTAAGTTGTGTGCCCACAAGTGAATCGGTGGTGGAGGAATGTAGTAGCTACAGTTGTTAGTCAATTTGGTTGCTACACAGTACGTGGATTAGTGCAAGTGAACTTTTTTATTTCGATTTATCCAACCTATCGATCATTGAGGCTCCCAAAAGACCATGCAATTCAAACCAACTCGAGAAGAAGAAGAGGGAAATGACCATGGAGGTCAAACTTTATATCCTGAATAAATCAGTTTCTGCTTCATCTTTGGTCAAGAAATATGGCGAGAATGAAGACCACAAGGACAATGCGAAATAACAAAAATATAATCCGTGCCAGCGTTCGTGCAGGAGCCTCCATTGCAACATCCTGGCTTTTTAAAATACACATTAAATTTTAATCCAGTAATAAGGTGAGTTGTTTGGCTATAAAGCGGAACTATAATGATACATACACTTATTTTAATGTACATTTAATAATTCTGCACCATTCCATGTAAAGAAGCATAAAAATTACCAAGAAAGGCCGTTTCAGGATCAATTTTTCAGGACCCTGGTACATATCCCCATTTTCCCCCTAAGTTTAATGATCCCTCCCAACACAAATTCCTCCAACATAAGAGTACCCCAGAATGTATCCCCCATGTTGGAGGAAGTCCAACTGTACATTTATACCTACAGAAAAACAAAATGCACCAGCTTAATATGTTATATCGCAGAACCATTCCACATTGTACCTTTGGCAGCATTAATCACCAGCTTCTGTCACATGGATTGCTGATATGGAATAAATTGCAATCAATAATTATCCTCATTTTCATAAAAAATTGAAGTCAACAAATTAAGCTCACCACACACAAAGCGGCTTGGTGGCTTTTCAGATTTTAAGCCGACAGGAAACCCTCGTATTAAGCGGTGGATTAAATTTCCTCTCACTGATAACCTCACATGTCATGTAATGGAGCGGTTTTACCGGAATCGCTCTCGCTAGCAGTGCAAAACCAGAGCATTTACTTCCCCTTATGTTTTCTGCACATTTCTTTACTTGGCAGAGACTGGACTCGTTCACACCATAATGTCTGCCTAGTGACGCCATGCACTCTCACCCGACCAAGCGTATCCAAAACCTCCACTTTCTGTGTCAAACACATCACTTCCCTTGACTTCTTCTGCACTTGGTTCTCCACAAGCAACAGTTTCCCTCTTGGGGAGCCGTGGTTAACAAAAATCACCAAGGGCAATAATAACCCAAAACAAAGGAATTGATTACAATTACACAGAACACAGTGTTGACTGAGAGATGGGTACAATACAATACAATACAGTGCTGTACAGGCTGTGTGTCCGTTACCAACTGCACAGCAGCAGCATCGCCGATTTACAGTTATATGTGTAACGGCAAAACCATGCAAAGTCCCAGGGATCCTCAAATATTTTTGGTGTGATCGGATAATAGCCAGGCGATTAACACGTAATTAGGGGAAATAGAATGGAACATTGAGGGGGTTAACTCAGGAATACTTTTGCAGCTAAATTAGCACTGTGAGATCAATTGATCAATCCATTGATGGGGGATTAGAATTAGCTAAGGAATTGGACTGACCAAACTGAAACCATTTCATTAAGGCTTTAATGGTAAATCCCTGGGGGAGGTTAAAATTGTTCATGTTCTCTTTGTGGCAGAATTAACAATTCTGAGTAGAGAGCCTGGCAGATTATTTATATTTGCACAATTTTCTCAATTTCCTCTCTCAAGGACTTGGGAAGGAGTCTCAAGGACTTGGGACAAGTTTTGCAGGATTTTCCAGGACTGGAAAGTGGATTTTTTTCATTTTTTTTCCCAGGAATTTCAAGGAGTTTTAAGGACTGTGTGAACCCTGCCATGGAAGAGCTAGGTTAAGTTGACAGTGGGGTAGCAGCAATTTAAAGTTTTTTTAATGTCAATGAAGCCAGGCTTTCACTTCAGCTTGAATATGAACAAAACAGATTCGGAATGAAATTTCAACCACCATCACTACCACCACCACAACCGGATATTTAGCATTGCCACTGATGAGAATGGCCACATCAAAACCCCTGGCATGTTCATGGCACAACTTACCCGTGCTATACTGATAGACCTCAAATGTACGATTGTACATTTCCGCCATGGCCTGCATCTCTATGTGATTTCCATGGCAGTGGTTCATGCTCTTGCGGTTTACATATGTGGCAAAATCCTCAGTAACATAGTTTGAGAAGTAATCTGAATTCTTCATCTAAAAAAAAAAGCAGCAGAAGGGACACGTACAGTCAAATCTGATGCGAGACTCGGGCATAACTTAAACACAGTTATGCAGTTATTACAACAAAGCAGTTATTATCAAAGTTTATCCTCTGGAAAAAGTATTTTTAAAACTCACTTTATGCTTATAACACGAGTCCTTAAAGGGTAACTGAGAATGTAAATATCGAATCAGATTTTATCACGTTTCACTCACAGCTGCACATAAACCTCTACACCCCAGTCACTCGAACCCGCAGATCTTATTTCATCAGAATGTCTCGATAAATTAACAATTGAAAATCATAGCCACAAAAGTTGTGAATATTGCCGTAGCCGTGGTGATGTCATAGTGACAAGAACACACACAGCAAATGACCTCAGTAATGACAGTGGAGGCGACTTGAATCGCGAGTTTTTACTGACTAAACCACAAAATTCTAGCAATTTTAAAAGTTATTCCTCATTCAGTCTCTTTGGATGAAAGGATCAAAGAATGCATCGTGGGACCATTTTTGACTAAACCTGATAATTGCAGCTCCCACGAGATGAAGCAAGTCATGAAGTAGCAGTGTATAAATGAGCAAAGTAGCCAGCTTGTACAACTTGTAAAGACCGTGACAAGTACTCTAAGTCGCATCAAGCACTTCAGGCCGTAAGCTAAAACCCAGCAACATAGTTATGTCTGCAGCTTATATGGTTCATAGGTGTGCGAAATTAGGTCAACTATAATCATCTTGCGAACTCCAAAATAAAATGTAATTGATCGAATTCAAGTGCATAAATCCATATTTATTAGTTCATATTTCTTTATTCATTATATTATTTATTCGGTTTATTACTTACGAAATCTAAAGATTTCGTAAGTATATTGATGACTTCCATCCTGTGTTTGTTACTTACGAAATCTAAAGATTTCGTAAGTATATTGATGACTTCCGTTTCTGTTTGTTTGTTTGTTTGTTTGTTTGTTTGTTTGTTTGTAGGCACGATAACTCGAGAACGGAAGCAGCTACCAATGTCAAATTACACCACGTGATTCAGGAGGGTGATGGCTCGTGCTGATTAGATTTTGGTCAAAAGCGGTCAAAGGTCAAGGTCACAGTGAGGTCAAATATTCGATTTTTGATGGTTTGGTACAGATAACTCGAGAAGGGAAGAAGCTACCAATGTCAAATTACACCACGTTAATCAGGAGAGTGATGGCTAGTGCTGATTAGATTTTGGTCAAAAGCGGTCAAAGGTCAAGGTCACAGTGAGGTCAAATTTTCGATTTTTGATGGTTTGGTACAGATAACTCGAGAACGGAAGAAGCAACCAATGTCAAATCACACCACGTGATTCAGGAGGGTGATGGCTCACGCTGATTAGATTGTGGTCAAAATCGGTCAAAGGTCAAGGTCACAGTAAGGTCAAACATAATTCCATAAATCCGTGTGGAGAAATGGAGTATTTTTGTTCGGTCGACGTTACGAGTTCGTTTTAACTTCGATTTTAATTTTGTCTTCGGTTTTTTGCGATTGCTTAGGACGCTTAACACTTGGTTGTCGAAATTCTGGTAAAAAAAAAACAAAAAAAAAACGGATGTTTTGGAGACATTTTAAGATTGTATAAAAAATATTTCACTCGCCGCGTGGTGCAGCGCACTTGAGCAGATGTGTCGTTGAGTCACGTAAAGGTTTTGCGTGTGCGCGCTGAAGGTGTTTTCGATAAAGATGGTGTTTAAAAGTAATTTTTTATCCCAATAAAGGTTATCGTCACATGCCTGACTCGCTAAGCCGTAGGATTATGAAAAGATTGTTGGTGGATGGCCGAATTTTATGGTTTTGTAACTTTGATAAAATAATATTTAATAATTGCGTGGAGAAATGGAGATTTTTGCTTCGGTCGACATTACGAGTTCGTTTTAACTCGGATCGTAATTCTGTTTTCAGTTTTGGTAATGGCTAAGTATGCTCAACACTCGCTTGTTGAAATTCTGGTAAAAATCGGATGTTTCATGAGATTTATGTTGGGTGTAGTATCTGAGGCTAAACTGAAGATTATGCTAATGAGGGAGATAGTAACACACGGCATTATGCCCTCGTTTTAAAATCAATTTCAATCCTGTCTTCAATTTTGGTAACGGTTAAGTATGCTCAACACTCGTTTGTTGAAATTCTGGTAAAAATCGGATGTTTTATGAGAGGTTTGGTGCAGAATCATCGTAGAAACTTATGGTTTGCGTCGCTCCCTTCTCTCGAGACAGCTTTTATTAGACAAGGTCAGAGGTCAAGTTGACGATTTCGTAAGTACCAGTCTATGACTGCTTGTTTATTTCTTGATTATATTATTATTTCTTAGTTTTTATTTATTTATTTCCCAAGTGGGAATGATGTGGACACTGACCAAATGGCATTTTGGAGACATGCGAAGGCTAAGAGTTAAGGTCGTGGTCTGACAGTTTGTTTCCCAGAAATTAAGGCTTTTTGTTTTAGGTTGCATTAGTCAAGGCTTGAAAAGGAGCCAAATGACACAGGACAGCAGGTTCACAGATTGACAGGGGATAAAAGTAGAACAGGGAGACAAAGGAGAACAGGCTCCTTTCAGGAGCAAACAGCAATCCAGTAAGGAGATGGTATCTCCCCCCCCCCCAAAAAAAAAACACCCATCCGGATTGGACTGGTTTGTGGCAACTCAAGTTGCCAAGAGTGGAAGTGGAATCCTTAACATGAGGCAGATGAGCTAGTATTAGATGACATCAATCATCAAAAGGTGGATGAGCGAGTATTTAGCCAACGGCAACCAAAAACACGATACCCATGGTGAAGAGGGTGGGGACACAGTGTCGCTGAAGCCTTGGAAGGAATGTTCCTCCTCCAGTCAATGCC
>NC_140962.1:93627160-93630660 GCF_056783735.1 Eptatretus burgeri | reverse complement strand
AACTGGCCGGCACAGGCCTTGAAGAAAACAGCCAGCAGATGAACTGGCCGGTACAGGCCTTGCAGCACAACAACAGCTGCCGATGAAGTGAGCCGGCCTCTGCCTTGCAGCAAAACACGGCCAGCCGATGAAGTTGGCCAGCCTTTGCCGTTCAGTGGAGGTTGGTGGAGGGAGTGCGGTGGTGCTGGCCACTTGGAGGGCGGGCTCGGACCTACCTACCTGTCTCCCTCCCAACCTATCGCCTTTGCCTGTCACTGTACATACCCACTCCCTTAATTTGTCAAACCCCAATTTAGCCCCAACTTATTTTTATTTTATTTTATTTTTTTTTACTTCCCCACTATAAATCGTCCCCTAACCCCCTTTATCGTCCTTGTTCGGCTAACCTATCCTGTCACCTAGCCTACTCCCAACCCCTGCGTTCCCTTCCCGGAGGGGAACAAGGGAGAGCTAACGTCCTGTGTCGAGGCCCAACTCAAGCCTCAGAATGGCCTCCCCAGAGTTCGGCGATCTTAACACCAAGTGGGTCCAGCGGCCCACAACGACAGCGAGGGGATGGATGGTGCGGAGGGGTACATCTCCTAATCTACCCTAACCATTTAACTGTTAAACTACCCCGGGGCTTTCAACAAGCGCCTCTTGCTTAAACTATTGGTTCTAACAACCCAGATTCCCGTCGCCTGTGTTGGTGTCCTCACAATTTCGGGCCTCGCCCCCCAATTTTCTCTCCGTGCCCTCACACGGTCTCCTGGCTGGGACACGTGGCTCCCTTTTGCAGGCACGACCCTCTGCCGAATCTCCCGCTATGGCACCCCCGGGCACTACACTGCCTCCGAGCCGACCAGCTCCCTAACACCGGGGAGTGCCCCCCATGGCACCTCCCCTGAAACGCACACGTGGCAGGCCGGCCTCCCGGGCCCCTTTCCGAGGGTCACCCGTGCCCACAACACTGCCCACGCGGCTAATGGCGCCCCGGGCCCCCGCACCAAGCAGGCGCACCCGTGCCCACTACTCTATCCCGGCCCCCCATGGGCCCATGGCCTACCGCGGCCGACTAGCCTGGTGCCCGGGGTACCCACTCAGCGATACTCACCTTTCGCAGCCACGCTCCCAAGCCCGTCAACAGGGCTCCTGCACCCCTCCAAATGGGTCTCGAGCCTACTTTCCCACCAACAACAAAACGACCTCCATTTTTCAATTTGACTAACCCAGCTAACTCACTCTACACTGACCCCGGGGGTCCCTTGGGCAGGAGTCACTCCTCCCCCCAATCACTCATCGCACCATGCATTCCCCATTCGCTCCACTCACACAGACCCGCTGGCCTCACTCACTCAACATGTACACGTACTCACCTCACAACCAACAACTCTTCAACACACACACACCGCTGAACTTGCCATCCTTCTATCTGCATCCCCTAACTAACTCGTGCTCCCACGTCGTCCCTTATACTATAGCACGTTCCTTTTAACACTACGTAGCTAAGCTACGTCCCCTCTACACATCCACAAGTCTGTCTCTGTCTCCTAACTCAAAAATTCATTTTATTTCCCAACCTAAAGCTCACTAAATCCCTCTACCTAATCCATTCCACGGACTCCATGAGGACTTACCCCTGCCCCATGAAGTCGGTCCAGCTAAGCTAACCCTTCCCCCTGACTAGTTTCCATCCTGTGCCCAGGTAAGGGGGTCTTCCACCCCTTGCCCAGGAATCCTTTGCACCCGAAAGTGAGGCTTGTTTTTTTTTTTTTTTTTTTTTCATGCGCAGCACCTGCGCGGCAACTCAGAGCTCGCGCACTTTACACCTGCCCGTGACGTCATGCAGCTGCACGTGTTCTTCGTCCCTCCTTGGACGGTACCATCCGGCAGAGATACCCCTCCTGCCGGATTCCAACCCCACGTGCAGCCATGACGTCACCGTGCGCATAAAAAAAACACAAGCCCCACGTCTCGAGGGGTTCCCCACGCGAACACATGTGCTTTGCCCGTTGGAGCTTAACACACACGATCGCGTGGAGAACCCGTCCGGTCCAAATCCATTTACCTGCCTAAACTTTGTCCGTCCGCGGGATCGGCAAATCCACCGCGTGCGTTTCCGGACCGGGACTTCACTCTCGCAAGCGAGCACGTGGTGGCCTCGTGCGTTGCACAGCACGGACCGCGTGCTCACTGCTGGGTGAACCCGGCACGGTCCCCGAAATAGCTACAGCCGCCACTCGGCTTTCTCTCCTCTGTCGCCGTCTCCGTCTCCATTCCACACAAGCATACCTGCGTGTTACGACGCACACAGTCCACTCCATTACATTCACACCGGGAGACGCGGCTGCGTGCTCCCGCATGCCAACCGACATCTCCCTCTCATACCGCTCTCTCACACACACGGTCTCCCTTGCACACAGCGACCTTGCACACGGCCGTTCACTCACGCGTGCGGGGGAACTCACCCGCGGTGCCTCATCCACACACCGTGCCCCACTCATACACGCGGGGGCACTCAACCGCGGTGCCTCACTCACACATGCGGGGGCACTCAACCGCGGTTCCTTATCCACACTGGCCGTTTCACTCACACACACGGCCTCTTCCACGCACGGCGTGCTGGGAAGCACGTACTCTGGCACCATCGCCACCACACCACTCACACACGGGGTCGCTTCCACACACGGGGTCGCTTCCACACACGGGGTCGCTTCCACACACGGGGACGCACTCACACCTTGCAACACACACACAGGGACAACCACACTGGGGATTTGTGTCCCCACAAGGGTCTCCGGGGCCTCTACACCCCCCAAGCTCTCCGTGCACCCGTCCACAGCACTCGGCCCCTCAACCTCGCAAAGCACGACCGAACTCACCTGGTCGTGACTCGCCTCAAGGGGGCATACTCCCTCCCCTCGTTCCTGGAGGAGGTCATCCAGGTGCTCACACTGGGTCCCTACACGCTCCGCGAGCTCACCCCCATTGTCCTCCACTACCTCCGTGTGTGTGTGCGCGTCACTTACCCCGTCTTCATCGTGTTTATTGGTCTCTGCTTCTTTCTGGCGTCTTTCCCTTATCTTTATGTTGGTCAACCTTGCTTTCTCTTTAAGTCGCTCCCGTCCTTCCCTGTTTTTCACTCCTTGCTCTTTCACGATCTCCGCGTACCTCATCCTTGCTTTCCGTATTAATTGTTCTTTTCTCTCCCTCGCAATTACTTTCACCTCGTCTCTTGTCTCCCGAATTATTTTCTTACCCGCCTCCACCGCGGGCCTGTCAGCCGCTGCACCCCCTTCCAGCTCGTTTGTTCCGACACGTGGAGTCGCCATTTTAAGTTCCCTGCTAACGGCCTTCATGCCCGCCTGCAGGCATCGGCCCATATTCTGTGTCTCACCCCGTAGTTCTTTCATCTCTTCCCTCATTTGCTGTGTATTCGCATCCATCGTCGTTTTCACTTCATTTGTATTTGTATCCATCTTTTCATCCATTTTTTGTGTATTCGCATCCATCTTTTCGTT
>NC_140962.1:93589660-93609660 GCF_056783735.1 Eptatretus burgeri | reverse complement strand
CAATAAAAATTGCATCTGTCGTTCCTCTTCCTGGCATAAATCCAAACTGCATTTCGTCAATCTTTACCTTCTTCCTTATCCTCTTCTCCAACACCCTTTCCAATACCTTCATTCCATGCTCCAATAACTTTATTGTTCTGGAGGAGCCACAGTCCAGAGGGTCACCTTTCCCCTTGTACAGAGGGACGAGGGTACTGAGTTCCCAATCCACTGGAATGCGGCCTTCTTTCACCACCAGATTACAGATCTCTGTCATTCTCTTCACACCCCAACTTCCCGCTGCCTTCAACACATCTCCCACAACTCCCGTCGGCCCTCCTGCTTTTCTACTCTTCATCGCTCTTATAGCTTCCTCAACTTCCTTCTCAGTTATCTTCTCTGCTGGTCCTAAAACTGGGTTACTCTCGATGTTGCTATCCCATTCATTTTCTACATTCAACAGCCTTTCCATTTATCTCTTCCATCTTCCTTTAATTCCATCTAAGTCCACAACAATTTGTCCCACTTCATCCTTCAAGCAACTCACCCCCGTCACATCAAATCTCTCTCTCGCTATCTGCTTTGCAATCCTGAATACTGCTCTCTTACCCTCCTCCGAATCCGAGCGTTCTCCGAACATTTTCCTATGGGCCTCCTGTACCTTTGCTACCTCCTTCTTTGCAGCCTTCTTGGCTTCCTTATAACTGTCATGTGCTGCCTCTTCTTCCACCGTACCCTTCGCCTTTTTCTATTCCTTGAACTTCTTCCTGTTTTCTTCAATCGTCTTTCCAACTTCATCACCCCACCACCATGTTTCCGAGTGCCTCGGTGGTCCTTTTGTCCATCCACATACCTCACCAACGGCTCCCAATAGACTATCTTTCATTGACATCCAACCACTTTCAAGCTCAACCACATCATCTTCAACCATACTCAACCTCTCTCTTAATGCTTCCTTCACTGTCGCCTCTTTCAACCTCCACACCTTCATCGTCGGTTGGTACTTCACCCGCCGAATTCTCCGCGCACCTTTCACCCTTATATCGCAGACAACCAGGTGGTTCTGCGAAACGGTCTCCTCCCCTGGGATCACCTTTGTGTCCCGGAGGTTTCCCCTATCTCACGGACGCACCATCAGGTAGTCGATGGTTGTCATCAACCCACCTGACGTGTATGTAATAAGCAAGGTCGAAAGTTTCCCAATTCTTCTCCGGATCCTTTCTTAAATGATGGTGTTGCATTTGCTACTCTCCAATCCTCCGGTTCCTGTCCTGACTCCAGTGAGATGTTGAAAATATCCGTTAACATCTCGCTTACCTGCTCAGCCACCTCCATCAACACTCTCGGTTACATATTATCTACTCTTAGATTACCTCGCTGTTCCTTTACTTCCTCCACTCCAACCTGGATCTTCTGTAAAAGCCCTTCCTCACCTCCTCGATAGATAGTCTCAGCTGTTGGCAATTCTCCTGACTGTTCTTGTGTAAAAGTTGAAGAACAAGGACAAATGTGTCCAATAACAGCGTCCTAAAGGGTCTGTCGGCTAAAAAAAACAAACAAACAAAACAACAACAAAAAAACAACTTCCGATATTTCGTCACGTGCCTTGATTTAGCCAATAGCGAGACCCGTCATAATGTATTTACGATATATCGTGTATTTACAAACTAAATAATGTATTTACGAAATTACAATACGATGAATGGAATAATCTTTAAATAGTAACGTGAACTTTTCGAAACTTTCAAGCAAATGTCCGAATATGTTTAAAAGTTCATGATAGACGCTCTCAAAAGGCACCATCAATGTGAGGATGTGTACATGTGCTCAGTATTTAAGGAGATCCGGATCTTGTATATACAAGAGCCGAGTCCGAGAGATTAAGGGGAGGAGGAGGAGGAGGAGGAGGAGGAGGAGGAGGAGGAGGAGGAGGAGGAAGAAGAAGAAGAAGCAGCTCTCTTTGAGCAGCGTTCGCCACGCGAGACGCTGCTAAAAATACCTGTTTAATAAGCCTGCCATCTCACCTTCATCACTAATCACTCTCCCAGTGATATGCCTCAATGGGCCCACACTGGTCCTAACCTGCTCTGTTCCTCTGATATATTTAAAGAAAACCTTGCTATTATGTTTCATCATGTATGCAAGTCTGGATGCAGGGGGCGTGGCTAAGAGAGTCACGTGACCCATGTTCCAATGCCGTGCCGTGCCTTGTTTGTTGCGTCCGTGGGTCCGAATTAATCCTGTTGTTCCCACTTCAGAGTCTTCGTGCCTGTCCATTGAATACGTTGCGTGAACGCAGAATAGACATCTGAAAGGCGAGTTCGCCACCTCTTAGATATTCTGATATTCTGCCAAGCAGATATTTGAAGGAACATTTAAAAAAAAAAAAAAAATGAAAGGCCATCATTACTGTTCGCTGCAGCCACCATGGTGGTGTAGTTAGCTGCAGCGGCTCCCACGGCGGGTTAATAAATCCACATTCTTTTTTCGTTTTCTCTTCTCTCGAGTATGTTTGGTACGACAAACGCGGGGTTGTAAAAAAAAATAAAAAAATGTACGTGGATTAATAAGTGTTTTCAATCGATCTTGGAGAAGTCGTTAAATTGTTCCACATGAAAATAGTAAATAATAAAAATCTCAGGAAACGTCACGACTGAAGTCGTTAGTGCGCATGCGCGGGGGCCATGTCGCAGGGCGTTTGAAGTGATTGAAGGCCTTGTTCCCGTTGCTTAGGTCTCAAGTGACGACCCTAATAACAAGGACACGACAGCGGCCCACCATTAAAAGAACGATAACATGACGATTCTACCGAAGAAGAAGGTCGAGCAAAAGGAGGAAGGCGAACGAGAATCCTCGGATCACCAACACCCGCACGGCGGCGCCTCTCACGCACATCGGCTGTCTGGCGGTGCAGAGGCCCGGGGAGCTAGGCCGCGTGGTCCGGTCGCTCCTCCGGGCGAACCTGAGCCGTTAGATTGCGGCCCAAGCCACAGCAAGCGACGCCACCGGGCCTCGCCGCACCGCTCCTGCAGGAAAAGTCACCGGGCGAGTCACGGAGCCGGCGCGACCGCGGCCGCGGCCTCTCCCCGGTCGGACGAGGCCGGAGGTTATAACAGCGATGACGAGCACGACAGGGACGCGCACGACAGGGACGCGCACGACAGGGCCGCGCACGACAGGGCCCCAGAGCCGCTGTCACCTGAACCGGGCTTCTGCGAGCAGGCAAGTCTGCCAAGTCTGCCATGAGTTATAAATCTGTTCAGAGTGCCGGTGATGACTCTCCGCCTCCTTTGCGGAGAACGTCTACCGATTAATGACGTGTCAAGACGGCACACGCAGTTTATTTAACAGCCACGAACTGATGCTGGCATGCAGGACGTCCGGCTTAATATCCATCTAATATTCATTTTGCTTTGGTTATTTTTTTGTTGTTTGTTTGTTTCATATTCCAGGGGGAGAGACGATTCGAAAAAGTAATGAAGGAGAAGAAGGGCTTTATCATCAAACGGATGTCTGAAGATGGAGCGTGTCTCTTCCGTGCTGCTGGTATGGAATGGCTGAATGTTTTTTTTTTCAGGATTGTAAGTGTATTAGGAGTGGGTTGTTTCACTGGTGAGACATTGTTGAGTAGTGACTTGCTGTCATTGTGTTTTTTACGACCCCTCTTCGTGGCAGCTGACCAAGTCTACGGAGATCAGGACATGCATGATGTTGTCAGAAAACATTGTATGGATTACCTGGTGAGCTCTTCGTTTGGAAACGAACATTTCTGTTACAACAACGCTTTGGTCGTTCACGGATGCACACGCCTTTAAATTGATGAATTGTGCCTTTGCTCTCAGTTGTTTCTTGTTAACTAGAAATATCACTTTTTACTTTCAACTTGAAGGTGAAATATAAATGGAAAAAGCATACCCAGTAGATGCTGATTTGGAGACTGCCCCTACTGTCAAGCTCTGGACAATCGCTCAAATCAAGCTGTCAACAATGAGAGAAATCCCCAAGACCAGACGGGGAGAGAAGGCAACAAAACTGGGATTAGTCTCTCCCTTTTAAGGCTTGCAACAAAAAAAACCTAATTATCCCACCACACTATTGAGCAAGTGGTTTTTCTGAAAACTCTGGTGGTGAAATTGACCAACCTTTGTGGTAGCTGGTTGGTCAGTTTTTACAGGTGATTGCTCCTCATTTTGTCAAAGGAACATGCATTAAATAGGTGGTCAGAAATGAGAGGTGATCACTGTCTCCAGGAGACTCTCAAGGCCAGCATCCATCGTATTTGCAAAATGTAGACACACGCGTCACACAGACGGGCATGTGACACGTGACGGTCACCACAAAACAGTCCACAACAATGGCCTCTCCCATTCTGGCGAGAAAGTATGAGAAAGTTTTGAATTGTGTGTGTGCGTGTGCATGTGCGCGCATGTTAGCTGCCTCATAACCGCATTGAGCAGAGCGTTAGATAAAGCATTTGCAGGAGGTAATAAAATATACATTACAGTCTATCAAAAAAGAGCAAACTTGTCTGTGAAGGAAAATCAATCTTCATGCAGTTTAAAAAAAAAAAAAAACTTGAAAGAGTTGGATTTCTTGTTTTTTATTTTTTTTTAAATAGCTTATTTATATTTGGCAAAAAGACACTCAAGCAAACGTTGGGGGGACTCCCATGGGTTCAGATCCGGCCCCTTTCTTTGCAAATTTATTCCTGAACATGTACGAGTCTGACAGGGTCTGGCGATATGTCGATATGCCGGTTATATCGATATAATTTTTTATATCGATGTACCAGTGTTGGAATTCTGAATATACCATTATATCCTGGAAAAAAATTGATATGAAAAATAACAAAAACTGGTGTATCACCAACAAATCGAAGAAACGTGTTTACAATGTATAACAAAACTATGACGCACTGATCGGCGTCTCAGCTAAACATGGAACAGGAATGGAAGTAAGTACAGTATGTTTTATTTTTTAACCCTGAGCATCCGTACAAGCAATCACGTTTTTCTTTGCCCTTGTGGCTGGTTTCAAAGCAATTGCCAATTGGTTATTATTTATATGAATCGGGTGTGCTTTAGAAACCCTGTGCCGAGTGAGTGATCTGCGATACCGACGTGAAAGCGATACCGGTACAGCGTTCCGCAATAATCATACCGGTAGGGAAATGGCAACGGATTCTGACCTGTTTCAAATACCAATACTGATCTCACTTCAAAACAACATCATTTTTAATGCAAGTTGAAGTTGAAAGTAAAATAACCATTCTCATCATGGGGGGGGGAGGGAGCGGGGGAGCCCCGTGTGGAAATACTTTGAAAAATTACCGTCGTTAATGTGTACGATATATCTATGAATACGCAATGGACCTTTTAGGTCATGTGGAGGTGGGTGGGTTCGATCAGTCTTGTTGTGCAGATCACCAATCTAAACGAAATTCACCCTGTACATTCATGAGAACACACCATTGAAATTCCGACTTGTTTCCATATGCACAAGTTGACACACCGACAGTTATTACCATTTGAAATTACCGCCATGAAGTGGGCGTGGCGTGCTTGTAATCGCAGAGGAAACGACCAGGAAGCAACAAATCAAGATGGCGGCGCCCATGGTTGTCGTGTGATTTCGAGTGATTTTTGGTCTTTCAACAACCAAATATGCGTTGTTTTCATACACTTGGGTGGGGAGGATGATGAGAAGTGACGCAATTCACGGATAAGAGCTGGCGTAAGGTATGCGAGTGTTTGAAGGCTTGGTGCGACGCCACAGATAGTGAAACTATCAACAAATGCCGTTTGCTGGCTGATCAAATAATGAAACTGCTGCCAATGACTGATCCTCCTGCGGATGCCGGCTGTCACCGGTTCTGCTATGCGTCGTTTTGTAACGAGGATCATATAAAACGCGCTGAAGCCAGGAAAAGGAAATCAGAAGCCAGCACAACTGCAGTTTCTGCGAGAGCCAGTGAGGTGGTGGGCGGACTCGAAGAAGAGGGACACTCATACCACAAAATACGTTTAAAAAAAATCCCTCAGAACCTCTGTAGAAAGGATGGCTGGCAATTCAGCTGGTATACTGCCAAGAATTTGTGTGATATGCCAGAAAAAAGACAAATTCATCTGTGTCAGGAAAATCTCAACATGATCAGTTGTCCCTGGCAGAAACACAGGATGGAGGAAAACTGAGGGAAACTGCTGAGCAGAGGAGAGATGAATGTGATGTGAGAATAATGACAACTATAAAGGATAAAGACTGTGTGGCGCTGGAAGTTTGTTATCACCGTAAATGTTATTACGAGTATGTGAATGACACACACCACAGACAGAGTGAAAGTAAACTCCAAACTCAGAAAGTGAACTATGACTCAACATTTGACATTTTCTGTGATAAAGTAATCCAGGTAAGACTCATTGATGGAAAGCAATCCATACATATGAAGAAGTTGTGTGAGATGTTCAATGACATACTCAGAGTATGCGAAGGCCAGGATCAGGCAACAAGACTGAAGAAAAGACTGCAGGAACGGTACCCAGACATGATTTTCTATCGTCCACCAAAAATGTCTGAGCGAAGTGGTGTACATGAAGGACATTGATATTGGTTCCATTGCTCAGGCTGCTGTTGTAGACAGTAGCTCTACAACAGAAGCAGAGCCAACTACAGAGGATGAAGCCAGCCAGTGTCCACAGCAGGGTGACTCAGGCCTCAATTTACATGTTCTATACTCGGGAGCACTTGTGGTGAGGATGACCTGAACAAACACCAAAGTGTGGACATTACATGGCCACCATTTGCTCCTGACTTTGACATTTCAAATGCTGAAAGTCCCATCCCTGTTGCATTGTACAACCTTGTTGCATGGATAGCGGGCCTGTCAGATGAGCCAACCCTGGAGAAATTTGTGGAACTCCCACGTCATATTCATCTGAAACTGCTCTCTGTTCTTCAAGACGTTGTTTCTATAGCGTCAAGGGGTCAGACGTTTACTCCGAAGTCCTATGCATTGGGCCTGACTGTGAAACATTGGACTGGTTCTATTCGACTGTTAGGACTGTTCAACAAGCTTGGGCACTGTGTCTCAGTCAGTACTACACAGGCGTTGGAAACCGCTTTGGTGCTGTTGCAGATTGATTAGGAGGGAAAACTGCCCTCAAACTGCCTCAGAAATGCAACGACAATATTTGTGCACGATAACATCGATTTCAGTGAGGAGACCCTCACCGGTCATGCGACCACTCACCACACGAATGGATTGATGATACAAGACGCACCCTCTGAGCCGATTCAGCACGCTCATCCAGTGACTCCAATTAGCCGTCGTCAGCGGTCATTAGTTGGTAACATGCCACCCATTCTCAAGTATGGTGGCAGGAAAAGGCAAGGGACCACAGCCTTTTATAGTTGTGACATTGACATCAGTCCGTCACAAGAGGACGGACTATCGCTGGATGTGCTCTATTACACAATGAAAACGGTCCAGAAAACGGACGGGCGGTTGCCGACATGGACTGGGTACAACACCCTCCTTCGTCGGGATGATGAGTTGACCAAGGCAGCCATCATCTACCTTTCCGTGATCGAGGCATCACCCACGGAACTGGACACCGTTTACACGGTCCTACGCCAAAGCATCGATATGGCTGATAAAGTGGAACGTGAAGAAGTAGTTCTCGTCTTCGACCTTGCAATCTACAGTAAGGTGCAGGAGATTCGTTGGTTGCACCCGGAGTTGACAGAAAGGTTGGTAATTCGTCTCGGCAAATTCCACCAACTCATGAGCTTCCTAGGCATGATCGGCAAAAGATTCAGACGCAGGTCTGCTCGACCTCATAATAGAGTCTGATATTGTCTCTCAGCCTTCTGAAAATTCAGTAATAAACGGCCACCACTATAACAGGAGTCTGCGCTGTCACAAGCTCGTATATGAAGCGCAAGGAAGACTATGCTTCCAGGCCTTCATGGACTCCCTCACAGAGGAGACGCGTGCGATTCGAGAGGTGTATAGAGCGTCTCCAGGAAACGTTTCCGTCTCTGTTGTTTGAACAGTGACTGTCATCGGAAGAGGTCTCGGAAATGTTCACACGCTACAGCGACTTCAGACAGCAGCAATGTACAGCGAGCAAAACATTCGCATTCTGGTGCTCCTACTTGGATATGGTGGAGCTAGCACAAGAGCTTATACGGGCAACTCGTACTTCGAACTGGCCGAAACACCTTGCGATCACGAGAGCGTCAATGCCCTGCTACTTTGCGTTCGATCACCTAAACTATGCAAGGTACTTACCCGTGTACTGGGTGGAAATGGCCGGGCCAGAGCACTCCCACCCAGACACCTATCAAGCGTTCTTGGACGGCAAATGGACTGCCCAACGGCATACTCGTTATGGATTTCGTAGTGTTGCGTGTGATCAGATCATAGAGCAGACTTTAAATAGGGACAGCAAGACCAGTGGAGGCATGATTGGTTACACTCAGAAAAGCACAGCTGTGAAGAAGTGGATTTGTCCCAACCAGCACGTGCGGAAATTGCAAGAAAATGTGAGTCCATGCCGGGTATCCACGACGAGCCCCGACCGAGAAAGGATTTGGATGTGTCGAGCTCGAAGAAGAACGAAGCAGCGGTGGTACAAGTGATGGACACAGTACTTCAAATGATTAACCCTTTCTCTGGCGCTCACCTTGAACTCGTCAATATTCGTTCAGGTGTCATCGCACCGCCAGCCACTTCCGTGGACTTTATGAACGCATATGTTAAGGGAGAGAATGCTGTCGTGCAATTCATGCGTGATCGGCTTCTCTCGGGTGAGGTCCCATTCTTCAGTCCGATTTCGAAGGCCAAATTGGCAACTTTCTCGAAGGCGCGAAGCAAGTCGGTGACTCCCACCAGCAGACGCCGAAGGTTGAAATTGTGAATGAACGTCGTCTTTTCACACTACTGCTGTTGATTGGCGAGAAAAGCAATGTAACACTCCACAATCTGCTCGCGTACCCACTGGCGAACATATCTTTCCCGCTGGCATCCGGCGATGGTTCGATTGCTAAGACGGACAAAGCCAAACTCCGCAACCATATACTGAAACTGTGGCCCGATTGCCATGTGGACGCTCGGCCTATCCAAGGTGCAATGATTGTGGATGGAATGGCCGTTATTCAGGCGATAAAGGCTGGTTCACTGCCTCACACTTTTGGCAAACTGGAAGAGATGGTGCTGAACATCTTCGTGGCCAAAGCACGACATAACCAATCTTCGAGACTGGACGTGGTGTTTGATACTGACCCAAGTATCAGCATCAAGTGCCTGGAGCACGCCAGATGAGCGGGCAGGGCGGGCGATCTTCAGGTGCGAACCATCTACGGACACGATCAAGCCCTTCCAAAACGGGGCCAATTATCTCCTGAGCCGAGCTAACAAGGAGGCGTTGATAGAGTTCATCGTCGAATCGTGGACGAGAAACATCTCTCCATCAAAACTGGGCGACATGCTGTTTTACGTCAGTCATGCCAGCAAATGTGAGAAAATCGAGGCGTCGAATGGTGTCATGACTGTGTCGTCAGTACCTGAACTTGAATGTGACCATGACGAAGCTGACACAAAGCTCCTGCAACATGATGCTCACGCGGAACAGAATGAAGAGTCGGTGCGCATAGAGAGTTTCGACACCGATGTTTGTGTTGGCGTTGGCTCACTCGAAGTCGATTCGGGCCCAAAATGTCCATCTGGTCACAGGAAGTCCCAAGGACATTATCGTCACTGACGTTAGGAAGCTGAGTAATGCCCTGGAAAGTTCTGTCTGCGATGCGTTGATAGGTTTGCACGATTTCATGGGAAGTGATACCACCAGTGCATTCCACGGTAAGGGCAAAACAAGCCCATTTGACTTAATGATGAAGGGTCCTCATCTCATCACCTATTTCGGGAGCATTGGTCGAGAATTCACGCTAGATCAGAATATCATTCACGACATGGAACAATTCGTCTGTGCCATGTACAATCAGCCGACCATGAAGAGTGTGGATGAGGCTCGCTACAAGCTATTCTGCAGCCAGTCGCTGGGAGAACAGAAATTGCCGCCTCCAAGCGACGCTCTGATGCTGCATTGCAAAAGAGTGAACTATCAGTCTGCGATCCACCACCGCGCGACTGAGAGGTTTATAGAAGCCCCTTCTCCTACGTTTCACGGATGGGTGGAACGCAACGGAGCACTGACTGTTCACTGGCTGAGCAAACCACCAGCGCCAAAGGAACTGTTGGAGGCGACGAAATGTAATTGCAAGAAGATGAAATGCGAGACCAACCAGTGTTCATGCCGGTCAAAAGGACTGTTCTGCGCAGAGTGCTTTGGGTGTCAAAACTGCGCCAACGATGAACAGACCCGTGCAGAAATAGAACTTATGGATGATGAAAGCGGAACCGACGATGATTCTGACGACGAACTGTGAATGCAGGTGTCACACTGCTTTTGCTGTGGTAATCTACTCCACAGTAGTATTCAGATTGGTTAGCATGTAAGAGTGGACTTGAGTTTTGTAATAGAAGTCAAGAGCCTAGTTCAGCAACCGCTTCAGAGCAAGAAATACTGGAGTTCTAAGACAGTAATCCTCTTGTGGCGGTTCTACTTTTCATCAGGTTGAGTCGTGCAGTCTCTTTGTCTTTGATTTAATCCGTAATAGCCAATGCAACTGTCTTTCATCGGTGCTGTAACTGCCTTTAATAGCCAGTGTGGCTGCCTTTTAAGCAAAAAGTTGCCTTGGTCAACTCGAAGGCCTGTCTAGTCGGTCCAGACATTTTCGGCCGGTAAAAATATGTAACTGCTTCGGTTTATGACCTTTAATAACAGCGAATAGGGCTCTGTATAAACATATTGCATCATTTTAAGACCTCACAAGAGTTTTCTTTGACGTACATATCAGTCTAACCTTGATTCTTCATTTCTGTGTCAAAATTGGGTTTTAATGTTCGGTGTATCTTTAATTGCCAAAAATGACCAATTGTGTCACATCCTCGACGTGGAAACAAGTGGATTTGGACTCGGCGTCTAAAATTCTTTAAGTATGCCAAATTTCATCCAGATTGGTGATCTGCACAACGAAAATCATTTTCTGAAGTTAATAGCGAGTACCTCCACATGGTCTATTTGGACCATGGCATATTTTTGGAACCTGCATAAAAAATTCGTTTTTTTTTTCTTATTAGCCGCGTTGCGTTGCGAACGCTGGCTCGAAGAGAGCTCCGCGTTGTTCTTCTTCTTCTTTTTGTTCTTCTGGTGAAGACAAAACCTTTATGACGCGGCTCTTGGACACATTTGTCCTTGTTTTTATTTTTGGGTGGTCGCTGGACTACCCTTATTCTCAGGTTTTCTGTCTGTATGTCTGTTGGGTGGTTGCTGGACTACCATTATTCTCAGGTTTTCCGTCTGTCTGTATGTATGTATGTAATGGACAGCTCTCGAGGCCAGAGGAGTCAACCAATTTTGATGAAACTTGACTGGTAGGTTCATACCAGGATCTAGTTGTATGGTTTTGAGCACGGTTGCTATGGACGCCACTGTTGCCTCCCAATGGGACTTTGAAATTTTTGAAAAAATCCGAAAAAAAAATTCTAAAACCAGCTTCCGTGCTTTTATGCACACTATAATCGACCTCTTTATCAAAAATTTTCAGACCGATCCGTCAAAAACTATGACTAGTATGCAATTATATAGCGACCACCCGTGTCGCCTACCGGCTTGTCTGTCTGTATGTATGTAATGGACAGCTCTGGAGGCCAGAGGAGTCAACCGATTTTGATAACTTGACTGGTAGGTTCATACCAGGATTGAGTTGTATGCTTTTGAGCACTGTTGCTATGGACGCCACCGTTGCCTAGTAACGGGACTGAAATTTTTGAAAAAAATCCGAAAAAATTTTTTATATTTTTTTTTCAAAAATCGGTTTCCGCGCTTTTATGCGCACTATAATCAACCTGTTTGTCAAAAAATTTCAGCCCGATCCGTCAAAAACTGTATGACGTATGCAATTATATAGCGACCACCCATGTCGCCTACCCGCTTGTAATATCGATATACTGGTATGACCCCACTGGTATATCGAAATAAAAAAAAAATCAATCGACAGAGCCTAGTCCAGAACATGTGCAGGAATAACTTAATTGCATGAAGGTGTGGAATTCATTGATGATTTACTTGCAATTAATGATGGATTTATATTTCATCAGCAGCATGATTACACACAGTACCGTATATTCAAAACTCAAATTTAAAAACGAAAACCAAACTCTCACTTCAGTTTTCGTTTTTTCAAATTACAAATCGATATCTATAATAATAATAAATTTCACATCCAATTATTTGAAAAACAAGATTCTTTTACATTCCACATTGTACGAATGCCTTTCTTAGACAGCAACATTCCGAAAAAGCTCTTCCATGGTAGGGTTGCGGGTGAAATAATTCAGACTGAGAGCAAATATAACACAGCACTGAACTTGCCAATAGATTAAAACAACTCGTCAGATGTTTGCTAACACAGGGAGCTACAGTTAGCTGATTTAATACAAGTTTTCCTCAATATCATAAAATGACACCAAGTAGAATGAGTGAAACACAATATGCACAGTAAAAATATTAACGACATATTTATATAAATACATTATGAAAAATATTTCTTCGTGACATTTTCAGTGGTTGCCAGGAGACAGTGCAGCATGTAGAAAATCTGTTATTTATAAATACTAGTTTGATTAATTGGTATGTGTGGTGGACATGTTGAGTCTTGGACATGTTATCTTCAAGGGAAGGTGTAGTGGGCATGATTGAATGTATTGCGGATATAGTCATTGCTAAAAATATTGGCACCCTTACATTTTTTTTTTTCAAATTACTCTCAATTTTCTCAAAAAATAAGTTGAAATTGACAAAAGTATTTGGTCTCCACAATTCTTGATTTCACTGTTAATATTAGATTGTTTTTGATTCAGAACTTAATATATCTTTTTAAATCCGAAAATAAAAATAAATGGCATTGACAAAATTATTCACACCCTTGACTTAATATTTGATAACACAGCCTTTGGACAAAATAACTGCAGTCAAGCACTTCCTATAGCCATGAATGAGCTTCCTACACACCTCTACTGGCTGTTTGACCCACTCTTCTTGTGCAAACTGCTCCAGTTCTCCCTGATTTGAAGGATGCCTTCTCCCAACTGCTGTTTTCAGATCTCCCCACAGGTGTTCATTGGGATTTGGATCTGGACTCATTGCTGGCCACTTCAGAACAGTCCAGTGTTTTGTTTTGAACTATTCCTGGGTGCTTTTTAAAGTGTTCGGGGTCATTGTCCTGCTGCAAGACCCATGATGTTCGACGGAGACCCAGCTTTCTGACACTTGCTTGAACATTGTGCTCCAAAATGCCTTGGGAATCTCATGATTTCATGATGCCATGCACACATTCAAGGCACCCAGTGCCAGAGGCAGCACAGCAACGCCAAAACATCACTGAACCTCCTCCATGTTTGACTGTAGGGAAGATGTTCTTTTCTTTGAAGGCTTCATTTTGTTTTCTGTAAACATAGAGATGATGTGCTTTACCAAAAAGCTCTAATTTGGTTTCATCTGTCTACAGGACATTCTCCCCGAAGGATTTTGGCTTGTTCAGGTGTGTTGTGGCAAACTCCAGTCGGGCTTTCTTATGCCTCTCTCTCAGCAGTGGGTTCCTCTTGTGTCTTCTTCCGTTGAACCCCTTTCATTGAATTGGCGACGGATGTTGTGAGTTGAAACTGTCGTACCTTCTGTCAGAAGGTCAGCTTGAATCTGTTTGGGAGTTGATTGAGGTGCTTTCTCCACCATTCGAACAATCTTTTTCTGCAATCTTCGATCAAGTTATCTCTTGCGGTCACATCCAGGGAGGTTAGCTACAGTGTCATGGACCTTAAACTTCCTGATAACAGTGTGTACAGTGGACACAGGAACATCAAGATCTCTGAAGATGGACTTGTATCTGAAGGTCAGCTTGATGGAGAAAAGAAAGAAAACCAGAGAATTGTCTAAGGAGGTCAGACATTGTCCATGCCTTGAGATTGTCCATGCTTGGCTACAATCTTGTGTCTGGCCTCAGACAATTCTCTGGTTTACTTTCTTTTGTCCATGCTCATTGCAGTGTACACAGTGACACAAAACAGCAGAATGACTCCTTTTCTCGATTCAAACTGGTTGAATGAGTGATTTTTATATTGCAGGCACCTGCAACTCACCGCAGGTGAGTTCAATTCCAAAGTAAATGAGAATCACCTGCTTGAAATCTAATTATTTCCAACAACTTCGAAAAGGTGCCAATAATATTGTTTGAAAAACTTTATTTGGGGAAAAAAGTGCAAGGGTGCCAATATTTTTGGCCACGACTGCAGCTCCGTGGGATTAATAAAACTTGAAGTGTAGTTTTTCCCATAATGAGTGTTTAGAGTAAGTGTGAAAGTAATTAAATGTTACGATAAATATGCATCGCGAATTTGTATAGCAAGAGATGTGAAACCCACCCCAGTGGCCCAGTGTGTGTCTGAAATTGTATTACATCCTGTTGATCTTTATTTCATGTTCTTACCTTTTTTTGGCTATGAAATGTGCATTGAAAGTTGTTCGCTTGGCGATAAGCCCAGGGTTTAGGTGGGAAAAGGGGATCATATAGGCCCGAGTACCAAAGGAACCGCAACTCACTCTACGGCTCTGTGTCTCCCGGTGTCGCGCTCTGTGTGTGTGTGTCACGCTCTGTTTGTCTCGCGCTCTCTTCCCCCCCCCCCGTGTCGCGCTCTCTTCCCCCCCCCCGTGTCGCGCTCTCTCTCCCCCCCCCCGTGTCGCGCTCTCTCTCCCCCCCGTGTCGCGCGCTCTCTCCCCCCCCGTGTCACGCTCTCTCTCCCCCCGTGTCGCGCTCTCTCTCCCCCCCCCGTGTCGCGCTCTCTCCCCCCCCGTGTCGCGCTCTCTCTCCCCCCGTGTCGCGCTCTCTCCCCCCCCCCCCGTGTCGCGCTCTCTCTCCCCCGTGTCGCGCTCTCTCTCCCCCCGTGTCGCGCTCTCTCTCCCCCCCGTGTCGCGCTCTCTCTCCCCCCCGTGTCGCGCTCTCTCTCCCCCCGTGTCGCGCTCTCTCTCCCCGTGTCGCGCTCTCTCTCCCCCGTGTCGCGCTCTCTCCCCCCGTGTCGCGCTCTCTCTCCCCCCGTGTCGCGCTCTCTCTCCCCCCCGTGTCGCGCTCTCTCTCCCCCCCGTGTCGCGCTCTCTCTCCCCCCGTGTCGCGCTCTCTCTCCCCCCCCCCCGTGTCGCGCTCTCTCTCCCCCCGTGTCGCGCTCTCTCTCCCCCCGTGTCGCGCTCTCTCTCCCCCCCCCCGTGTCGCGCTCTCTCCCCCCCCGTGTCGCGCTCTCTCTCCCCCGTGTCGCGCTCTCTCCCCCCCCCCCGTGTCGCGCTCTCTCTCTCCCCCCCGTGTCGCGCTCTCTCTCCCCCCGTGTCGCGCTCTCTCTCCCCCCGTGTCGCGCTCTCTCTCCCCCCCGTGTCGCGCTCTCTCTCCCCCCGTGTCGCGCTCTCTCCCCCCCCCCGTGTCGCGCTCTCTCCCCCCCGTGTCGCGCTCTCTCCCCCCCCCGTGTCGCGCTCTCTCTCCCCCGTGTCGCGCTCTCTCCCCCCCGTGTCGCGCTCTCTCCCCCCCGTGTCGCGCTCTCTCTCCCCCCCCCCCCCGTGTCGCGCTCTCTCTCCCCCCGTGTCGCGCTCTCTCTCCCCCCGTGTCGCGCTCTCTCCCCCCCCCGTGTCGCGCTCTCTCCCCCCCCCCCCCCGTGTCGCGCTCTCTCTCCCCCCCCCGTGTCGCGCTCTCTCTCCCCCCGTGTCGCGCTCTCTCTCCCCCCGTGTCGCGCTCTCTCCCCCCCCGTGTCGCGCTCTCTCTCCCCCCCCCCGTGTCGCGCTCTCTCCCCCCCGTGTCGCGCTCTCTCCCCCCCCCGTGTCGCGCTCTCTCCCCCCCCCCGTGTCGCGCTCTCTCTCCCCCCCGTGTCGCGCTCTCTCTCCCCCCCCCCGTGTCGCGCTCTCTCTCCCCCCCCCCCGTGTCGCGCTCTCTCTCCCCCCCCCGTGTCGCGCTCTCTCCCCCCCCCGTGTCGCGCTCTCTCTCCCCCCCCCCCCCCCCGTGTCGCGCTCTCTCTCCCCCCCCCCCCCCGTGTCGCGCTCTCTCTCCCCCCCCCGTGTCGCGCTCTCTCCCCCCCCGTGTCGCGCTCTCTCCCCCCCCCGTGTCGCGCTCTCTCTCCCCCCCGTGTCGCGCTCTCTCCCCCCCCCCCCCGTGTCGCGCTCTCTCCCCCCCCCCGTGTCGCGCTCTCTCCCCCCGTGTCGCGCTCTCTCTCCCCCCCCCCGTGTCGCGCTCTCTCCCCCCGTGTCGCGCTCTCTCCCCCCGTGTCGCGCTCTCTCCCCCCCGTGTCGCGCTCTCTCCCCCCCCCCCCGTGTCGCGCTCTCTCCCCCCCCCGTGTCGCGCTCTCTCCCCCCCCGTGTCGCGCTCTCTCCCCCCCCCCCGTGTCGCGCTCTCTCCCCCCCCCCGTGTCGCGCTCTCTCCCCCCCCCCGTGTCGCGCTCTCTCCCCCCGTGTCGCGCTCTCTCCCCCCGTGTCGCGCTCTCTCCCCCCGTGTCGCGCTCTCTCCCCCCCGTGTCGCGCTCTCTCTCCCCCCCCCGTGTCGCGCTCTCTCTCCCCCCCGTGTCGCGCTCTCTCTCCCCCCCCCGTGTCGCGCTCTCTCTCCCCCCCGTGTCGCGCTCTCTCTCCCCCCCCCCCGTGTCGCGCTCTCTCTCCCCCCCGTGTCGCGCTCTCTCCCCCCCCCCCGTGTCGCGCTCTCTCTCCCCCCCCCGTGTCGCGCTCTCTCTCCCCCCCCCCCCGTGTCGCGCTCTCTCCCCCCCCCGTGTCGCGCTCTCTCTCCCCCCCCGTGTCGCGCTCTCTCTCCCCCCCCGTGTCGCGCTCTCTCCCCCCCGTGTCGCGCTCTCTCCCCCCGTGTCGCGCTCTCTCCCCCCGTGTCGCGCTCTCTCCCCCCGTGTCGCGCTCTCTCCCCCCCCCCGTGTCGCGCTCTCTCCCCCCCCCCCGTGTCGCGCTCTCTCTCCCCCCCGTGTCGCGCTCTCTCCCCCCCCCGTGTCGCGCTCTCTCCCCCCCCCCCCGTGTCGCGCTCTCTCCCCCCCCCGTGTCGCGCTCTCTCCCCCCCCCCGTGTCGCGCTCTCTCCCCCCCCCCCCCCCCCGTGTCGCGCTCTCCCCCCCCCCGTGTCGCGCTCTCTCCCCCCCCCGTGTCGCGCTCTCTCCCCCCCCGTGTCGCGCTCTCTCCCCCCCGTGTCGCGCTCTCTCCCCCCCCCGTGTCGCGCTCTCTCCCCCCCCGTGTCGCGCTCTCTCCCCCCCCGTGTCGCGCTCTCCCCCCCCCCCCGTGTCGCGCTCTCCCCCCCCCCGTGTCGCGCTCTCTCCCCCCCCCCGTGTCGCGCTCTCTCCCCCCCCGTGTCGCGCTCTCTCCCCCCCGTGTCGCGCTCTCTCCCCCCCGTGTCGCGCTCTCTCCCCCCGTGTCGCGCTCTCTCCCCCCGTGTCGCGCTCTCTCCCCCCCCGTGTCGCGCTCTCTCCCCCCCCCCGTGTCGCGCTCTCCCCCCCCCGTGTCGCGCTCTCTCCCCCCCCGTGTCGCGCTCTCTCTCCCCCCCGTGTCGCGCTCTCTCTCCCCCCGTGTCGCGCTCTCTCTCCCCCGTGTCGCGCTCTCTCTCCCCCCCGTGTCGCGCTCTCTCTCCCCCCCGTGTCGCGCTCTCTCTCCCCCCGTGTCGCGCTCTCTCTCCCCCCGTGTCGCGCTCTCTCCCCCCCGTGTCGCGCTCTCTCTCCCCCCGTGTCGCGCTCTCTCTCCCCCCCCGTGTCGCGCTCTCTCTCCCCCCGTGTCGCGCTCTCTCTCCCCCCGTGTCGCGCTCTCTCTCCCCCCCGTGTCGCGCTCTCTCTCCCCCCCGTGTCGCGCTCTCTCTCCCCCCCGTGTCGCGCTCTCTCTCCCCCCGTGTCGCGCTCTCTCTCCCCCCGTGTCGCGCTCTCTCTCCCCCCGTGTCGCGCTCTCTCTCCCCCCGTGTCGCGCTCTGTCTCTCCCCCCCCACGTGTCGCGCTCTTTCTCTCCCCCCCCCCCCCGTGTGGCGCTCTTTCTCTCCCCCCCCCGTGTGGCGCTCTTTCTCTCCCCCCCCCGTGTAGCGCTCTTTCTCTCCCCCCCCCCCGTGTAGCGCTCTTTCTCTCCCCCGTGTAACGCTCTTTCTCTCCCCCCCCCGTGTAACGCTCTGTGTCTCCCCCCCCCATCGCGCTCTCCCCGTGTGCTGCCTTCCCCCTGCCCCTCTCTTCTTCCTCCCTCTTCCTCCCTCTTCCCCCTCTTCCCCCCTCTTCCTCCCCCTTCCTCTCTTCCTCTCTTACTCTCTCTTCCTCTCTTACTCCCTCTTCCTCTCTTACTCCCTCTTCCTCTCTTACTCCCTCTTCCTCTCTTACTCCCTCTTCCTCTCTTACTCCCTCTTCCTCTCTTACTCCCTCTCCCTCTCTTACTCCCTCTACCTCTCTCTACCTCTCTCTTCCTCTCTCTTCCTCTCTCTTCCTCTCTCTTCCTCTCTCTTCCTCTCTCTTCCTCTCTCTTCCTCGGTCTCCCTCCCATCCTCCGGTCTCCCTGCCTCCCTCTTCCTCCCGTCCTCCTTGGTGCTCCTTCCTCCCTCCCCTCCTTCTTGCCTTCCATCCTCCCCCCCCTTAATTTTCCTCTTGGTGAAGTGATGGGTTGTATTTTCTATATATATATATATATATATATATATATATATATATATATATATATATATATATATATATACATATATATATACATATATATATATATATATATATATATATATATATATATATATATATATACATATATTCTTCTTCCTCTTTCGGCTGCTCCCGTAAGGGGTCGCCACAGTGGATCATCCGTATGATCCGCATCGTGATTTGGCACATGTTTTACGCCCGATGCCCTTCCTGACGCAACCCTGGTCGACTCTTACGACACAGGGATACATATATATATATATATATATATATATATATATATATATATATATATATAAAAATATATATATATATATATATATATATATATATATATATATATATAAATATATATATATATATATACATATATATATATATATATATATATATATATATATATATATATATATATATATATATATATATATATATATATATATATATATATATATATATATATATATATATATATATATATATACACACACACACACGCATACACAAACATTAAGACATTGAAAAGAGCAACAGAGAAACAAATATCACCACCATGGTATTGATTTTGATTTCATGTCATTGTATTTGTCATGAAGTTCAATGAATTTTGTCAAAAATGGTAGAATTTTCTGTGTGAATCGATTCGGAACACAGCAGCCATTCTTTTTTCGCAAATCTTTGAAGGCCCATAATGTATGTACTGTGCAACTTTTGTGTGACAAAACATTAATGTATAATGACAGTTTCAGACAAGATGCAAAGAAATGCAGCACTGCTATATTTTCTGTAACTTCTCCAACCTTCTTGTAGTCTTAGTCAGTCTGTTTATTGGGTGATATCATGTGGGTGAGAAATATTGGCATTGCTAAAAAGCTGCGAAATTATGCACACCTTTGGGAAACTACAACTTGTGCATTTTGTTGAGTAAAAAATTTGGCAGAAAAGTTGCATTGTGTGTGTACTGTATAGGGTGCGATGTTTCAGTTTTTCCAATGGTGTCGTTTTAAGACGACAAGCCGTGCATGTTGATGTTGGTTTGTTTACGGTACATCATGTTATTTCACAAGTTGTTCAGCATGCCTGTTCAAATGTTGTGTGGATGAGATGAGATGAGCAGATTTCCAAAATTTGAATGTTGAAGAATCCTGATAGCTCAGCAATTATCAATGTCTGTTTCCTGTTTGAGCTGTAATCCACTGGGTGATTGTTGAGATTGTCATGTCTGTAACATGG
>NC_140962.1:93474230-93589160 GCF_056783735.1 Eptatretus burgeri | reverse complement strand
ATTATCTCCATATTTTGGTGGCCATTTTTAAATTTATGTCAATTTCTGTTGCTCAAATCTTTATTGTGTTCATTCCATTTGATTCCTGACACCCGAAAACATGGGTATAGACACCAAAAACACCTTTCTATGAATACTAGTAACTGTGTTTGAGTGTCTTTCTTATTTGTCATTACTGTGGCGGCCATCTTGAATTCTGAGATTTCCACAATTGTGATTCTCCGGGACTTTTAGTTTGTGATTTAATGTCATATAATAAATGTATCCTGAAAAAATCAGCCTGTTTGAAATTTTTTCCACCTTTAATCCAATGCCTCTGGACAAAGTGCGCCGTTCTCCAAAGGGACGTTAAGGTAGCTCATGGTGTCACCCCCCCCCCCCCCCGTCCACTCAGTATTTGCTTGTGGATGTCAAATATTCCATGGTTTCTTTCGTAAAGGCTTCGGCCTCCTGGCAAAGTTTATACCCGAGTCAATGGGGCACATTCAAGCCGAGCCTTGATCACTTTTATTAATTATCTGGTTGACTTGTTCCTATCCGTTAACGTATAAATTGTGGTTACATGGTATCTGTTCAGTCAGACTTCATTGTCATATTTCCAGCACTTTTCCAGATAAGACTTAAACTGGTTTAAACACTCAACTGCTTCTCTGGGGAGGTTGTTACCTCTGCCACTGAAGGTGGAGGGAGGTTATGTTTTCACCTGTCTGTTTGTTATTGTGAAATCAGTCACAAGTATTGGTCAGTCTGGTCTGTTATTCTATCTGTTTGTCAATTGCCTACAGGTAAGATTTTACTCCGATCTTCACAAAACTTAACAAGCTGGTAGATGCAGTCACAAGCAAGAAGCGTATAGTTTTTGAGGCCAATAGGTCAAAAAGTCAAAGGTCAATGTGTCAAGGTACTTGGAGCACACAAATCTTTGTGTCAAGGGTATCACCTCACACCTGCCTTCTGTCAGTCCAATGTTTCTCAAGTCTGACCACATGGCCAGTTATGATGCTATCCTTCAACAGTACCCAGAAATAACTCAGCCCACCTACAGCGAAGTGGCAGTCAAACACTCCACGACTCACCACATTGACACGCGTGGCCCTCCAATCACGGCTCGACCACGTCGACTAGCTCTGGATCGTTACACAATTGCAAAAGCAAAGTTTGATTATTTGAGCTTGGTATAATTTGACCTTCAAGCAGCAACTGGTCCTCGCCTTTACATGTGGTCCAGAATAAGACGTCTGGTGAGTGGAGGCCCTGGGGTGACTACCACACATTGAACCGGAACAGTCCCCTGTACTACACCGCAGGATTTTACTTCTTGACTCCAGGGAAAGCAAACTTTCTCTAAACTTGACTTAGTGAGAGCATATCATCAGATTCTGGGAGAGCCGGCTGATGTACACAAGACAGCCGTTCAACTGCATGCTTCCCCATGGTGCGTCCGTGTCCTATGTTATCCTCTCCCACTTTTGCATTAAGGACTCTAATTATACAAAGCACATCATGATGAGGTATTTCATGCAACGCTTTCCACAATCTCCAATATAAACTGTGCTTAACCTCATCATTAGCCTCATTTGTTGGTGCATAACATAACATTGGATGATAGTCAATTTTGCATGTTTTCAATAGAACTGTGCTTTAAGAATTCTTTCATTAATTGGCTGCCATTCCATCAACGACTTCTCAACTCCTTCTTGAGTATCATTGCCACTCCATCTGTATGAACACCATCTTCTCCACAAGAATATAAGATCTCCGACTACCACCTGGCCATATAATAGCCTTCCTACACGTCACATAACTTCACTTACTCAAATCATATCCAAATCATAATTTCTCATTTCATTTTCAGCTTGAGTAATTCTTCCTGCTTATCTTAGGGTTCTTACATTCCATGTTCCAATCTTTTTTTTTGGAGTCGAGCCTCATTCCTGGCATTACTTTCCTTTCGTTTTTTAGTTTGGTCATTCATTTGAAGCAGTGCCTGCTGTTCTGGAGCCTCTCGATTCACACCATCAGTGGTAAGTCTCATTAATGCACCCCTGAAAACTGTCATTTCATCACTTTCCAATTATGGTTTCATCACCTTCCAATTGCAGGTGAGAGATGTGATTAGGTCTTGTTATTTATACGTTGACTGCTATTGACATTACATGTGTTACATGCTTGGGAGTCTCCGTGGTGCACATTTCTGTCTGCACTGTCACTGATGATTCTCCAAATCGTGATGAAACCAGTCCGGCAGCTGAGGGGGTGTACCATTGGGATTCTCCTGTATGCACTACATGTGAATGCGAGCCTGGTGTTGACTTAGTGGTTCGGGTGGCTGGCTTGGGATCCTCGGGTCCTGAGTTTGAGCCCTGTTTTCCACTGAATTAACACCAGGGGGTTGACTCAGCATGTCATCCTTCCGAGGTCGGCGAAATGAGTACCAGTGTACTGGTATGCCGCGGTTAGAATAGGTGTACCATATCCATGTGTGTCGTAAGAGGCGACCTGGGTTGGCGCCAGGAAGGGCATTCGGCCATAAAAAAACTGCCTCAAGAAGGGAACCATGATTGCATGGAACCCGCAATAAAGCTAACCCCTGCTCAGCAGAGAAAAATGGCTGTAAAAGGTACCACATGTGAATGTCTGCAGCTGTAGAGGAACCCAGGTTGGTTCAAAACAGCAAAGGGCCTACCTTGGGTAGCCTTTCTTGGTTGCATTATGCAGCTTCTTCGGCTGGAAGAGCATTGGAGGAGTCGATTTATTTATATAATCCTCGCCACCTGGTTTAAATTGACTAAGTGAGAGCTGATTGGTTATTCCCTTCAATTATGGGTGAGAGATGTGGGTGAGTCGGTGTGTGTGTGTGTGTGTGTGTGTGTGTGTGTGTGTGTGTGTGTTCTCTTGCCAAGAGGTATGGTCCAATCCAAACTTCTCAATATAAAGCCTGTGTTGGCTGACTAATACTGTGGGGAGCAGTGTAGTACAGTCACTAATATAAGCACAAATAACTGTAGTGACTTTTTTTTATTAGCATATTGTTCCGGTTTTTTTGTGATTTCTAAGTGTTTTAATTGCAATTAAATATCAATTACAGTACTTAAGAGGCTGTCAGTTATTTTAAGCCCTATTAACTTCATCTTTCCGTTTTCCATAATGTTCTCTGTCCTTTGGCCATCGTTTGTGGAATTAATAACATCCACATCACTCAAGAATCAATTACACATTTCATGCATGTTTGAGTTATGAAAAAGTATTTAAAATGTACATGAATCAGTAATGATCAAGAATATGCTGAAGTGCAAGTGATATGATTTCCGGAAACATTACCCACGGTTTTTTGTTGTTGATTAGGGGTAATCACCAAATCAAAGTTTTTACTAGAGGTGTGTAAAACTATCTTAAATTCACATCTGAAATTCAATAAGGTAAAGGCTGGTGGTTGTGGGCTTTCTGAAATAGCTATTGTTTGAGCAGAAAGTAGTGTGAATGGCAAGTGCTCAATCACATCCCTCTCCCCCACCTCAGATATGTAATCATGTGATTTCCATCTAATCAGCCAAATCAAGGAGCAACATGGTGGAATGGTTTCAGTGACAAGGCATGCCTACCCGTCACTTCACTGATGCGTTTAATCAAAAGACAGCATGTTTTCCTTCACGAACATATCCATCTGTGAATCTCAATGACGATGTAAAAATGAAGCGAAAAACACCCCAAAAAAATTAAGGGATCTTTTATAACAGTTTTTGTTGTTGTTGTGTACTTTTACATATTTATGCCTCGACCGATGAAGTCGCCGGAGGCAATGTTTTCAGGTTGTCTGTCCAGTTGTCCGTGACAAATCCTTTCAGCCGGTTCTTAAGTTATCGTGGTAACAAAAACGTTAATCAAACTTGGTGCAAGTATGTACGTATAACAAGTGATATCTTTTGCATTAAAAAAAAAGTTGTCAGGATGTTCCTCCAAAAAGTATGCGAACAAGATAAGGATGGCCATGAGAAATGATCATGTGAAACCATCCCTACACCTATCTTTCTTTGAATAATGATTGTCCTGAGAAAAGACAGTGTGTGTGTGTGTGTGTGTGTGTGTGTGTGTGTGTGTGTGTGTGTGTGTGTGTGTGTGTGTGTGTGTGTGTGTGTGTGTGTGTGTGTGTGTGTGTGTGTGTGTGTGTGTGTGTGTGTGTGTGTGTGTTCAATATAACTTTGCCTTTTCTGGGGAAATCATTATTCTAAGATAGATAGGTGTTGGGATGGTTTCACATGATCATTTCTCGTGACCATCCCTACCTTGTTTACATACTTTTTGGAGTAAAATCCCTATACATCCTTTTACATTAAAAAAAAAAAAAAACAGTTCTACGACTGAGTTACAAATGTTGTAGTATAAACTTTATAGACGTGCTTATATTGTAATGGTACTGTGCACACTTTAGACGATCTAACATTCAAAATAGTACGTACTTTATAGAAATGTGTGCGAGTTCATGCTGTCGGGCCCCCATCAGGTGGATTGACAGTCCCACCCACCATGCTTATCCCTTCATATTCCTTTACAAAGGAATGCATTTTTTCATAGAATTTTTTCAAGCTCTTAAAATTATGATAGCAAAGGATGCTGCATGGTTTTACTTACTTCCAAGTAAAACTCTGTCGGATGGTTCTAGGCATTGCCATTGAGAGAGGTAGCTTGGAAATACGCCATCGGAAGATGATGATGATGATGATGATGATGATGATGATGATGATGATGATGATGATGATGATGATGATGATGATGAATGATAAGATTTGCTCGTTTTGACCGATTAAAAAATTTTTTTTTTGCTTTGCCATGGTCTGGAGGACTAGAAAGTGATCCCTGCCTCGATAATCAGCTGAACAGACCAGGTTGGCTCTTATATGTAGCGTAAGAGACTTTTTTTTGGAGAAGATGCTCCAACTTTAGTTTTGTTTATAGCGAGTGGGACCGACGTTTTTTCCATGCCATCCCTACACAGAGAGTGCTAGTGCACTCTCTGATGATGTAAAGATAGACTGATTAGATTATGCACTCAAAAGATCAAAGGTCCCATTAGGTAGAAATTCTGTTTCTACGTTAACTTGTGAACCAGTGATGGGATTTTGACTCAACTTGTTACAACTATATATATATTATGATGCAACAATGAACTGAATATATTTTGGCAACAATAGTTTAAAGGTCAAAGGTAATGTCAGGAGAAAATGTGATACTTGAGAACAGCTGAAGGGATTTAAATCAAACTTGGTACAAGTATGTTTAAACATCCATTCATTAAAGATTATTTGTTATTAAAAGGTCAAGGATCAAAGGTCACAATAAAACTCATGTTAATGTGATACCATTGGCTATGGGATTTAAACTAAACTAAGTATATATACCATGATACATTTGTGCAGATGAGATATTGAGGTGAAACGATCTTGAGGTTTTAGGTCAAAGTTAGAGTCAGCAAAGACTTCATGAAATATTACTATATATAATTTTGTGTGTTCCTTCCGTATCCTAAATGGTTGCTGCTGTCAGAGAATCAATAATAAATGCTACCATTGAAATCGCTGCATTAAACCCCAATTCCCACTTCTTTTTCTTCAATCTCTGAAAGAGGGCTTTTAAAACAGGAATCTTTATGATTAAACGGACAAATTTTTTATTTTTCAAGTAATTCAATCATTAGCTTTCCAACGGTTTCATTTTCATTATTCCACAACAGAAGGAACCCTTAAAAATGAAGCATGACACACGGACGAATGCATCTCCTTTTAGTAATAGGTAGATGATGATGACAAAGCATATCCTAAAGATTTGAATGCTTCTGTCTTTAGGGTATTACCAACCCTGCCCCCCTCCCTCTCACAATTTAAGATTGATAAACAAAGGTAATTTCCATGCCATACTGATTCACATATTAACCCTTTTTTCAGAGGTTTCTCCGTTTATATATCGTATACAGCAGTGCTTTCACTTCCTGAAGCAAGTGTTTTTACCACAATGAAAAAAACACAGTAAATTATTTACACTAGAAGCACCCTCTACCTACGGGAGAGGCAAGGGGGGTTATGTTATTATCCTTATTCAAATGTGTAATTCAAAACACCTCACTGCACTGGAAAACATGGGGACAGGAATACTGCACTGTGAAGGGTGGGGTCTTGTAATGCCCTCTCTCACCTGGAGTGGCCCTACACGATACACATTTACATAGAGAATTTGCGTGTCCCCCCATACCCCACTCTCAAGATTACAGGCAAAGATTAAAGAAAAAAATACCCCTATGCACTAACTGGGGTCATGCTGATCCTATGTAGGAAGTCTGGATGGAATCGGCCGAGAACTGCAGGAGTAGTGGTACGACCGACACACACACACACACACACACACACACACACACACACACACACACACACACACACACACACACACACACACACACACACACACACACACACACACACACACACACACACACACACACACACACACACACACACTTGTAAGGATGACCGTGATTGAACAGACAAATTTAATTTAGTGAGAAAGGAAACATCTTCGACACAGAACCTCCATGCGGCATGTTGAAGGCCTGATTCAAAAGTTTATTTATTTTATACACCTCAAATAAAACAATGCTTTTGATGCAAGACCACCAAATATTCTATCCAACAAAAATGCTACTTACAGCACAAATGGTATAACAGATATAACAGAATGATTTTTGCAATGACAGTACTGGCCTGCAGGTCCAAAAACTTTGAAAATCGTTATCTGGAGTTCAAATAAATTCACAAGTACTTTATGGCATCTCAAGTAAAAGTTATCTCCATGCATGCTGAGAAGCTATATAAATATTGTTTATGATAAACCCACTCTCACACCCTCTCCCCCCAAAAGTAGGGTATATGTGATAGGAAGCATCCCAAAAGTGAGTGCACCCCCCCCCCAAAATAAGGTATACATTATAGGAAGTATCCCAAAAGTGAGTGCACCCCCCCCCCCCCGAGGGATCACATCCACAGGAACTAAATTTTGATCATGTTCACAGTAGTTTTACCATTCAAGCTGACAGGTTGGGGCTGACAGAATAACTCAGGAGAAGCATAATTATGTTCCTTTAAATTGGCATGTCTGGGTTTGATTCTCGACTTGACCACAAATTGACAGTCTGTGCTTCACAGGCAGGGTATTGAGACAATGGGTGAGCCATCTGTTAGATGGGATGTTAAGCTGAGGATCCGTCTGCCAGTATTTTTTGGTGGACGTCTAAGGTGTAGGAGGACAGTGTGCAGGCACTCAGGCCAATTTCAAATTCATGCCCGAACTAGTCAGGGAGCTTACGCCGGTTGCTTTCTAAAGGTGGCCCTCGTGGCACTCTCAGGATGCCAAAGGACCAGCAGCTGAATAGGATATAATATTACATTGTATACGACAGCAACACAGCCACCATTCAATGTTTTCAACCGGTTTGACGGGCCCAGATTGATGCAAACACACTCTCCTGAGGTGAGCTACTGCAGAATTTGTGCTTTATGCTTTCTGCACACGTTCCCAAAAATTGTTTCTTTTTTTAGGTGCGAGTAGAAAAAACAACCCCTCTGACATTGAATAGCAAGCACCTTGTAGGTAATCCCAATCTACTTTCAGACTGCATCCCATTTACATAACAGAGTGGGTGCAGATAGAATAGCTAGTTTGATATATGCAAACAATGCCATTCTCTGTCATGCTCCATAACAATCTATTTTGGATTTGTCATTACCAAGAATCAAACCCAGAATGCAATGACATTAAATATCCGATGACCCAAAATCATAGAAAAACGAGAATGGCAATCGGTAGAGTGCATACGTTCTCCAGGCTGAACACTTTATGTTTTGTATTCTACCGATGGGCTGTATCTACATCCGTACTTTAACCAAAATAAAATCAGCTTGTTCTTGTCACCTACCCAACTGATCACCAAGTTTAGTCTGAATTCGTCCACAACTTTTTGAAAAATCGTGCTATACAACGTTTTTGGCCCGATCTCTCAATGGTGAAGAATCACTTAAAATTTTCTCGGATCCACGTCCGGATCCGGGTCTTCACCAAAATCTAATCAACGCGTCCTTGTCATACACCCAACCTATCCACCACGTTTGGTCCGAATCCATCAATAACTTTTTGAGATATCCTGCTCACAGACAGACTAACAAACAAGAAAAAAGACGTTGTGCAGAGCATGATACTTGCAAAATTCACCCCCTCTACAAAGGTTGCCATGGATACATCAAATTATCTATTTCATTAAGATTAAAATTGACAATCTTAATCGAATGAAAATTGATTATTTTTCAGATTGAAATTGATGATTTTAGAAGGTTGACCTTTGACCTTTTGATCTGAAAAATAGTTGGTTTCCCAATCCAGTGACGGAATATGCAACTCTTGTTCAACTTTCAAGTCAATCGAATGAAAAATGACGATTTTAGAAATTAGACCTCAAGATGACCTTTGACCTCAAAATCAATAGGCTTCTCAGTTGAGACGACCTGTACAACTTGGTGAAGTTTCATGAAGATCGGTTTTAAAATTGTGACCCTTAAGCGATTGACATACAAACAAACAAATGAACAAACAAAGACAGAAATAACACACAAGACCAACGAATATCCTTTAAAAATCTTCGATTTTCGCAAGTAACAAACATGGGTGAAACAACTTCCCTCCACCTTCAGTGGCAGAGGTAGCAAGTTTAAAATAACAAAGAACACACACCAACTTCCCCATTTTCCAATGGAACTCAATTTAATTGAATTCAGCAGCAACCAACCAGATGAGCAGAAAGCAGAAACCAGAAGTTCCGACAAGAAGACACAATTCAAACCTTCCAGATATCCAAAACCCATATTTGCAGTGTGACCATATAACCATTGCAAGATAATTAGCTTTCAAATTCATTCATTAAAGGACATGTTTTTAACACCTTCGAGCATAGCATTTTTCTTTCCTGCTTCTTGTTGTTTTTTCTGTTTTTTGATTACGTCTTGGTCAATTGGAGCCGGTTTCACAAACTTCAGCAATTCACTCAGGTCTGTTGGCGCAGGAAACAGATAATGAAGAAACAAAGGTAATTAGAACATGCTGAAAGTTTGCATAGTTTAATATAAATAAAAAATGAAATCATTCACAATTTATTTTTGCAACATTCTCGGGCTGATAATAAACTTGTCGCTTTACATGACGTCACACCGTTACATATTTGTGAGTTTTTTGTAGCAAGCAACTATCATAATATATAGTATGACACGTCAAAGAAAATATGTGATATCACACGCTTTGCCTCTCAATAAGTTTCCTTTGCGATGATCGGGTCCACTCGCTTTTGATGGGTTGAATTTGTCGCATCAATGGAAACCTATCGGACAATGGAGCATAAAGATCTTTTAATAGATCCCTTTTCGGGAAATTTCTGTCCCGTGAAACTATGATTCCAATGTATTGCATATATTTTATGGATGAGTATTTTTGCTTGGATGATTGTTACTTAACTGCAGGTTGGATACTCTACTTACAGGTCAGCTCAATGGCAATGGCCACTCATAAAGTCTGTTGGCTTGACTCGGCCTCTGACAGTAACCGTACCACTCTCAGACACGGGATTTGCCATGTGCTTCACTGAACACTAAATGTGAAAAACTTATAACATTCAATAACATTGTGGAACTTTTAGAGTTGGTGTGTCAAAGTAATATTTGGTTTATTCTTATTTTAAACAAGTGTAGCCATTGGAAAGTGATAGCTCCACACCACCGAAAATGAAGGTAACTACTATGTAATCAGCATACACTGCTTTCAGAAAGTATTCACAGCCCTTGACTTTTGTCACATTTTGTAGTGTTCGAGCCTGAATTTAAAATGGATTAAATTTAAATTTTTGTCACCGATCCACAAAACACACCCCACAATGGCAGAGTGAAAACATGTTTTTGAATTTTTTACAAATTAATGAAAAATGAAAAGCTGAAATGTCTTGTGTCAATTAGTATTCAACTCCCTGAGTCAATGTTTTGTAGAAGCGCCTTTGGCAGCGGCACAGACATTCTGATACAGATATCAGCTTTGCCTGTGTTGGTTTTGTACATCTGGATTTGGGATTTTCTCCTTTCTTCCTTGCAGGTTTGCTCAAGCTCTGTTAAGTTGGATGCGGAGTGTCGGTGAACAGCAATTTTCAAATCTTTCCACAGATTTTCAATGGGATTGAAGTGTAGGCTTTGGCTGGGCCACTCAAGGACTGTCATGTTTTTGTTCTGAAGCCATTCCAGTGTAGCTTTAACTGTATGCTTGGGGTCATCCTTGAGGTTCTCCTCAAGTATTTCCCTGCATTTGGCTCCATTAGTTGCTCCCTCTATCTTCACAAGTCTCACAGTCCCTGCCGCTGAAATGCATCCCCATAGCATGATGCTGCCACCACCATGCTTCACGGTCGGGATGGTGTTGGATGGGTGATGAGCTGTACTTGGTTTCCACCAAGCAAAGTGCTTTGTATTCAGGCCAATGAGTTCAATTTTCGTCTCATGCTCTCAGTCTTTCATGTGCCTTTTTGCAAACTCCAGGGATGCTGTCATGGGCCTTTTTCTCCAAGAGTGGCTTCTGTGTGGCCACTCTCCCAGAAAGCCTAGATTTGTGAAGTGCTGCAGAGACTGTCTTCCTTCCGGCAGGTTCTCCCATCTTAGCCAAGGAACTCTGTAGTTCTGTCAGAGTGGTCATTGGGTTATTGGTCACCTCTCAAACCAAGGTCTTTCTTTCTCAGTTGCTCAATTTGGTCAGACGGCCAGCTCAAGGAAGAGTCTGGGGAGTTCCATATTTTTTCCATTTCCTAATGATTGAGCTCTCACTTGTGCTCTTGGGAACTTCCAACACTCCAGAAATTATTTTATTGCCTTCTCCAGATCTATGCCAACTCTATCTCAGAGTTCTTCAGACAGTTCCTAGGATTTCATTGTGGAGTTTCTGCTCTGAAATGTACTGTGAACTGTGCGACCTGAAATAGAAAGATGTGTTGCTTTATAAATCATGTCCAATCAATTGACTTGGCCACAGGTGGACTCCAATCAAGTTGTAGAGCCATCTCAAAGATGATCAAAGGAAATTTGATGCACGTGAACTCAATTTGGAGTGTCATAGCAAAGGAGTTGAATACTTATTGACGCAAGACATTTCAGCTTTTCATTTTTCATTAATTTGTAAAAATTTCTAAAAACACGTTTTCACTTTGTCATTATAGGGTATTTTGTGTCGATCGGTGACAAAAAATTTAAATTTAATCTATTTTAAATTCAGGGTGTAGCACAACAAAATGTGACAAAAATCAAGGGGTGTGAATACTTTCTGAAGGTACTGTATATCACATTCTGATTATGCATACACAATGCGCGACTTTTGAAATGACATAATTTGTCCCAAAATGATTGGCGAGCATGCACAGAAACCTCTATCACCTAGGTTCATCGGAGCAGCCGAACACATAGCGTACATGCCAGATAAGGATTGTAACCTAAAATGGCTCACAAAGTTTTAAAAATAATCCAGAAATACTTGAAAATGGACTCGTGAGAAAGGGGTGTGCCTCTGCATAACAAAAGAGTTGGAGAACTTTCTGAACTCGTCCACAAAGCTGATAGCTTACAGTTTCCCGTCGTGCAAACTCCTGAGAACGTGGACCAGTGCAAAGCCAAAAGATTCAGACGGGTATGTTCTTTCCAAACCTTCGATCATTGCTGCCAGTGAACAGACTTTGCAACTTGCGGGATTACCTCGTGTCAACATGGCAGGCTTGGTGATTTATTTAATGGACATCCACTATTGGAAAGACAATGCCGTCATTTCCAACATTCATGCAGACCTCCCAGAGGGAGACATCGTATCTGGTTTGGGTGCTTCTCAACAGCAATGGGAAGGTCATATCTGGGGCTTGTCAATGTAAAGGGTAAGTTTAAAATGATGATATTTACTATTAATCAACTTTCAGAGGAGGGTGCCGTAATAAATATATACTTTGTTTTGTTCCAGGTCCACAAGGGAAATTGTACTAGATTTTTGCATCTATTGGTAAAAGTATAAGCATCCGTCCGTGTGTGTGTGTATGTAGGTTATATCCACTGCTGCCACTTGATAATTGTATCAACAGGAAAAGGTACGAAGTCAACACCTCACATTCATGGATCTTTCTCATTATTTCCATGAGTCCAATTTGCATTCAGCAACAGAACAATTATATATATATAGATATATATATATATATATATATATATATATATATATATATATATATATATATATATATATATATATATATATATATATATATATATATATATATATATATATATATATATATATATAACAGAACAACACGATGCCAGTCCACACTTTCATAGTTAACCATTTTGAAATTTCCACTCTTTCAATGAAATGCTAAAAACGATGTCAAAAAGTTGATTTGAATCCCAGATTTCATGCTAGCAACAGCGAGTTACAACGGCCCGTCGAGCAGAACCGAGTCCGCGCGCACGCATATCATTTTTAAAGTGGATTATTGCGTGGGAAGCACTTAAATCGTGCACCGTACAAAGTCCATTTATTGCAAGGATTCTGAACATCATTGAAAAAGATGACTGGTGTATTATTTATGAGCCTCAGGCTCATGTAAGAGTTTGTACTAGTGACCACCTTTCATAAAAAAAGGAAGACTCAGGCAGGGGTGAAGGGGGCTGACCTAGGCCCCCTTGCAGAGTGAAAGGGCAGTGCCCCTTATGGGATCAGGGGTTGAAATCCCCTTTAGCTATGGTGTTTGAAGTATTTATATAATATGCCTGAGATGGCATCGAGAGCATGTTAAGGTTACATTGTGTACGTACAGGCCAGTTGCATCATGGTAATTGGCATTACGACCAAATTAAGCCAAACTACTGACAATACGGGACAAATGGCATCCTAGGAAGGTAGGAAAGAGGACACCAGTATAAAACGGGATGATATTGTAAAGCATGGGACAGCTGCTCTCAGTGGTTTGTACATAAATCACATGCAAGGTAAGGACATTAAGCGATATTATTGTACTTTTCCATTAATTACAAACATATTAGGAGACAATTAAAGGGTGGTGGCATAATGGTGAGAACACTGGACTGCCAAAACAAACGCTGAGGATTCAAATCAGAAGGATTTAGAATACAAGCATCGAGAAACTAATGTAGTGTCAGGAGTACCATGGGCTTGTAGCAAGGTATTATGTACACATTTAGGACATGGGGGACCAAAAAATGAAAGTCAATGTATGATTAAGATTTGCATATCATTTGTTAGCAAACATCATGGGGATTCAGGATCTATTTGGGCAGAGCTTAATTCTTTCTCTTTCTATTGCTCTGACAGGGTCAAAGTTGGTTATCAATTATCTGTATCAAGGAACCACTCATATCATTCGAAAATTGGTCTGATGGCTTAGATATGTATTATACACTAATTGGAAACCACATATATGGAGAATATTTGGTTTACCTGATATTTGACCTTGAGCAAAGAGGTCAAGGTCATATGAAATTAACAAATTGATCAAATTGATCAGTGTTCATTCAGGTCATAAATATATATGCACATAAACTTAACCATAGAAATACATGCTGTGATGAACCAAACGAACATCTTAGGATTAAAAGTTCAGATTTCTTTAAAACGTTACGTACTTCCTAACGACCTTTGATGTTCTGTATACTGAACACAAACTGGCCTTTGTTATTGATTTTTATATCATAGGGCCACCTTGGTAAACTTATTCTCTGGTTATAAAATCAAGATTATAGCTACCAGTAATTTTGTAGCAGCTTGGTAAATGCAATTTGTTACGTACTTCCTAACATTTTTGACCCAATCATGGAAGTGAACCTAAAAACTGGTATGTAGTAATGATCCATGTTGAAACTTGCCATTTTAAATCATCACTTTATGCAGAAGTAAATTGCTATTTAAGATGTTCTATCAGATGTATTTCAAATTTCTGGAATAAGATTTTGTAGGTTTCACTATGACTGTGGGAAATTTTGCAAAATCAGAGATTTTACACATTTGAAGGTGCCAAGATATGCAGAAGGTCATAAGAAATGTACTGTTTCAAGGAATTGTTCTATTCTTATGTATAATGATACATATCAAACAAAAAATGCATTTCAACCATTTTGGACAACATATACAATCATACAATATGTAACCCATTTCTAAAAAATCTAGATATATAAAGTTGAAAGTGTCTGTCTGTCTGTCTGTGTGTCTGTGTGTGTGTGTGTTTCTCTGTGACCTATGCACGCGAAAAGTACTGGACTGATCCTCACCAAACTTCACATGCTGACAGAACATGTACCCGGGAGTGTCCCGATGTAAAAGAATTGTACTTCCGACTTCCGGTTTCCGAATTATGTCATCACCTGATTTTGTAACGTTAATTTTTCAAGTTCAGCCGATTGACATGGGGCCAACGCCATTTGCAATAGAATGAAAAAATAATGCTACAGTCAATTGAAGACAATGACTTCCGACTTCCCGGTTTCTGAATTATGACGTCATCACCTGATTGCGTAACGTTAATTTTTCAAGTTCAGCCGATTGACATGGGACCAACGGAATTTGCTAGAGAATGAGAAATTAATACTACAGTCAATTGAAGACAATGACTTCCGACTTCCCGGTTTCCGAATTATGACTTATGCATTCGACACACTATTCGTAATGATAATTTTTCAAGTTCAGCCGATTGACATGGGGCCAATGCCATTTGCAATATAATGAAAAAATAGTGCTACAGTTAATTCCGAATTCCCGTTTCCAAATTATAACTTAAGCATTCGACACACTTATCATAGGCCCTATTCACATCAACAAATGCCTCTTTTAATGCATGATTAACACAAGTCTTATTTTATTGTACATACAGGTAGTCGTCGACTTCCGACGGAAGACCCTCCAATTTCTAACTTACTGGCATTTTTCAAACTATGCAAAATTGATGACTTTGCTCGAACTCTACTGTATGCTCAGGTGCCAACGTATTTCACTTGGAACTCGAGTCAGAAACGTTGGAACAGGAGGAAGCAAGGTTCAGAAGTTCCAGGATATCCCGGTATTTACAAATCTGATGCATTGGGTCGTGTGTACACAGGACATCCCAATAATTTTGAGTGTTTCTGCGTCCGCCTCCTCCTGCATGTGAAACGAGGTCCAGTGAGTTTCATAGACCTGAGAACAGTGGACGGGCAAATTTGCAGCACATTCCGTGAGGCTTGCAATCTCCTCAGACTCCTAGAAGACGATGCCCATTGGAACGCCACGCTTGAAGAGGCAACTGCTTCTCAATCCCCATCGACCATGAGGTATCTATTTGCTATTATGATAACTGCGTGTGAGATGTCAGATCCCAAGAGCCTATGGGACATTCACAAAGAGGCCCTGTCTGAGGATGTAAAAACAGTCTCCAAAGAGAACATCCCCAAGAGGACATCCAGTACACACCAGATATGTTCAATGAGGCTCTGATATACATTGAAGATTTGGTATTATACATGAGCAGGAAAGATTTAACTAAGTGGGGACTTCCCTCTTCTAATAGGTCTGAAAGCGCAACCATCAATAGAGAAAAGTTCCGTGAAACAATCTACAACACAGATACTCTCGCAAAGTTTGTTTCTGACAATGAGCCGCTTCTGGTACAGGATCAGAGTAATACATATCAACTGATTTCTGAAGCGGTTCAAGAGGGAAGTGGTGTGATATTTTTCTTGGATGCCCTGGGTGGTACTGGCAAAACATTTGTCCTCAACCTTTTGCTTGCTAAGATGAGGAGCCAGAAAAAGATCGCATTAGCCGTTGCTTCATCCGGTATAGCTGCAACACTACTTTCAGGTGGCCGCACAGCGCATTCTGCTTTCAAATTGCCTTTCGACTTAGCTACAATGGAATATCCGGTTTGTGGCATTGGCAAACAAACTGAAGCAGCAAAAGTGCTGAAGAATTGCGACCTCATAGTTTGGGATGAAGGTATGATGTCGCCTAAGGATGCATTCGAAGCATTAGATAGAACTATGCGAGATTTAAGAGGAGTAGACCTGCCCATAGGTGGAGTTACGCTGGTTATTTCTGGCGATTTCAGACAAACTTTACTTGTAGTACCCCATGGCACTCCAGCTGATAAAATGAAAGCCAGTATAAAATCTTCATACCTCTGGACATTCGTACAAACTATCCATCTAACAACAAGTATGAGGGTCAAATTATATGGTGATTTAGATGCTGGCAATTTCGCACAATTACTTCTCAAACTTGGAAATGGTGAAATCCCGAACACAAATGATGTAATATCTATTCCCGATGACTGTGGTACAATAGTTTCATCTATGGAAGAATTATAGGCTCATGTGTATCCCAATTTAGCGACTAATTACAAAAACATACAGTGTCTCTGTGAAAGAACAATCCTGGCTCCACTTAATGAAACAGTCCGTGTAATAAACCATCAGTTATTACAAGGAGTTCCAGGCGAACAACATAGTCACAAGTCTATTGACACCACACTGGATACTGAGCAAGCCATATATTATCGCACAGAATTTCTAAACTCATTGGAATTACCAGGATTGCCTCCATACAATCTGTCGTTAAAAGTTGGATGCCCTATTATGTTATTACGTAATCTCGACGCACCAAAACTTTGCAACGGAACTAAACTGATTGAGAAAAGACTACTACCACATGCAATTGAGGCCACTATCATGACAGGATGTGCGAAAGGAGAAGATGTATTCATTCCATCAAATTCAACGATTGAATTTAAGAGACTACAATTTCCTGTATGCTTGTGCTTTGCGATGTCTATCAATAAGGCAGAAGGACAGTCATTGAAAGTAGCAGGGCTGGAATTATCGACTCCTTGCTTTTCCCATGGTCAGCTATATGTGGGATGCTCCAGAGTGGGATCATCGGAGGCTTTATACATGTTGGCCCCAGAGGGGAAGACATCAAATATTGTTCATCCTGGAGCACTCCACTAAAATTATTGAGCTACTTCAGTAATTTCATAAACGGGAATAGGATGTGCGATGAAGGAAATACATGTTGCTGGTGAAAAATAAAAATGGTGGTGGGAAATAAAAAAAATGGTGGTGGTGGTTTGTATATATACATATTACAGATATAAATAGAATGGTGATGGCGTATGGCATATGTGTATAATATTTTATAATTAATTGGTTATGGGCTATGTAGATATTTTATAGAATGGTTATGGGCGTAGGTACGTTGTAACTTCGTATACATAATATAACAATTTTTATCAGGATAACAGACTTAAATAAATCAAATACGCTGGGCCAGGCTGGGTTATTCCCGACGTATAAATTAAGTCGCAAATGATGACATGAAACCAGCCTCACATTGTTGAGGCATTATGGTTTTTTATCTGATGCGGCAATAAATCTTAACATTTTTGAACTCGAGTCTTCTGCATATAAAACATGGCGGGGAAAATATAATATTATAGTGGTGATGAAAAAAAATAATAATGGTGGCAGCCTCTCCAATTTTACAAATAACTGACATATACTCCTTCAGACCCGCCGTCATCGACGGGATTCCTGTGCGGAGCACGGGTATCCCTGCTAGTGAGCTATTAAAATGGAAAAAATAGCCTGTGTTTGGATAAAAAAAAACATGCTTTGTAAGCAACTATATCCATAGGACCCATAGCAAAGTATACATTTTCTGAAAGCACAGACACTTGGGCATTATATAACATTAAGATTGTTTATCTTATTAAAACTGGGTTCAATTTCTAAGCTTTCTCCTCATTTAGGACCACAGTGTACACAATACCATGCTACAAGCCCATGTTGCAATCTGATTATCCATAAAATTACAAGCTGGATCACTATTAGTCGTCATGGAAGGGTTATAAATCAGCCAAGCCCATATGTTCTGGTCTACACGATGCCAGTCCACACTGTCATTGACTCTCAATACTCTTCGGGGCTGCTGGGATGAGCACAAAAAATGGTTCCTATGAAAAGGGAGTGGCATCCAAGATCCCCACCTACTAATATAAACAAACGGACAAATATGCAAAGTGTGTGAGATTTGAAGATGGGATCCCAGGATTACGAGTTGTTAGGTCCAATAGGAACACCAAACAGGTATGGAAACACAGACTTTTTAAATGTATCATAACTTATGACACACACACAACCTGAATATGGCAATTTGACGAAAGATACACTATAGAACCCTCAAACCATTTTCATAGTTACCTGGAGGCATGAAAGGGCGTAGAACCTCAGGAACTCGGATGCCCTCCTCGGTCTGATAATTCTCCAGGATGGCACAGATGGTGCGGGTGGTTGCGCACATTGTGGCGTTCAACATGTGTACAAATTCCGTCTATATGACAATGAAACATGCACAGTACAAATATCACAACAGCCTTTTACATGCTTTAGTAAATCTGGCCTCTCTGATACTGTTTGTTAAAGAGCGTTTTGCAACAAGAAGCCACATCTGCTGATTTAATTTCCTTCTGGAGGATCACTAATGAAGCCTCATGGGGATATTGCAGTGGTTCTTGATCAGGAGTTAAGATTGTCAGCCTTGCGCTCAACCAAATGGGCAAGGTGCTGGCAATAAGGCCTTATCTTTCCCAAATATACCATTGAACAGTTAAAATCCTAACAGTGTCAAGGAGACAAGCTGCAGTGGCCTACAAAAGTGTTCACCCATGACCAATAATGCCACATTTATATGAATTATGAATTATGAATTATGTGGAAACGATTTTTCCAAATTAACTTATTTATTCATAACTGAAGAAATCAAACGAAACACTGTTGTAGTTGAAGGAGGTTACATGTCAGGAATATCTTCAAAAAACTTGTACAAATCAAAATTCACTGGTTGTAAAAGTATTCAGCCCCTTCGATCAGTACTTGGTGGAAGCACCTTGTGCAGCTATGACTGTTGTGAGTTTTTTGGGGGAGGGTCTCTACCAGCTTTGTACAGTGAGATGGTGAAATCTTTGCCCATTATTCACGTGAAAATTTCTCTAGTTCTGCCAAGTTTGATGGAGATCGTTGATGAACTGCAACCTTCAACTCTCGCCATAAATGTTCAATTGGGTTGAAGTCAGGACTTTGACTGGGCAACTCAAGAACATTTATATTCTTCTCATTCAGCCACTTTTTAGCTTTGTACTTTGGATCCTTGTCCTGCTGAAATGTGAATCTCTTGCCCAGTTTTAGATTTAAGGCTGACTCAAGAAGGTTTTCATCAAGGATTCTCCTGTAGTTTGCATCGTCCATTGTCTCTTCTATCCTGACAAGCTTGCCAGTCCCTGCTGATGAAAATCAACCCCATAACATGATTCTGCCACCACCATGCTTGGCAGCAGAGATGGTGTTGACTGGGTGATGTGCAGTGTTAGGTTTGCACCAGACGTAACACTTTGAATTTATACCAAAACATTAGATTTTTGTCTCATCTGACCACAAAACTTTTCTCCACATGCTTGCAGTCATTATGATGTTTTTCGCCAACTCCACATGAGCTTTTAGATGTGTCTCTTTAAGTAATGGCTTCTTTCTTGTCAGTGGTCAGCTTTGTGAAGAGAATGGGATGTTGCTGATTGATGAAAACTGAACCCCCCCCTCTCCATCTTGGACATAGAACCTTGCAGATCATTCAAAGTCATTGTTGGATTTACAGTGAAATCTCAAACCAGTCTCCTACTTGCCTCACTGCTGAGTTTGGATGGGCGACCTGATCTGGGTGGAGTCTGGGTGGGATGATACGTCTTCCACTTCTTAATGATGGAATATACCGTACTGAGTGAATTTGAAATCTTCATATAACCCTCTCCTGAATTGTGCTTCTCCACCACTTTATGTTCGACTTCTTTGGAAAGCTCCTTGGTCTTCATCTTTTCCTTGTTGGTTGACCAAGTGAGTTGCACCTTAAAACTTCTCAGATTAGTGGAGAAGCTTAATTTTTAAGTTAAACCACTGATTATGTAGAGGTAAAACCAATTACACTTATTTTTTTAACCTTTCAAACAAATAATTTGCTCCTGAAGTGATTTTAGCATTAATTAGGCAAAGGGGTTGAATATTTATACAACTGAGAATCATCTGATTTTCTCTGTTCATCTAACTTAATTACATTTTATCTGCATTTTCATTTTTAAACCTTTATCACTTTGGAGTAGTTTGGGAAGAGTCTATATGTTAAGTTTGATTTGAAAGCATCATGAAATAAGCTCGGGTGGCATCAAAATGTGAAAACTTTGGAAGGGGGGGGGGGTGATACTTTTGCAGGCCACTGTACCTGTCCTCCTTTAAGGATGGCTTATCACATGATGCGATGCAGTGGTTACTGCTGGCACATAGTCTGAGCACAGTTTTGATTGGATTTGTTTTTTCCAATTACTTAACATAACACCCGCGTAAGCTCATCGGCAAGCATCCTACCATTATACCCATCCTTCGTTCGAGGTATCATACCAATTAAATAAATTTGTTAACAAATTGACTTTTTGTAACTCAACATCCACAAAAGAAACGTGCAAAACAAAATAAGCAGCTTTCTTTTCGGGCCAATATTTTACAGAATCCTGAGCATTACAAAAATAGAAATGGCTGATCGGTGGTGCTCTTGATTTGAGGAGAAGGTATATTTGTATAAAGTAAGGCATAAAAGGTCTTGTGAATGAATGCGCTGGATCATACATCATAAGCAACTTATACAAGCAGATGTCACCCCCTTTTTATATACCCCCTTTAAGATTTAAAAAAAATAAAAAAACTAGGGAGTTTTATGATTTAAAAATAAATAAATAAGGGGCAGTCTAAGGAGTGAGGAAGGAGCCCAACACATCGATAAGATAGATCTCTTTGCGATGCCGCAGCAATAACCGAGTGGCATCATTCCCTCCCCCCCTTTCCTTCCTTCTCCAATTATTTTCATCTCTCTCTCCTGGTAATTTGCGTTGATCATTTTGCATCGCTCTATCCTTTCCCTGCTATAGCCACCATTTCTACTTATGGGTTTAGTTCAGCTAAGACCCTGTTTTCTACGAGCAGACACGACACCCAGTTTTAATATCCATCTGAGGCCTCACCATGCCTGTGAAACACCAGGATGACATTTTACAGCCAAATTGAGATTCAAACTCACTCTCGACAGCTGCCAACCCTAATTTAAATTAAAAAAAAACTTATAAAAATAAGTATTTTAAGAATTGCAACAGTTTAAAAGTGCAATACCATACGATAATTATAGAATCAGTTATTAAAATAAATCCAAATAAAGAGCCTTTCCTTATTAAAACAAATTTTGATAAAACAACTTTTTTAAGTTGAGGGAATATATGTTATTGAGACAAATGTCTGAGAAGAATTTTCTTTTTGCAATAATCTAGTCTCAATTAGTCCCATAGACCCTTTGCCTTTAACAGATAAACTGTAAAAAAAATCTATCCCATAAAAGTGAAATCTAATATATAAAGCTAATTTAGTGTTTATTTCTATATGCTTCAAAAGATGAAACCACTATCGAACCAAATCCAACCAAGTTTTGCATGTTTCCCAAGGGTACCCCGAGTATGGTTTCTGTCGGGGTAGCATATCTGAGGGAGGGGGTTCAGGGTGAGGGGAAGACTCCATTTATCTCTACGTCTATGTATATCGTATCGTACCACCTGGTATTACAAATTATCATCAAGTTAAAACAACCTGATAATATGTACGACATTGATGTTGAGATCTGAGTGAGTAGAGTTTGAAATTTTCAAAATGTTTCATTTCACTCATTTCCAATGGAGGTTCAAACAAGGCAAAGAACATGAAGCTTCGCAGTAAAGCGAAAGTGAATTTTTTCTCACATCATATATAAGTAGCAAGGATGGTTGACCAAAGTGATGTTGGCTGACTGCCAAGCAGATGGAAGATGACCTCAGGCAAATGATGGAGTGAACAGAGCAGAATGTTTGTGAAGTACAACATGCTGCCTTGTGATTAAATCCGTCAGTGAAGTGAACGGTAAAAATGCCTTTGATGTTTATAAAAATAACTTCCAAGCTGACTAATTACATCTAATCACCTTGTCCATCATCTTCTTGGTTTGTCCATAGCGAATGCGTAGCCGGCGTGCCTGGTAATCTGTGCAATTGGAACACGAGACAAGCTCGCGAAATGCCCCCGAGCCGGGAAACCATGCCTCCAGGTCAAGCTTCTTCGCTGCAGCATGGTTGAGTGCACCTGTAATCACGGTACACACATTTCGACACACAGCTGTTGAATTGGATAAAGTATGAACGATATAGTTTGTTGAGGAAGATTTTGCAACAAAATGCTGGAGCCCATCTCCTGTTCTCCTGTTGGAGGATCATTAATGAAGCTTGAAAGTCATGAGCTTCAGAATCATTGCTTTGATAAACCGATAATCCCGAAACAAACTTGACGATCAATTATTGCGATCGTCAGGTTGCAACTGTTCCTCATACTTCGCTGTATCTGAAGCCTTTTAAATAACACACAACACACATGCCAAATTATACTTGTTGTTGTACTAGATAATCCACTAGCTCTTTCACAAGTCTTTCCCTTCGTATTATCAAAACTAGAGCGAAATCGATGGTGTGCCATCGCAAAACCCCACGCTCTCCATTTGAAGGAAAGTTGAAAGATGGCAAAAAGTTCCACCAGGAATGAACCAACATGAAATTTAGAGTTAAATTTTTTTCCCCCATTTTTGATCTCTGTTACTCGAAGACCCCACAACTTGGGGGTGAAATCCAAAAAAAATCATTCCATATTTCATGCATCCCACCCAATGTTGATTACATATACAGTACAAAGTTTCATTAAAAAATGTTCTCGCAAATGCATTTCTTTGGTGTGTGACATTTTGATCCCGCCCAGGGGGTGGTGCCAAAAATGGTACTGCTTTTGCACCTTTGTGCTATGTGGTGATCATAACAGCCAAGTTTAGTGAATTTCTGCCCAACCGTTTAAGAGGAGATAGCGTGATGGACGGACAGACAGACCCGATTCCAATGCCCCCTCTCCCCCAGTTTGTTTTCAAAAGCGTGGGGCTAATAAATTGCAATAAAGAAAAACTTTCAAAGCAATACCATACTCCTCTAACTTTTCAATTTTAGTATCATATCCAGAAATTGCTCCATAGCATTGTTTCAGCAAGCCCGTCCTGGTGCATAACTAATGCCAGCACAAACATCAATGCAAACGATCATTCTTGGGACACTTCAGAGCACATGCAAAGTAAATGCTAATATTGTCCATTACCTGACACAATGTTCACTATACGGTAAGGGATGCCCAAGGACTGGTAAAAAGTCTCTGACGTCTCGATCATCTCATCAAACATCTCCCAGGACTTTCTTTCATGAGGAGATGTGTACACAAACTGCTCAACCTGATAAATCAAGGACAAACTGCCATCACTCAGTATACAGTTTAACAAAGTTGGCTGAGACTTCCTTATAAGCATTTTCATACATGCTGAACCAATCAGCACAAATTGTGAATATCTCTGGCCAATGCAGGTGTCTCCCCCTCGTGACAAGCTGCTTTCTCATGTTGTTCCCCGTGGCACTCGAAACATATTGCTCAAATTTCTATGTGAGCAGGACGTCTCAAAAAGTTATGGACAGACTCGGACGAAATTTGGTGGACAGGATGGGTGTGTGACAAGGACGAATTGATTAGATTTTGGTCAAGATCCAGATCCGGATACGATATTTACTTCAGCCACCGAAGATTATGTGTTCACTCCTGTTTGGTTGTTACTTTTGAAATCGAAGATCGCCGACAAGTCACGTTTTCACTCCAATCTTCACGAACCTTAACCACCTGGTTGAGGTAGTGACAAGCTGGAAGCCAATCGTTTTAATGAGGTCGTTAGGTCAAGAGGTCGAAGGTCACAATCAATCAACAATTTTCATCCGATTCACTTGATGTGTGTGTGTGTGTGTGTATATATATATATATATATATATATATATATATATATATATATATATATATATATATATATATATATATATATATATATATATATATATATATTGCATATGAAACCTAAAACCATGGGTGGACAGTGAAGCCTCGGTCGACCCATGTGAGTATGTCAATATTAATTACATACTGCTTGAATGCGAGTTGGACCGTGAGTACATCTATTCATTCCTTACTTTTGGATCTTCACTACGTCTATTAATTTCGGACTAATGGAACATACCTTTTAGACGTATAGACATTTAGAGCCCTTATACCTTTTAGACCTCTTAGACTCCTGAAGACCTTTACACCCTTTAGACCACTTAGAGCACAAGACCTTTTCGACCTGTAGACCTATTAGACCTGCTTTCGACACTTTAGACTTCTCACACCTGATAGATCCTTTAAGACCTCTCAGTTCCCCAATACCCTTAAACACCCTGTAGACCCCTTTCAAACCCTGAGACCCGAAAGACCTCTGTAAGAGGGCCTTCTGCAGTAACACTTGAGGGTCACCAGCCATAATTAAAATTCTCCCCATCGGTAAACTACCTCTGTACCCAAGCTAAGAACGTGCAAAATATAATTTCATAAATTTTGTCTTTCCTTTTTTTTTCAGGTTCTGCTCATCTTGGTTGGTGGCATAGCAAAAAAAGTCCCACGCAGCAGAGACAACAATTTCACCCTATTATAATCAAATGGGATATTTTTGTCATTTTATTATTTCCAAATCTCAGGAATTTTTCAAGATATGTTATATTTTTATATTCAAGATTTGATACAACTAGAAGGTTATGAATTATGGAAATTTTTGACGTCTCCCCTACCCACCTCCAACTTCAAACCTTATAATCAAGATATTTTTCAGAGCATATGTGCAGGCATGTGTAGTATCTAAATGTATAAAGTTTTATTTTCTGTCTGTACATTAATAGAATCGGCTCCACCAGTAGTAAACCCAATTATATTGCATACCATTGGAATCCTCTTGGCAAATTGAGATGCAAGAAAACATTTTCAAACCCATAGGGTATGGGGATCAGGGTTGGGGGAAGACCCCAATTCTCTCGATGTAAATGTGTATCGAATAGCACCACCCGGTGATGGGCAGTATTAAAAATCATCATATTGTATCTAAACTCTAAATTCCTTCGGCACAAGGTGCGGGTACCTCTGCGAGTAGGTGTATAAAATCTGGTCAAAATTAGTCAAAGGTCCAGGTCAATGCCTTCCAAAACATGTAAAACATATATTAGGCAGCAACTACAAAATGTATCAACTAAATTTGTTATGCAAAACATTCAATCATGTACAACACTTGATAAGTCAAACACTTGATAGGTGAAATTTTATAAATTACCAAATTGTTGTTTCCATAGCAACTATTGTTGATGTGGATTTTGGAAGTATCGTGCTGAGCCCGACATGTTTCTTGTTCGTCCGTCTGTGAGCAGAATATCTCATTACGGATGGATTCCAACAAAACTTGGCGGACAGGTTTGGGTGTGTGACGAGGACGAATCAATTCGATTTTAATGAAGATTTGGATCCAGATTCGAGATTTTAATTTAATTTTCAGTCATTCTTCACCATTGGGAGATGGTGCCAAAAACGATATATAGCACGATATTTCAAAAAGTTGTGGACGAGTTATGACAAAAGTTGGTGGATGAGTTGGGTAGGTGACAAGAACAAGCCGATTCGATTTTTGTTAAGGTCCGGATGCAGATCTGGCCTATCAGTGGGATACAAAAGGTACACTGTTCAGCCTGGTGGTGTATGCACTTGACTGAGTACCGTTCTAGTTACATATTCAAACACGATATAATTAGACCCCCATTCCCTCCCGAGATGGCCCCAACATAAGAACCCTTCATCTGTTGAGTTTCTATAACTACCCATATCACAAAGAACTGTATTTAACCATTTCAATGAGGATGAAATCCCCCTGCAGAATGCTGTGACTGCTCCATTCATTGTCATCATATATTGGTACCCAAGAAGTGAAAAATAACTCGATGGAAGAAACATGGCTAAAAATAAATTAATAAAATAAATCAAAATATCTCATCAATGGAAAAATTACTTTGAAAACTCCTTTCACATTTGTGTTCTTTCACAACTGAGAGCATAATAAACATAGCATCCAAGATAGTATCAGTGGCCCTTAATTGTAATGAATTGAAGATTCATGTGCATTATAGTATACATGAAACCTTCACTAACACCATGACAAGTGCACATAATGCATAAATGGCTTCAAAACTGAGTGAGAATACTTATCGATCCAAAGGTAAAATAATTTATTACAAGTCACTGCACATGGATAACATTCCAATGTACATGGAGAAAACCTTGACATCTGAAAACCTGACAACCAATTTGAAAAACAGCGCAACCTCATAGGTCACACAGAAAGTGATGGTTCTGCAATGAATTTGTTAAATCTGATCGATGTAATTTGGGGGGGGGGGATGTAGTTACGAATTTTGGAATCAAGAAAAAACAGCTATGAATTATGGAAATTTTTGTTATTTCCAAATTATGGTAGGTATTATTTCCAAATTATTCCAAAAATTAAAATCCAAAATCCAAAAGTTATTTTTGTTATAATTATGGTTGGGGAAATCTCCCCTACCAACCTCCAACCTTATGTGCATAAATAAATAAATGCCCCCCCCCCCCCGAGGATTTATAAAAGTACGAGGTGGTTGATAAAATTCAAATAAAACAAACACGACAAAGAGAAAGAGAGAAAGCTGACCTTCTCAAATTGATGCACACGAAAGATGCCACGAGTGTCCCGGCCATGAGAGCCGACCTCCTGACGAAAGCAGGTAGATAGCCCAGCATAGCGCAATGGTAGATGTCTGGGCTCAAGCCACTCACCCCGGTGCAGTGCCGCAATGGGCTGCTCTGATGTAGCGATCAGATATTTCTCATCAACGCTGCAGTCTTCTGCATTTTCTGAACCTTTCCCAATGACCTTCAAAAAACAAAAAAAAATGACACCAAGCACACAGTATATACCACACAATGTATTTATTGTACAACAGGACGAGATTCGAGGATCATGGAAAACAACACATTACATGAAAGGAAATTTTGAACCACAAGGACAGCTTGGATGTTGATACCTTGTAGAGTTCCTCATCAAATTGGCTGAGCTGTGCAACTTCTTGCATGACCTCTTTGCGCATGAAAAAGGGAGTGTACACCGGGGTGTATCCTCGTGAGGCCAGCTGCCGTAAAGCATACTGAAGCAATGCTTGTTCCAGGAAAACCAGTGGTCCCTGTGGGAAAATGGATACAGACCTCCAGTGTATCCCATTGTACATCTCCTCGATCCAGACGTCTTAATGAAAGGGAAACCCAAAGTAAAATCTCAAAAACAGAGAATTACTATGCTAGATCTGATAAGGATGCTAATTATTACTTGCACTTTACTACCAGAAGGGATCCCTGGCTCAATGCCCATCCAACGGATGGTATACTTTGTGATGAAATTCCCCATCTGTGAAACACCAATCTAAAACATAAAAGTCAGGCCAAAAATTGAACCAAGACTGCACATACCTCTGCACCAGTAATCAATTTGTTAAAAAATAGTTGCAATTGTGCTCAATTTTCAAAGGAACTCGATTCAAAATTAAAGTACCTTTCATATGGTTTGGGAAAAAAAATCGTTTCTATAATACACATACTCGAGTGAAAATGTGTTATTTGACTTCAATCAACCTGTAAAAACCATTTTAATTGACTAAAGAGACATCTTTTGGAATATGAGCAAAAGAAAATGAAATGTATGTGACATTTTATTTTTTGGCACAAAGAATATCAGTTCTATAATTTCATATTGCATTATATTGACAAAAAAACCCCCCCAAACATTGGAGGTCTTTATCGAAACAAAATCATGATGCACACTTTGCTATGGTTTCAACCAAAGTCCCCACCTTCAGGAAATACCCACGGCTTCCGGCAACGATCGCACCCTTCTCCCCCTCAAAACCGTCCACCATTACGACGAGGTCCACATGGGAGTAGCGTTTTTTGACCATGCAGTCACCCGATGTCCGTTCAATCTTGTTGTCATTGTCCTACAAGCAGGAACAGTTAAAACTCAGAATTAAAATGTTGAAGTAGCAGAAAATGAGACCTTGTATCATCTTAACTTATACATACATGTAGGTGGTACAAACTTGATATGAACTAAAGTGCATAATAAAACATATATATAATTTGGATTCAAGAGTAAATTCCATTTAACATAACTGTATGAATTGGATTCATCTTACAAACGAGCATGGTATTGGCTTATATTAACAGTTAAGGTGGCTTGCTGAAGATATTAGGGTCTTGAGTTTGAGCCCCTCCTGTGCCATTAGATAACACCAAGTGGGTTGACTCAGCCTGCCATCCTTCCAAGATTGGCAAAATCAGTACCACCTTATAGTAAAAAGGGGGGGGGGGACTGCATCAGCAGTTTGCATGCTCCCTCTAATTATGCAACAAAACAATAATAATAATAATAATAATAATAATAATAATAATAATAATAATCTTGCAAACCATTTCAATGTTTAACCAAACTTTAAATATAAGCGTGTGATCAAGAATATACCATACAATTGCATCTGCCCGAGGACTGGATGGACATTAGCCTGTTCAATTGACCCTAAATATATTTAGCAGTTCTGAAAGAGCATAAGTATAAAGCAAGCTGCACCAATAACATGTATACCAATAAAACAGGCATGCAGAGATCGCAGATACTCGCCAGGACTTGTTTTGTGTGGTGTTTGTGCAGTTTTGTGTAATGCGTTTTATGTGGTCTTTGTGTCCTGGTATGTTAAATAATTAACTGGAAGGGCACTCGGTAGAGTGCACACCTCTGACACGTAATGCCTGATTCACAAGAACATATCGGGCCCAATACATTTTTGAAATATCATGCTATACAGTACTATGTCGTTTTTGGCCCTGTCTCTCAATGGTGAAGAATCACTTTAACGATTAAATAATTATCGTATCCAGATCCGGATTCAGATCCCAATCCATCCACAACTTTTTGAGATATCGTGCTATATACCGGTTTAGCCCAATCTCTCAATGGTGAAGAATTACTTAAAAATTATCAGATCCGGATCCAGATCTTCACCAAAATCAAATCAAATCGTCCTTGTCACACACCCAATGTATCTACCAAGTTTAATCCGACTCCGTCCACAACTTTTTGAGATATTGTGCTATATATCGCTTTTAGCCCCATCTCTCAATGGTGAAGAATCACTTAAATTATTCTAGTAGTTGGATCCGGATCCGGATCTTCCCCAAAATCTAATCAGTTCGTCCTTATCACACACCGAATCTGTTCACCAAATTTCATCCGGATCCGTCCACAACTTTTGGAGATATCCTGAACACAATTAGACAGACAGACAGACAGACAAACAGATAGAAAGGGGTGAAAACATAACTATCTTCACCTTTGTTGGTGGAGGTAATAACACAAATAACAAGAAGCGAATACTTTGATATCGCGCGACTGGGGGCAGTAAACGTCTAGGTTAAGAATGATGAAACAATTTTGCAGTTATAACTATAAGTAAGACATCAGGAACTGCTCTGCGGTGCCCAAATTAAATGACGACCGTTTTTGATGGCGTAGGAAACGTAAGCAAATGTCGATTTACAATTCGAAGTCACGGCGCCGCCGCGTGCTCCCTGCGTGATTGTGCGTCCATTGGTCGACAGCGCGGACCCGGAGGCGCCTTGACCAATGGGACGAGAAAAAAAATGACGTAATCACGAAACTGACCAATGGGCGCACATCTGACGGTGCAAAAAAGTGTGACAGAAGACACAGGACAGAATAGCCAATTATATAACAGCGCGATTTCGCCGCGCTATAACTATAATTGTCACTTTATAACTGCTGGCAGTGATGACCGGGTACCAAGATGTCCCGCTTTGATGCAACCCCACTTTGATTTGATACCTGACCCTGACCCATGACGTTTTTACTTACGAAATCTAAAGATTTCGTAAGTATATTGATCACTTCCGTTTCTGTTTGTTTGTTTGTGTGTTTTTGGCATGATAACTCGAGAACGGAAGAAGCTACCAATGTCAAATTACACCACGTGATTCAGGAGGGTGATGGCTAGCGCTGATTAGATTTTGGTCAAAAATCGGTCAAAGGTCAAGGTCACAGTGAGGTCAAACATAATTCTGTAAATGAATGTGGAGAAATGGAGTATTTTTGCTTCGCTCGACATTACGAGTTCGTTTTAACTTCGATTTAAATTTTGTCTTCGGTTTTTGTGATCGCTTAGGACGCTTAAAACTCGGTTGTCGAAATTCTGGTAAAAATCGGATGTTTTGGAGACGTTTTTTAGATTGTATAAAAAATATTTCACTCGACGCGTCACGGGTCGTCCCATGATGCAGTGCGCTCGAGCAGACGCGTCGTTGAGTCACGTTAAGGTTTTCCGTGTGCACGCTGACGGTGTTTTCGATGAAGATGATGTTTAAAAGCCATTTTTTATCCCAATAAAGGTTATCGTCGCATGCCTGACTCGCTGAGCCGTCGGATTATGTAAAGATTGTTGGTGGATGGCCGAATATTACGGTTTTCTGACTTTGATAAAATAATATTAAATAATTGCGTGGAGAAATGGAGATTTTTGCTTCGCTCGATGTTACGAGTTCGTTTTAACTTCAATTTTAATTTTGTCTTCGGTTTTTGCGATCGCTTAGGATGCTTAAAACTCGGTTGTCGAAATTCTGGTAAAAATCGGATGTTTTGGAGACGTTTTAAGATTGTATAAAAAATATTTCACTCGACGCGTCACGGGTCGTCACGTGATGCAGTGCGCTCGAGCAGACGCGTCGTTGAGTGATGTAAAAGTTTTCCGTGTGCGCGCTGACGGTGTTTTCGATAAAGATGGTGTTTAAAAGTCATTTTTTATCCCAATAAAGGTTATCGTCGCATGCCTGACTCGCTAAGCGGTCGGATTATGCAAAGATTGTTGGTGGATGGCCGAATATTACGGTTTTGTGACTTTGATAAAATAATTGCGTGGAGAAATGGAGATTTTTGCTTCGGTTGACGTTACGATTTTTGATGGTTTGATACAGAATCATCGTAGAAACTTCTGGTTTGCGTCACTACCTTCTCGAGAGACAGCTTTTATTAGACAAGGTCAGAGGTGAAGTTGACGATTTCGTAAGTACCAGTCTATGACTGCTTGTTTTTAATCGTTATTCAATTTAATGTAGAATGGGATTAAAATAAATTCAATTTAAATCAAATGGAAGACCAAATAGGTGCAGTCCTGCATTGGAGTAATCAGAAGGAACCCGAACAAGCAAAAAGCAAAGATGAAGTTATCAGGAGGAACCTGGATAGGATTTGCATTTCAGCTGTATAGGATTTCAAATATATGAAATCCTTTCTCCAACGACAAATCTCTCCTTTTTTTCCAATGAAGGGTTAATGCTCGAAACGTCAGCTTTACTTTAGTTCCCACAGTGGTTCGTACACTTGTCAACATTAAGTTGGTAAACTTATTATATTTGTCTAATATTGGGAGTGTGACTCCATCATGGCTATCTGCATATCACAGAAAATGGTGGAATTTGTTTTAAACTTCCCCCATCCTCCCTTCAAATTATATCATGCACCTTTCCCTTCCCTCTAACATACTCTCTTTGCTCACCCTCGTCATCCATTCCTTACACTCATATTTTCCTTTCCCAATTCTCTTTTTTCCAAACCCTGCCTTGTGCATGTAATATATGGATGGCCTGAAGTGGAGGTGCACATAACTACCAAAAGCTTGTGTAGCTTTGAATTAGTGTGAGGGAAAGTAGATACCTCATCATTGCTAATGGGAACCGATTCATCAAGGATGTTTCCAATCTCCCTGAGGGTTTCCAGCCGCATGGCTTCAAGCTGGATACACTCTTCTCCACAGCGTTCCATTGCATCATCAATCAATGTGCGAACTTTCTTAATCTGCGTCACCGTGAGGACCTACCACCATAAAACAGAGACACACACACACACACACACACACACACACACACACACACACACACACACACACACACACACACACACACACACACACACACACACACAAATGTGCTGGTCATAAATCCAACAATAAGCAAAGGAGGAGCATCGTGTGAAAACGAAGTAGTACTTTGAGAAATGGTACTCACAGTTAGATTCTCTGCCACAATGTCCTCGAGAATGGGAAGATCATCAGGAAGTTGGTTGTTATCCCCAGGAGCTTCTTTCCTCTGTGGAAGTGCACAGAAGCTCACAACGACATATTGCAAGTCATTAATAAATGGAACCGTTTGATTTCTGCTCAGCCTAAAATGCACACAGTATATCGCCTCAACATTGATATCTACAATAAGCCGGCACAGAGTTACACCACCGCTTGATTCATGCACAATGCAACACCTGACTGCTGGTTTGCATCATCACTGGGACATGATTATGCCACAGAAACAGTTCCTTCCAAGGAATTTGTTGTCATTGTTACAACAAAGCACCTGTCCATCAATTCATGGTTGGGTTGATAAAACCCAGACAAGGCAATTCAAAAAGTAAGCGTGCTACCTCTGCACCATCTGGTTGTACTTGAATCCCACATTTGTAAAATTACACAAATAATCTCGTCACTCATCAATCGTCCATCCATATCTTTCATACTCTTCTTCTTTAGTGGCCACAGTTATTCCCACATTATTGTGGGGTTGGCCAGGAGAAGCTTGGCCCAAGTATTTCATGCAATGGCTGGCCAGGCCTGACGTTTGACCAAGATTAGGGTAGGAATTTAAAATTTAGCCATGGTGCCGGCGATAGTTTGCCTACTGTACACGAAGGACACCATCGGGTCTTTAACGTGCACCAACTAATGCTGGCAGACGGGGTTCCCAGTGTAACGTCCATGGGAGGGACGACACACACACACCCATGAATCACCTTGCTTGCGAAACACCAGGACGACAGTTTATAGCTGGCTCAACATTTGAACCAGGGCAAGACAGCTCAGAGGAGTGTGTGTGTACCTCGAGTCGAGGCCATCCTGCCAGCCTTCATTCTTACCCTTAAGTAACCAAATAATTTTTCTACAACAATTCAAAATATTGGATAATCCAGTTTATTGAGTTCGTCTGCAGCACTCAGCTGCAAAATATATTTAGAACAAAATCAAGGCGATATACTGTTCTAATCAAAACATATTTAGAACTGAGTATTTGTACTCAGTCAATATGTTCCAGATTCATTCTCTCTGTGTGTATGTCTGTCTGTCTGTGTGTGTGTCTTTCTAACGTACTCACTACAAAAGCAGGCATATGGAGGATATGCTGAGAGTCTGGACAGCCATGGGCCAACTACCCAAAATGGACTTCTCATTACCATCTCGGGTGGCAAAGGTTGACTGTACTTTTTTGAAAGATCTTTGTCTGGGCCAAATTTTTGGGTATGATTTCCACTCCAAATCGGTAGCTTTATTTGTAGTTTTTTGGGAAAATAGGCATTTTTGGGGTAAAATCGTGTTTTTTGAAATTTCAACTGTAGAAAAAATATCTGCGAAAAAACAACATATTTAAAACTTGGAATAAATAGCTATGTAAAGTACAACCATTTTGGTTTGCTTTGTGTTGGGTTTCAATCGCCGGTTACCATGGCAACAACCATTTTAGGGTAAAAAAAACATGGTTTTTGATAGTGAAACTTTAAAAATTCATATCTCAGAAATTAAAAATGATTTTTGAACCATTTAAATGATAAACACATACTGATGCATCTGGGCAGTTTTTAAATTCCATCGTATGAGGGTAGGTTTAAGATAAATATATCGTTTTAGGGTAAAAACCACATTTTGAATTGCATTTCTCGGTAAATGGAGAGAAAACCTAGTTTTTTGAGCATTTTAAATATTTCTCAATTTTATAAAGTATCAAAAGTCCATTTATCACTGTAGATGTATACGCATACTAGGTTGGATGAGACACCTCGTTCAAATAGATTGACGTTGCCATGGAAACGACCAATTTTGGGATAAAACACATTTTTTGATGGTGAAAGTTAAAAAAATCCATAACTTGGTAGAAATGCAATATTTTCGAGCAATTTGAACGCCAGCTACCACCCTGACACCCTAAGGCTGTTTGTTTGTTCAATAGGTAAAATAACCTGCAGGCAGCTGTCATGGAAATGTCTTAGATTTACATTCCTTGATCTCTATCATCATCATCACTTTCATCCTCTGCATATACAGTTACGTCTGTGTCTGCTTCGTCATCCTCATATTGGTTGTCAAACATCTGGTTTTTACACATCTTAGTGCATTTCAGTCTGTTTCGGATGCACGTACAGTACTTCGCATCACAGTGGCGTACACAGCTCCAGCTCATGAGCTCCAAAACAGCTGATGGAGCTGGTGGACCAGTCATCCAGAGAATCTCAAGGTCACCGCTGTCATCTGTAGACCATCCACAATCTGTTGGTGGGATTACTTCAGGAGTGCATTCAAGGGATCTATGCCATATGGCTGCTTGGTAATTTGCCCGCTTGGCATGCTGGAACAGGCAACCTCTGCATGGTGGCAATTGTGCTGAAATCATGTTGCCCCTCTTTGATGTGAAGAGCTGATAACGACACTGGTTGACTTCAACTATAGCTCTGTTAGAAACATAGAGATGGCAGGTTAATGCTTCAAGCTTTGCAAACAGTTCAGTGGACATTTGCCATGACCGTCCAAGCTCACTGAAGCACTGCTGATAGTCCACGGTCTTCTTGGTAAGTTTTAGTGCATTCAGTTTTCCCTTTCCGGCAAATGCACTGACCGTATCGCACCCTGTAAAGGCGTGCAAGGCAATTAAGGCCATTCAGCCATTAGTTCCTGCCTTTTTATGTCACCTCGCAATAGCAGGGCGGCCCTTGATAGCTCTGCCATAGAATTACTTTGTGTAGCCAGAAATGTTTCAACTTTCGTTCTAAGTTCGATGATGCTGCAGGCAAGTTCGTCCCTTGTCAAGGTGTCAGGGTAAACCAAGACTCTGCGACCGTGGTTTCGGACGAAATGGAGTGACTCACCAAACTCACTCTCCAATTTTTGACGCATATGTGTCTTAGTTGAGTCGCTGATCTCGTTGAAACCGTACGAGTTCATCAGTGAAATTAAACGGGATGTCAAATCAGTGAGGTGCAGAACCTTTGGATTTGGAAATATTTCGGTCCTGATGAAGTCAAATAACTCTTTGAAAGCAGTAATTTCAGCTGATTCATAGAGAGTTTCTGCTGATGCCTTACTGGTTGCGGCAATTCCACTGTCCGAGGTAGTCGATGCCTTTGTATACTGCCGGTAGCAGGACCTATGGTAATGTGCTTCAGCTGCAACAATCTCTCGACTGACTATGCTAAGAATCTTATTGTCCATTTTTCGCACAGCAGCTTGTCTGACAGCTGTGTCCGCTCGCAGCTGTTTACACTGCACAAGTGGGTTTCCTTAGAACGCTGTCCTTTCAAATATTTTGCAACTTTATCACAAAATATGCACTTTTCCTCGTACACGAGAGATGAGACAGCCCCTTGCCGAGGTGTCCCATGTCGGCTGGGTTGCTGGTGTATGTCTGTTTTCTCACGTGTTAGTCTATTGAGGTCCTTTTTGTTGGTAAACACAGAACGGCACCTGCGATGATATTTCACTGGCGCAATCTCTCCTTCGGATAAACCTTTTGCAGCAGATAATGTTTGTCCATGACCTCGAATTTCTGCAGCCTTTAACAGAGTTGTCCATGAACCGAAATCTATTGGTGACACAAGATCAGTGTCGTCATCAGTGCAGTGGATAACACAGTCAGTACGTGACCCCTTTGGGGGAGGCAATGACTCTTCCATGATCAGTCAGTCACCTGAAAAGAAAAAAAAGATGTAAAAACACTGTAATATTTAAATACACTTCACAATGGTTTCTCCACAAAATTACCGTTGCCATGGAAACGTCAGTCTAGTTCAACTTATTGATTGCCATATGAGAGCATTCATATAAATTCTTAGCCAAAATGGACTTTTGATAGATGGTACGATTGAAAAATCTTTAAAACCAAAGGCTTCTCAAAATCTCTGCTTTGACAATTCTATTGAGGAATGCTATTGAATAGTTGATGGTTTCACCCTAAAACGAGATACAGTCAAAGCTGGTTACTATGCCACCTCGCTTCTATGCCACTCTCGCTATTATACCACTTTTGCTCGGTCCCAACAAAATTCAATACAAAATAAATTTACTATGCCACCCCCTACTCTCGCTACCATGCCACTACTGTGTGACTGTTAAAAGGCACGAGTCGTGAAAAAGTCTGTATTGCGCAGTGCACGATTATCACACTCACGTCCAAAGGCGAAGCGACAAACTACAGTCCAGCTGCGCACAACTTAACTCAATACGTACGCGCATAGTCAGACTGTGTCAAAACACGCGATTCTTCTCCCCGATGCCAGCCACAACAAGCCAATCACAACACGCACAACGAGACACAAAAAAGCGCGAGCACACACACAGACACGCAGGCACACGTACAACAGTGACATCATTTTTTTTCAAATTCAGCCCATAGTGTCAGCTCAGAAACGCAAGCGAACCGACTTTACGCTGAAGGAGAAGAAGATCATCGATGCCGCGAAGAAGGAGCCGAATCAGTCCAAGTTGGCCAGGGAGATTCGCAAGAAATGGGGCGTCGAAGTTAAGAGAACCACCGTGAAGGGCATTCTCAGCAAGAAGGATGCAATCAAGGCTGCAATCAAAGCTGGATTTCCATCGAAGCGCATGAAGTTGACGCAGGCTCACGACCCGAAGCTTGATGAGGGAGTGCTCATGTGGCTGAAGCAATCAAGAGGACAGAATGTGCCTGTCAGCGGCGATCTGATCAAGGAGAAGGCGATGAAACTGGCCGAGCTGATGCACATTCCAGACTTCATGGCGAGCGACGGTTGGTTGGGCAATTTCAAGAAGCGCCACGGCATCACGTTCAAGACAGTGCAGGGTGAAGCTGGAGCGGTGGATTCGCAATCCCTTCTTGAGAGGCAACAACAGGTTCTCCGGCCCTTACTCGGGCAGTTCTCCGCAGACGACGCCTCCAACCTGGACGAGACTGGACTCTTCTGGCAGCTGCTTCCGAACAAGACCATGGCTTTCAGGGGAGAGCGGTGTACTGGAGGAAAGAAAAGCAAGCAAAGGATCACTCTTCTGGTTGGGGCAAACATGAGCGGCAGCGAGAAGTTCCCTCTTCTGGTGATTGGCAATTCCAAGAAACCCCGTGCCTTCAAGAACAAAGAGATCCCGTCAAGTACAAGGCGAACTCGAAGGCGTGGATGACGGCGGAGCTTTTCGAGGAGATGTTGCGTGCGTGGGACGGACGACTCGGCCAGCAGGGACGCAGAGTGCTGGTCTGTCTCGATAACTCTCTCTGGCCACCCTCCCGAGCTCGAGCTGAACAACATCCAACTGGTCTTCTTCCCACCCAACACGACAGCCACCCGCAACCAATGGATCAGGGAATCATAGAGAACCTCAAGCGCCACTACAAGAAGCCCTGCTGCAATGCCGCCGGCTTGAGGCCATAGACGAGGGAAAGGAGTTCAAGTTCACGTTGCTCGACGCTCTACACGTCGCCCGGCGTGCTTGGGAGCAGGTCGGCAAGTCGACGATCAGGAACTGTTTCGCGAAGGCCAAGTTCATCGAAGAGGAGATCCAAACTGAGCCACAGGATGCGGAGCTGCCCGACATCTGGGAAGCTCTGCCTGCCGAGGAAAAGATGCACGAGAACGAGGAGATCGAGCTGTCTGACTTTCTCGAAGCCGACGAGCGCCTCACGACTGGCGGGTATTTCACGCTGGAGGAGATTGCGGAGGAGATTCTTTGCAGTGAGGAGCCGGTGGAAAGCGAAGATGACGAGGTAACTGTCGAGGAGGAAATCGTTCCGTTTGAGGAAGCCCAGCGCGCTTGTAGCACCGTCCGGAAGTTCATGCAGCAGAGAAGCGGGAAGCCCGGTGTGATGCAAGCGTGCGATCGGCTAGACAACGAGATGCACGAGATCCGCCGAAAGAAGATGCGCCAGCCCACGATTCTTGAAAGCTTTGTGTGTCGTGAATTTCTCGCCATGCCACATGTTAGTGTGTGAACTCTGTTAGTGTGTGTATGTTCTCCGTTCGCTTAGCTTATACAACAGTCGTGCCTTTTACTTGCTGGAATAAATTTTGTCTAAAGATTAACTACAGATGGGTAACTTCAGAAAATAAGGCCGTTTTTATAAAATCTCGTTACTATGCCACTCTCGCTACTATGCCACTTTTGCTCGGTCCCGACGGGTGGCATAGTAACGAGCTTTGACTGTAGTTTGTTGACAACCTGCCCTATACTTTGAAATAAACAACTTTCTGTGTGCATCGGGGTGGTTTTAGCCTTCAGATCTCTGAAAAATATTATTTCACTTGCAAGCAATGAATATTTCAACTTTTACCGTCAAAAGACGAGTTTACCCACAAAATTGATCGTTTCCATAGCAACGCCAATCTATTTGAACTAAACTCATACAACCTATACTAGTACATGTAAAGTGATATATAAATACATGTAGACTTTGGATACTCTGTGAAGTTGATAAAATAAAAACAGTCCTCTGATCTCAAAACGGGGTTTTCTGTCAGATTAGCAAGAAATGCAATTCAAAATGTAATGTTTTTACCCTAAAACGATATATTTATCTTAAACCTACCCCCATACTATGGAATTTAAAAACTGCCCTGATGCATCGGGATGTGTTTATCGTTTAAATGGTTCAAAAATCATTTTTCATTTCTGAGATATGAATTTTTAAAGTTTCACTATCAAAAACCATGTTGTTTACCCTAAAATGGTTGTTGCCATGGTAACCGGCGATTGAAACCCAACACAAAGCACACCAAAATGGTTGTACTTTACATAGCTATTTATTCCAAGTCTCAAATATGTTGTTTTGTCACAGATATTTTTTCTACAGTCGAAATTTCAAAAAACACGATTTTACCCCAAAAATGCCTATTTTCCCAAAAAACTACAATAAAGCTACCGATTTGGAGTGGAAATCATACCCAAAAAGTTGGCCCAGACAAAGATCTTTCCAAAAAGTACAGTCAACCTTTGCCACCCGAGATGGGAATGATCACCATCTGGCCCATGGCCTATGTACACTGTTCACAAAACAACCTGCAAAACAGTTTGCTTGGGGCTCTCATCTGAGCACTCGGCTCAGATACAAACTCCTCTGTAGAATCTTCAGGTCGTCAGGTGTCATCTCCATCCAGGAGGTTTGTAACCATGGATGTCCAGCCATTTATCAAGCAGCTCGTCTTGAACATTTCGTATTGATTAGTCTCGTCTACTGTGTTAGACACTAAAAAAAAAACCACGTACTTGTGGCAGAAAGAATTACATTACCTTCAAGCTGAAAATTATCTGTATACAGTATATACAGAGGATAACTCAGTCAACACCCCGAGGGTCCAGATAATTTCTATAAATGGTCCCAAAACGGATCCCTGGGGTACTCCACTCGTTACCGCTTTTACACCTACGAGTATTCACACTCAGTTTATTATCACGAAGCCTTTATCCAGCCTTGTATGTTTAAAATCTACCTCTTTGACACTTGGTCTCACCTTATCCAGTAACCTAAGGTTTGGAATGCTTTGAGATAAGCAAACACCTTCTTAAAATCCAAATACAGGATGGCCTGTTTGGCATTCCCATCATAGTACTTAACACATGATGCTGCGATTCAATGTTCACCAATATCGTTTTGATTTATCCATTATCCCACATATGCGTCGCAAAAAGCATGCTTAAGAAATTGATTTGCGTCCGTCTGTCTGTCTGTATATGCCTGGTGTTGGCTTGGGATCCTTGGGTCCTGATTTCAAATTCTGCTCATCCACTGAATTAATACCAGGTGAGGTTGACCGAGCTTGTCATTGATCTGAGGTCAGAAAAATGAGAACCAGCTTGCTGGGATGATTGAGCCATTCGAGTATCCTGCGTTGGAGTGGCGACCCGTCCAGAATTGTGCCCAATAGCCCAGGAGACTACTTCGGCAACACCAACGCTCTGTACAGAGTATGGGCCCAATGGATAGATGGTCCGTCTGTCTTATCAGTTAACGATTGTCAGTTTATGAATGTGTTAGATGGGGTGGTGAAATAGACACTGGGTAAAACAGCGATAAAACTTGCAATTCATTTATTTATATGCCTTTAAACCTTCATTCAAGTTGAATTATATAATTGAACACTGTAGTACACAAATCGCCTTCATCATATTTCCAAGGATACTTCCTCCTCCAATTTTGCAGTATTTGAATGTGTTCGATAGGGTGCTGCATGTACAGTAATCGGAGCTGTTAAGAGCAGCCCCTGGGAAGTGGGCGTGACATGTGAGAGGGTACAGTATCCGGGGTGAAGACAAGGCCGCCGACGATGGCTATGTAAATTGCTGAGTGATGCTACGTTCTATGGAGATCAATAAAGCCTCCACCTCCTCAACTGTGACTCAATGTCATCTTGTTACAGTGTATAAGGGTGGTGTATAAGACTGCTCCAGTTGCACTAAACTTTTGGATTTTCTTTCAAACGATCTTTAAAACAAATATTTTATTAAAATTGAAGTACAGTATAAACCTGGTCAAACACTGCACGGGGTATCATGTTCTACGAACTCTCGAGTTGATTAATGCCCTTGTATATCGTGGAATGGCAGGATACTGTGCCCATAAAATCCTCGTCCTGTATGTAATATATGCACAAGCTCCTGCGCTGTCTGAACTTCATGCAACATTGTCGTACCTTCATTTTTTCGCCGATTGTTTTGCTGCAAAGGTTTTTCAAGCGGTTCAGGTTGTCCACACGGAATCTGCCTGCAAAAGACCCAGTAAAGCATGTGTCAACAATTACTTGGTTACACAATCTAGGCTCCAAATCCCAGCTCTAAATAGCATTTTGGATGTGCAGAACTTTCTTCCAGCTGTGATACGCTGGAATTTGAGCAAGGCCAGATAGGGTGACCAGTACAGTAATTAAAATTCATTGGAACCTTCATATTCACCTTTTGTTGTCATTGGCCTCTCCCTTTTCTGATAGGATGGAAGAGGCTGTTGTAATGGGTCTGTATATCAGTGCATGAGTATGTGAGTCCACACACAAAGCTACTTCAATATAAATAGTTAGTTCTCAGATCTACTGGAATCTATATGCCCCCAGTGAGGCTCCACCTTTGTAAATTGCTCAGTCTTGTTCGATATTGTCTCCCCTGTGAATTACATATACATTAGAGGTCCACCAATATGGGTTTTTCAAGGGCCGATGCCGATACTGATACCGATATTTAAAGAGTAGGTGGGTCGATGACCGATATAATGTCAATTATATGCCTAATCCCTAATTTCATTATACTAGTACGTGCCCGTACGTGCGTGGCCGTACGTGCAAAAATAAAAAATAAAAAAAAAACTTTCAAACCGTGTGCCAGAAACAACAACCACACAGGCCGTTCCTTCGCTCTCGCGTGCCCGTACGTGTGTGGCCATACGTGCAACCCCCCCCCCCCCCCCCGAAAAAAAGAAAAACAAAAAAAAAAGTTTCAAACAACCACACAGGCCGTTCCTTCGCTCTCGTAAACGACGACTGGATTGGGGAATTGTGTTTATCTATAAATGCGCAAAAGAAATCGAGAAATTATTTGAATACAGTAAGTCATCACTATCCGGAAGTGGTGCGTGCCCGTACGGAATGTTCACATGCATGCCACGAATTATCGCTTGCATTGAAGTAACAACTGCTGTGATACTTACACACACAGAGTTAATTGAAATCCAAATTAAAATCAAGTTTACCTCCCTGTCTTTGCTTGCCATGATATTTGCTGCCATTGACCATTGCCACTCCTACGCCACGGTAACTAAGGCACCCTTTCCGCATCGGCCACGCCTACGCAGCAATGTGTCCTGTCATTGGTTTGGTAAATAAATGGCCGCAGCAACGTGTCTTGTCATTGGTTTGGTAAATAAATGGCCATAACTTGGGAAGCACTTGTCCGATTAATATCAAACCTTGAAAAGGCACATACTCAGGTCCCCAGCAATATAGCTGGCAAGTTTCAATTAGATCGGACCAGTGGTTGTCGAGAAACAGCGGTCACGGCCACACAGACACACACACTGCTGGAATTATAGATACAAGTACGTGCCCGTAAAAAAAAATAATAATAAAAAATAAATAAATAAATATTCCAAACGCGAGCAACAAACAACAACCACACAGGCCGTTTCTTCGCTCTCGCGTGCCCGTACGTGCGTGGCGCGGAAGTTCGCATATCACAGTTACGATGATTCGCAATTTAGGTTTTAATGGCCAACTATTCAATTAGCGACAACGTATTTTGCCTTTTCGCAATGTCATCGCAAGGAAAAACAAAAAGAAAAGAGAAGAGAAGAGAGAAAAAAAGAATTACTTCCTGGTTCGGAGCACACCAGCACTCTGATGTTACCGAAATGTATGCACCGTCTCATATGAAAATGATCATAACTTGCGGCATTGTGTTTATCTATAAATGCGCATAAGAAATTGAGAAATTATTAGAATACATGAAGTCATCACTCTCCGGAAGTCCGTACGTTGTAACCTGTAATGGCGAACGCGGCTGAGCTTCCCTTCCCCATCGGCCACGCCCACGCAACAACGTTTCTTGCCATTGGTTTGGTAAATAAATGGCCATAACTTGGAAAGCACTTGTCCGATTAATATCAAACCTTTAAAAGGCACATCCTCAGGGCCCCAGCAATATACCTGGCAAGTTTCAATTAGATCGGTCCAGCGGTTGTCGAGAAACAGCGGGCACAGACACACACACACACACACACACACACACACACACACACACACACACACACACACACACACACACACACACACACACTGCTGGAAATATATATATATATATATATATATATATATATATATATATATATATATATATTGAACTTAAGTTATCAAATTTATTTAACACAATATTAACTTAGCTTGCTTGTTTATGCACATAATAACAATAAAATATAGGCTAACTGCCAACATTATTTCCATGATCAACACGATGATAATGTCGAGCAAAGCTTATACATGTAACGAGCCACAAATCCGGGATCCTAAAATCCAGTTTACCTGAAAACCATCAATTTTTCAATCGAAAACTATAATTTTGAGATTTTGGTGAAAAAAAAAGTTTTTTCAAAAAATCATTTTAAATTCCACCTCCCACGAAGTTATAGTACGAGTTGCCATGTTAGGGTGGTGCCACAAGCGGTAGGGTGTGTTTCCCACCGTTTGTTTCATTATTCCCACTTTCAGTGTCACATACAGCAATTCCTCATTTAGCGCAATAGTTGCGTTCCGAGAATTGATTGTGTCAGCTGAAAACGTGTAAACCGAAAGTAATTTTCCCCCAAGAAACAATGCAATCAGTTGAGGTTGGAGAGAGAGAGAGAGAGAGACAGAGAGAGAGAGGCAGAGAGAGAGACAGAGAGCGAGAGAGCGAGAGAGCGAGAGAGCGAGAGAGCGAGAGAGCGAGAGAGCGAGAGAGCGAGAGAGAGAGAGAGAGTCCCCATCTGGATCCACCCGCAATAGGAGGCTGAAAAGGGGTTTTTTGCCTTAAATTCAGGTAATTTATTTTAAAATATGACTCAGAAACCGACGGCCAGATGCAGACCAAATTCTTCAATAAACATCAGGACATTGTCGTTCACTTCAGTTGTGCTTCCAGTGACCGTACCACTTCAGGAAGGGGGGGGGGTCACGGCCCTCCCCCCTAATGCCTCATTTTCAACCCCGCCTGTTTGGGAAATAACCATCAGTCCCCCACGGGGCTATTTATTGTGCACAAAAGGTCAACTGTGGAAGGGAGGAGAGGAGGTCTTTTTGTCTGCCCCATTTTCTCACATGAAATGTCATTTGTGCATGGATATACATTGATAATTTACAACTACTACAAATATAGTACTTCTTCGTTTGGATATAGCACAAGGTTGCGGGTGGCATCACTGGCTGAGTGTGTGGTCGTGCTGCTGATGCAGTGCCCTCTGCTGGTTATGGCAATACAGCAATTTGTTCAGGGTGCCGGCGATGGCTCGCATACTCTTTGCGAAGAGCACAGTGGGATCATGAATGTCCACCAGAAATGCCGGCAGGTGGGATTCCCGTTTAATTTACATCCGAGGGAAAGTACACACATTGATGAATCACCTTGCACGTGAAACACCAGGATGACAGTTTATAGCTCGGCGAAGATTCAAACCCAGGCTGGACGGCTGCGGAGCGAGTGCGCGTATCTCTCGGTCTTCCTCTCAGCTACAAGACAGTACTACTACTACTACTACTACTACTACTACTACAACAACTACAACTACAACTACAACTACAACTACAACTACAACTACAACTACAACTACAACTACAACTACAACTACAACTACAACTACAACTACAACTACAACTACAACTACAACTACAACTACAACTACAACTACAACTACAACTACAACTACAACTACAACTACAACTACAACTACAACTACAACTACAACTACAACTACTACTACTACTACTACTACTACTACTACTACTACTACTACTACTACTACTACTACTACTACTACTACTACTACTACTACTACTACTACTACTACTACTACTACTACTACTACTACTACTACTACCCCAAATTGTGCGGTGGGTCAGGGAACGTTTTTGGCCCAAGTCGTTCACAAACCGGCTGGTCAGGCCCGGCGTTTGGCAGAAAGCAATTTGGGCAGGGACGTGCAATTTTGCTCGGGTGCCGGCGATTACTCGCCAACTCTTCGGGAAAGACACTGTGGGATATTTTATTTCCACCAGCCGCTTCAGTCATCAAATGGCATACCCAGCATAACATTGATCCGAGAGGTCACGCACTTTACGATGCAGTTCCCCAGTCTCCGAAGCACCGATCCCACAGGTTCGGGTCAAATTAAATAAATGAAAAACGCAAACAAAAGACAAACTTTGAGGTTACAGTCTTCTGTATCCACGGAAACATAGACAAAGTACGAGTATATTTAGCCCATCCATCATTTCGACAGCGCTGTGTCCAAGCGTCACTGCTCAAATTGATCTACAAATCCATCCATTGGGACCATACTCTGTGTAGAGCATCGGTGTTGCCTAAGCCGTCTCCTTGGCTATTGGGAACAATCCTGGATGGGTCGGCCCTCCGACACGGGATACCAGCAAGCTGGCACTCATTTTGCCGACTTCGGAAGGATGACAGGCAGAGTCAACCCCACCTGGTATTAATTCAATGGCTGAGCAGGATTTGAACTCAGGACCTTAAGATCACAAGCTCACCACCCTAACCATTAAGCCAACACCAGACAAAGATCTACAAATGGTATAACTCATTGTGGAGCTTGTACACAAGTCACACGAAGGACAGAGACACGAGCAGACATCAATGCATATTTTGTATGAACTCCGGGAGATCAGGAGACGGATTGGCAGGACACACACACACACACACACACACACACACACACACACACACACACACACACACACACACACACACACACACACACACACACACACACACACACACACACACACACACACACACACGCCTCTGACGTGTCTAGCCAGGGGTTGAATCCCGACAGAGATATAAACCGTCAGCCTGGTGTTTGACAGGCAGGGAGATTCATCAGTGTGTCTCTCGTATGGACGTTCAAACAGGAGTTCCATCTTCCGGCACGAGTTGGTGAAACACCTCAGAGAGAGAGAGAGAGAAGCACATGTCGATTGTCATCCCTCCGCCACAACCGACTACCTCCGTGGAGAGGGGGGTCTCCATGGGAACGAGTGCATCGAAGGAAGAGACGCGTTTCAAACGGCGAACTCGTAGATCGAGGTCTTCAAACACGAGCAAGACGACTTATTCGTTCGAACTAACGAGGAGACATCTTACATTTCCTCCAGGTCGTGTCCGCCTCCAACAGACGGTCCACCAACGCCGGGTCTTTGAACCTGCGCCGCTGGTTCGACCGCAGCGCGTCAGGGTCTCCGCCCTTGTCTGCACGAAAAAGGTCCAAGTCCAACACCATGCTGTCTGACGCAACCAGGAAGTCGATGCGCCGCCGACGGAAGGTGGGAGGAGTCAGAGAGCGGAAGTGACGATGTGAGGAGAAAAAAGAAGAGGTGGAAGAAAGAGAGGAAAATAAAGAAAGTGGCGGTGAAGAAAGTGCGAGCACTTTCTAATGACAAATAGGTATTGTTAATCGGAAAAGTTATTATTGGAAGATCGGTGTGCGGTGCGTGGTCACGCCACGATTTTTTATTATTTCATTTTCGACCGAAGAGGAGGAATTCAAAACACGTTTCATTCCCAATTTTGTTCGCTTTTTTTTTTTTTTTTAATCAGTGTGCATCATATTTATTTGTTAAGCATGATTTACCTGAGTGAAGGCACTTTGCGAAGCCAGCCGGCCGTCACATTCCTCTGAGCTCAAGGAACAACCATGATTCCAGGAAAGACGTGGGGATGGTTTCACATGATCACTTCTTGTGGGTCGTGACGACCCCACCTGATTGAGAGGTGAAGCCGCCACAATATTTGGGGATGTCCTGCCAACCGTCCATCTGTCCATCCACCCGTGAAAATGGAAAAAATAACTTTTCTTATCCACCTTGAATAAAAGCGTTGGAAAGGGTAACACTAAAGGGAAATACGAAAGGTAAATACGAGCCCATGAAAGGAATAGATTGACGAGCCCCCTCCCCGCCAGTCAAAGTGATGGGCACATCGAAAGTGACCTCTCCATCTCCATTTCACCAACAAAGGAAATGAGGAAAGTATTTTTTACCAACATTGAATATTACAAGGTCAAGAATGGTTGCTTCCACGTGTGGAATCCAGAGCTCGAGCAATCGGAAAGTACCCTTGAAGGCAATGGATCAAGAAAATATGTCCAAGACCATGAAAGGAATAGATTGACGAGCCCCCTTCCCGCCCGACAAAGTGATGGACACATCGAAAGTGAGCTCTCCATCTCCATTTCACCAACAAAGGAAGTTATTGAAGTAAATTTACCTTCCTTGAAGCTCTTCAGGTCAAGAATGGTTGCTTCCATATGTGGAATCCAGAGCCCGAGCAATCGGAAAGTTCCCTTGAAGGCAATGGATCATGAAAATATAACCAAGCCCATGAAAGGAATAGATTGTCGAGCCCCCTCCCCGCCCGACAAAGTGATGGACACATCAAAAGTGACCTCTCCATATCCCTTTCACCAACAAAGGAAATTATTGAAGTAAATTATTGAAGTTCGCGCATGCGCAGAACGAACGCGTTTCGGGGGTCGTTCGCGCATGCGCTGAACGAACGAGTTCCGGGGGTCGTTCGCGCATGTGCGGAACGAACGAGTTTCGGGGGTCTTTCGCGCATGCGCGGAACGAACGAGTTTCGGGGGTCTTTCGCGCATGCGTGGAACGAACGAGTTTCTGGGGTCGTTCGCGCATGCGCGGAACGAACGAGTTTCGGGGGTCGTTCGCGCATGCGCGGAACGAACGAGTTTCGGGGGTCGTTCGCGCATGCGCGGAACGAACGAGTTTCGGGGGTCGTTCGCGCATGCGCGGAACGAACGAGTTTCGGGGGTCTTTCACGCATGCGCGGCACGAACGAGTTTCGGGGGTCTTTTGCGCATGCGCAGAACGGATGTGTTTTGGGGGTCATTCGCGCATGCGCAGAACGAACGAGTTTCGGGGGTCGTTCGCGCATGCGCAGAACGAACGAGTTTCGGGGGTCGTTTGCACATGTGCAGAAGGGACGAGTTTCGTGGGTCGTTCGCGCATGCGCAGAACGAACGAGTTTCGGGGGTCGTTCGCACATGCGCGAAACGAACGAGTTTCGGCGGTCGTTCGCGCATGCGCTGAACGAACGAGTTTCAGGGGTCGTTTGCGCATGCGCAGAACGAACGCGTTTCGGAGGACGTTCGCGCATGTGCAGAACGAACGAGTTTCGGGGGTCGTTTGCGCATGCGCAGAAAGGACGAGTTTCGGGGGTCGTTCGCGCATGCGCAGAACGAACTAGTTTCGGGATTCGTTCGCGCAAGCGCAGAACGAACGAGTTTCTGGGGTTGTTCCCGCATGCGCAGAACGAACGAGTTTCGGGGGTCCTTCGCGCATGCGCAGAACGAACGAGTTTCGGGGGTCGTTCGCGCATGCGCGGAACGAACGAGTTTCTGGGGTCGTTCGCGCATGCGCGGAACGAACGAGATTCGGGGGTGGTTCGCACATGCGCGGAACGAACGAGTTTCGGTGGTCGTTCGCGCATGCGCGGAACGAACGAGTTTCGGGGGTCTTTCGCGCATGCGCGGAACGAACGAGTTTCGGGGGTCTTTCGCGCATGCGCGGAACGAACGAGTTTCGGGGGTCTTTCGCGCATGCGCGGAACGAACGAGTTTCGGGGGTCTTTCGCGCATGCGCGGAACGAACGAGTTTCGGGGGTCTTTCGCGCATGCGCGGAACTAACGAGTTTCGGGGGTCGTTCGCGTATGCGCGGAACGAACGAGTTTCGGGGGTCGTTCGCGTATGCGTGGAACGAACGAGTTTCTGGGGTCTTTCGCGCATGCGCGGAACGAACGAGTTTCGGGGGTCGTTCGCGCATGCGCGGAACGAACGAGTTTCTGGGGTCGTTCGCGCATGCGCGGAACGAACGAGATTCGGGGGTGGTTCGCACATGCGCGGAACGAACGAGTTTCGGTGGTCGTTCGCGCATGCGCGGAACGAACGAGTTTCGGGGGTCTTTCGCGCATGCGCGGAACGAACGAGTTTCGGGGGTCTTTCGCGCATGCGCGGAACGAACGAGTTTCGGGGGTCTTTCGCGCATGCGCGGAACGAACGAGTTTCGGGGGTCTTTCGCGCATGCGCGGAACGAACGAGTTTCGGGGGTCTTTCGCGCATGCGCGGAACTAACGAGTTTCGGGGGTCGTTCGCGTATGCGCGGAACGAACGAGTTTCGGGGGTCGTTCGCGTATGCGTGGAACGAACGAGTTTCTGGGGTCTTTCGCGCATGCGCGGAACGAACGAGTTTCGGGGGGTCGTTCGCGCATGCACGGAACGAACGAGTTTCGGGGGTCTTTCGCGCATGCACGGAACGAACGAGTTTCGGGGGTCGTTCGCGCATGCGCGGAACGAACGAGTTTCGGGGGTCGTTCGCACATGCGTGGAACGAACGAGTTTCGGGGGTCGTTCGCGCATGCGCGTCACGAACGAGTTTCGGGGGTCGTTCGCGTATGCGCGTCACGAACGAGTTTCGGGGGTCGTTCGCGCATGCGCGGAACGAACGAGTTTCGGGGGTCGTTCGCGCATGCGCGGAACGAACGAGTTTCGGGGGTCTTTCGCGCATGCGCGGAACGAACGAGTTTCAGGGGTCGTTTGCACATGCGCGGAACGAACGCGTGTCGGGGCTCATTCGCGCATGCGCAGAACGAACGAGTTTCGGGGGTCGTTCGCGCATGCGCAGAACGAACGAGTTTCCGGAGTCGTTCGCGCATGTGTAAACCGAATGAGTTTCGTGTGTCGTTCGCGCATGCGCAGAACGAACGAGTTTCGGGGGTCGTTCGCGCATGTGTAAACCGAATGAGTTTCGTGTGTCGTTCGCGCATGCGCAGAACGAACGAGTTTCGGGGGTCGTTCGCGCATGTGTAAACCGAATGAGTTTCGTGTGTCGTTCGCGCATGCGCAGAACGAACGAATTTCGGGTGTCATTCGCGCATGCGCAGAACGAACGATTTTCGGGGGTCGTTTGGTCATGCGCAGAAAGCAATCATTGATAAAGGCCAGTTCAAAGGGACTGTGAGATGGCCTGCCATGCTGGGTGAGAGTTCCTTCCTTGCAGCCAGGAAAAGCATCGGGCCATTTAGGGCCCTGATAAAGAACGGGTGACGTGAACACCTGCTGCTGCACTCATCCACGATTTTCACATTTACAATCACTGTGTTTTCTTCCTTGAGTCACAGGTCCTGGGCCATGGGCAATGTAAATATTAGAATTGTACAGAGTTATAACCCACCTGTTTATGTTTAGTTTCAATTCCACAAATGTAGCATAAGGATGTCGGAAATGTCACACGAGTCTGCGAGCTTGGACACGCAAAACATTAGGTCTATTTTTTGGGGACATGTCTTTGAAATGTCACACTCAGGGATCGCGCATGCGCAGAACGAACGAGTTTCGGGGGTCGTTCGAGCATGCGAAGAATGAACGCGTTTCGGGGGTTTTTCGCGCATGCGCAGAACATGCGCAAAAAACTAGTTTCGTAAATTGTACTTGGGGAAACAACCCCGACATGCCACACGAATGTTTCACAACTCTGAGTCAAGAAAAAGAGAGGGGGGTGGTGTTGCTGTTTAATAAAACCACGTGCCTCTCAGGCAATGGCACCCAACATACAATGATCCCAAGGCAGTTATCAGTTATTTCATGAGTATTCATGAAGTTAGTCCTCCCCTCATGTCTAGTGGGTAAGGTGGATAAACCTCGTTGCGTGGGACTCGTCGTTCGGTCTAATATTAATATATATATATATATATATATATATATATATATATATATATATATATATATATATATATATATATATATATATATATATATATATATATATATATATATATATATATATATATATATATATATATATATATATATATATATATATATATTGTCGCGGATTCGCGCCCGCCGGCGTGCGAACGGCCACGTAACTCGAATCGCGGCACGTCGCCCACCGGACGGACAATCCAGTCGTGACCCTCTCGGACTAACGCCGGGAACCAGTCACGGGTGGACCTTTCGGTCTCACCGCGATCGAGCCAATCGGCCCCTGCGTGGGATAGGGTTGCTCGCCAAATTCGACCTACCTAAGTACCCACACGGAGGGTAGACCGGGCGATCGCACCTCGCCGCAGGTCGACTTCGGACACGGGCCACTTAAGCGACCCGTTCCGTACTATCGGGATAACCGAGCGGTGTTATTCGTCGGCCTTGACGGTTCGATTAATTATCGGGCGTCTTTGCCCACGACCAACCCTTTACGTGAAGCAAGATGGGGATTCAATGAAAGAAATGACGAAGCGAAGCGGGGAAAACAGTTCAATAATAAGCACATTTATTTCGCGATGAAGGGAAAGCACACATATACAATTCCACCAAAAGCACATGGAAAAGAAGAAGACAAAAAGCAAATGCAACAATGCAGATCTAATACCGACTACGCGAGCACACGGCAACACTTATACAATTTTACTTCACAGACGGCGCCGACAACACACATTCCCAAAGCAAAAGAAAAGAGAACCACCCTCCAGGATGAGGGGGTAGGCGGGCCTGGGGCCGAGACCGTGTCGGGCCTACCCGTCTGATGATGAGACGCGGAGCGGCGGTGGTGCCTCAACTCCGCGGGCCTCGCGGACAGTGTCTGGTAGGGGGTGGGAAGGGGGCCCCCTTTGTCGCACTATCTCAGCGCGGGGGGAAACAGGAGGGGGTTGCTGATGCTCGGGGAAAGGAGGATTTCACAAAATCGCGGGTCCCGCGACGAGCGTCTCCACCACGACCTCGGTCGCGCCGCCGGCCTTTCTCTCCGCAGTTCCCCGAATCCGACGCGAGCACCCCCTCGTCCGCCTTCGCCGCCGCCGCCTCTCCACAGCTCCGTCCTCTTCACTCCGACTCCGCGAACTCCCAACTGCACTGAACTCTTCCTCCGCTTCCAACTCAACTCTTCCTCCTGCGAACTCAACTGCCTCTTCACTTCCAACTGCGAACTCTTCCTCCTGCGAACTGCTCAACTCTTCCTCCTGCGAACCGAACTGCCTCGACTGACGAACGCGGCCCCTTATATCCCCCGTGGCCTCGCTCCTTCATCTTTGACCCTCTGCCTCCGACCTTTCACCTCTCTTGCTGGCTCCCCATTGGCCCGAGGAAAAGTGGGCGTGAATGCTTTTTGATCCATGAATTTGCATATAGCGACCGCCCTCCAACGCCCTGGAGGCGGGGCCAAACCGCCCCTCGCTCACCGATTGGACGGAACAAAAGTGGGCGTGAGTCGTTTTTGATCCGTTTTTCTGCGGAAAGTCCGCGATGCTTTTGAACACGCTGCTCGGTGCGCGCTCTACACGAGTCCAGCATCGGTGCCCACGAGTGGCGCGAGATGACGGTGATGCGATGGTGGCGAGTTGTGACGGTAAAGGTCGTGGCGGTTGTGGTGAAGCGGCGTTGTGGTTGGTGGTTGAGACGTGGTTGGTGGTGGTAATAATGGCGGTTGGTCCAAAATAAAGATAGTAAAAGAAAAACGGCTATCCTGAAGAGTCGCAGCCCTCATGAATGACATTTATTCCCTCTAGACAACGGGTTTGGGCCTAACTACACATATACTTACCGAGATATCTCACCTAAGGGACCTGAATGGTGGTTTGCGAATTTGGTCAACCACAACACTACCCCCTCCCCTTTTTACAGACTCGTCCCGAGTCGTCAAATTTTCGTGTGCCATCATGTGTAGTTTTCCCCTAGTACATTTTACCTACGGATCCCTGAGTGCGACATTCATGGTATTCGTGTCCCCAAAATAAATAACCTAAGGGCTGAGTAACTACCTAAACAAACTCACTCACACGGACGACTTAAATAAAAGTGCCGGCGCTAAGACAAACATGCCGGGGGCGCACTCATATTTACAGTACATCTTACCTTAACTTACAAATTTTACACTAAACCATGGCCCAGGATCACTGAACTCTGCAAAAAGAAAACAGTTAGCAGGGAGCCAGGCTGCTCGCATGCAGTCTCTGGCTCAACACATGCAGGTGACAGGGAATGTGGCTGGCTGCTCACACGCAGTCCAAGGCCTTCCCTTTTTAACTGAACGCAGTGAACCACAACGGTGCATGGGCTGCACAAACGTAGTCTCCGTGCCAGCTCAAGTGGAACACGCAATGAACACAACGAATGGATGGATGAATGGTTTGAACTGAACCACGGTGCACGGGCCGCCACTGCAGGCCCGTGTTGTAGCTGCCAACAGGGCAGTTCTTGCAGCTTGCAAACTGTTGCCTTGATCCTGGCGCACATGGCAATGAACAGGGGGAGGGCAAAGCAAAATTGAACGGGGGCTGGTGAACAGGGGCAGTGGGCATGGCATGGCAAAGGCAGCAGGCAAACACAGCCCGCAGAAGAAGGCCGCTGCAGGCAAACACAGCCGGCAGATGAACTGGCCGGCACAGGCCTTGAAGAAAAACAGCCAGCAGATGAACTGGCCGGCACAGGCCTTGCAGCACAGCAGCTGCAGACGATCCAGCCGGCACAGGCCTTGCAGCACAGCAGCTGCAGATGAAGTTGGCCAGCCTTTGCCGTTCCGTGGAGGTTGGTGGAGGGAGTGCGGTGGTGCTGGCCACTTGGAAGGCGGGCTCGGACCTACCTACCTGTCTCCCTCCCACCTATCGCCTTTGCCTGTCACTGTACATACCCACTTCCTTAATTTGTCAAACCCCAATTTCGCCCCAACTTAATTTTTTTTTTTTAACTCCCCACTATAAATCGTCCCCTAACCCCCTTTATCGTCTTTGTTCGGCTAACCTATCCTGTCACCTAGCCTACTCCCAACCCCTACGTTCCCTTCCCGGAGGGGAGTAAGGGAGAGCTAACGTCCTGTGTCGAGGCCCAACTCAAGCCTCAGAATGGCCTCCCCAGAGTTCAGCGATCTATAACCAAAGTGGGTCCAGCGGCCCACAACGAGAGCGAGGGGATGGATGGTGCGGAGGGGTACACTTCCTAATCTACCCTATCCATTTAACTGTTAAACTACCCCGGGGCTTTCAACAAGCGCCTCTCGCTTAAACTATTGGTTCTAACAACCCAGATTCCCGTCGCCTGTGTTGGTGTCCTCACAATTTCGGGCCTCGCCCCCCCAATTTTCTCTCCGTGCCCTCACACGGTCTCATGGCTGGGACACGTGGCTCCCTTTGGCAGGCACGACCCTCTGCCAATTCCCCAGCTATGGCACCCCCGGGCACTACACTGCCTCCGAGCCTACCAGCTCCCTAACACCGGGGAGTGCCCCCCATGGCACCTCCCCTGAAACGCACACGTGGCAAGCTGGCTTCCCGGGCCCCTTTCCGAGGGTCACCCATGCCCACAACACTGCCCATGCGGCTAATGGCGCCCCGGGCCCCCGCACCAAGCAGGCGCACCCGTGCCCACTACTCTATCCCGGCCCCCCCATGGGCCCATGGCCTACCGCGGCCGACTAGCCTGGTGCCCGGGGTACCCACTCAGCGATACTCACCTTTCGCAGCCACGCTCCCAAGCCCGTCAACAGGGCTCCTGCACCGCTCCAAATGGGTTTCGAGCCTACATTCCCACCAACAGCAAAACGACCTCCATTTTTCAATTTGACTAACCCAGCTAACTCACTTTACTCTGACCCCGGGGTCCCTTGGGCGGGAGTCACTCCTCCCCCCAATCACTCATCGCACCATGCATTCCCCATTCACTCCATACACACAGACCCGCTGGCCTCACTCACTCACCATGTACTCACCTCACAACTCTCCAACTCTTCAACACACCCACGCTGAACTCTGCCATCCTTCTAACTACATCCCCTAACTAACTCGTGCTCCCACGTCATCCCTTAAACTACAGCACGTTCCATTTAACACTACGTAGCTAAGCTACGTCCCCTCTACACATTCATAAGTCTGTCCATGTCCTCAAATAATCCCATTTTATTTCCCAACCTAAAGCTCACTAAATCCCTCTAACTAATCCATTCCACGGGCCCCATGAGGACTTACCCCTGCCCCATGAAGTCGGTCTAACTAAGCTAACCCTTCCCCCTAACTCGTTTCCATCCTGTGCCCTAGTAAGGGGGTCTTCCACCCCTTGCCCAGGAATCCTGTGCACCCGAAAATGAGGCTTGCTTCCTTTTTTTTTTTCTTTACCTGCGCAGCACCAGCGCGGCAACTCAGAGCTCGCGCACTTTACACCTGCCCGTGACGTCATGCAGCTGCACGTGTTCCTCGTCCCTCCTTGGACGGTACCATCCGGCAGGGATACCCCTCCTGCCGGATTCCAACCCCACGTGCAGCCATGACGTCACCGTGCGCATAAAAAAAACACAAGCCCCACGTCTCGAGGGGTTCCCCACGCGAACACATGTGCTTTGCCCGTTGGAGCTTAACACACACGATCGCGTGGAGAACCCGTCCGGTCCAAATCCGTAATCCTGCCTAAACTTTGTCCGTCCGCGGGATCGGCAAATCCACCGCTGGCGTTTCCGGACCGGGACTTCACTCTCGCAAGCGAGCACGTGGGGGCCTCGTGCGTTGCACAGCACGGACCTCGTGCTCACTGCTGGGTGAACCCGGCACGGTCCCCGAAACAACGACAGCCGCTACTCGGCTTTCTTTCTTCACATGTCGCCGTCGTCGCCATCCCACACACGCACTCCCGCGTGTTACGACGCTCACACTCCATTCCATTACGTTCACACCGGGAGACGCGGCTGCGTGCTCCCGCATGCCAACCGACATCTCCCTCACATACCGCTCTCTCACACACACGGTCTCCCTTGCATACGGCCGTTCACTCACGCATGCGGGGGCACTCACCCGCGGTGCCTCATCCACACACCGTGCCCCACTCATACACGCGGGGGCACTCAACCGCGGTGCCTCATCCACACTGGCCGTTTCATCCACACACACGGCCTCACTCACACACGGTGCCTCACCCACACATGCGGGGGCACTCACCCGCGGTGCCTCATCCACACTCCGCGTGCTGGGAAGCACGTACTCTGGCACCATCGCCACCACACCACTCACACACGGGGACGCACTCACACCTTGCACCACACACACAGGGACAACCACACTGGGATTCGTGTCCCCACAAGGGTCTCCGGGGCCTCTATACCCCCCAAGCTCTCAGTGCACCCGTTCACAGCACTCGTCCCCTCAACCTCGCAAAGCACGACCGAACTCACCTGGTCGTGACTCGCCTCAAGGGGGCATACTCCCTCCCCTCGTTCCTGGAGGAGGCTATCCAGCTGCTCGCACTGGGTCTCTACCCAGTCCACCAGCTCACCCTCATTATCCTCCACTACCTCCGTGTGTGTGTGCGTCTCTAAACCCGTCATTATCATGCAGTCTCTCCTCTATTTTTTCTGTCTCCCGTGTCTCTATACATTTTCTCTCCTGGTTCCTTTTTCTGTCTCTTCCTGGTTCCTTTTTCCTTCCCATCTGAGTCGTTCTTTCTCTCTGAGCCCCATTTGCTGTTCGTTCTCCCTCCGTAGCTCCTCAATCTCCATTGACTCCAATCTCGCTCTCCGTTTTAGTTGTTCAATTTCACACTCATATAGTTGTTGTTTTCTCTCCCACTGTTCCTCCTGCTCTTTGTTTTCCAATCTCATAGTTTCTTTCAATTGGCTCATTTCCTTCCTGTGTTTCATTCGCTGTTCTCTCACTACTCTTCCTCGTTTCCTCTCCTGTCCTTCCTTCTCCAGTTTCATGGTTTGCTTCATTTGGTTAATCTCCTTTTTGTGTTTCATTCGCTGCTGTCTCATTACTCTTCCTTGTTTCCTCTCTTGTCCTTCCTTCTCCAGTTTCGTTGTTTGCTTAATTTGGTTAATTTCCTTTTTGTGTTTCATTTGCTGCTGTCTCATTACTCTTCCTCGTTCCCTCTCCTGTCCTTCCTTCTCCAGTTTCATGGTTTTCTTGATTTGGTTCATCTCCTTTTTGTGTTTCATTCGCTGCTGTCTCATTACTCTTCCTTGTTTCCTCTCTTGTCCTTCCTTCTCCAGTTTCGTTGTTTGCTTAATTTGGTTAATCTCCTTTTTGTGTTTCATTTGCTGCTGTCTCATTACTCTTCCTCGTTCCCTCTCCTGTCCTTCCTTCTCCAGTTTCATGGTTTTCTTGATTTGGTTCATCTCCTTTTTGTGTTTCATTCGCTGCTGTCTCATTACTCTTCCTTGTTTCCTCTCTTGTCCTTCCTTCTCCAGTTTCGTTGTTTGCTTAATTTGGTTAATCTCCTTTTTGTGTTTCATTTGCTGCTGTCTCATTACTCTTCCTCGTTCCCTCTCCTGTCCTTCCTTCTCCAGTTTCATGGTTTTCTTGATTTGGTTCATCTCCATTTTGTGTTTCATTCGCTGCTGTCTCATTACTCTTCCTAGTTTCCTCTCCTGTCTTTCCTTATCCAGTTTCATGGTTTTTTTCATTTGGTTAATCTCCTTTTTGTGTTTCATTTGCTGTTCTTTGTCTATCTCCTCATACTCCAGCCTTTCTTTCAATTGGTCAACCTCAGATTCATGTTCTTTTTGTTTTCTATTCCATTGTTCCTCTCGTTCTTCCCTATCCAATCTCGTTGTGTCCTTCAATCTCCTGATTTCTCCTTCCTGCTTCATTCCTTGCTCCTTTACTTTCTCCTCGTATTCAAACCTATTTTTTTCCTTTTGTCGTTCAGTTTCAAATTCATACTCTTTCAGTTTTCTATTCCACTGTCTTTCTTGTTCCTCCTTCTGCAATCTCGTCATTTCTTTCAACTGACTGATTTCTTTCTCCTGTCTCATTCGTTCTTCCTTCATTACTCTTTCTTGTTCCTCATTCTTTAGTCTGGCCTTCGCTTCCAGCTGTTCGATCTGTACAGTGTGGTTTCTTAAAGTTTCATTTTCCGTTCTCTTCCTTTCCTCTTTTAACACTCTCAGTTCGTTTTGTAGTTCCCTCTCTTTGTTTTGGTGTTTCTGTAACTCAGAAACTTTCTTTTCCAATTCCTTTCTCATCTCCGCACACTCAGACTTTGCTTTGGCTTCTAACTGTTCTTCCGGCTTGCGCTTGTGGTTTTCTAACCGTCTTCCTAGTTCCTCTGTCTCCGTTTTTCCCTCCAGTCCCAGCTTATCAACTCTCTTCGTCATGTCTTGAAGTCTTTTCTCACACTCCACCGTTTCGACCTTCAATCCCTCCTCTGTCTCCTCCTGGCTTTCTTTTAATTTTTCTAATACCTTCTTTACCTCGTGTCTCGTCTTACACGTCTCCCGAATTATTTTCTCGCCCGCCCCGACCGCGGGCCTGACAGCCGTTGCACTCCCCCCCAGCTCGTTCGTCCCAGCACGTGGCAGCGCCATTTTCTCGCCCGTGGTCCGCGTTTCGCTCCTCGCCATTGCCATAATGCCTGCCTGCAGGCCTATGCCCATGCTCTGCATCTCACCCCGCATTTCTTTCATTTGGTTTTTCGCTTCGAGTGCGTTTCCATCCATGTTTTTATTTTCGTTTATAAATTCATTTGTGTATGTATCCATCTTTTCGTTCATTTGCTTGATCATGTTCGCTGTCATTTCCGCCAGCATGGCGCATAGCTGGGCCATGTCGGGTGCGCTTGGGTGAGCCGTTTCGGCAGGGGTTGGGGAAGGGTTTTGGTGGAGAGGGGGAGGGGAGGTGTCATACACCGCGGCCGCTGCCGCACCCATTTCGGGCTCTGGGCTCAGTTGGGGGAGTTCATGTTCCTGCACAATCAACATTTCCTGCACGGGGATTTCATCCTGAGCCATGGATTCCACATATTCTACATCCATTTCTAATACCCCCGGCTCCCGCTCGCCTTGAGACGCCATCTTGCTTCTCTTAAAGGGTTAATTTAGCTCGCTCGTAATTTGGAGGGAATCGGGGGTCGCTCCTCTCACCCCTGGACCGATTCCCGTGAATTTAGCCGGAGACAGGAGAGCCCGTTTTCCCGTTCTCCGATACCAGTGCCGCGAGGAGGGCGATGGGTTTATATCCCACTCCTGACACCAGTGTCGCGGATTCGCGCCCGCCGGCGTGCGAACGGCCACGTAACTCGAATCGCGGCACGTCGCCCACCGGAAAGACAATCCAGTCGTGACCCTCTCGGACTAACGCCGGGAACCAGTCACGGGTGGACCTTTCGGTCTCACCGCGATCGAGCCAATCGGCCCCCGCGTGGGATAGGGTTGCTCGCCAAATTCGACCTACCTAAGTACCCACACGGAGGGTAGACCGGGCGATCGCACCTCGCCGCAGGTCGACTTCGGACACGGGCCACTTAAGCGACCCGTTCCGTACTATCGGGATAACCGAGCGGTGTTATTCGTCGGCCTCGACGGTTCGATTAATTATCGGGCGTCTTTGCCCACGACCAACCCTTTACGTGAAGCAAGATGGGGATTCAATGAAAGAAATTACGAAGCGAAGCGGGGAAAGCAGTTCAATAATAAGCACATTTATTTCGCGATGAACGGAAAGCACACATATACAATTCCACCAAAAGCACATGGAAAAGAAGAAGACAAAAAGCAAATGCAACAATGCAGATCTAATACCGACTACGCGAGCACACGGCAACACTTATACAATTTTACTTCACAGACGGCGCCGACAACACACATTCCCAAAGCAAAAGAAAAGAGAACCACCCTCCAGGATGAGGGGGTAGGCGGGCCTGGGGCCGAGACCGTGTCGGGCCTACCCGTCTGATGAGGAGACGCGGAGCGGCGGTGGTGCCTCAACTCCGCGGGCCTCGCGGACAGTGTCTGGTAGGGGGTGGGAAGGGGGCCCCCTTTTGTCGCACTATCTCAGCGCGGGGGGAAACAGGAGGGGGTGGCTGATGCTCGGGGAAAGGAGGATTTCACAAAATCGCGGGTCCCGCGACGAGCGTCTCCACCACGACCTCGGTCGCGCCGCCGGCCTTTCTCTCCACAGTTCCCCGAATCCGACGCGAGTACCCCCTCGTCCGCCTTCGCCGCCGCCGCCTCTCCACAGCTCCGTCCTCTTCACTCCGACTCCGCGAACTCCCAACTGCACTGAACTCTTCCTCCGCTTCCAACTCAACTTCCAAAGCGGCGTTGTGGTTGGTGGTTGAGACGTGGTTGGTGGTGGTAATAATGGCGGTTGGTCCAAAATAAAGATAGTAAAAGAAAAACGGCTATCCTGAAGAGTCGCAGCCCTCATGAATGACATTTATTCCCTCTAGACAACGGGTTTGGGCCTAAATACACATATACTTACCGAGATATCTCACCTAAGGGACCTGAATGGTGGTTTGCGAATTTGGTCAACCACAACAATATATATGTCTTCGATCCTCACTCTGACTCCACTTAAACCCTTTCCACCTCGCTGGTATACAAAGCACACACACCACTCAATCGCATCTCTGATGGGTTCACGCTGTGAGCACGTTCCACGTGTTCGGATCACAAGCTTCTCTGCCGACAAGGCATCCTTCCTCGTGAGTTTGTGCGCCATTTCTCAACCGACACCTCCCTTCAATCCTCATCTCACTCCACGAACCTCACCCTCTTCACCGCCACCGCCTCCCACACAGGGGAAAAACACTCTCACGACCATTCACACTCATCCTCACGATAGTTCGAAATTCTACTTTGAGCGCCACACGGTGCCGACCATTACCCTGGGCGCCGCGTGGTGCTTGACTACTCCACAGACACCACAATTAGCACCACATTTCACTGGGAACGTCCAGTGTAAGCATCCTGCTCGATCATCATCACAACTGCCCTCACACAGTCATCAAGCCACGTCAAAACCTCAAGGGACGAGGAGAGGACGCGGGAAGGACGATTCAGGGACTTGGTGCGGGTCCCGAATGTGCGTTGCGGCTCCGTGGAGGAGCACATGGGTAGCGGGAGATGTCCGCTAACATTCTCCCTCAAAATAGCCATCAGTGTCTGTTCAGGGCCGGGGTGTGCGCTCAGGTAGCGCGGCCCCATATTAAGTGAAGAGCTCCGAGCCATGCCAAGGTTGGCAAGCTTCTGAGGCAGTTTCCAGTCTCTGAGCCTGGCGGAGTGGGGCGAAGGCCTCTGTGGCCCAATAGGGGAGCGGGATTTGGGTCACAGCGCGTCACTATCCAGTCCTCGCCCCAACCTCCATCCGGGGATTATAAAAGGAGCAGCGCGGAGCCGTTTGGTGGTGTGGCTGACCTGCTTCGCTCTTCTCTCCCTCCTCCTCCACCTCCACCTCCACCTCCACCTTCTTCCTCTTCTTCCTCTTCTTCCTCCTCTTCCTCCTCTTCTTCCTCTTCTTCCTATTCTTCTTCTTATTCTTCTTCTTCCTCTTCCTCATGGGTACGAGGGTGTCTCACAGTCTTGCCATCATCTTGCTGCTGCTGTCGGGGCCACTGAACCAGACGGGGTCGTCAACTGGTCGAACACGGGCGAATCATCGCGCAGCGCAAGGTGCCACGTGTCCCTGTGATCGAGTAGGAAGGAGATAAAACAGAGGTACACCATTCATACGTACAGATACCGACACGGTTAGAATAGGGACTTTCCATTCCACCATCTCTCTATACTCCCCTTTGTCCAGTCCACTGTGGACACAATAGCTCGATTGTTCATGGTGGGCTGGGACAAAGGATCGGAAATCTTCTTCTTCTTCTTCTACTTCCCACAGCAGCTTCGCTGCCGGGGTAGCTATCATTTCTTGGAAGCGCGACTGTGTCTCTGATGCAGTGTCCCTCCACCAGTACACACTGGTACTCATTTCGCCGACGGGAATGATGACACAGGCTGAGTCAACCTCCTCTTGTATTAATTCAGCGGCCAACGGGGTTTGAACTCAGGACCCGAGGATCCCAAGCCGCCATCCTAACGACAAGTAAAAACCAGGCTTATGGGAACGGAAATACAATAAATCTTCCTCCAACGCGGCTTCCTCGATCTCGGTTTCCAATTTTAACGCTGAAAAACCAGCCCCAGCACGAGGGTGTGTTTCGCATTTTTACGATGGTGGCTGGTATTTTCCCCAAGATATATATTATTCTTATTCCTTGTCACTGCACTTTACTTAACTCTTGCCTACACAACGGAGGTCTTAGGCGAAATACAAGGCTAAAAATACCCTCCTTGTGTGGACAAGGGTTAATTAATATTTAATTTATACATACAATGATCCGAGTCGCCACCTGCCGCCATCGCGATCGCAGTTCGAATTTACATATACAGTATATATATATATATATATATATATATATATATATATATATATATATATATATATATATATATATATATATATATATATATATATATATATATATATACATAGAAAAACATATATAAATATAATACCAAGCTTGCACACTAAAAACTCGGCTCGCCGTCACACGATCCCTATGAAATTGCTGTGGCACTTAGCGGACATGCCGACAATGTTTGGGAAGTGTTGGCGTTCCATAGTACCGCTTGCGTTTTGCACAATGCGTATTTTTGTCATTCCCCGTGTACGGTCTGTCGTCTGCTACCAGCTATGTTGTACTGCTATCCCGTGCATGTGCACGGGTATCCTCGGTTCGTATGGGTCCTTAAAACCCATAAAAGTCCAACATTTTTGAGTTGTACAATTTAAGTACTTAAATGTCCTTAAATTTCAGGAAAATGTTCAAAAGTCAATAAAAATCAGATTTTCCTGTTATTTGGTGAAGGGTGTTTCATTTTCCTCACACTAGTATTCTAAACAAGGACAAATGTGTCCAATAGCCACATCCTAAAGGTTTTGTCTTTACCACAAGAAGAAGAACAAGAACAAGAGGAAGAAGAAGAAAAAAAAACAACAACTTCCGATATTTCGTCATGTGCCTTGATTAAGCCAATAGCGAGACCCGTCATAGTGTATTTTCGAAATAAATAGTGTATTTACGAAATTACAATACGATAAATGGAATAATCTTTAAATACTAACGTGAACTTTTCGAAACTTTAAAGCAAATGTCCGAATATATTTAAAAGTTCATGATAGATGCTCTCAAAAGGCACCCTCAATGCGAGGATGTGTACAGGTGTTAAGTATTTAAGGAGATCCGGATCCTGTATATAAAAGAGCCGAGTCCTAAAGGTTTTGTCTTCACAAGAACAAGAACAAGAACAAGAACAAGAACAAGAACAAGAACAAGAACAAGAACAAGAACAAGAACAAGAACAAGAACGCCGAGCTCTCTTCGAGCCACATTCGCTATGCGAGATGCGGCTAAAAATTCCCGCCCGCCCTCATGCCAGAGCATGTGGCTTTGTTTTTTGCGTGGCTGCCAAAGTGGTCATGTGTCTGCATTCGGATCATCTCGGCAAACTTCGGCCGCCATTGTGCTCATTGTCATCACAATTAAAGAGCTGAACAATACGCCTATTATATCCATTATCATCGGCATTTATAGAATTTGTTGACCCAAATTTATATGCACCATACATCAAAGGATGCCTGGACAATGCTATTTCCAAGCTACCTGGCTTGATAAACCGGAATTCAAAGGATGGTTGGAGAAAGATCCCGGCTGTCGATCTTCTGCTCGTTGTCGTGTGTGCCGCAAATCTTTCTCTGTGAAAAGCTTGGGAGTTTCTGCCGTCACCGTCCATGGTAAAGGACAAAAACATCTACAAGGTGAGTGAAACTGTGTTTGCCTATTCTGATATATGATCAACGATCTTTTGGGCATTGAGTGATTGACCGAATTGTCTCGCAGTATGCATGGTATCTGGTATGTATTTGATTTCAATGTAAATACATACCTGGTACTTTTCTATTTTACAGCTATGAGGTGTAGTTCGTAAAGTGTTGCTGGTTTCCCATGGTCAGACGTCTGTTGAGAGGGGTTTTTTCCCTCAACAGACAGATAGAGAAGGACAGCCTGGGTGAAGGCATGCTTGTGGCACTGAGGCAGATTATTGATTATTTTGTACTGGTAGGTGGAATGCTCAAAGTTGAAATCACAAAGGAACTGCTATCCTCAGCCTCCAGTTCTCGACAAAAATACCATCAATATCTTGAAGAAGAGAAAAGAAAGAAAGGGCAAGAAGCCATCTAAAGAAAACGAAAAATGGTTGAAGATGAAGTGGATAGTTTGAAAAAGAGAAAGAAGGTGTTGGAAACTGACATAGAAGGTCTGACCACATTGTCAGAAAAATATGCAGACGAGGCTGAGGCAAAAGGTGGCAAAACTAGCCACAGTCTTCTGGTAAAATCAAATGCTCTCAGGCACTCTGCCAAGCAAAAACGGGGGGAACTCAAAGTTCTAGAAAGAGAAATTCAGGAGAAGGCTAAATCCTTGCCTGCTATGTCCTAATTGGATATTACAATGACATGAAGCTTACAAAATGTACTGTTCTGTAGTGTAGAAGCAGTCAGGAGCTGCTGCAACTTTGCAGGTGGCAGCACCTACAATAACATTTTAACATAACAACACATTAACATTGAGAGTGCTGCCATCTCGAAACTTGTGACTGCTCCTGGCTGATTCTACAGTAACTGTGAAGTGAATTTGCCAATTGGCTGTGTGGCGCATTGTGCCTTGTTGACTGAATAAGCTCCTGCTGTGTTCTTTATGTTCATTATTAAAATAGATTGTTTGTAAAGTTACTATCTTTGTTAATTTCTCGGTGACTCACCTCAATTTACCCCTGGAATTTCTGGGATGTGGTCCTTAAAAAGGGTTATTTTAGCCCTTAAAGGTCCTGAAAAAAGACATCTCAAAATAAGTGGGAACCCTGGTATCGCTAGTAGATATATATATATATATATATATATATATATATATATATATATATATATATATATATATATATATATATATATATATATATATATATATACTGTTGGGGGTCGGGTGAGAAGACTACAAAGTGGGGGAAGCTATCTCGGCTCCCAACAGACTCCCAGGAATTGTAGGCCATCACACACGGATAATTCTGTGACGAGGCGGGTCGCTTAACCGACCGTAGACGCCAATAACTCAACCGAGGGTCCTCCCGTCTATGGGGTAATAGGGTTACCTAATTAATCACGTGGTTTAATTACCAGGGAACATGCCCTTGGTACACCTTGTCCTAACCGGATCACTCTACCGGATCGGATCACTTTACCGGATCGGATGCAGCTGAGCGACACTGCCAAGGATGTACTGGCTGAAAGGAACGGATCATTGGGAATAAAGTCCCGGCTAAACTAGGATTCGGACCATGCTGGATCAATGGAAGAAAAGACAAAAACTAGCAGGGAACATTCCTCATAATAATTTATTAACAATGGGCGAGTAATGGTATGTGGCACGATCAGGATTTATTGGGGTGTGTTGTGCAGATATGGGGGAGAGAAGTGTGGTGCAGCAAATAAACACGCAACTTACAAAAGGGGACACAGACTAGGAACATATCTAGCCGGGTCTCCGAGCCCCTTTTGGGTGTCCCCCTCTTGGAACAACAATTAGTTGCCTGCAGTGAGTCTCCGGTGCTGCCCATCACCGAGGGTTCCCCTGTCGGGGTTGTCCCCCGATGTGATGAGGAAACATCCCGGGTTCTTGACTGTGGACCAGGGAGAAGTTTGCACAGCGGTTGCTCGGCCTCCCGGACCAGGGAAAGGTGGCCGCTGCACTGAAAACGGATAAGTTTGCCAACGGTTCCTCGTGGATTCGCAGTGGTTCGTTCATGCGCTTCTGTGATTGGAGGTTTGTGCATCGGGCAAGGCTGAACTGTGTCCCGACTAATGCTGTGACCCATCGATGGAATCCCGCTGCCCCCCAGGGGTGTCGGCGGTGTTGCTATCCCCGGGAGACTCTGGCTCACATTGTTGACCATTGTCCCCCGGGTATGGTACCCATTCGCCGCCGTCACAACATGATCCAGAGTCGCCTGGTCAAGGCCATTCGTCATGGGGACGTATATGTAGATCAACATGTTCCTGGTGATCCCTCCCCACATGAAAGACCAGACATCACTGTGGTGGAGGGAAATAAAATCACAATTGTTGACATTGCTGTCCCCTTTGACAATGGTTCCGATGCCCTTGCCACTTGCGCAGCTGCAAAGAGGGAGAAGTACGAAGGCCTGCGTAAAGCATTGGTGGCTAAGGGCAAGGATGTCCAGGTGCTTGGGTTCATAGTGGGGGCACTGGGATCGTGGTTCCCTGGAAATGAGTCGGCCCTGAACCGGTTGGGAATCTCCCGGTCTTACCGGAAGCTGATGCGTCGGCTTTGTTGTATTGATGCCATAAAGGGATCCCGGGATATTTATATTGAGCACATGTCGGGCCATCGTCAGTATGAAGAGGTTTGAGGTTGGTACTTCCCTATTTCCCTTCCTCCCCTCTTTCCTCCCCCCCCCCTTTTTTTTTTTTTTTTATTTTTTTTTTTTTTTGTATGGTGTGCATGGTTTCTATGTTTGTCTAAGTGAATGGATCTTGCCAAACGGACGAGAAGCGCAAATTTCCATTTTTGGACTGGTCCCCTTTCTTTATGGCTTGGTGCCCTTAATTGGTCCTTGGGGGTTGTGTTCTTTTTATTTTGACATTCCCCCAGGGGCCTATTTCTATTCTCTTTTTGATTCTAACGGTGTGGAGGAATTTTATCCTCAGTGTCTATTCCTTTTTTAACTTTTTAATTTTGGTCTTTTATAAATTTTTAATAAATCTGTTCTTATCGGTTTAATTGTTATTTATTGTTGTGAATGAATGGTGGTTTTTTTTTTTTTTTTTTTTTTTTGTTGTTGTTATAATTTTTTTTTTTTTTTTTTTTTTTTTCCTCTTTCCTCTCGGTACAGTGTGTGGACGTCCAATTCCGGGAACTGTTTCATGAATTATTGCGAATCTTTTTCTTTTGTGTATGATTCTACTTTTTGGAATACAGATACCCGATGGAAGAGGACGGACGGAGGCCGGGTCGGCGAGGTGAAGGTGCTGCTCGAGATGTGGAGACGTTCCCCTGCGAGTACCATCGCTTCTCGGCCTTCGATGGCTAAGATCAAGTGTAGTATCTGTTCTTATTGGTTTAATTGTTATTTATTGTTGTGAATGAATGGTGATTTTTTTTTTTTTTTTTTGTTGTTGTTATAATTTTTTAATTTTTTTTTTTTTTTTTTTTTTTTTTCCTCTTTCCTCTCGGTACAGTGTGTGGACGTCCAATTCCGGGAACTGTTTCATGAATTATTGCGAATCTTTTTCTTTTGTGTATGATTCTACTTTTTGGAATACAGATACCCGATGGAAGAGGACGGACGGAGGCCGGGTCGGCGAGGTGAAGGTGCTGCTCGAGATGTGGAGACGTTCCCCTGCGAGTACTGCGGTAAAAACCTAGCGACGCTCGCGGGGTGGCGTCGACACATCGCCCGCATGCACCGGGTGGTCGCCGCGGAGGCTAACGCCCCCGTCGGCCCCCAGACCCAGGTATTTCTGTACCCGCTTCCCGATCGGTGGCCTTGTTCACTGTGCCGTGAGACTTTTTTTAATTTTCAGACCCTACAACGACATCTAAAGCGGTTTCATGCCGAGACCGCTTTTATTTCAGTTTTTAGATGCTCGAGGTGCGACCTGGAATACGATACGGCAAGGAAGGCGGCGAACCACTTCCAAATCCACCGGAAAGAGGACAGAGTTCGCCCCTCCGTTGCCGGTATCGCTGGGCCTTCGGGTAATCGACTGCCGAGACGACGGCTGGCTGAGACTAGCGCTGATTCTAGACAGGTGCCCCAAGTTACTACAAAGGATGCACCGGGTCCGGTCGCCCCGGCCGAGAGCTATGGCTCTGACGACGGGGCGGCCGGCCCGCGTATTGTAAATATGAGTGGAATCGGTGGTAGTAGGCGGCGGTCGTTCCGGAGGTCCTGGTCACCAGTTTTGGGTTGCCCCTCTGGAGGGCAGGCTGATCTGATTCTGGAGTCTAGCCGGGTCTTCGAGCCCCTTTTGGGTGTCCCCCTCTTGGAACAACAATTAGTTGCCTGCAGTGAGTCTCCGGTGCTGCCCATCACCGAGGGTTCCCCTGTCGGGGTTGTCCCCCGATGTGATGAGGAAACATCCCGGGTTCTTGACTGCTTGGTATCAGCTATTCTCGAGGCCGCCGAGGGGCCTGCTTTCGAGGAGGCTTGTGACAGTTTTTGCAGGTGGCGGGTGCTGGGGCTGGGGGGGTTGAGCGGTAGTGTTGAGAGGGCGGAGGGCCGCGGTGGGGTGGGGGCTTGAGCCCGCGGGTGCGACTGAGGCTGCGGCTCCGCCCGCTTCGGTTGCCGACCGGTCTCGGGTTCCCCACCCCGGCGCGGCGCTCCCCGGCTCCACGGCCTGTCTCCCCTCCCCAGGTGTTGATGCTGGCCCTAGCTTTCCTGAGTATTGGGTCGGTCGGTTGAGGAACGCGGTGTTGTGGGAGGAGTTTGAAAAGGTCTGCGATGCGTTTGCCAATGCCCTGGTTGACCGTTGCCGACCGCGGCGTGGTGGACGCGGTGCAGACGCCCCCACGCACCCAAGTCGTCCCCGACCTGACCGCCCCGGTATGGCGGGTGCTTCCGGGCTGAGGTATGACCCCCAGGAGGCCAGTCGCCTTCAGAAGCTGTACAGGCACAGCAGAAAGCGTGCCTTTAGGGTGGTCCTTGGGAAAGCTGAGGATAGATATTCTGGTGGGAGGGAACCCGTGGAGGCTTTTTTCTCCCGGGTATTCTCCGCCAAGAATGTCGACCCAGCGGTCATTTCCCGGGAGTTCTCCAAACATGTGTCATCCACTGACGAGGCTCGTGCGGAGGGGGCAGCGTTAAGTGCGCCCATTGGTCAGAGAGAGATCTCTGCCCGACTTGGGCGCATGAGTAACTCTGCCCCGGGACCGGACCGTGTTGAGTACCAGCACCTGAAGCGAATGGATGGGGCGTGTCGTGTGACATTGGAAATTTTTAACCGATGTCTGCGCTCGCTCCGTATCCCCGCTTCATGGAAGCAGGCCACCACGGTCCTGATCCACAAGAAAGGGGACACCGGGGACCCAGAAAATTTTCGGCCGATTGCCCTCCAGAGTTGCCTCTATAAACTGTTTATGGCGGTTCTGGCTGATCGGCTTCGCAGCTGGGCGCTCCGGCATTCAATGCTGAGCGAGGCCCAGAAGTGCTCTCGGCCCAGTGAAGGCTGCTTCGAGCACTCCTTTTGCTAAACACCATAATGAAGGACGCCAGGCGGAATCAGAAGAATATTTTTGTTGCCTGGCTGGACCTTCGGAATGCGTTTGGGAGTGTTCCACATGGAGCTATTTTTGCCGCACTGGACACGATGGGCGCGTCTGCGGAGCTGATCGACCTGCTTCGAGATGTTTACACTGGTGCCTCCACTACCTTTAATACGGACGATGGCCCGACTAGCGAGGTCCCTATATTGTCAGGGGTGAAACAGGGATGCCCCATATCGCCGATCCTGTTCAACCTCACGATCGAATTGATTGTGCGCGCGGTGCAGGCTTCTGCTGCGGCCGGAGGTCACGGCGTCAAAATTCATGGGCAGCCGGTGTCTATATTGGCATATGCTGATGACCTGGTTGTCCTGAGTAGGACCAGGGAGGGTCTTTCGACCCTTCTTGACGTGGCCTCCGTTAATGCTGATGTGTTGCAGCTGGAGTTTAAGCCTGCTAAGTGTGCCTCTCTGTCACTTTTCTGTCGTGAGGGGGTCAGGGTCGGTGATGTGTTATTCTCGATTCAGGGTCGAACCATGCCAGCTCTGAGTAGCGAGGAGCATTATCGCTACCTCGGGACCCCCATCGGTGTGTATAGAGATGATGAGGACGTCTGCTCATTGGTTACTAACATGATAGCGGACGTCCTCAAAATTAAACAATCATTGCTAGCACCATGGCAAAAGTTGGATGCGATTCAGACCTTTGTCCAGCCCTGCCTCTCTTTCGCGTTGCGCGCGGGAGAGACGACCAAGAAACAAGTTAATAGGCTGGTATCTGCGGTGGTCAGTGCGGCGAAGGAGATCTGCCAGCTTCCGGTCCGCGCTTCTAATAATTATATTTTTCGCGGGCCGGGATGTTGGCGGATTAGGGCTTCAACACCCGGGGTCGGAGGCAGACATCCAAACTGTCGTTCAGACGGTGCGGATGCTGTCCTCCAGCGACCTTTCCTTACGCGGCATTGCCACGCAGCAGCTCTTGTCGGTCGTCCACCGGACGATCCGCTGTGTTCCCGTTGAGTCGGACGTGGATAAGTTCCTGTCTGGCTCGATGGAAGGGCCATTGGCGAACTCCGGGTACAGCGGCCAAATTTCCACGCTCTGGTCTCGGGTGAGGTCCGCGACGCGGCGGTTGAATGTGACTGTCCGTCGTGCCCTCTCAGGGGAGCCCGTTGTGACCCTGGGCCATTCCCGAGAGTGCAGCTCTAAAGACGTGTGTTCTGCACTTCGGGAGTGGACCAGGGAGAAGTTTGCACAGCGGTTGCTCGGCCTCCCGGACCAGGGAAAGGTGGCCGCTGCACTGAAAACGGATAAGTTTGCCAACGGTTCCTCGTGGATTCGCAGTGGTTCGTTCATGCGCTTCTGTGATTGGAGGTTTGTGCATCGGGCAAGGCTGAACTGTGTCCCGACTAATGCTGTGACCCATCGATGGAATCCCGCTGCCCCCCAGGGGTGTCGGCGGTGTTGCTATCCCCGGGAGACTCTGGCTCACATTGTTGACCATTGTCCCCCGGGTATGGTACCCATTCGCCGCCGTCACAACATGATCCAGAGTCGCCTGGTCAAGGCCATTCGTCATGGGGACGTATATGTAGATCAACATGTTCCTGGTGATCCCTCCCCACATGAAAGACCAGACATCACTGTGGTGGAGGGAAATAAAATCACAATTGTTGACATTGCTGTCCCCTTTGACAATGGTTCCGATGCCCTTGCCACTTGCGCAGCTGCAAAGAGGGAGAAGTACGAAGGCCTGCGTAAAGCATTGGTGGCTAAGGGCAAGGATGTCCAGGTGCTTGGGTTCATAGTGGGGGCACTGGGATCGTGGTTCCCTGGAAATGAGTCGGCCCTGAACCGGTTGGGAATCTCCCGGTCTTACCGGAAGCTGATGCGTCGGCTTTGTTGTATTGATGCCATAAAGGGATCCCGGGATATTTATATTGAGCACATGTCGGGCCATCGTCAGTATGAAGAGGTTTGAGGTTGGTACTTCCCTATTTCCCTTCCTCCCCTCTTTCCTCCCCCCCCCCTTTTTTTTTTTTTTTTTTTTTTTTTTTTATTTTTTTTTTTTATTTTTTGTATGGTGTGCATGGTTTCTATGTTTGTCTAAGTGAATGGATCTTGCCAAACGGACGAGAAGCGCAAATTTCCATTTTTGGACTGGTCCCCTTTCTTTATGGCTTGGTGCCCTTAATTGGTCCTTGGGGGTTGTGTTCTTTTTATTTTGACATTCCCCCAGGGGCCTATTTCTATTCTCTTTTTGATTCTAACGGTGTGGAGGAATTTTATCCTCAGTGTCTATTCCTTTTTTTAACTTTTTAATTTTGGTCTTTTATAAATTTTTAATAAATCTGTTCTTATCGGTTTAATTGTTATTTATTGTTGTGAATGAATGGTGGTTTTTTTTTTTTTTTTTTTTTGTTGTTGTTATAATTTTTTTTTTTTTCTTTTTTCCTCTTTCCTCTCGGTACAGTGTGTGGACGTCCAATTCCGGGAACTGTTTCATGAATTATTGCGAATCTTTTTCTTTTGTGTATGATTCTACTTTTTGGAATACAGATACCCGATGGAAGAGGACGGACGGAGGCCGGGTCGGCGAGGTGAAGGTGCTGCTCGAGATGTGGAGACGTTCCCCTGCGAGTACTGCGGTAAAAACCTAGCGACGCTCGCGGGGTGGCGTCGACACATCGCCCGCATGCACCGGGTGGTCGCCGCGGAGGCTAACGCCTCCGTCGGCCCCCAGACCCAGGTATTTCTGTACCCGCTTCCCGACCGGTGGCCTTGTTCACTGTGCCGTGAGACTTTTTTTAATTTTCAGACCCTACAACGACATCTAAAGCGGTTTCATGCCGAGACCGCTTTATTTCAGTTTTTAGATGCTCGAGGTGCGACCTGGAATACGATACGGCAAGGAAGGCGGCGAACCACTTCCAAATCCACCGGAAAGAGGACAGAGTTCGCCCCTCCGTTGCCGGTATCGCTGGGCCTTCGGGTAATCGACTGCCGAGACGACGGCTGGCTGAGACTAGCGCTGATTCTAGACAGGTGCCCCAAGTTACTACAAAGGATGCACCGGGTCCGGTCGCCCCGGCCGAGAGCTATGGCTCTGACGACGGGGCGGCCGGCCCGCGTATTGTAAATATGAGTGGAATCGGTGGTAGTAGGCGGCGGTCGTTCCGGAGGTCCTGGTCACCAGTTTTGGGTTGCCCCTCTGGAGGGCAGGCTGATCTGATTCTGGAGTCTAGCCGGGTCTCCGAGCCCCTTTTGGGTGTCCCCCTCTTGGAACAACAATTAGTTGCCTGCAGTGAGTCTCCGGTGCTGCCCATCACCGAGGGTTCCCCTGTCGGGGTTGTCCCCCGATGTGATGAGGAAACATCCCGGGTTCTTGACTGCTTGGTATCAGCTATTCTCGAGGCCCCCGAGGGGCCTGCTTTCGAGGAGGCTTGTGACAGTTTTTTGCAGGTGGCGGGTGCTGGGGCTGGGGGGGGGTTGAGCGGTAGTGTTGAGAGGGCGGAGGGCCGCGGTGGGGTGGGGGGGCTTGAGCCCGCGGGTGCGACTGAGGCTGCGGCTCCGCCCGCTTCGGTTGCCGACCGGTCTCGGGTTCCCCCACCCCGGCGCGGCGCTCCCCCGGCTCCACGGCCTGTCTCCCCTCCCCCAGGTGTTGATGCTGGCCCTAGCTTTCCTGAGTATTGGGTCGGTCGGTTGAGGAACGCGGTGTTGTGGGAGGAGTTTGAAAAGGTCTGCGATGCGTTTGCCAATGCCCTGGTTGACCGTTGCCGACCGCGGCGTGGTGGACGCGGTGCAGACGCCCCCACGCACCCAAGTCGTCCCCGACCTGACCGCCCCGGTATGGCGGGTGCTTCCGGGCTGAGGTATGACCCCCAGGAGGCCAGTCGCCTTCAGAAGCTGTACAGGCACAGCAGAAAGCGTGCCTTTAGGGTGGTCCTTGGGAAAGCTGAGGATAGATATTCTGGTGGGAGGGAACCCGTGGAGGCTTTTTTCTCCCGGGTATTCTCCGCCAAGAATGTCGACCCAGCGGTCATTTCCCGGGAGTTCTCCAAACATGTGTCATCCACTGACGAGGCTCGTGCGGAGGGGGCAGCGTTAAGTGCGCCCATTGGTCAGAGAGAGATCTCTGCCCGACTTGGGCGCATGAGTAACTCTGCCCCGGGACCGGACCGTGTTGAGTACCAGCACCTGAAGCGAATGGATGGGGCGTGTCGTGTGACATTGGAAATTTTTAACCGATGTCTGCGCTCGCTCCGTATCCCCGCTTCATGGAAGCAGGCCACCACGGTCCTGATCCACAAGAAAGGGGACACCGGGGACCCAGAAAATTTTCGGCCGATTGCCCTCCAGAGTTGCCTCTATAAACTGTTTATGGCGGTTCTGGCTGATCGGCTTCGCAGCTGGGCGCTCCGGCATTCAATGCTGAGCGAGGCCCAGAAGTGCTCTCGGCCCAGTGAAGGCTGCTTCGAGCACTCCTTTTGCTAAACACCATAATGAAGGACGCCAGGCGGAATCAGAAGAATATTTTTGTTGCCTGGCTGGACCTTCGGAATGCGTTTGGGAGTGTTCCACATGGAGCTATTTTTGCCGCACTGGACACGATGGGCGCGTCTGCGGAGCTGATCGACCTGCTTCGAGATGTTTACACTGGTGCCTCCACTACCTTTAATACGGACGATGGCCCGACTAGCGAGGTCCCTATATTGTCAGGGGTGAAACAGGGATGCCCCATATCGCCGATCCTGTTCAACCTCACGATCGAATTGATTGTGCGCGCGGTGCAGGCTTCTGCTGCGGCCGGAGGTCACGGCGTCAAAATTCATGGGCAGCCGGTGTCTATATTGGCATATGCTGATGACCTGGTTGTCCTGAGTAGGACCAGGGAGGGTCTTTCGACCCTTCTTGACGTGGCCTCCGTTAATGCTGATGTGTTGCAGCTGGAGTTTAAGCCTGCTAAGTGTGCCTCTCTGTCACTTTTCTGTCGTGAGGGGGTCAGGGTCGGTGATGTGTTATTCTCGATTCAGGGTCGAACCATGCCAGCTCTGAGTAGCGAGGAGCATTATCGCTACCTCGGGACCCCCATCGGTGTGTATAGAGATGATGAGGACGTCTGCTCATTGGTTACTAACATGATAGCGGACGTCCTCAAAATTAAACAATCATTGCTAGCACCATGGCAAAAGTTGGATGCGATTCAGACCTTTGTCCAGCCCTGCCTCTCTTTCGCGTTGCGCGCGGGAGAGACGACCAAGAAACAAGTTAATAGGCTGGTATCTGCGGTGGTCAGTGCGGCGAAGGAGATCTGCCAGCTTCCGGTCCGCGCTTCTAATAATTATATTTTCGCGGGCCGGGATGTTGGCGGATTAGGGCTTCAACACCCGGGGTCGGAGGCAGACATCCAAACTGTCGTTCAGACGGTGCGGATGCTGTCCTCCAGCGACCTTTCCTTACGCGGCATTGCCACGCAGCAGCTCTTGTCGGTCGTCCACCGGACGATCCGCTGTGTTCCCGTTGAGTCGGACGTGGATAAGTTCCTGTCTGGCTCGATGGAAGGGCCATTGGCGAACTCCGGGTACAGCGGCCAAATTTCCACGCTCTGGTCTCGGGTGAGGTCCGCGACGCGGCGGTTGAATGTGACTGTCCGTCGTGCCCTCTCAGGGGAGCCCGTTGTGACCCTGGGCCATTCCCGAGAGTGCAGCTCTAAAGACGTGTGTTCTGCACTTCGGGAGTGGACCAGGGAGAAGTTTGCACAGCGGTTGCTCGGCCTCCCGGACCAGGGAAAGGTGGCCGCTGCACTGAAAACGGATAAGTTTGCCAACGGTTCCTCGTGGATTCGCAGTGGTTCGTTCATGCGCTTCTGTGATTGGAGGTTTGTGCATCGGGCAAGGCTGAACTGTGTCCCGACTAATGCTGTGACCCATCGATGGAATCCCGCTGCCCCCCAGGGGTGTCGGCGGTGTTGCTATCCCCGGGAGACTCTGGCTCACATTGTTGACCATTGTCCCCCGGGTATGGTACCCATTCGCCGCCGTCACAACATGATCCAGAGTCGCCTGGTCAAGGCCATTCGTCATGGGGACGTATATGTAGATCAACATGTTCCTGGTGATCCCTCCCCACATGAAAGACCAGACATCACTGTGGTGGAGGGAAATAAAATCACAATTGTTGACATTGCTGTCCCCTTTGACAATGGTTCCGATGCCCTTGCCACTTGCGCAGCTGCAAAGAGGGAAAAGTACGAAGGCCTGCGTAAAGCATTGGTGGCTAAGGGCAAGGATGTCCAGGTGCTTGGGTTCATAGTGGGGGCACTGGGATCGTGGTTCCCTGGAAATGAGTCGGCCCTGAACCGGTTGGGAATCTCCCGGTCTTACCGGAAGCTGATGCGTCGGCTTTGTTGTATTGATGCCATAAAGGGATCCCGGGATATTTATATTGAGCACATGTCGGGCCATCGTCAGTATGAAGAGGTTTGAGGTTGGTACTTCCCTATTTCCCTTCCTCCCCTCTTTCCTCCCCCCCCCCTTTTTTTTTTTTTTTTTTTTTTTTTTTTTTTTTTGTATGGTGTGCATGGTTTCTATGTTTGTCTAAGTGAATGGATCTTGCCAAACGGACGAGAAGCGCAAATTTCCATTTTTGGACTGGTCCCCTTTCTTTATGGCTTGGTGCCCTTAATTGGTCCTTGGGGGTTGTGTTCTTTTTATTTTGACATTCCCCCAGGGGCCTATTTCTATTCTCTTTTTGATTCTAACGGTGTGGAGGAATTTTATCCTCAGTGTCTATTCCTTTTTTAACTTTTTAATTTTGGTCTTTTATAAATTTTTAATAAATGTATTTGATTTCAATGTAAATACATACCTGGTACTTTTCTATTTTACAGCTATGAGGTGTAGTTCGTAAAGTGTTGCTGGTTTCCCATGGTCAGACGTCTGTTGAGAGGGGTTTTTTCCCTCAACAGACAGATAGAGAAGGACAGCCTGGGTGAAGGCATGCTTGTGGCACTGAGGCAGATTATTGATTATTTTGTACTGGTAGGTGGAATGCTCAAAGTTGAAATCACAAAGGAACTGCTATCCTCAGCCTCCAGTTCTCGACAAAAATACCATCAATATCTTGAAGAAGAGAAAAGAAAGAAAGGGCAAGAAGCCATCTAAAGAAAACGAAAAATGGTTGAAGATGAAGTGGATAGTTTGAAAAAGAGAAAGAAGGTGTTGGAAACTGACATAGAAGGTCTGACCACATTGTCAGAAAAATATGCAGACGAGGCTGAGGCAAAAGGTGGCAAAACTAGCCACAGTCTTCTGGTAAAATCAAATGCTCTCAGGCACTCTGCCAAGCAAAAACGGGGGGAACTCAAAGTTCTAGAAAGAGAAATTCAGGAGAAGGCTAAATCCTTGCCTGCTATGTCCTAATTGGATATTACAATGACATGAAGCTTACAAAATGTACTGTTCTGTAGTGTAGAAGCAGTCAGGAGCTGCTGCAACTTTGCAGGTGGCAGCACCTACAATAACATTTTAACATAACAACACATTAACATTGAGAGTGCTGCCATCTCGAAACTTGTGACTGCTCCTGGCTGATTCTACAGTAACTGTGAAGTGAATTTGCCAATTGGCTGTGTGGCGCATTGTGCCTTGTTGACTGAATAAGCTCCTGCTGTGTTCTTTATGTTCATTATTAAAATAGATTGTTTGTAAAGTTACTATCTTTGTTAATTTCTCGGTGACTCACCTCAATTTACCCCTGGAATTTCTGGGATGTGGTCCTTAAAAAGGGTTATTTTAGCCCTTAAAGGTCCTGAAAAAAGACATCTCAAAATAAGTGGGAACCCTGGTATCGCTAGTAGATATATATATATATATATATATATATATATATATATATATATATATATATATATATATATATATATATATATATATATATATATATATATATACTGTTGGGGGTCGGGTGAGAAGACTACAAAGTGGGGGAAGCTATCTCGGCTCCCAACAGACTCCCAGGAATTGTAGGCCATCACACACGGATAATTCTGTGACGAGGCGGGTCGCTTAACCGACCGTAGACGCCAATAACTCAACCGAGGGTCCTCCCGTCTATGGGGTAATAGGGTTACCTAATTAATCACGTGGTTTAATTACCAGGGAACATGCCCTTGGTACACCTTGTCCTAACCGGATCACTCTACCGGATCGGATCACTTTACCGGATCGGATGCAGCTGAGCGACACTGCCAAGGATGTACTGGCTGAAAGGAACGGATCATTGGGAATAAAGTCCCGGCTAAACTAGGATTCGGACCATGCTGGATCAATGGAAGAAAAGACAAAAACTAGCAGGGAACATTCCTCATAATAATTTATTAACAATGGGCGAGTAATGGTATGTGGCACGATCAGGATTTATTGGGGTGTGTTGTGCAGATATGGGGGAGAGAAGTGTGGTGCAGCAAATAAACACGCAACTTACAAAAGGGGACACAGAGCAGACTTCAGGCGAAAATAATAATAATAACAATAACGATCTTCTGCAGTCTTACTTAAGCAGACAGGTGCCAGGACACACAGACACGCACACACACATACACAGAAAACCCATTGAAGAGGAGGTATTTCAGCAAGACAGGAGAGGAGTTGAGGGTATGGTCTCTCGGTACCTTTGTATAATTGATTGCCCGAACGTGCCACCAATATGTTTGGGGGGAATGCTCCATGGTGCGGTACCTCCCTGACAGCTGGTGCGTCGCCTCTTGCTTCGGGCAGCTCGCGTGGTGATCATGTGTGTGAAGGAGGGGCTTGAGTTGGGAGGGTGGAGTCAGAGTGAGTGGACGGGGTGGTAGGCGGGACCAGGTGCGTGGGTGGAGACAGCGTCGTGCGGCGGAGTCGAAGTGACGACACAGAAGGCAGAGTCAAAGTCCAGCTTGAATGGGAGGAGAGGCAGGGCAGGGCAGGGCAGGGCAGGGCAGGGCAGGGCAGGGCGAGAGAGAGAGAGAGAGAGAGAGAGAGAGAGAGACAGAGAGAGAGAGAGAGAGAGAGAGAGAGAGAGAGAGAGAGAGAGAGAGAGAGAGAGAGAGAGAGAGAGAGAGAGAGAGAGAGAGAGAGAGAGAGAGAGAGAGAGAGAGAGAGAGAGAGAGAGAGAGAGAGAGAGAGACAGACTCCGTTCGGTCCTTTATAGGCCCTGCGGCGTGGGACGGGGGGCCACCTTGAAGCATTGTGTCGTCACCCGAATTGGGCGCTCTGATTGGCCGTGATGACCGGAAACTGCAAGAACCCATTTCCGGCAAGACGACTCCACGCCGTAAAAATGTCTTGCTCCGACCTCAAGACATGATATGAATCACCTACACCAAACTCCGCGTCATGACTTGCCTTGCAAGAACCCCCAGGCCATGCCCTGATGACTGGCCAAGGGCAGTATCGGCCCCGCACACCCGCCCTGGCGCCCCCGTCCAGTGCTGGTCAATGTGCCTGCACCATGATGCACCACACGGCCCGCACTGCACAACATGCCTCTGCCCGATCGCAGTTTCGCTCGCCGTCAATGCGAGATGAGGTTCGCCGTCCGTGGCGAACATCCGCGGCCACCAGCGAGGACCGAAGCTACGATGTTATGTCGAACCTATGCACAGACAGTAAGATGTGTCTAATAAGGTGTCACAAGCTTAGCGCTGGTCTGCCTTCAAGCACATTCCGTACAGGGCGCTTCGAGCACATTCCTATGACCCACGTGGTTGGCGCGCGCATTCGCCCAATTCTGCGATCGTGTGTGCAGGGCCAACACTGATACGTGTCAATTATTGAGGGGAACACTTGAATATAATAATTATATGGAGTCTTATAATGAAAAGGAAATAGGTATGTGTCAGATGGAGTAATGGAGTAATGGAGGAAAAAAAAAAAGAATGCCGATATAGCGAGTCTAGAAATGGGTTGAAAGGAAAGCACCGCTTGCGCCTTGCACACTCGCACCCCGCCCAATGTGGCGTGGGGTTACCTTTCTATCATCGGCCTTGGAATGCGTTCCGTGCAGCGTGGACGTCGTGCTGGGTGTGTTTCCTGTGTTGTGAAAAACACCATCCGTACAGCCTCTTAAGAGATATTCATTCGTATGCCTTTTCAATGCAACCAGCAGAGCCTGGTGTTGGCTCAGTGGTTAGGGTGGCGGCTTGGGATCCAAGGGACCTGAGTTCAATCCCCGTCGGCCGCTGAATTAATACACTAGGGGGTTGACTCAGCCTGTCATCCTTCCGAGGTCAGCGAAATGAGTACCAGTTCCAGTGTGTGTACTGGGCGAGGGGCACTGCATCAGCGACATAGTCATGCCTCAAGAAATGATAGCTACCCCAGTAGCTAAGCTGCCATTCGACCACAAATGCAACCAGCAATCTCCCCCCAGATCATCGGAAGCTCGAGTCGATCATCTTGAGCTGCCGAGCATATTGTATAACTTGCTGTAAAAGTTGGGTTGAGGGATCGCTTGAGGATGGGAGCTCTGTGCTGTAGATACTCATGTGGTGTTCGAGCACCCTTTCTAAGGTGCGTTTTTTTCCGTCTCCTCGGTACGTGTTCCGTGCAGCATGGACGTCATGCTGAGTGTGCTTTCTACAGAGGGGGTGTCCAGCGTAATGCCTGATTGGCCTTTGCTGAGGACCCATCTCACAGCGAAGGGTGCACGTGGCTCAGATTTACCTCAGGAATAATCAGAAAAGAAGAGTAGGAATGAAGTTAGAAATAAAATTAAGAAGAAATGATGTAAGCAAACCCAGCGATGAGATCCTCACAACGCACGCCCCTGTTGTCCCGCTAGACAAAAGGGAAGGGACTATCTACACATATATTCATGGAATAACTGTCTTGGGACCACAGGATGTTGGATGCATGCGGTTCCAAGAACCACAACAATAGATATATATGTATATATACTGTATATACACACTGATATAAAAGCTGGTCGAAAATGACGGGTTGGAATTATTTTATTCGAAATTTTCAAGTAGACAGGAATGAGGAAGATGCAGTATAATGTTTCGTAGCAAGAAAAAGTGCGATTTTAAAACAAAAGATGTGCAAATGTGATCCTATTTTCTTTTTCTTCTGATATGTTTAATTTCAACGGAACAGCCTCCTGAGGGTCCCATAGTCTGAAGCCTCGGCCTTGCTTCAGGTGTCAGATGACTTTTTATTTATTTATTTATTAGACATCCTCCAGACGTGATTGAACAATCGTTTTACTCTGCGCGTGTTGCACATGGTGTGCAGCGAATTTCACCTCCCGGTGCCGTTTATTTATTATTTTTTTGAAACGTTTCTGTACACCATCCTTGAGGCTCAGTTTGCAAGTCACCGTCTGCAATTCCAATAGAAGAGATGTATAAAGTACTCTTTTATGAAAAAAAAAAATTCGATTTTTTTATCCTGAAAAAGAGACTGCAGTGAACACACGGTCGTGTTAAAAGATTGGTCTTCAAAACCATACTCAAATCATCCTTCTGAAAGGGGACAAACAAATAAACAAACACAATACACACTGTTTTATATAGGTAGATATATGAATATAAATATATAGATGTAAATACAAGCTGTGGCCTCGCTGACGGGTATATTAAGGGGGTGGGGGGAGAGTAAGAGGGAGGGGTGGAGGAGCAGAGGAGTGAGGAGGTAGGGAGACCGAGAAGGGGTAAGTAAGGAGAGGTGGGGAAAGGGAAGGCAGCATGGAGGTAAAGGAAATGGATGTGAGGGGAGGGCAAGGGAAGGCATTGTGAGGGGAGGGTCCATCTGGATATGTCTGAAGATAACCAACATCCGGAAATAACCACCATCCAGAAACTTATGGAGATAACCACCATTCGGATATCTGCGGAGATAACCACCGTTCGGACATGTGCAGAGATAACCACCATCCAGATATGTTGAGAGAGGTGTGGGAGGATGCTGCACTGTATTATGACGGAGTGGAGAGAGGATGGGACAGATTGAGAAGGGTGGTGGTAGGGGAGAATATTAGTGTGCTTTATAATTCCCATGGAAACACTTCATAATGTTGCGCTTTATGAACAACACACACCTCGTTTTTTTCATTTTCTGTTTCCAACAATTCTAACACACACACACACACACACACACACACACACACACACACACACACACACACACACACACACACACACACACACACACACACACACACACACACACACACACACACACACACACACACACACACACACACACACACACACACACACACACACACACACACACACACACACACACACTGTCGGCTATTCCTGAAATATAATGCAAGATGATGACGTCATGCAGAGCACAATTCTTGCAAAATCCATAAAACAAATTTGACCTTAGAAATAATTGGCTGGTTGAATTCAGTGACCTGAAATGTAAATTCACTTCAACTTTCAAATCAATCGGATGAAAATTGTGGATTTTAGAAGTACCACCTTTGTTGTTGACCTTTTGGCCAATTTTGACCTAAAAAAATAATTGGTGTTTGAATTCGGTAAGCTGATATAAAAATCCTCTTCAAATTTAAGGTCAATGTGATGAATTCTATAGGGTAATACTAACAAAAGGGTAATTCAGAATTGTTCTAAAGGGTGATACTAAAGGGAAATACAAAAAGGTTCTCATGGGTAATTCTCAAGTGTAATTTTAAAGCGTAAAACAAAAATTTTCTGAAGGGTTCTCCAGGGTAAATCTTAAGAGTTCTAAGGGGAAATTCCAAAGAGTAATTCTGAAGGACTCGAAATGGGTAACACTCAAGGGTAATTCAAAAGAGTTCTTCTAAAGGGTAATTCTCAATTGTAATTCTGAAAGGTTATGAAGGTTCCAAAGGGTAATACTAAAGGGTAATACTCATGGGTTCTAAAGGGTAATTCTCAAGGGTACTCCCAAAGTTGCTGGTTGCAGAATACAGATTCTGAAACCAGTCCAGACGGCATCAGCCCTCATGTCTGAAAAACCTGCTCCTCTGCTCTTGCTCACACTCTCTCTGTTCTACTCACCCTCTCATTTACTCAAGGTCATCTGCCATGTGCTTGGAAATCAGCAAACATCACTGCCCTGCACAAAAAGGTACAAAAACAGATCCCTGCAACTACAGACCAATCGACCTTCTCCCAATCATCAGCAAGGTTACGGAATCCATCATCGCTTCTGACATTAAATCTTTCCTCTTCTCCAATGGCTTTATTTCCGATCAACAATTTGGTTTCAGATCAGGTCACTCTACCCTTGGATATGCTGCTTCTGCTCTCCCTCCCACCAATTAATCGAGGTACTCAATGCAGGGCATGAAATCAGAGCCATATCCCTAGATATATCACGTGCTTTTGACATGGTCTGGCACCCTGCCCTGCTCACCAAACTCTCTTCCTGTGGTATCCAAGGCCATCTCCACTCATGGCTCGCAGACTTCCTCTCCTGTCACAGCCAACGTGTGACCCTAAATGGAGTTCTTTCATCCCCTCTTCCTGTCCAGGCTTTAGTTCCTCAAGGCAGCGTTCTGGGCCCTGTTATTTTTCTGGTTTTCATCAATGATCTCTCCGACTCTTGGGAAAATCCTCTTTATCTCTTTGCTGATGACTCCACTCTCGGCCGTGCCATCTGTCATCCCTCAGACTGGCCAGCAGCAGCTTCTTCGCTCTCTGCAGGTCTGGGTAAAATAACAAACTGGTTCAACACATAGAACATGTCTTTAAATCCTGACAAATCTCACACTCTCATTATGTCTCTCCGAAAGGAAGTTTTGGACCCCCCCCATGTACTTTCTCAACAATCCTCAAGAAGTCCTTTCATTCAAGCTTCTGGGTCTCACGATCTGCCATGATCTTTCCTGGGAAAGCCACATTTCCAACCTGTCCTCCAAAGCCAATTCCCGACTGGGAATCCTCCGCCGTGCAAAGTCCTTCCTTGGCCCACCTGAGTTCCTGACCACATACAAAGCCTTTGTCCGCAGCCTAATGGAGTCCTGCTCTCGCCTCTGGGCTGGTGCTCCTGCCTCTCACCTTTCCCAGCTTCACGCAATGGAAACCAAGGCATTTCGGATCATTGGTATCTCCCACGATGAGGCTGAGTCTTTGGGCCTCTCACTCTCTCACCGCAGGCAGGTTGGTGGTCTTTCTGTCTTCTGCCGTCTCCTCTCCCGTCTCGCCCTCTCCCCCTGCTCTGTTTGCGATTTGTCTCCACCGTGTTTCTGCAGGGCACTCAAGGTCCGCCATCAACCCCATTCTGGTAAAACTACCAAAATCACGAATCACTGCTCACCTTCACTCTTTCATTCCTCTTTTCCCCCACCTTTGGAATAAATCCCTCACTCTGTTGAAGCCCATTGTTCCCTCCAGGCCTTCAAAACAGCTGTTCACCACCACCTCTTATCGTCCCCCATCCAAATTCTCGATCTTTTCTACCCCTGTTATTCTACCCCAAACCCACCTCCTTCAAATTTCCTGTTTTCCTTCCTGAAAGTCCCTGTAGTGTCCATCTTGCATACCCCATGTTCCTCACCCCATGCCTCTCCCTTCGACAGATCTCCTAATGTCTCTCTTCCTCACTGTTTTGTCATTCCCACGCCCCTCTTGTCTCACGTTGAGAACGGTTGAGGCTAACTACTTGAGGTAACACTTATGAACCTATTTCCAAAAACTCAGGCAATCACAGGTCATGAAGATTCTTCATTTCAATAAAATAGCTTATGATGCACGATTGCCTGGGTGTTGTCCTGCCTGGTATTGTTCGATTCAGCTTTGGGCTTTGAGGGGTTGTGGTGAGGTGGTTGAAGCATTTGTGGTGAGGTAGGCGAGCGTAGGCTGTTGTGGGGATTTTTTGGAAGGCGTTGTTGTGTCGTATGAAGGTTGTAGCGTTGGGGTTCGAGTGTGGAGAAGGTCGAAACGAAGTGTCTGTTGGAGAATGGCGCAGGGTTTGAAACAGGTTTTTGCAGCATATGCTAATGAAGCTGGCTGTTAATGTGTGTGCATGCTTGTGTGAAGAAGAGGTCATGTATGCGAAGTAAAGTAAATAAAATAGATAAAGGTATAGACAATGGAATTGAAGACTGAACTCAAAGCCCTCGCAAGGAATTTTGTCCCATGTACCCACTAGACATGAGGGAAGGGCTAACTAAAATTAGTATTGATAAAATAACTGCCTGAGCACTGCTTTATGTTGTTTGCATTTTCCGAGGGGGAATGCCGGCTTCGCAGAACTGCTACATTACTTTTGGTACTGGAAGGAATTTTTGATCTTAAAGGAAACCAAGCTTATAGGAAACCTGAAAGGAAACTAACCAACCTTGATCTTAAAGGCTCCATCCCCACCCGTCAAAGTGATGGACACATCCAGAGTGACTTCCCTCACCATTCCAATGAAAAGAAATTGATCGAGGAATTTTTACCTCCCTTGACCCTCTTAAGGTCAAGAATGGTTGCTTCCATGTGTGGAATCCAGAGCCCGAGCAATTGGAAAGTGACCTTGAAGGCAATGGATCATGAAAATATAACCATGTCCATGAAAGGAATAGATTGACGTGCCCCACCCTGCCTGTCAAAGTGATGGACACATCCAGAGTGACTTCCATCTCTATTCCACTGAAAACAAATTGATCGAGGAATTTTTTATTTCCCTTGAACCTCATTAAGTCAATTATCAAAGCTTCTGTGTCTGGCCTCTAGAGACTGAGCAATCGGGAAATGTTTTTGTGGGCAATGGAACATGAAAATGTTATCTTGCCCACAAAAACAAAAGATTGACGAGCCCCCTCCCCGCCCGTCAGTCATGGACACATCCAGAGTGACTTCCATCTCCATTCCAATGAAAAACAAATTGCGAAAATAATTTTTATCTCCCTTGAATCTTATCAGGTCAAGAATCAAAGCTTCTGTGTTTGGCCTCAAGAGACCGAGCAACCGGAAAATGTTTTTTAGATGCAATGTTCTGTGTGTTCCAATGTTCTGTTCATGAAAAATAAGCATTTATTCTCGTCTTCATTGCTGTGTGGAAACATTTGTGAAACACAGACTTTAAACTTGCTCCCTTGCAGCATGTGTATATATTTTTAACTGACAAGAGATTCAATCTGGAATTGCCCTCAGGACAGCGTGTACCTCTGCCACACAATGCCTGATCCACGAGAACATATTGGGCACATTACATTTTTGAAATATCATGATACACAGTTCTTTTTCGTTTTTGGCCCAATCTCTCAATTGTGAAGAATCACTTTAAAAATTAAATAACTCGTATCCAGATCCGGATTCGGATCTTCATCAACTCGACCTTGCCACACACCCAACCTGCCGACCAAGTTTCATCCGAATCCACCCACAACTTTTATGAGATATCATGCTTTGTATTAATTTGGCCCTATCTCTAAATGGTGAAGAATCAGTTTAATCATCAAATCCGGATCCAGATTCAGATCTTCACCAATATTGAAGCAATTTTTCCTTGTCACACACCAAACATGTCCACCAAGTTTCCTCCAATTCCGTAAACAACTTTCTGAGATATCGTGCTCCATATCATTTTTGGCCCGATCTCTCAATGGTGAAGAATCACTTAAAAATTTTCGTAGTCGGATCCGGATCCGGATATTCACCAGAATATAACCAGTTTTTCCTTGTCATACACCCAACCTTTCCACAAGATTTCATCGACATCCATGCACAACTTTTTGAGATATCCTGCACACAAACAAACAAACAAACAAACAGACAGACAAACAAGAAGACGATGTCGTGCAGAGCACGACACTTTGAAAGTCCATAAAACAATTTGATCTCAAAAATCATTGTTGGTTGAATTCAATGAGCAAATATGCAACTCCTCTTCAAATTTCAAGTGAATCGGATGAAAATTGACAATTTTAGAAACTCGGCCTATGTTGACCTTTTGGTCCATGTTGATGTCAAAAATAATTGATGGTTGAATTCAGCGACCTGAAATATAAATCCTCTTTAAATTTCAAGTCAATCAGATGAAAATTGCGGATTTTAGAAATACCACCTTAGTTGTTGACCTTGGGCCGATGTCCTTTTGGTCCATGTCGATCTCAAAAATAATTGGCTCGTTAAAATCAATGTCTTGTTCTGTAACTTCTCTTCAAATGTCAAGTCAATCGGATGAAAATTGAGGATTTCAGAAATCCCACCTAAGTTGTTGACCTTTTAACCTCAAAAACAATAGACTTCTTCCCTTTGACAAACTATCTCTCCCAGGTGGTGAAGTTTTGTGAAGATCGGTATTAAATTGTGACCTGCAGGCGATTGATAGACAGAATAACAAAATTGACTGACCAATGTACTTGAAAATCTTTGATTTTGCAAGTAACAAACAAACAGACAGAGAAACAGACAGAAAGGGGTGAAAATGTAACCTCCTTCACCCTCGGTGGTGGAGGTAAATATGGCTGAATTCACTTCAGTTCTGATTGAAGGTAACAACTTCGTATGGTAAACACAGCCAAGAAACCTCATGTAAATTTAAAGCTTGACGGTCTGTGCATGTTTGTCCTAATTGATTACCCAATGTCAGAGTTCACTCATAAAATGAACTTTGTCCCCGTTGCTAACATCATGACGTGATGTACTCACAAGATCATTTTTAGTGTAACAACAACATGTCCATTGTCAATTTGAAGGCTCGCGTCCTCATTGAAAACCGACACGAGCTGTTCCTGCTGTAATATATTTATATATTCTGTTTCATTGACGTCAAATGTTGAAGTATTGGCGTCAAATGATCAAATGATCAATGAGTGATGGAGGTGACCGATCAGTTCTGGCAGTAATACAGCCGATACATACAACTATCCCTAAATATGCCTCAGTTTGATTGGTCACTTTGGTATCATGGTCTTAAAATATGTGGAGCTCACTTGTGATCACGATCAATATGACAAAGGAAAGCAGAAATAAACGGGGCAGAGAATATTTGATGATTGAAATCTACAAGCAGCGTGACAGGGGAACCTGTCCTGACAGACCAGCAAGTGCTTTCCATGACATAAATATACCGACAGTCGTCACATCTTGATTCTAACTTGTCTTTGTACAAACAACAAAAAAACAGTTCCAGTGTGACTGTGAATGTATCGAAATTCAACCGATTCCACCACTTATCTCATCGTGATTATAAATTTAACCCCCTACCCTGTAGGTTCGAAAATGTTTTCTTCCGTCTCCATTTGCCAAGAGGATTGTATCAGTATGAAATGTGATGGGGTGTCTACCGGTGGGGCCAATTCCATTGATGAACAGAAAGGCAAAAATACAACTTTATACACTGTCGGACCCCAACGTTCACTGTCGCACTGTTTGTCAACCCCACGTATGCGTGGATCATAAAGTGTGACCTGCTTCTATATTCACGCTTCACGTATTCATTATTTTTTATTTAACACTTCAGAACTGTCTCCTATATCCACCACCACTGATATTAATTCGGCCTGGGAATTCCTCCATAGGAAACTGCTTATGCACAGATTCATCCCATCTCGTCCTCAATTAGCTTACCTGTCTTTCCGCTCTTGGTTCTCTGAATCTTGTGGTGAGGCTGCTGCTTTAAAACAACGTGCGTTCTCCTCCTGGAAGGTAAACCCAACAAAAGGCAACCTCGGATCATTCATCAAAGCCGGTCATGCAACAAAGGTCATTCCTGTAAAGTTTCACTTTCATCCGTTCAGCTGTTTCAGAGAACATTTTTGAAAGTTATGTTAAAAAACAAAATGGCTGCCGAACCAAGTGACTGATGACGTCATCAATTTTTCCCCACATAATTTAGCCCGAGAAGCTCCTCAAAAATTTCGTACTGATCGGATAAAGCATTTGTCGTATACAATTACGACGTCATAACAAAGCCACCTATGACATCATCAAAAAAAATCACATTTCCCATGTGAAGTACTTAATATGTGCTAAGTTTCGATTTTTTTTTTTTCCATGAAGTTGTTTTGGAGATATTGATGTCCAAATTTTCCCTTTTTCTATCATGGCTCTCACACCACGTGACCTATGATGTCATAATTATCGTTAAAACACTCCACATGAGTCATCACTTATGGTGAAAATTTCGTGTCAATCGGATAAGCAGTTGCAGAGTAAACAGAAAATTAATATGGATGGACAAACGTACGGATGTACGTTCAGATGTGCAGACGGACAGACAATCCAAATACATAATGTCTCCGGTGACTTTGTCTGCAGAGGCAAAAAATGATGGGAAGACGGACTCTACATATATATATATATATATATATATATATATATATATATATATATATATATATATATATATATATATATATATATATATATACACACACACACACAATGCCAAGGCTCGTAGAAGAGCGAACACACAGAACGTATAACAAGGGGAGCAGGAGAGGGAAGCACAAAACAGTGTGGAACAGACATATGAGGAGATCTGTGGAAGGGAGAGGGATGGGGTTGGGTACACGGGGTAAACAAGATGGACACGACAGGGACTTTCAGGAAGGAAAGCAGGGAATGTGAAGGAAGTGGGTTTGGGGAGCCTTAACGGGGGTAGAAAAGATCATGGTTTTCGATGGGGGATGGTGGTGAACAGCTATTTTGAAGATATGGGAGGGAAGAGTGGGATTGAAGAGTGTGTGGGTGTTTGTTCCAAAGGTGGGAAGAAAGAGGAATGAAAGAGTGAAGGTGAGCAATGATTCTTGATTGTGGTAGTTTAACCGGAAGAGGGGTTGCTGGCGGACCTTCAGCGCCCTGCAGAAATATGGGCGGGAGAGATAAACAGATAGAGTGGGGGGGGGGGGTCGAGGCCGGAGAGGGGACGGTGGAAGACAGAAAGACGACCGACCTGCCTGCAGTGAGAGACTTTGAGTGAGAGACCCAAAGACTTAGACTCATTGCAGGAGAGACCAATGTTCTTAAATGGTACTTCCAATCATCAGTTAAGTCATGTCATCCATCATCACAGTTGACATAAGATCATTCCTTTTCACCAAAATCGTCATCTCAGATCATCAATTCGGATTCAGACCTGAAAACTCCACCTTGGACATGCTGTTTCCACTCTCCCAACAATGGTGGACTCCCTCAATGTCAGACATGAGATCAGAGCCATCTCTCTGAAAATATCTCGAGCGTTTGATACAGTCTGGCATCCTGTCCTGCTCTCCAAACTGTCTGCCTATGGAATCCAAGGCCAACTCCCCCCTTCGATTACTCACTTCCCCCACTCTTGTGAACCAATATATTTTTAAACAATTTCCAGCACAAATTAAGTACAGCAGTTACTGGAGGGAGGTCACAAAATTAACAGATTTCATCACTTGCTCCACAGTCTACTGGGTCAGGATTCAAACCCAGGTGAGATAGCTTGGAAACGAGTGTGCAAACCTGTCGGCCATCTTGTCAGCACGTATCCGACCCACTGGAGTACCACTTGAAGGATTATGTTGTAACTTAATGTTAAGGAATAAGGTATGTCATGTATTAGAGAGTTACCGAGGTTCTTGTGGACTGTACGGGTTCACAGGTGCGGAGAAAATGAGTGCCGATCCCCGTCTTCTGTGACGTTTCCGTTACCAAGAAGCAAGCTCGCCGTTCCTTAGCAACCGTTTCCAATGGAGTGCTTGCTTGAGCGCTTAAGCCACTTGGTGAGCACTCCACAAGAAACTTGATAACTGAACACACCCTGAACAAGATTGTATTTTTCTGAAGCCTTGAGATGTCCCGAGCATGAAATGAAATGTTAACATTGAAAATATAGCGATGTACTAAATATTGGGAACCTTTTTCAGGGAAGTTCCATAAAAATGAGAATCGTGGCTCTGCGTTGAACATGAATTCCAAACCAGAGTAAACATGCTTTTTGGGAATCTCAAAATCATTGAAAACCCACATATTGTTCATCGAGTTAATGTTTATTTATTACCTTGTGCTTCATTCTGCGTGTTTTGTAGGTTGATATCACTTCCGTTGATTCGGTTAATGGACTTTGTGTGGCTGCTCCCTCATTATCCTCATGTTCAGTACTTTAGGCAGTTTTACCCAAATCTTCAATAATCTTTCTTTCCAAGGTGGACATTTCAGAGAAAACAAACAGATATTCAATGGTAATGATCCGTTGCCTTATACAAACTTATTTAATTACCACTTGTATTTAAAGTACTAGTGCGTGGCCGTACCTGCGTGGTTGTACGTGCGTGGCCGTACGTGCAAAAAAAAAAAAAAGAATTGTGACGTCAATCGTGACGTCATAGCACCGTGTCCTGTCATTGGTTTGGTAAATAAATGGCCATAACTTGGGAACCACTTGTCCAATTCATATCAAACCTTGAAAAGGCAAATCCACAGGACCCCAGAAATATTCATGGCAAGGGAGATTATTTTGTTAAATTGGAATGACGCTCAGTTCGCGCCTTCCTCCTTCTTCCTCGTGGTGTTGACCATTGAGGAATGAATGGAGGAACGTTGGTTGTGAGAGCGATGTCGGAGTGAATGAAGTATGGAGCACTTTGTTGTTTTGTGAGCGAGTGGTACAAGGTGTGTGTATGTGAAGCATTGTCCACCCCTCATGGACTCGAACCCTCGTCTGCATTGGTGTTCGAGTAGAGGGGGATCAGATGTTTGGAATGGGAGGTCGTTGTGCCGTTTGTGCTGCAGGTGGAAAGTTAATATTATTACAAAGGTGTGAAATGGTGTTCTTGAAGGGCTCGGAGTGTGGTTCGTTGATGGCAGTTTATCGTTGTAGAATGTAGAGGGTACTCCGGGTGCTGGGAGCGAGCCAGCCCAGTGAGGCCGGAGGTCGGTCCAAGGGATCACGTAGTCAGTGCGTGTAATGGGCACGGGTACTCAGAGGAAGGGGCCCTGAGTGCCAGACGCCATGGTGGGCATCACGGGGGGGGGGGGGTAGAGCCAGGAAGGGCCTCCCCCATAGTTTAGCGAGGAGCAGGTAAGCTCGGTAAGCGGCCCCAGTGACCCAGGGGTGCCATGTATGAGTTCAGCAGGTAGGTAGTCTTGTAAGTGGAGCCACACTGTCCAGCCATGATATTGTGCGATGGCACAGAAAAACATTCGAGGGCCAGGCCCTAAATCGATGAGGTACCAAAGTTCGGGATGACGGGAAAATTGGTTGAATGGAACCACTGTACAGGGGGGTGTCATGGTGAAAGGAAAAATGGAATTTTTTTGATGTCACATTCGGAGAGAGATGCTCCCCCTTGGCACCATTGTGTGTGATTACGGCCGCTGGTAACAGGGTGGGGTACTTGGATTGTGAGTGGACCCATTGTGTCCCAAGTTTTTAGTCGGGGATATGCATCCCCCCTCCCACCTCATCGGGCTACTCCGCCGGCGAGCCTTGTGGTGCCACGTCACCTCATGAGTTTGACAGTGCAAGTGTGTCTATGTCCTCTCAGGAGATAGGTTCGGTGAGATAGAGGGATTAAAGTACCCCGGAGGGATAGATTAGACAGCAGGACTTAGAGGGTTCGAGTTAGGTTCGTGGATTAAAGGGGGTAAGGGTATGTGTTACATTTGAAGCCAGGAACGAGGCCAGAACGACAGTCTCTCCAGGAACAGTCAACATGTCTTTATTGCACCCTTTGGCTCGTCCAGTGTGCACGTTTCCGCCCGGTTCCCACCACGCCCCCTCTATCGACTCTCCGATACATCACATACCTTCCCCTCAAGTTACACAACATAATCCTTCAAGTACTCCGGTGGTTTGGATATTCGCTCCGAACGACGTACTCGTGTTACCGAGGACTCAATTTCCACTGGAGGTGTTGCATTTGCTGGGGTTGTGGCCATCGTTGTTGGCTGTACATCAACAACAGGCTCCACCTTACCCGGGTCTACTCCATCAGATTTCCGAGTACGCTTCTGATCAACACGACGTCGCAATGTTTGGCTTGACTCATTTACAAAACGATATGATACAGGCCCAGTTTGCTTTGAAACAACTGCTGCCATCCATGGTGCTCCAAACCCCATATTCTTGGCATACACAGTTTCTTGTTCCTCAAATTTTCTTCAGGTTCCACCACGATACTCCTTCTGTTTGTCCTGATACTTCCCCACCTGTACACGCAACCTGGGTTTGATCAAATCAAGACGCAACGTTACATTTCTTTGAAATAACAACTGAGCTGGGGAAACTCCGGTGACTGCATGAGGTATAGCATTGTACCTAAGCTGAAACCGAGCGACTTTGTTAGACAACTCATCCGTGTCCGCTGACATCTTTTTCATGGATTGTTTAAAGGTTTGTATCAAATGCTCTGCTAACCTGTTACTGGCCGGATGTACAGGAGCCGAGGTGGAGTGATAGATTCCATTACGATGGCAAAATGTCCTGAACTCTGCAGATGAAAAACAAGTGCCATAGTCTGATGCCAAATGTTCAACTAACCCATGAGTTTTGAACACATCCATGAGGCACTTAATAGTTGCCTTTGTCGATACTGAATTTGAGGCCACAATCCTAATCTCAACAAATTTAGAGAAAGCATCCGATGCAACAAAAAAACATTCGTCCCATAAATGGTCCTGCATAATCCACATGCAATTTCTGCCATGGTCTGGCTGGTAATTCCCAAGGATGTAAACTCGCCATTGGAGTATTCCTCGCATTCATTTGACATGCATTACACCGATGTACAACACTCTCAATGTCCTGACACAAATTCGGCCACCAGAAATAACTACGAGCTAACCCTTTCATGCGTACCCCTCCAGGATGAGTCTCATACAATTCCTCCAACAACTGAGCCTGACCTGATTTTGGTACAATTACCCTATTCCCCCACATAATACATTCCAGATTCGTGTCAATGCTTAGTTGTGTTCGTCTTCGAAAAAACGGTAACAGCTCATCGGACGGTGATTTATCTGGCCAACCCGTCTGTACATAACGAGACACCTGACACAACAAAGGGTTCTTCCTCGTCAAGACACGTATTTGTGATGCTGTCCAGACACCACACCTTTACTTTTCCTTGACTCCAGCACACCTTTACTTTGCCTTGCCATTACCACACCATCACTGCTCCTTGCCATGTGCCCCAGGACCACTTGGTTGTGGAATTATTTGCAGGGATTGCCATGCAGGCAGCCGCATCACCGGGGACTGTGAGCGAACAGGCCAGAAAGCAATCATTGATAAAGGCCAGTTCAAAGGGACTGTGAGATGGCCTGCCGTGCTGGGGTGAGTTGCTTCCTTGCAGCCAGGAAAAGCATCGGGCCATTTCGGGCCTGAAAAAGAACGGGTGATGTGAACACCTGCTGCTGCACTCATCCACGATTTTCACATTTACAATCACTGTGTTTTCTTCCTTGAATCACACGTCCTGGGCCATGGGCAATGTAAATATTAGAATTATACAGAGTTATAACCCACCTGTTTATGTTTAGTTTCAATTCCACAAATGTAGCATAAGGATGTCGGAAATGTCGCACGAGTCTGCGAGCTTGGGCACGCAACACATTAGGTCTATTTTTTGGGGACATGTGTTTGAAATGTCGCACTCAGGGATCCGTAAGTAAATCGTACTTGGGGAAACACCACCGACATGCCACACGAATGTTTCACAACTCAGGTAGAGTCGAGAAAAAGAGAGGGGGGTGGTGTTGCGGTTTTATAAAACCACGTGCCTCTAAGGCAATGGCACCCAACATACAATGATCCCAAGGCAGTTATCAGTTATTTCATGAGTATTCATAAAGTTAGTCCTCACCTCATGTCTAGTGGGTAAGGTGGATAAACCTCGTTGCGTGGGACTCGTAGTTAGGTCTAATATTAATATATATATATATATATATATATATATATATATATATATATATATATATATATATATATATATATATATATATATATATATATATTGTTGCGAATTCGCGCCCGCCGGCGTGCGAGCGGCCACGTAACTCGAATCGCGGCACGTCGCCCACCGGGCGGACAATTCTGTCGTGACCCTCTCGGACTAATGCCGGGAACTAGTCACGGGTGGGCCTTTCGGCCTCACCACGATCGTGCCAATCGGCCCCCCGCGTGGGATAGGGTTGTTCGCCAAATTCTACCTACCTAAGTACCGACACGTAGGGTAGACCGGGCGATCGCACCTCGCCGCAGGTCGACTCCGGACACGGTCCACTTTAAGCGACCCGTTCCGTACTATCGGGATAACCGAGCGGTGTTATCGTCAACCTCGACCGTTCTGATTAATTATCCGGCATATTTAGCCCACTACCAACCCTTTACGTGAAGTAAGATGGACATTCGATTAAAGAAAAGACGAAGCGAAACGGGAAAACATTCAACATGAGGCACATTTATTCCGCGGCACACGGAAAGCACACATATACAATTACAACAATTATGCACCAAAAGCAATTGCAACAAAAGAAACACAACAATGCAGAGATACTACTGACTACGCGAGCACACGGCAACACTTACACAGTTTTACTTTACAGACGGCGCCGACAACACATATACTCAAAAGCAAAAGAAAAGGGCCACCCTCAACGACAAGGGGACAGACGGGGCCTGTGGGCGCGAGACCGGGTGGAGCCTACCCGTCTTGTGATGAGCCGCAAATGTGGCGGCGGTGCCCCGACTCCACGCTCCTCCGCGGGTTTCGTTGGCACTGCTTGGAATGGGGTGGGAGCGGGGCCCCCTTTTCGCACTATCTCAGCGTGGGGGGGGGAAAGGGGGGAATTGTTGATGCTCTGGGGAAAGAGGATAGCTGGCTTGCTTGGGTCCTGCGACGAGCGACTCCACTGCGACCTCGACCGCGCTCCTGGCTTCCCCTCTCTGCAGCTCCCCGACAGACTGTGAACCCCGACAGACTGACTCTCCTCCAGACCCGTCTTGACTGCTGCTGCCACACTCTGCCGCTACCACACTTCTCCAACTCGCCCGAGCCCAAAACTGACTAAATTCACCCCACGCTCGGCGTATATAGTACGGCATATAGTACGTTTATAGTACGGCAGGAGAACCCATATGCAAATTTCTGGATCAGAACGAGCTCGGGCGTGGAGCCACGCTCGCACATTGGACGGAGAAAAAGGGGCGTGAATCTCCCCTGATCCTCGAATTTGCATATATCGATTCCACTCCGACACGCCTGGAGGCGGGGCCAAATCGCCCCGTGCTTGCTGATTGGACGGATCAGAAGTGGGCGTGTATCATTCCTGATCCGACTTTTCCTCGGAAAGGCCGCACTTTGTTGGCTCGGCGAAAGAAAGGCTCGGCGCGCGCCCTGTACGAGTCCAGGACAGCCTGACGCTCGGTGCCCACAAGCGGTGCGGGAATGGCAGCAGAAGGAGGAGAGGTGAAGGTGGTGGAGGGTTTATTGTGGTGGTTTCTGGCCATGGCGACGCTTGGAATGCTGGTGATGCGATGTTTGCGAGAGCGAGTTGTGAAGGTAAAGGTCGTGGCTGTTGGCGTTGCCGCTGCTGTGAAGCAGCGTTGCGGTTGGTGGTTGTTGTGTGATGGCGGTTGAGACGTGGTTGGTTCAAAATAAAGACAGAACAGAAAAACGGCTATCTTAAAGGGTCGCAGGCTATCTTAAAGGCTATCTTAAAGAGAGGTCGAATATAGCTCTTGCCACGAACTTGAATCCTAGCAGTTCGAGCACGGCCATCTGGCCCCGGAAAGGTCTCCATGACCTTACCAAGTGGCCACTTGGCACGAGGCAACTGGGAATCGACGATTAGCACCACATCATCAGTAGTCAGCTCCTTGCTCACCTTCTGCCACTTCTGCCGAAGCTGGAGACTTGGGAGGTAATACTTGATGAAGTTCGACCAAAAGTGATCGGCAAGGATCTGGCCGTGACGCCAGCGACGGCCTCCAAGAAGAAGCTCCGTATCACGATACACCACTTGAGGTAGCGATGCGTTGTGATGCCCCATCAATAACACAGCGGGTGTAACAGGGTCAATATCAGCAATGTCTGAAGACACATAACCCAAAGGTTTGGAGTTAAGGATGCCCTCAACTTCAATGAGGACTGTACGCAGCACAGGCTCCGTCACAGTACGGGTTCCAATTATGCTGCTCTTCACCGACCTGATCTCTCGCTCCCATACTCCGCCAAAATGTGGTGCATTTGGCGGGTTGAAGTGAAAGCTCACTTACTGCTTGGCAAGATGCTGAGTGAGAACAGGATTGAGGGTGGAGAAGGTTTGGCGAAGCTCAGCATCTCCTCCTCGGAAATTGGTTCATCTGTCCGAGAAGATCTCGTGAGGTTTCCCCCTGCGAGCGATGAAGCGACGAACGGACATAAGAAAGGAATCTGCATCGAGACCCTCCAGGAGGTCCAAATGTACACCACGGGTGGTGAGGCACTTGAAGATTATACCCCAACGCTTCTCTGTCCTTCTTCCAATTTTTATGATAAAAGGACCAAAGCAATCCACTCCAGTAGAGTAGAAGGCAGGCTTGTACAGTCATAATCGTGCAGGTGGTAGATCAGCCATTCTTGGCACCTCTGGGTTGGCGCGCCATTTCCGGCACTCTTGGCATTGATGTTGGTGTCGACGAATAGCCTCTCGACCATGTAAAACCCAGTACTTGCGGCGTGCTTCAGCGAGAATTCTCTCCGGACCACAGTGAGGTCTGTATATCCGCCGAAACGGTTCCACAGAAGGTTGACTTTGGAAGTTCAGTCACATCGCTTTGCTGCAGTATGCTGGCTAGTCCTTGTAGTGACCAGCGCAGGTTGGTACAAACAGCTACTGGAGCACCCTTTGAGCCAAACCGCACAGGTTTCTTTGGTAAGATGAGGTGAGAGTAATCTGACCCGATTAATATTGTTGGTTGAACCTTATCAGTCAGAGGGAGTGGAAGCCCAGCGAGGTGGAGATACCTTTTCTGAAAAGCGGCCACTGGGTAAGAATACTCAGATAAGCACAGCATTGTGGCAGTGAATGCTCCATCTATCGCGTATCTTTGTTTTGGGTTCTTGACCGATGATATTTGAAGCTTGACAGAAGCACCAGGACACTGCACCGTATCTTCACGTACTGTCCTGAGCAGTAATGTTTCAGGTTTACCCACTAGGTTCAGCTGCTCCATTGCTGAATTCAAGAGCATGGTCCTTTCTGAACCATCATCGAGGATGGCATAGGTCTCCATGGATCCTTGTGGGCCATAAAGAAGCACTACACCTTCATGACCTTTAACATGACATGTGGACGGGAAGGCTTGTCGAGGTACACCGCAGATGGTGATGAGCCTGTCATAAGGAAAGTGCTGGTGAATCTCTGTGCAGTGTCATGTAGGATGGTTCGATGTAACTCTTTGCAGGTAATGCATGGCTTCTTGAGTGTACATCGATCAGCCGTATGTGTCCGACCGCACTTCCAACACCGGTCATGTTCCCTTATCCACTTGATGATATGGTCTGTGGAAAGCTTTCTGAATTCTGTACATGAACCGAGGTAGTGGTCACTTGTGTTACAGTGAGGACAGTAGGGCTTGGGTTGTTGCTTCGGTTTCGTTGTTGAAGAAACATTACCCGATGGCTGCGTCTTTGTGCCAGACATCGGTGACTTGGAGTTGTAAAACAGATGCATGTGATTCTTTCTCCTTGAAAGATGAAGAACGCTGTTCCTTGCTCTCTCTGATCTCTGGCCCTCACATTTGTAGAGGACAGCAGCTTGGTTCGCTATACATTTAGCTCGAGACTTTGCCTGCAGCCAATCCGCTAGATGGTTCAATGTGTCGGTCTGATTAGAATCTGCATTTAAGAGGCCTTTGTTAATGCAGTGCTCAACGAATCCATCATGATAAGTTGGCGGCAGTTTGCTCATCAGCCTGTCTACATGTGAGCCACATCGTAGTTCGAATCCATGTTCACCCTCGAGTGATTGCAACATACCCACGAGGGAGTGCACTGCCAGAACAAAGTCCTCAAAGGCTTCTGCATCTCCAGTCTTCACTGCTGTCATGTTCAACATAGCACCAATTTCGCTCTGTACGAGTTTCCTCGGCTGTCCATACTTGTCCTGCAGGGCTCGTAAGGCCGCCATGTATGGCTGCGGATCATGCATGTATGCCTTAGCAAGCTTGTACGCACTCGGTAGCTTAAGGTGGCGTAAGAGTACTTGATATTTGTATTCCTCTGACAAGTATGTGTGATTACTCATCAAGCTATCCAATGCTAGCTTGAGAAGGGCAAAGTCACTTTCCCTGCCATTCTGGAAATATGGAATACTCGGTTTTGGTACCCCATAGGATGAAGCTATCAGCAGGTCCATGAGGTTGGGTGTTGCAGGCACCTCAGATGGGTCAGGCGGATGCCCATGTGCTGTCACCAAAGATGGCAGGTATGGTGCCTGATGACATGGCAACATATTAGGATGGAAATTCGAAGCTTGGAATGGAGCGGTGTTAGTGGTTGAATATGCTGGGGCATGTCCACCTACTGAGTGCCCTGAAGCCACCCCATGAGGAAGCAGGTTTGATGATACACCATCAAGACATGTAGTTGGCTGCATTTGCTTTACATTCTCATTGAGTAATGTATTGTCATCCATCCTTAATTGAGGAGTGGGTTGTTGGTCCTCGGTGATAGCTATTGCCGGCTCTGACCTCAGTCGCAGCAGCTGCGCTGACAACTGTTTGTTTGGTTGAACCGATGGAGTAAATGACGATTCGCCATTGTTCGAAATCGCTTGTTGGGTGGTGTTGGCCGGACATCTGACTGGTGAGGTAAGGCAGTCATCTCCTGCATCCAAGAATGACACTATCAGTCGTGCTTCCTCCAGTTCCTGTCCTGCCTGCCTTAGACGTCTATGCCTTGCTCGATGAACAGTTAGGGATTCGTGCTCCCTCAGAGCTCGACGCTCCACATTCTGAGCTTGTTGGGCTTCGTCCTGCAGTTGTTGCACACGTCTCTCAACCATTTCATCCTCCTCCAATCAATATCTTAATTCCTCCAGCTCAGTCTGCTTTCGTTTTTCCTTTAGAATAGCCGATTGGATGCCACTGAGCTGGGATGTAATAGATGCACGACTGCAGCCAGAACTATGGTTGCGTGTACTACATTGTGAGGCAGTCTTTGGCTGATGGCTTCCTAACGAATGTCGTCTATGGGAAGAACCTGATCCACTCTCTTGATTCCGGGAAGGACCACTCATGTTCGAAGGTACATAGTTAAGAACATAATCTTTCAAACGTTCAGGCATACGTCGATTCCTTTCAGCTTGGGGAGACGCTAGTAATTCATTGTGGAGACGCCAATGCTGATGATGGCCGGGTCCGGTAATATGGACACAGCTGGGATGGGGCTGACAGCTGCCGTGGAAACAGAGACAAATGGGTTTGTGACGCTAGTGGTTAAAGGACTAACCGGAATAATGTCGCTGGTATTGTCGGCTGTTTGAGTACTGTCGGCAGTCAGGATGTTGGCGATATTCTCGTCCATGGTTTCCTTGTCCAGCTGTTCGGTCATCCGGCTCGAAGGACCATGAAAAGTAGGTTCTGGTAATCTACGGTAATGCTGCTAATACGTAGGATAACAGTGAACAGCGGATCCAGGAAAATACCGCGATCAAACGGTTTGGATGAGACGAGACACCGAAGTTCCTGTCTGCGCAATGGTTATTGATGTAACGGCACAAATAGCGAAAGTCTCGCTCTGCAAGTAAAGACAAAATGGCAAAAGTCCACTCGCACCAACCAACAACAAACCAAAAACTCTCTCCATATCCGGTGGGAAAACCACCAAGAAAGTAAGAATTATATATAGGCTTGCACTATACTAACATGGTATTCATAGATTGCATGAAACATTCATGGACACAATAGTACCAAACGTTCATACATATGGTGAAACAGCAAAGACTTTCTAACAGTAAGAGTACTATTACATCTGTATCATTGCAATGCATCACAAGCACGTCACAAACATCAATTTCCATTGCATGGACAGCATGAAAAATGATATGGGTATCGGCTTCTTCCTGGGTATATTCAATCTCTGGAACAGGAACAACCAACCCCTTTGTTAGCAGAACTGTCCTGGTCTTATCTACAAATCCACCTCCAATGCATAGCTTTTGCTCTCCAAGATATGGATTAGAAAGCTCCTTATTCACCAAAGTTTCAGATATGTAATTCATGAAGTTGGCTTTGTTGGTTGTAACAGAAAATAATTAATTTGCGTCGGGAGCTTTAAAGTTTCCATCAACTTAGACCACTTTACCACCTTTGTTGGAACGGGGGTCTTGTTCTGCTAACTTGAGTGAGTGCACTTCATCGTGGTCACAACTGAAATGTGTTGATCTTGCGCCACTAGGGCAATCGTGGAGCAGTTTTCGATGGGAGGAGTCAGCAATCGCATTAAACTGATCACTTTGATGAAAAGACCTATTTCTGAATGCAAACATTAATCCACGTGACCTTCTCATACAATAACCTCCATCCACGAGACCGCCGTTTTGACGCACTTCCGGTCACATCAACAATTCGTCAATTATCACTAAATTGACAGATATGTGGAGGCACAAGGGACAGATGACGTTTTTGTTATTTCCTTAATTAACAGTTTGATTAAGTCAGCCTTTATTCCATGAGCACACATCTGTCCATTATCAGTAAACATAGCAGGAGAAAACTTTGAACATTCATGGTTGCCTATCAGATCAACCACATCAATGTCCTGACCTTGGCCAGTGGCTAACATCTTAGTCACTCTGAGTAGTGCTGTGCATTCATCACTCTTGCCAGGTGACTTTTTAACTTTATACTTCGACTCGATAGTCTGTGAGTGAAATGTTTCATGTTTGACTTTTTTTAGTCATCTTGAAGTTTACACTGATGGTTTCTTGCAGAACCTGAACTCCAATATGCTCAACCTCAGTGAGGTGCTTTTGAACATGTAGTTCAGCATGTGTTCCATCCAAAATATTCATCAGATTGTTGGAATCCATAGCAAATGGACTCTTTTGAACAGATACAAGAATATTTTCAAAAAATTGAATGTCCTTAGCAATGACACTCAGACCACTTTCATGGTGAGAATGGGTTGAAGGAGACTTGATGTTCAGCATGCTTTTCAACTCTGCTGATATTTCAGCTGTCATTGGCTTTGCCAGAATCCATTTCAGGCGAGTAGCAGGATTTTCAGCAATGCCATCAAGGCCACTCGCCTCCTTATGATCAGCATTATATGGCTGTTCTAATATAATGTCTGGAGAGACCACATTATGCCTGCCACTAGACCTCCTGGCCACAAAGCAACTCCGCTTCAAAGATTCATAAACTGCTAGGACAGCACTCAATTGTCTTCATTTCAAGTATGTACATGAGAAGTGATTCTCGCGCATCCTTATAGTAACCAGCAGCTATTAGGTTTGGAGCATCTTGGCAGATTCAGACAAGTGGCGAAGCCAATCTCCCTCACACTGTGAGCATAGAAATCTGATTAAAATATCAGACATGTCTTGGAACGTGTCCCAGAATACGGCATTCAGCTGATGAATCAAGATGCCTCTATATTCATTCAACTTTTCCATAACAGATGATATCTGAGGAGCTGCATCTTTTATCATCCTCAGTTGGTTTTCTCCTGGAATTTTGTTCTCAGACAGAGTTACTGTGACAGTGTCAGTCACCTCTCTCACATCATAGGAATCCTCACAGGAACTTGCAAAGGCTTCCCAAAACAGTTGCTACATTGCCTCATTCAGGACTCTTATGGAATGGAGGGTATGATAATCCTTCTCACCAAATAATAACAAATAATAATAATAATCTCACCAAATAATAATAATAATCCTTCTCACCCTTCTCACCAAGCCTGGTGTTGGCTTAGTGGTTAGGTTGGCGGCTTGGGATCCAAGGGTCCTGAGTTCAAGCCCCGTTGGCTGCTGAATTAACACCAGGGGGTTGACTCAGCCTGTCATCCTTCCGAGGTCGGCGAAATGAGTGCCAGTGTACTGGTCCCGGTGTATGCCCCGGTTAGAATAGGTGTACCATATCCCTGTGTGTCGTAAGTGGCGACCAGGGTTGGCATCAGGAAGGGCATCCGGCCATAAAACATTGCCTCAAGCAAAAGCCAAACTCCTGCACAGCAGGGAAAAATGGCTGTAAAAACGGTCACCCTTCTCACCAAATATCTTTCTCACTGTACTCTAATAAGCTCCTCAACTCCACAGACTCTGTATCTTACAAATCGCATGCAAGAAATGGTGGGATTCATGAAATCCCCCTAAAAGTAGGACAACCTTTTTTGAAGTCGGCCTTCTCTTTGTCTCGAATTGCTCTGACCAGTTCATAAGTGACTTGATACCCAGTAATTATTGTCCATTCATCGCAAAGGGCCTTTGAAGTTCTTACTATTTTCATCATAGTATTCTTCTTGACTGAGAGGGGTCTATTGAAGGCATGGGAATCAAGGGCAAATGCCCCACTTTGAATGCAAGTCTGCTTTGGAAAAGCCTTGAACATAAAGCAGAAAACCCAGGTATGGGAATGCAATCTGGAGATTATCTGGTTGTATGATGAATAAGACACCAGATAAAGAGCAGATGGTCTGCTAACTCATCAATTTTTGTTTCAAGGTCTGCAAAGACACTGATCATGTTTAGAGTCTTCGATTCCCTTCTGTCTTTGTTAAGGCCCGGTCACACCTTGACGTTTTAGCCAGCGATGGCAACGTATTAAAATATATGTAAAACGCTGGCTTACGTTGAAGTTTTGATGTTTTTTTTTTAAGATTCGGACGTATTCATAGCGACTTGGTCTTATGTATAACGCATTAGTAACGGACACAGAACGTTTCGTTGTGTTATAGATAACTTATACCAACGAATGCTGAACCTGTTGTCGGCCTACACAACCGATGCCCAACGATAGCCTAACTTAGGCATAGCGCGTTGCACGCATCGCCGACGATGTCGTGACGTAGCCTATTAAAAGGCTGACGCACAACGATTCGAATCATAACTGCCGTAGAAATAGAAGTGTCAACATCGCGGTCACACCTTGGCGATCTTGCCAGCGTATGCCGACCTAAGAAAAATGTGTCTAAAACGTTGGGGCACGTCGAATACGGTATGAGTAAGTTTGGTATACGTGAGTAGAACGCTAAAGTACGCTATCATACGTCATAGTAAGTAGAGTACGTCAAGAAATTTTAAACATGTTCAAAATTTTACGACGTACTCGGCGTATGACACACGTTCCGCATGCGATGGGGATAAGTTTTACACACGATATGTGGACGCTTACACATGTCCACAAAGGCTACTTATAAGCTACTCATAAGTCGAAACACGTCACGGTAATGTCTTTTTTACGCGAAACTTATTTCTAACTTATGTTTGACGTGCTTTGAACCAATTCTTTACGTAGTCCCAACACACATCGACGTATGTAGACGTATTCCAATGACGTCTTCCGGTCGACAAAAAAAATAAATGAACGTGTTTCTAGCTTACAACTGTCATATAAAGACGTGTTCCCAGCGGTTTTGGGAATTGGTATATAAAAATGGTGCTCATAAAAGGGGAACCCAACAGTGTTTTCGAGTCCTTTTTGAGTTGATGTCCATGTCAGCAGTAACAGTATCAGTATCAGTATTAGTATTAGTATTAGTAGTAGTTTGTTCATGTTGGCAGTAGTAGGTGAGTGTGAGGGGGAGGGTGTGGGTTATGATGGATCGTCCTTGCGTCCGCGTGTCCACGGGTAGCAGACATCTTTTCACCATTGTTCGAAGTTCTTCGTGGCTAATTTTTTATGGGGCTTTTTCAACAATGAGCTATAGCTTGTTTTTACGATTTAGGTCTATTCATAACGGGTTGAACAAATGCACAATGAACTAATAATGTGCATAGAGCGCTTTGATTACTTATAGATACGATATACCAACGAATAATTATCGTGAAGCCGGTGTTCACAAACTATGCCCAACGATAGCCTAACTTATCCATATCGTGCGGAAGTTTATCTTTGCCGGTGACGTGGGGTTTGCTATTCATAGGCTGCCACTCAACGATTTAAATGGCTGCATCTCCACTATTGAAAGTAGGCGCTTGCGCTCAACAATTGGATTTTTTTTACACTCAACGACTTTTAAACGGAACCACTCAGCTATTTTCATTGTTTACAATGAACGATTTAAATTGCTGTCACTCGCCTTTGTTTTTTGACGCTGGGGTTTGGAAATTTGAAGCGTTTCTTCTGAACGTGTTAAAACACTCAAACTCGACTATTTTAAATAGACGCTGCCGATGGACAATTGGAATCATAGCCAAGCTAGACATCGAAGTGTGAACATCCTCGTCATGCCGAAGAAAAGTTTGAAGAATGCTGCAAATAAGTGTCCTGGCCGTGGCCGTGGACGCTGACGCAAGGACGATCCATTATACCGACGTCTTTCAGCCTATGAGTAACTTAAAAGTAACGTCTGTCGACGTGTGGCAACGATCGCGTAACGTGCCAACAACACGTTAATCATAGGTTAGAAATAAGTTTCGGGTACGCTAAACATTACCTCGGCGTGTTTCAACTTATGATTAACTTACAAGTAGCATGTGTTGACATCTGTCAACGATCGCAGACCGTGCATACAACTTGTGGCCAGCGTAGCGGAACGTGTGAGTCATACGCCGGCATACGTCGTGAAATTTCAAGCATGAAAAAAATTTGAGGACAACCAAAAAGTACAACGTTTAAAGCCAACGTACTACGACGTATGGCAGTATTTTTCAGCGTGCTCTCAATGTTATCAAAACTTACCCATAACGTATTCAACGTGTGCCAGCGTTTTAGAAAAAAAATTCAAAAATCGACATACGTTGGCTAAAACGTCAAGGTGTGACCGAGCCTTTAGTCATGTGACATTGTGAAATTGACTCTTCATGGATTCCTCTAATAGCCTTGGAGTTGTCTTCAGACAGCTTAAGTTGGACATTGGGAACAGGAGTGTCATCTTCAACAGATTATATTGTGACAGAAGATGTGGCATTGAAGCTGTCCCCCTCAACTGACCTTTTTAATCCAGTCAAAAGTATCCCATGTGAAGACATGAGGAAGCATCAAAATTGAATATAAATATTTTGATTTTAATTTAATTCACACGACTTGGTGTAAATGCACTTGTTGTGATAGCATGCCAGTGGGAACCATATTGATGTGAATTCGCGCCCCACCGGCGTGCGAACGACCGTGTGCCAGCAATAGCGGCCACTTCGCCCACCGAACGTGCAATTCAGTCGTGACCCTCTCGGAACAACTGGGTCCCTAAACAGTCCGCCAGCTCCCCCCCTCCCCCCATGGTCCTCCACGACCTCCGTGTGTGTGCGCTCGTCCCCAAACCCATCCTTATCGTGCAGTCTCTTCTCTTTTTTTTCTGTTTCTTTCTGGCTCCTTTTTCCTTCCCGTCTGAGTCGTTCTTCCTCTCTGAGCCCCATTCGCTGTTCGTTCTCACTCCGGAGCTCCTCAATCTCCGCTAACTCCAATCTTGCTCTCCGTTTTAGTTGTTCAATTTCAAACTCACATTGTTCTTGTTTTCTACCCCACAGTTTCTCCTGCTCTTCATTCTCCAATCTCATCGTTTCTTTCAATTGGCTCATTTCCTTCCTGTGTTTCATTTGCTGTTCTCTCATTACTCTTCCTTGTTTCCTCTCCTGTCCTTTCTTCTCCAGTTTCATGGTTTGCTTCATTTGGTTAATCTCCTTTTTGTTTCATTTGCTGTTCTCTCACTACTCTTCCTTGTTTCCTGTCCTTCCTTCTCCAATTTCGTGGTTTTCTTCATTTGATTAATCTCCTTTTTGGGTTTCATTTGCTGTTCTTTGTCTATCTCCTCGCACTCCATTCTTGCCTTTTCTTCCAATTGGTCAACCTCAACTTCATGTTCTTTTTGTTTTCTATCCCATTGTTCCTCTCGTTCTTCCCTCTCCAATCTCGTTGTGTCCTTCAATCGCCTCATTTCTCCTTCCTGCTTCAGTTGTTCTTCCCTCATCATCCTCAACTCGTTTTGTAGTTCCCTTTCTTTGTCTTCGTGTTTTTGTAACTCAGAAGCTTTCTTTTCAAATTCCTTTCTCATCTCCACACACTCCAACCTGTTTTTTTTCCTTTTGCCGTTCAGTTTCAAGTTCATACTCTTTCAGTTTGCTATTCCACTGTCTTTCTCGTTCCTCATTCTGCAATCTGGCCTTGGCTTCCAGCTTTTCGATCTGTACAGTGTGGTTCCTTAACGTTTCATTCTCCGTTCTCGTTCTTTCCTCTCTCAACATCCTCAGCTCATTTTGTAATCCTGTCTCTTTGTTTTGGTGTTTCAGTATCTCGGAAGCTTTCTTTTCTAATTCCTTTCTCATCGCCGCACACTCCAACCTTGCTTTGGCTTCTAACTGTTTGATCTGTACAGTGTGTTTCCTCAACGTTTCATTTTCCGTTCTCTTCCTTTCCTCTTTTAAATTTTCCAGTTCGTTTTGTAATCCTCTCTCTTTGGTTTCGTGTTCCTGTATCTCAAAAACTTTTTTCCATTTTTCCTCTCTCTGTTCATCCCTTTCCTTGCACTTCTCATCATACTCCAACTTTGTTTCTTCTTCCAATTGTTCCCCATCTTCCTGTTCTCTTTTTACCTCCATCTCCAAGCTTTTCCTTTTCCGAATGCCTTCTTCTACTTCTCGCTCTAGTTGCTTTATTTTCAAATCGTGTTCACATTTTTTCTCTTCCAACTGCATTTCCCTCACTCTCCCCTCTAGTTCTTGGAACCGCCTTGCCCCCTCTAATATTTTTTCCATTAGTTGTTTTACTTCCAAATCGTGCTCCTTTTGTTTCTTTTCGAGCGCGGTTTTCCATTCTTCCTCCAATTGTTTCCAAAGCCCGCCGATGTCCGCCTGCCTCGCCTGCCATGACCACGTGGTTTGAAATGGCTGTTGGGAGCGCTCGCCTCATGTCGCGCCATTCGCCGCGCCATAAATATCCGCTCGCTCCATGCTGCACTGAGGTGCGATCATGCCGCCATTATGTGACTCAGTTTACCGGTAAAGTCCGTGCTCAGAATATGGGGTTGAGCTTCCCCACGGATTGTAATTACAAGTACCGTCCTGGGCCATGGATCCTAAATTACTACACATATACATTTCTACCCCTGGCACCCGCTCGCTTTGAAATGCCATCTTATTTCACGTAAGCGGATTAAATTTAAATTGCTCATAATTTGGAGGGAATCGGGGGCCGCTCCACTCACCCCTGAACCGATTCCCGTGAATTTAGCTTGGAGACGGGAGAGTTTGTTTCCCGCTCGCTGACACCAATGTTGCGAATTCGCGCCCCGCCGGCGTGCGAACGACCGCGTGTAACCAATAGCGGCTGCTTCGCCCACCGAACGTGCAATTCAGTCGTGACCCTCTCGGAACAACACCGGGAGCTAGTATATTACAAAGGCATGCATATTACAGTCAAGCAATAAAACACAATAAAAGCAAGCAAAGAGACACACGCAGATCTACAACCGAATAATGCAATTCACACGGCAACACTTATAACAGTTCTAATTCACCAGAGTGGCGCCACACACATGTTTACACAGAACCCAAAAGAAATGGAAGTCGTGACTTCGCTTAGCGTGTCGTCCAGCCCTTGGCGACCGTAACTCAGAGTCCCTCCGGCGTGGTCCACTGGGCTCGTGCCTCGCGCCTGCACATGTCGTCCGCCCGACAGGGACGAAAGAACAGAACCTCCGACCAGGAACAATCACCACAACTCTCGACAATTCCCCTTCAGGGACAAGGGAACAGGGACAAGGGAACGACGTTATCGTCGACCTTTACGCCCACGCCTTTTGTAGGGTCGGGCTCCGCCCTTCGCCCCGCCCCATTTCTGGCTCCACCTCCCTTCTGGAAGCTTCCCAAAAAGGGGCGTGCCCTCTCGTTCCCCCCTCCCGTGCCGTGCGGGGGACGAGGAAAGTCAGGTTTGGCTCGGGGCCAGGGAATTATTCCCCCAAAATCAGGCCCCCACCTTTTTCACCTTTGACCTCTGGCTGAAATCGCACCTCCCCCTGCCAAAGCGTGGGAAAAGCAGGAGGGAAAATCCGGCGGGAGATATTTAAGTGGGAGTTTTGGGCGGGAGATGCCCCTTCGCACCCTGGGTTACTGCTGCCACTCCGCTCCTTTCATCCATCCCGTGGAGATCGTCACCGAACGGTGCTCGTTGAATGGCGAGTGGTGAAGATGGTGGTAGCGTAGTTGTGGAAGGTGGCGTCGTGGTGTGAATGGCGTGATTGTTGGCGTCGTGTCGTGAATGGCGTGATCGTTGAGATGTTGGTTTTGGCGATGTTCGTGGTTGTTCTTGCACCAAAATAACGACAGCAAAAGAAAAACGGCTAACTGAAGAATCGCAGCCCGAATGGATCACATATATTCCCTCTACACAACGGGTTTGGGCTAACTACACATGGACTTACCGATATATCTCACCTGAGGACCCTTTATGGTGTAATGCGAATTTCCACAGCCGTAACAATATCATACCCAGCATCCTGCAAACGGAGCAAAACATCTTGCCGGTTCAGCTGTTGTGCTTTCTCAATAAATGATTTTTGTTGTCCATTGGTAATTTTAGCTGAAGGTCACATTGCATCACGGAATCTCTTATTACGAATGACATGTTACTCTGGCATCAAACCGACAAGACTCTGATCTTACAAACCTTATCTTACCTCTGGAGGTACTGGCTATTGGCTTAGAACTTGAGGAACTACTACATGTAGCTGTGGGGTGATGAGATTCGCCAAGCCGCTTTTTCTGTGCTGCCGTGCAACTCTGTGGATGATAGAGGTACTTATATATTTCAGATGCCACTTTGGCTGCTTACAGACCAACCAGTCCTTATGTTTATCAGATGAAGGTCTCTGCCTCAGAGTCAGCCCCAGAGCTCAAAGCTGAATTGTGTGTATTGACTGACTGGGGTAATATCCTGTACAGTTTATCTTTTTTTGAATTGTCCTGGTATATGACACACAGAGTTCCATTATCAGTCTTAAACTTTCTCAACTTGCTTGTCTTTAGGGCGTTGCCAAGCACTTCTGTTTGGGGCCGCTTTGTGCCATGTTGTCGGCCAGCCATGTTTCCTGTTCGCATCTGCAGATGGGCAACCCTGGAAAAAAACAATGGGCAGGTTTACTCATACAGTAAGTATTCCACCGATCTAGTTTTGTTTACAATATTAATAACTAATTTGCTTTGTAATATAATGTTTTGGGGGAAATGGGCAATGCAGATATACGAGTGCTAAATTACCTGGAGAAAATGGACATTTTTTGCCTTTTTTGAAAACTGACCACCTTCCACTTGTTATTGATATATTTTAAGAAACAATTCAACATTGTAGTTTGAGTACTTCACAGAATCCCTATTCTAAATATTTCAGTCGAAAAAAAAAATTAATAATCCAATTTCAAGGCTAAAATTACAAAATATTTCACGAGTTCTCCGATTTTAAGCATTCATCAAATTTGGTGACCTTTTGACCTCTGATGACCTACGTGTTGATCTAATTTGCATTTTATATACGTTATCTTACAAAGCAGTTCAATACAAACATTTTGACTGGTAATTTGTTAGTATGTATTTGTTTCTGTACAAAGTTATGAATATTTTTTTATTTCTCCGACCCCAAATTGCTGGGCTTTAAAGTTATTACGATAATGCAAATTCAAAGCTGATTTTTCAGTTTTGTGCAAAAAATTGTCAGGGTAGTCCACCCCAGCATGACCTTTTACAAAAGGAAGTCCCTTTAGGAGTAGCCCTTTAGAATAAAGTGTGATGGACACACACAGGGCCGATGTTAGCCATTTGGAGGCCAGGGGCAGAGCTGAACATGGGGCCCTATCCCCTTTCAAAAAAAATACGCACAACTGATGGCGCATTATTGCTACCTATTTTAAAACGCCACCAGAAACATCATACAATGACATGACATAATGAGAATGCTTTTTTGAGAATGTAAAATGATGCTGACTTACCTTTAGACGTGTACCCTCCTAGAAGCAGATTGTTTTCTTTTCTCATTTTCGTTATTGCTTTGGTGTTGGTGTGACCAGGCTTTTATGAGCATAAGCTCAGGCTAGCTAGCTGCCAGAAATGGAGGTTGACAATCACAAGGTTTGAAACGTAAAATTTTTTTTTAGGGGCCCCAGGCAACTGCCCTGTCTGTCCTGGATCTGAATCTGGACCTGAACCAAGATCTAATTGGCTTGTTCTTGTCACCCAACCAACTTATCCACCAAGTTTTGTCATAACTCGTCAACAACTTTTTGAAATATAAAGCGATATATCGTTTTTGCCCCCCCCCCCCAATCTCTCAATGGTGAAGAATCACTTGGAAACAAAAAACAAAAATAGGACCACTGGACCTGCAGCTTATTTAGACCCTCGCCTAATGTTAACCAACCTTGGTAGAATTCTGACTGGTGAGTATAGAGAAGAATAGAAGATTTTTGAAGGAATTTACATGATTTTCCCAAAATTTACCAAGGCCACCATTTTGACACACTGCTGGTAATGTGATCGGCATGACCTCCACAATCTAACATCAGTACCCTGTCCTAATGTTCTAACCCAAATTTGGTAGCATTCTGACTGGTGGTTTGGAGAAGATTTTTGAAGGAATTTACATGACTGCCATTTTGACACATTTCCAGTCACATGATCAGCATGGCTTCTAGAATTTAACATCATGAGCCTGTCCTAATGTTGGAACCCAAATTTGGTAGCATTTTGATTGTTGGGTCTGGAGAAGATTTTTTGAAGGAATTTACATGACTGCCGTTTTGACACATTTCCAGAAATGTGATTGGCATGGCCTCCAAAATTTAACATCAGGACCCTGTCCTAATGTTGTAACACAAATTTGGTAGCATTCTGACCGGTGAGTCGAGAGAAGAAGATTTTTGAAGGAATTTACGTGATTTTCCCAAAATTTACAAAGGCCGCCATTTTGACACACTTCCGGTCACATGATCGGCATGACCACAATTTAAAATCCCTACCCTGGCCTAATGAAGTAACCCTAATTTGGTAGCATTCTGACTCCTGGGTCTGCAGAAAAATATTTTTGAAGGAATTTACTAAGTCAGCCATTTTGACCTACTTAAAGTCCGGAGACCAGAATGAGCTTTGCAATCCTCGTTACCAGTCAGAAGCGGAAAGTTGCCACCAAGTTTCAGCTGGATCAGCCCAGCAGTTTGGCCAGAGAAGTCGAAATAGGAGACTGACAGACGGACGGACGAAAGGTGGACAGTGACAATACCTTATCTGGAATTCCAATTTCGCTAAAAATTCTCGGATCCGGATTCGGATATTCACCAAAATTGAACCATTTCTTCCTTGTCGCACACACAACCTGTCCAACAAGTTTTGTTCAAATCCGTCCATAACCTTTTGAGATATCATGCTCACACACAAACAAACAGGGGTGAAAACATAACCTCCATCCACGTGAGGTGGCAGAGTTAATAAATGATCGATTGCATTTGCAAAGAACATAAATGTTCTGGAAATTGTCAGGAAACTTCTTGATTCTCATTATTTTTAGCCAACATACTTTGTATCAAAATATGATATTAAAATGCATGAGTGTTCTCATTACCACTTGCATGAAAATAGGATGGACTATATTGTGCAAAATCGCATCACAGAGCCTGCCATTCACTGATGGCCATTTTTCCCTCCTCGTGGTACAATTGGCCTTGATAGGCAAAAGGTTAGTGATCCAAGCAGAAGTGCTTTGGCCATTTGGCTTGATGACCACTTTAGCCATTTAGATGCCATGAGCTGCCCATAATTGCAGTGCGATTTTCACAGTTGTGAAGAAGTCTTCATTTTGTCGTGACACTGAATTATCACTGCATGTAATTGGATCGTTATGGAAATTATTTGCACCTATTTGAGGTTTCCCTTTCCAAATCTGCCACAAATCGCTCTCACTCTTTTTGGTGACCATTGTGCAGCTCGTTCACTGCTGTGGTTCATACCAAGTGAAAGAACAGGAGTAGCATACCAACGATTCCATTAACATGAATAAATGCTTCACTTGCACAGCTTTACGCATGTTGAACTCACTTTTGAATTCTTCATGGAGACCTGATTTGTAATACGGCTCCACATTAAGCAATGGTGAGCGGCTTTCTTTTCGCTATTAGCAAGAATGAAGTCAGCAAGACCAGAACTAACTAGGTCAAACAGTTTTATTTTCCCCATTTTCGAACAATATCAGAGCCAAAATCATGACTTATTTTGAATGGCAATCGGGAGACTCATCCAAGGCTTGGAAATTTGCATGACACTGCCTGCAAACGATGTAGAAAATGACGTTTTCTGTGCTAAGTTTCGCTGACAAAGTACAATTCCTTCGTGTTTTGGGGGAAAACTTTTTGAGACCTTCCACCCTTTTCCCACCCACAAGTCCCCCCCCCCGAAAAAAAATCAAACTCATAGAAATGGATATTATTTTCGACATATCTCTTTCTCTTTCTCTTTCTCTTTCTCTTTCTCTTTCTCTTTCTCTTTCTCTCTGTCTCTATGTATGTGTGTGTCTCTCTCTCCCTCTCCCCCCCCTCTCCCCTACCCCGCTGTTGTGCGTGGGTGTGGCATCATGGCAGTTCTGCGAGTGAAGCTGTGAGTACTGTGTCGTGTTGGTGTTTTTCCTCTCCCCTTTTCGCTCCCCTTGTGTCCTTGTATGTGTTTGTGAAGTTTTCCCCCTGTGTTTCCTTTCTTTGTTGGGACAGGAGAGAGAAAGAGAGCACACACAGTAAGTGTTTTGCAGGGCTTCCTGGTTTTTGGGCCTGTTTTACTACTTGCGGTGTTTCTATGTTTAGCCTATGGCTAAATACTTAGTTCATATTAATTTTTTGTTTCCCTCCACTTGCTAGTTTTGCTTGTGGCAGGTTTGCTTTTGTTTTCTTTGATTCTTCAATTTACTTTGTATTGTTTTACACTATAGCAAACGTATTGTTACGAATTTGGAATTCGATTGCACACAACATACAGGTTCCTTTAGTCAGCTATGTCGATAAGTGCATGTTCCCTAGATAGCTCACCTTCCATTGTTTAAATGTTTAGAAATCGATTAGATGCGCTGCGGATCGATTTAATAGTTAGGGAACGAAACAATGGAGACGTCCCTCCCCCTCTTCTGCGAAGCGGAAGAAGAACCCTGCCGTCCCGTGATTCATGATGTCAACAACTCCCTCCCACCCGTGGTTGAGCGGGGTATCGATCACGAGGGCATGAGTCACGCCGGGCATGGGGGAGGGGGGCAGAGAAGGATAAAGAGGAGATCCTTTCTTGGTTCGTGTTCTGAGTTGGAGAAGGGAGTTGAGGGGCGTCGTTCAGCAGACCTTCGGGTCCTGTTTGGCTGGGGTTAGGGTTGAGGTCTTTGGAAGCATTTTGCTTCTGCAGAGGAGTTGTTCAGCAGAGCTTCGGGTCCTGCTTGGCTCGGTAGGCTTTTTGGAGAGCTGTTTTGTTTGGAAGAAAGTTGAGCCGGTTGCTCGGCTCGAGCTGCGAATGGTGGCTTCTTCTTCTTCTTGGTTCGTGGAGCTCTTTGTTCTCCGGTTGGTTCCCGGCTTGGTGCGACTCATCAACCTCATCTTGGAGGTGGTTCCTCGGGGTATGACGCATTGACTGGAAGGATCGGCGCCTCGTCTCACCAGCGCGTGTTGAGAAGTGCGGGAGGATTCACGGGAGCTCGGGAAGGATCGTGGCTCACGGCGATTGGATCCAGCTCGCTCTCGCTGGATCCCGGGTCTGAACAACTTGAAGACCACACGATGTGGAGAGGTTCGAGATAGGCTCTGGGTTTCAGCTCACCTGTCCTCCGAGCTGGAGCTCGTTATTAAAGGCCTCAGCCACCATTACTTGGGTGTGTGTGTGTGTGTGTGTGTGCGTATGTGTGTCCGTGGGCCCGTCTAATAAGTAGGAAATTGTTAAGTGCTTTGTGTGCTGTAAATTATTGTATTACATTTCATAAAGTCGGAATAGTTCTGCTCTTACGTGCTTCCCTAGTTCCCCATTATTATTAATAAATACCCCAATTGTTAAATGTTTTCAGCTCGTCACGTCGATTCTTTCATTGACTGAGCATTTCGTGGGTTGGGGGTAAGCCGTTGGTTTGCCGTAAAAGGGGGACATTTGGACTGATGGTTCTCGGCGATTAAGCTGTTTAGAATCGCGCACGGGACAGGCTCACCTCGGCGGTTTGTTCCGTACGAGTTCCGTCAAGGGTGGAATACCCCGGTAGTTGGATCACGTGGGTATTTAGGTAAATTGAAGATTGGCAATCGACCCTACCCCACGTGATCTTCCCATTGGCGTATTTCGGTTCTTGTACAAGGACCCGTCGACTCGGACTTATCCGGGCGGCGATCTTTATTTCGGGCGATCGGTCGGGCCGACTCGACTTGCGGCTCCGTCAGAGCGGTCGGTTGGCGGCCGACCCCGGCACGTAACTATGTTTGCATCATAGTGTGTATGAGGCACTTACCCCAAAGAACGGGGTCATGGTTTGTCCACCAGACAGAGTCAGTGTTGATGATGTCGTAATGGGTTTTGGAGAGCTCATTGGGCTCGAACATTCTTGCTGCTTCGAGGATGAATCAACGGGTTGTGCTCTTTTTGTCCGAAGAGCGATGCATTGCTCAGATGGTTGAAACCAGCTTGTCTATC